>NC_091440.1:59739362-60409540 GCF_964237555.1 Oryctolagus cuniculus | reverse complement strand
GACTTAATTTTAGATGGAGACATGAAAATAGGTGGGGTTTTAGAACTCAGTTTTGAGGGGCTCAATTTCAGTATTATAAAAAGGCAGCTCAGGCCGGCGCCGCGGCTCACTAGGCTAATCCTCCGCCTAGCGGCGCTGGCACACCGGGTTCTAGTCCCGGTCGGGTGCCGGATTCTGTCCCGGTTGCCCCTCTTCCAGGCCAGCTCTCTGCTGTGGCCAGGGAGTGCAGTGGAGGATGGCCCAGGTGCTTGGGCCCTGCACCCCATGGGAGACCAGGAAAAGCCCCTGGCTCCTGGCTCCTGCCATCGGATCAGCGCGGTGCGCTGGCCGCAGCGCGCCGGCCGCGGTGGTCATTGGAGGGTGAACCAACGGCAAAGGAAGACCTTTCTCTCTGTCTCTCTCTCTCACTGTCCACTCTGCCTGTTAAAAAATAAATAAAAAAATAAAAAGGCAGCTCAGAGACAGAGAAGGATGGCAAGGAGAAGAGCAAGCTGGGGAATAGTCAAGGGAACAAGAGCGAGCAGAAGGCACCGAGAAACAACTCAAAATCTTCCAATTTGGAAACTGAGACAGTTGTGAATTTGTCTGCCTAAGAGAGGCAATAGTAGATTCATTATTAGTGGTCTCCCAATTTAAATATATTTCCCTTTCAAATTATTGAGTTTTTAAAGCTTTTACTAGTTGAGCCTGCAAATAAACTAATTCTGAGGTCTCAAAAAGAGCCCCAAGTGAATCCAGAAAGTTTCAAGTCACCATAACTAATTTTAATCCATCCTGCCTGATAGAAATCTACAAGAGGGCCTATAAGTTTTAACCATAAAAGGGCATGCATCCCACCCAGAGCACAGGTCTTCACCTGATACAAGGGCAAGTGTAGAGATTCCATCCACAGCTGCTTGCCTAGGAATGAATGCCATTAGAAAATGCTCACAATTGGGCTTTATCAACTGAGTGCTGAGTCTCAAGACACAGTCTTTTTTTAAAAGATTTATTTATTTATTTGAAAGTCAGAGTTACACAGAGAAAGAACAAGAGGCAGAGAGAGGGAGAGAAGTCTTCCATCAGCTGGATCACTCTCCACTTGGCCGCAATGGCCAGAGCTGCGCCAATCCAAAGCCAAGAGCCAAGAGCTTCTTCCATATCTCCCACGAAGGTGCAGGGGTCCAAGGACTTGGGCCATCTTCCACTGCTTTCCCAGGTCATTGCAGAGAGCTGGATCGGAAGTGGAGCAGCCAGGACTCGAACCAGTGTCCATACAGGGTGCCGGCACTGCAGGCGGCGGCTTTACCTGCTATGCCACAGCACTGGCCCCAAGACACAGTCGTGGTCCTTGCTGTCTGCGCCAGTTTGGAGGAGGGATGATAAAGGTAGCCGTTTTTGGCCACTCAGACTAGGACTAGGCTGGGTTATACCGAACTCTCATAAATAACAGGGTGATACAAATTCTCAGGGTGCCACTTTGAGACAGGCAAAATACACACTGAAATCTGTCCATTGCAGTACAGTTATCTGGCCAATGAAGGTGCAAGTCTAGAGATTTTATCTGTGACCACTGGGCTGAGATAAAGGCTTTTGGGCTTTATCCGGTGCTGGGTCACACAGAAGAGAACCTGTCCCTGAGTTCCCTAAGATCTCTCTTCTAACCCCCTCCTCAGTGACTGAAGTATTGCTTTGCTTTCCGCTGGATGTTGAGAGAGGTATAGCTCTCTACTATGGAGGATCCAAATACTCAGCCTGCGTAGACCTGTGGCAGAGTTGGCCCCATCCAACTCTGGATTATATCACTGGGGGTCTGGCACTGGGATTCAAGCCCAAGGACTAGACTTAATTCCTCCTCACTCCTCCATGCTGCACTACTGAAATCTGAAAGAGGGCTCACATGGGCCATTCTTTCTTTTCTGTTTTTTTTTTTCTTTTTCTGTTTTTGAAAATTTTGCCCATCTATTTTCCTTTTTTTTATTTTGCAAAAAAAGAAATCTATTTGAAAGGTAGGGAAATGGAGATCTATCTGCTGGTTCACTCCCCAAATGGCTGCACGGCCAGGCCTAGGCCAGGCTGAAGCTGGGAGCTAGGGACTCAATCCAGGTCTGTCATATGAGTGGCAGGGACCCAACTACTTCAACCATCATCTGCTCCCCACCTCCCCCCAGAGTGCACCTCAGCAGGAAGCTAGAATCAAAAGTGGAGCCAAGACCTGAACCCAGGCACTCTCATGTGGTATGTGGGTATCCTAACTACAAGGCCAAACAGCCACTCTTACTTTTTAGTTTCACATAGCCCCATTTGTCAGCTTTTTAAATTTTGTTGTCTGTGCTTTTGGGGTGTCTGTCAGTATCCAAAGACTACATGGGTAACTTCCGGTGGCGTCTGTGGCCAACCTTCTCCAAGAGGTCATCCTAGCTTTTCCCAGGGCCAAGAGTCGGGGTGGGGGGACAGAGCAGAGCGTCTGCTTCTCAGGGTCTCAGTGGGCTGAGCATCAAGGAACAAGTGCTCAACTGCTTCTTGGGTTCACAGGAGGGTAGAACGACCACCAGCTGTCTGCCGGGGGCTCAGCGGGCAGAGCCACTCTAGGAAGGCTGGTTGGCTGCTTCCTAGTGCTCTGAGGGGGTAGCTGGGGCTCCTTACCTGCTTCCCTAAGTCTCTCCCCCCCCTTCTCCATCTCTCTCAAATATGTAAAAAGAACTAGAGTAAAAACAATATTGATGGTCACAGGATGTAGTGCTGGCAGCGACTGATGAGTAACTTTTGCTGGCTTGGGTGCAACAGGGAGTAGGGGACGGCGGTCAGCTGATACGGAAGGAAGTTTTGGTGAATCACATATAAATGGTAGCGAAGCCTAAATTCTGGGGTGAGTGTGCGCTGTGCTTTCATGGGTCTCTTTATGAGGCAAAGTATGTGAAGATTTCCATAAAGGCCGAACAAGTAACGTACTTTATACATTACGGATGTCGGGATTCAGAACTGGGATGAATGAATTCCAGAAAGTAGATTACCCAGATATGTGGAAACCAGGATTGAGAAACAGAACCTCGAAAAGCTAATTAGCAGCAAAATTCAGAGGGAAACATGAGAGAGACTGCCTCAGGAGAGACCTCTGATCTGAAAGAGCAAACAGGTAAAGCCACGAGACAGCCGTCTTCACTTCAGAAGATCCCGAGTAGATTACGTTCACACACAGCACTGAAGTTAAAGATTCCTGAGGAACTAAAACCTCGGCGTGTTGATGACCACGATATAACCACCAGGAAAAAAGAGTGAGTGTTTTATCTTTTATCTTCCTGCCGAGAATAATGTACATTCCAATACAGACGATTATGCAAATTGCAAAAAAAAAAAAAAAAAAAAAAACAAACTTGAGGAAACACAGAAAATAAGGAGAATGTGATTAGCAAGTTGTGACTGGCAGGAATAAAATAGTCCTGGAATGGAAGGTGCGGCACTCAGCTGCTCTATAAAACTGAAAGACCAGAATGGGGCTGGCACTGTGGCATAGCAGGTAAAGCCACTGCCTGTGGTGCCAGCATCCTGTATGGGTACCAGTTTGAGTCCTCGCTGCTCCACTTCCAATCCAGCTCCCTGCTCATGTGCCTGGGAAGGCCACAGAGGATGGCCCAAGTGCTTAGGCCATTTAGGGAGTAAACCACCAGATAAAAGATCCCTCTGTGTGTGTGTGTGTGTGTGTGTGTAAACTTTTCCATTCAAGTAAATAATCTTAAAAAAAAAAAGAAAAAGACCGCAGTGTGCTGATCTCAGAGTACATATCCTGGGATGATTTGTGTGACTCAGAGCTGAGGAGGATTCCTTTATGACTGAACCATCTTCATTATGATTTCCTGGCAAAAAAATTCTATAACTTGTTTAGTGCCAGCAATTATGTGGTGGGTTCTCTTCAGCAGAACATAAAAGCATAGATATAAGTAATACAGTGCATTGAGTACGGCAAATGCATTCACCCATGTAACCAACAAGCCCAATCAAGAAGAAAACATTTGCCTCACATCTGCATGTTTCTTCAGCTTTCCTCCCAGTCTGGTAAGTTTTCAAACCCCATCCGTCATTCCAAAGGCAGCCTATATTATCATTTTTAGTCGCCAAAGATTGTTTTCCCCGTTCTAGAACTTCACATAAATGGTCATACTATCTGGACTTTGTTAACTGGCTGGTTTTTGCTTAACAAATTGAGAAACATTTACATTATTACATGTATCACAGATTGTTTCTTTTTTATTGCAGTAGTATTACACTATATGAACATACGACAATATTTTTATTATCTTGATATATACTTGAATTGTTTCTATTTTTTGTTATTATAGCTAAAGCTATTATGAAAAATTTTTTAAAAATTTTAAAATTAGTCATAGTTTCACACAGAGAGAAGGAAAGGCAGAGAGAAAGAGAGGTCTTCCATCTGCTGGTTCACTCCCCAATTGGCCACAATGGCTGGAGCTGCGCCAATCTGCAGCCAGGAGCCAGGAGCTTCCTCGGGGTCTCCCATGTGGGTGCAGGGGCCCAAGGACTTGGGCCATCTTCCACTGCTTTCCCAGGCCATAGCAGAGAGCTGGATAAGAAGTGGAATAGCTGGACTCCAACCAGTGCCCAAATGGGATGCTGGCACTGCAGGCGGCGGCCTTACCTGCTATGCCACAGCGCCAGCCCATAAAAATTTGTCTAAGAGACTTTGTGCTTATACGTTTTCATTTCCTTTGTGGAAATGCCCAGGAATGAAATTACTAGGAAATTAACTTTCAAATAAATGATCAAAGATATTTTTTTTAAAGATTCATTTATTTTATTTGAAAGTCAGAGTTACACATTGAGAGGAGAGGCAGAGAGAGAGAGAGGTCTCCCATCCGCTGGTTCACTACCCAGTTGGCCGCAGTAGCTGGAGCTGTGCTGATCCGAAGCCAGGAGCCAGGAGCTTCTTCCTGGTCTCCCACGAGGGTGCAGGAGCCCAAGGACTTGGGCCATCTTCTATTGCTTTCTCAGGCCATAGCTGAGAGCTCGATCAGAAGTGAAATAGCTGGGACTTGAACCGGTGGCCACATGGAATGCCGGCACTGCAGGTGGTGGCTTTATCTCCTATGCCACAGCGCTGGCCCCCAAAGATTTTTCCAAAATGAATATGCCAACTTATATTCTTATTATAAAAACATACATACTCCAATGCCTCCATATATTCACAATATTTAGTATTGTTGATCTTCAGTTTAGCCATTCTAATGGTTGTACAATTATTTCTTCATTGTCAATTTAATTTCCTAACTGTCTTTTCACCATCAGGTAAATGACATTAAACAACTTTTCTTATTATTATTGGCCATTGGTTATATATATTATGAACATTTTTCCTAATTATGGATTACATTTTTATTTTTCACTTTTAATGGGCAAAAGCTTGTAATTTTAAAATTCATTTCTTTTTTTTATGATCAACTTTTTTGTATACTAAGATCTTTTTCAACCCCAAAGTCAAAGATGTTCTACATTTTGTTTTAAGAGATTTAAAATTTTAGCATTTGCATTTATAATATAAAGTAGGGGTCAAGGTTAATTTTTGTCTTACAGCCTGATACAGTTGTGCCAACACCATTGTTTGTAAATGATATCTTTTCTCCAATAGATTCCTATCAAGTCATTTTCTAAAATTTAAAATTCAGGTCCTCAGCTTCATCTACCACCCGATGCCTCACTCCTTTATTGCATAGACATTTCAAGTACTCAAGAGCTATAGGTAGCTTCTGACTGCCACAAAAGCACAGATATCAAACATTTTCAACATCACAGAAAATTCTGTGGACAGTACTTCTGTATGTCTTATGGACTAATATTTTTGATTCTGTAAAAAATAATGTGGCCAGTGCCGCGGCTCAATAGGCTAATCCTCCACCTGCAGCGCTGGCACACCAGGTTCTAGTCCCGGTCAGGGCACCAGATTCTGTCCCGGTTGCTCCTCTTCCAGTCCAGCTCTCTGCTGTGGCCAGGGAGTGCAGTGAGGGATGGCCCAAGTGCTGGCTTCAGATCAGTGCGGTGCGCCGGCCGCAGTGGCCATTGGAGGGGGAACCAACAGCAAAAGGAAGACCTTTCTCTCTGTCTCTCTCTCTCACTGTCCACTCTGCCTGTCAAAAATAAAAATAAAAATAAATAATGTAAACCAAATGACCATTAAGAACAGATATGTTTAAAAAAATCAACCATTGAGTTTATTAGTCTGTTTTCTATTACTATAAAAAATACTCATATGAGGCAGGCTACTTTATAAAGGAGAGAGGTTTATTTTGACTCACAATTCTATAGATATAAGGTCCAGGGGCCTTTTTGCTAAACTGGCACATGGCATCATCACATGGCAGGAGATATGAGCACTGTGCTTGTGTGGTTTCTCTCCCTCTAATTATAAACTCACAAGCAGTCAATTATGCTGCCTCCACCCTAATGGCCTTTTCTAATGTAATCACTTCCCAAAGACCACACCTCTAAATACGTAGTCAGATTAGATTTTTAACCCTCTCAATACCTCATAACAGGGACTAAATGTGAATACAAGAGGCTTGGGGGACACTCCAGCTGTTTTTATCCCTGGCGAATAAGAGGTTATCCTTTAATAGAGTTTCAGTTTTGATAGAGTTCTGGAGATGGGTGGTGGTAATGGTTACAATACAGTGTGATTCTTCGAATCCTATGTAATTTATATCATTCAATTCTCAACGTTATGAAATGTTACCCTCAATTTACAAAGAATGGAACATTTTCAGAAAGAGTTCGTAATGGTAAATCGGGGCCTCTCCTCTGGACTTCAAAGCTCTTGCTCTTAACCATCAAATCCAGGGGAATTAAAGCTTTCTAGTTGTTAGAAAAAGCAGCCGACGACGGAAAGCTCGCGATATTACATAAACTACTACTCCCAACATGCAAAGCGGCTTCCGCCAGTCACTCTCTTCACTGGGGACTGGAAGGCCCCAGCATGCCTCGAGGCGCGAAAAGGAACCTGGGACCGGTAGTTCGCCTGACGACTACTGGTTTCGCCAGCGCGGCAGTGGCGGCTCTGGGCTCCAGCCAGCAGGTCCGGTGAGGGCAAGCTGAGTCAGAGAAAGGGCGCGGAAGTTGAAGAGGGTGAGTCAGGCACTGTCTACGCGATAAAGGGACGAGGCGCCGGGCGGTAGGGCTGACTTAGAGCGGCCCGTGCGGCCGTCTGTTCCGGGACGCTGCTGTCCTAGCGTCAGCGAGGGAAGGGTGAGGAGGAGCCTGAGCCGCGTCCCTGCAGCCGTTCTCGCCCTCACGCTCCGCCGCCATCTCCACCATGCAGTCCCGGGAAGACGCTCCGCGTTCTCGCCGCCTCGCCAGTCCCCGCGGCGGGAGGCGGCCCAAGAGGATTTCCAAACCCTCGGTTTCAGCCTTTTACACAGGTCCAGAGGAGTTAAAGGACTCGGCCCATTCTGCAGCCATGCTGGCACAGCTCAAGTCGTTCTATGACGCGCGGCTGCTGTGTGATGTGACCATCGAGGTGGTGACGCCTGGCAGCGGGCCTGGCACGGGCCGCCTGTTCCCCTGCAACCGCAACGTGCTGGCCGCCGCGTGCCCCTACTTCAAGAGCATGTTCACGGGCGGCATGTACGAGAGCCAGCAGGCCAGTGTGACCATGCACGACGTGGACGCCGAGTCCTTCGAGGTCCTGGTGGATTACTGCTACACGGGCCGTGTGTCCCTGAGCGAGGCCAACGTGCAGCGCCTGTACGCCGCCTCTGACATGCTGCAGCTCGAGTACGTGCGGGAAGCCTGCGCCTCCTTCTTAGCCCGCCGCCTTGATCTGGCCAACTGCACGGCCATCCTCAAGTTCGCCGATGCTTTTGGCCACCGCAAGCTGCGATCTCAGGCCCAGTCCTATATAGCTCACAACTTCAAGCAGCTCAGTCGGATGAGTTCGGTTCGGGAGGAGTCTCTGGCCGACCTGACGCTGGCCCAGCTGCTGGCCATCCTGCGCCTGGATAGCCTGGACATAGAGAGTGAGCTGACGGTGTGCCACGTGGCCCTGCAGTGGTTGGAAGCTGCGCCCAAAGAGCGGGGCCCCAGTGCTGCAGAAGTCTTCAAGTGTGTCCGCTGGACGCTCTTCACTGAAGACGACCAGGACTACCTGGAAGGGCTGCTGGCCAAGCCCATTGTGAGGAAGTACTGCCTGGACGTTATTGAAGGGGCCCTGCAGATGCGCTACGGAGACATGTTGTACAAGTCGCTGGTGCCGGTGCCAAACAGCAGCACCAGCAGCAGTAGCAGCAGCAGCTCTGTTGTCTCTGCAGGAGAAAATCCACCCCAGAGGCTGGGTATGTGTGCCAAGGAGATGGTGATCTTCTTTGGACATCCCAGAGATCCCTTTCTTTGCTACGATCCGTACTCAGGGGACATTTACACAATGCCTTCACCTTTAACCACCTTGGCTCACACTAAGACTATAACCTCCTCTGCTGTCTGTGTCTCTCCAGACCATGACATCTATCTAGCTGCCCAGCCCAGGAAGGACCTCTGGGTGTACAAACCAGCCCAAAATAGTTGGCAGCAACTTGCAGACCGCTTGCTGTGTCGTGAAGGCATGGATGTGGCATATCTCAATGGCTACATTTACATTTTGGGTGGGCGAGACCCTGTCACTGGAGTCAAGTTGAAGGAAGTGGAATGCTACAGTGTTCAGAGGAACCAGTGGGCCCTGGTAGCTCCCGTGCCCCATTCCTTCTATTCCTTTGAACTAATAGTGGTTCAGAACTATCTTTATGCTGTCAACAGTAAGCGCATGCTCTGCTATGATCCTAGCCACAATATGTGGCTGAACTGTGCTTCTCTTAAGCGCAGTGACTTTCAGGAAGCATGTGTCTTCAACGATGAGATCTATTGTATCTGTGACATACCAGTTATGAAGGTCTACAACCCAGCCAGGGGAGAATGGAGGCGGATCAGTAATATCCCCTTGGACTCAGAGACCCACAACTACCAGATTGTCAATCATGACCAAAAGCTGCTGCTCATTACTTCTACCACCCCTCAGTGGAAGAAGAACCGGGTGACTGTGTATGAATATGATACAAGGGAAGACCAGTGGATTAATATAGGTACTATGTTAGGTCTTTTGCAGTTTGACTCTGGCTTTATTTGCCTCTGTGCTCGTGTTTACCCTTCCTGCCTTGAACCTGGTCAGAGTTTCATCACTGAGGAAGATGATGCCCGAAGTGAGTCTAGCACTGAATGGGACTTAGATGGATTCAGTGAGCTGGACTCTGAGTCAGGAAGTTCAAGTTCTTTTTCTGATGATGAAGTGTGGGTGCAGGTAGCACCTCAGCGAAGTGCACAGGATCAGCAGGGTTCCTTGTAAATATTTTGAAGTGCTAAGATGTTTCTCCTGCTTTGTGGAATGTATCTTAACAAGATCCTTTCCTAAAAAAAAAAATTGACTAGAACCACAAATTTGATTTAGAAAGGGTAATATTTTGAAATACTAATGTAATATTTTAAAATGTAAACAGTCCATAAATCAGCCTGCTTAATAATTTACTCTGCTAAAAGTCCAGATTAAAATATGCAAAAAGATCTAATTGATTAGTACCCTTTGTGACTTTTGTTCATTATTCAAATATACATTGTGCAAATGAGTTTTTTTGATTAGTATATTTTCAGTATCAGTTTACTCAATTTTTAAATTGTTTATTGTTACAAGAAATTTAGTTTTTTAATTTATTTAATAGTAAATCAGACTAGGAGTTACTGGTAGGGTTTTGAAGGTATATACATTCCTTCAGAATAATGAAAGCAGATTTCCAAAAGTTTATTCTAGTCAATTTCTTGTAAGTTAAAGGTAGTTTGTTAAAATTTTGATTGGGTTTCTTCCCTTCTGCAAGGAAAAAAAAAATGAATATGTAAAGTTTTACCGAATAGTGGTTTCATTTTGGTTATATGTAGAATGGCTTTACAAGTTCATAGAAAGCTTTAAAAATCAGGATTTCACTGTTTTAAAAGATTTGCTTTTTTATTTTGGAATTTAAAATGCTTATTTGCTAAATGTGACCATATCTAATTAAAAAATGCATTCTAGTGTCACCAAAATACTCTTCTAAACTGGCCCCCTACCCCTGAAAAGAAAATTTTGTTTTGTAAATTCCTACTGTTGATCTGTACCTGATACATGCCTCATTGAGTCGGAGGAACAGTCCTTTTTCACTGGAAATACAATTGGGTAATGTAAATTTTTATCTGTTGGTCATGCCTTGTCTTAAAAAAGTTTATTTGCTTTCTTTATATAGTTTTGATGTTTCTCTTCAGTAGGAAACAATTTATTCTTTACTGTTTTGTGAGGTAATATTGGTTTTGAAAATATGTATAAGCTAAAAACAGTATTTTATTGATATTAGTGGTCATTGTGTCTATCATCTTTAAAATTAAGTGCCAGCAAAGACCTTCAAACTTTAAGATGTATATAGAACTGTTTTCTGTAGTATTGAAATATTGTCAGTTTTGTAAGTCATGTATATGTTCTTGATTATCAGCTTGAAGGTATTTTTGTATTAAAAGTTGACAGTTAAAGAACTTAAGTGGATGTGGCATTTGGGGCCAATAGTGAAAGTATGTTTCCTCTCAAATATTTCCCTAAGCTGTAGTATACATGGTTATTTTATTATGGCATTTGTATGTGTTTTGTGTTTCTCTGTGAACTATACTCTAGTCTTTGATTCTGTCACCATATGATAGGGGAAGTCCAGAAATAGAGACTAAGTCGCACAAAACTGACACTGTTAAATATGAGAAAATATAGGTGCTTACCTTTTGAAGCTTTATTAATACACGTTTATCAGAATACATGTACACACTAAATGGTGTACATATGCTATACAGATGTTTATGATGTATAAATTTTTCTATAACTGCTTAAAATTATCTTCCTGAATCTTTGTTAAATAACATGCTAATTCTTCATCTGTGTTTATTCTCTATAGACAGAATTTTGATACCCTGTCAGAGGGCTGAGGAGTGTGACTGGGATGGGGAACTGAATTTTGGAATAAAAAACAGGCAGAAAGAAAAGGATAAGACAGATACACACACATACACAGACACCCAAACACAGAATGCTTGCTTAGCCATTTTGATTGGCCATTTTAAGAATCTACAAGACATTCCTGTTTAACATTTCTACCAAAATAAGACCTTCCCTAGCATTTCATGTTCCTTCAAAAAGGTTAACATGCTTTTAGTGGCCTATGGCTAAAGTTTGTTCCATTTGATATCAGGGACGTTGTGAGTACTGCTCTTAACATAGAAAACTATTTGTCAATAATGTTACTTTTCGGCCAGCTTTTTCTTCATCAACATCTTGTTAATAGCTTTTTGTTCTGTAAGGTTGAACCATAGCAATGCTTATTTCAATGAGATTATCCCTCTGAAGAATTAAGGTGTGCAACTCATGTAAAAAACGCAAATTCTCCAATTTGTCATTCTTAATCTTTCAGTTAAAGCCTAGGCTAAATAATAGTAATATCTTGCTTTATAATAAGGTTTTCTTGGAAAGAATTTTGGTTCTGTAATTATATTTGTGAAATAGGGAGTAGATGTGAACCATTATTTTCTAAAATGATTTGTACATGGTTAGTTACAAATAAAATTGATAACTAGAACCCAGGCTTCCTGACTTTCTAATTCTGTGGTTTTGCTAAATGTGTAAAACCCTTGCTTCATAATGAATGACACAAGTAGCAGTGTTGAAATCCCTTCATGACAAGCAGATACCTGCATCTCAGGTTTCAGTTAATCTGTGTGCCTCTGTGTGCCTTTTATCAAATGCTCAATATAATGTTTTTTAAGATTTATTTATTTGAAAGGCAGAGGTAGAAGGAGAGAGCGAGCGAGCCAGCGAGCTTTGATCTGCTGGGTCACTCCTCCAGTGGCTGCAAAGGCTAGGGGTAGACTAAGCTGAAGCCAGGAGCCAGGAGCTTCATCTGTGTCTCCCACATGCACGCAGGGGCCCAAGTACTTGGGCCATCATCCACTGCTCTTCCAGGTGCATTAGCAGGGAGCTAGATCAGAAATGGAGCAGCCAGGACTTGAATGGGCACCCATATGGGATGCCAGCACTGTAGGCGGAGGCTTAACCTTCTACACCACAGCACTGGCCCCTATCAAATGCCCAGTATAATTTAATTTGCAGGAATACCATTTGTAACAGTTAAAATCACCTCCATTGTCTTTTACACTTGATCTTAGCCAAAAGGCTAAGCAATCCCCTTATCTTATATCTGTGTGGCAGTAGTCTGAAAAGCTGAAAACCTAAGTTATTTCAAACACTTCAAATGACAACGTAGCATAGGATTTTCCAATGGATAAAACAGAAGGCAGTGTTAAAAGGGAAGACTATGCTAAACAACTTGTGTAAATTTGGCTTTAGGATTAAAGTTATAATAGTTCCCTTCTATTGCCTCTAGTTAAGCAGTTTTTTTTTTCTTTTTTCTGTTTTGGTATCTGGATGTTAATTGAAAATATGAAAGTTTGTAACCCATTCCCCAGGAGAATGCACATACTAATATTTTCATAATTGAAGGGTATAGTGATACTTCTGAAGTTCATCCACAGAACACCTCTACAAATAGGAGTCCATTTTTTTTCAAGAGACACATATTTCAGATGTTGTAGGAGGAAGGGGCAATATTATGTCATTCGTAAAACAGAGCTAAAAATATACATTGGCTGAATGAGATGTGAAAATTAATGAATACTTCAGAACACAGGCAAAGTTAACATTTCTGATAATCAAATTCACTCATGATGATTAATATTTAACAAAATGTAAGTGGCTTAAAGGAAGTACTCAAATGAACTAATGTATATGAAAGCTTGAACGTCATACAATGTAAGTGGTGTGATTATTGTCCAAGTAGGCTGTGTATATGTTAGGCCTTAAAACAAAATGTAGGGCTGCTCTAGCATAGTAGGTCACTGCTTGCAGTGCCGGCATCCCATATGGACTCTGGTTTGAGTCCTGGATGCTCCACTTCTGATCCTGCTCCCTGCTGATGGCCTGGGAGATGGCTCAAGTGCTTGGGCCCCTGCACCTACTTGAGAGACCTGAAGAAGTTATTGGCTCCAGCCAGTTGCCGCCATTTGGGGAGTGAAATAGCAAATAGAAGTCCTGTCTGTCTCTCATTTTCTTTCTCTGTAACTAAGCTTCTCAAGTAAATGGATAAATTAAAAAAAAAAAAAAAAAAAAAAGAGGGAAATTTATGATTCAGATGTCTCAAACTGCTGACATCACTGCTGTTTATTAGAAATGTCTAAATAGGCCGGCGCCGCAGCTCACTAGGCTAATCCTCCGCCTTACAGCGCCGGCACACCGGGTTCTAGTTCCGGTCGGGGCGCCAGATTCTGTCCCGGTTGCCCCTCTTCCAGGCCAGCTCTCTGCTGTGGCCCAGGAGTGCAGTGGAGGATGGCCCAAGTGCTTGGGCCCTGCACCCCATGGGAGACCAGGAGAAGCACCTGACTCCTGCCATCGGATCAGCGCGGTGCACCGGCTGCAGCGCGCCGGCGGCAGCGGCCATTGGAGGTGAACCAACGGCAAAGGGAAGACCTTTCTCTCTGTCTCTCTCTCTCACTGTTCACTCTGCCTGTCAAAAAAAAAAAAAAAAAAAAGTCTAAGTAGCAAAAAAGCCAGGAGCCAGTAGCCTCTTCTGGTCTCCCACGTGGGTGCAGGGACCCAAGGACTTGGGCCATGTTCTGCTTTCCCAAGCCATAGCAAAGAGCTGGATTAGAAGAGGGGCAGCGGGGACTCGAACCGGCACCCATATGGGAGGCCAGGGCATTAACCCGCTGTGCCACAGCACAGGCCCCCAAATGGTTCTTTTCAAGTCTTGACTTAAAATCTGTGTTTACCGTTGCTGCTAGGAATATCTCTTGAGGCTTGTTATCTGCCTTTTTATGTTTCTTAACCTAGAAATCATCCTAAAATTTCTTAGATGTTTTTGTATCATTGTGGCCATGACTATTAGCACTGCTATTTTTTTCTTGGTCATTTGGTATTGAATATTAAGATGTGATGCTACATGTTACTTGATTTGCATTTAAGGAAAACCAGCAACTTTATGACATAATAATCTTTTCATTTTTAAAACAAAAGCCAAGATTGTTATATATGAGTTGCTTGTCTTATTGGTGGGAAGAATTCGGTACTCAAATAGAACATTAAAACTTTTTTAGGTATAAGTATAAACTAATGTAAATTATCCATTTTTTTTTATTTCTTGCCCTCCACATTGTGTACTTTTATTCTTAAAATTCTTAAAGTCTAGAGATTTAATGTTCTGTGTATAGTGTGTTTGTAATTACCATGATGGCTAAAACTGTCAAATGACCATGGATAATTACTGATGTGTCCTGTGTGTGATGCCCAGGACCGGAAGTGCAAGAAAAACTTACCTCTGCTGATAGGTGGAGTCATTAGTGTTTGGGCCCCTGCCACCACAAGGTGGTTAAGTTCTTGTCTTCAGGCCTGGCCTAGCCCTGTTTGTTGTGGCCATCTGGGGAGTGAACCAGCACATGGAAAGATCTCTTTCTCTCTGACTTTCAAATAAGTAAATCTTTATAAAAAAACAAAAAAAACTATTTTGTTGGGAGTAAGGCATTGATGTTCTTCTTTCCATGTAAAATACCCAATCTCTCCCTGTATACCTGTTTAAAAACCTCAACAACACCTTTTTCATCTTTATAATTAGCTTTAAAAATATTTGTTATAGCAAATATGATCAAATAATATATTATGAGGCAAAATTATTTATGGAATATGCAACTAAAAATCTCAAGAGAACTGATAAGTTATTTTTAGAACCATTGAAAGGGTTAATTGTACACATAACTGGAGTGGACATTTGACCTAGCAGTTAAGACACTGGTTAGGATGGCCACATCTCACACTGGGTTCAAGTCTCAGTTGATTTCAGTTTCTTGGTAGTGCAGATCCTGGGAGTCAGCAGTAGTAAGGGTTCCTGTCATCCAAGTGGGAGACCTGGATTGAATTCTCAGTCCCCAGTTTGTGAGCATTTGAAGAGTGAACCAGTGTGACAGTATTCTCTCTCCCCACCACCTTTTTTTATTTAAAGATTTTATTTATTTATTTGACAGGCAGTGTTAGAGTGAGAAAGAGAGAGACAAAAAGAAAGGTCTTCCTTCTGTTGGTTCACTCCCCAAATGGCCAAAACGGCCAGAGCTGTGCCAATCCGAAGCCAGGAACCAGGTGCCCCCTCCTGGTCTACTACGTGGGTGCAGGGGCCCAAGCACTTGGGCCATCCTCCACTGCACTCCTGGGCCACAGCAGAGAGCTGGACTGGAAGAGGAGCAACCGGGACTAGAACTGGTACCCATATGGGATGCCGGTGCTGCAGGCGGAGGATTAACCCTCTGCACCACGGTGCCAGCCCCTCTCCCTCTCTTAAATGATTTTTAATTAAAAATATATACAGATCATTTAGAAAAATTAACAATAAAAAAGATATGTTCACAGAAATTACCAAATATTAGAGTGTCAGATAGTCAAGAAGTTTTATGCCCTCTCCTTGACAGTGGACTATTTTGTCACCAGGTTTATTTCATCAGCATCCTTTTCTCATTTTAATTCTGTGAAGTCAACATGGCCCAAGGTTCAGAGCAGGTGCATATCATTCCCTCTCTATCTGAGAACTGGGGAGGATGTCATCTCTTTCCAGTGGAACCTACTTACTATTTCTACTGCTGCCTGCAAAGAATTTAAGCTGCTTTGGAAGCACCATCCATTAATCAGGAATATGTTTTTAGGGATGAACGATTTGCTAATTCTGGGGAAAACTAGCAAATAGAACTGGCTCCCTTCAAGGCATCCTGATCCAGTCTCAATGTCTTCAGGGTATTTTTTGTGCAAAGAAGATATCATGGGACAATGCTTTCCCTAATTTTATCCATCAGCTAGATCAACCTCTAATCTGTAATCCATCTCTAAAGTTTTATCATTTAAATAATATTATATAAATGAATCATACAGTATTTAATCTTTTGAGATCACTTTTTCACTTAACATAGTTCTCTTGAGATTTATCCAAGTTATTCTCTCAGTAGACATCTGAATGGTGCAGTAACAATCTCCCCCAAAAACCTACTCCCTTGTGAAAGCAATGAGGATACTAGGAAAAACTATCAAAATAAACTTATTAAAAGTATGGAGATTTGGAGTTAGAACTGTGGCACAGTGGGTTAAAGCCCTGGCCTCAGCTCTCTGCTGTGGCCAGGGAGTGCAGTGGAGAATGGCCCAAGTACTTGGGCCCTGCACCCCATGGGAGATAAGGATAAGTACCTGGCTCCTGCCATTGGATCAGCGCGGTGCGCCGACCGCAGCGCGCCGGCCGCGGCGGCCATTGGAGGGTGAACCAACGACAAAAGGAAGACCTTTCTCTCTGTCTCTCTGACTGTCCACTCTGCATGTCAATAAATAAATAAATAAATAAATAAATAAAGCCCTGGCCTGCAGTGCCGGCATCCCATATGGGTGCCTGGCTTTAAGTCCCGGCTGTTCTACTTCTGATCCAGCTCCCTGCTAATGTGCCTGGGAAAGCAGCAGAGGATGGCCCAAGAAGACCCAGAAGCTGCTGCTGGCTTTGGATCAGCCCAGCTCCAGCAGTTGCAGGTATTTGGGGAGTGAACTAGTGGGTGGAAGACCTCTCTCTCTCTCTCTCTCTCTATCTGAATGTGTGTGTTTGTGTGTCTATAAAGTATGAAGGTTAAATAAAGGCAACATTCCAAAGAGAGTTTAAGAAAAAAACTAAATAGAAAAATTCATGGTGTTTGAGAAGCAGAAACACACAAAGAGAGATACAATTCAGGGCTCTTATCCACTGGTTCGCTCCTCAGATGTCCACAACTTGTGGGGGAGGGGAGAATGTGGAGGGAAGGTGAAGTCAGGAGAGGGAAGTCCATCCAGATCTCCCATGTGGGTAGCATGAACCCAATTACTTAAGCCATTACTATTGCCTCTCAGTGTCTGCAATAGCAGGAACCTGGATGATAAACTCAGGTATTGCAGTATGACATGTGCACAACTTTTTTTTTTTTTTTTTTTTTTTTTTTTTTGACAGGCAGAGTGGACAATGAGAAAGAGTCAGAGAGAGGTCTTCTTTTTCCGTTGGTTCATCCCCCAATGGCCGCTGCGGCCAGTGCACCACACTGATCCGAAGCCAGAAGCCAGGTGCTTCTCCTGGTTTCCCATGCGGGTGCAGGGCCCAAGGACTTGGGCCATCCTCCACTGCACTCCTGGGCCACAGCAGAGAGCTGGCCTGGAAGAGGGGCAACCGGGACAGAATCCGGCGCCCCGACCAGGACTAGAACCCGGTGTGTCTGCGCCACAGAGTGAGCCACTGCGCCGGCCAGACATGTGCACATCTTAACTGGCATCTTAACTTCTTGGCCAAACACCCAGGCCTGCCTTATGGTGTTTTAACTTGTTCTAATCGAATACACCATTCCTCACAGCTGTTGTGAAACTCAATATATGTGAAACTCAACAACTTCACATATATTCTAACTGTAATAAGCAGCAGTGTAGCAGGCACTACAGTAAATAGTGGATTTGGAGCTCCTTAAATGCCCCATCCTCAGAAAACTGTAACTAGTTGACTTGACAGTTTATTGAAAATCTCCATTATCAAGATTTTTCTCTTTTGGAATATATCTGTGCAATTTGATAGACATGACATTTATTTTAAAATATTTAGAGAAAATAAATTAGACAATACAAATTTAACTCTTTTTTTTCAGCTCCTAAACTTTATTTTAAAAACATTAACCTTCAACTTTTTGAGTCTTTGGGGTCAAATCCCAGCTCTGCTTCTGATTCAGCTTCCTACTAATATGCACCTTGGGAAGCAGCAGATGATAGCTCAAGTGCTAACCTTCCACATTTTGAAAGGGAGAAAACTAGGCCCTTGTCACCCATCTAATATAGTTAGCTGATTCAATTTCTGTCTTAATTTATTTCTTTCAAGTATGTTTTTATTTCAAATTGACACATAAAACAACGTATTTATGGGGTACAGGTAGCATTTCCATATATACATATGTATTATGCAATGATCATAAATGGTAACTGAATATCATATCAGATATTTATTGCTTTTGTGTGCAGAACATTCACAATCTTCTCTACTAGTTAGTTTGAAATATCCAATTAATTGTTGCTATAGCTATGCTACTGCATTATAGAAAATTAGAAGTTATTCCTCCTAACTGCATCCCTGTACTCATTAAGCATCTTCTGTCAATCCCTCCCCACACCCTTCACAGACTCTAGTAACCAATATTCTATTCCACCTCTTTGAAATCAACTTTTTTAGCTTCCACATAATAAGTGAAAGCATGCAATATTTGTCTTTCTTTGCCTGACTTATTTCACTTAACATAATGTCCTCCAGTTCTATCATTGTTGCCGAAAATGGCAGAATTTCATTCTTTTAATGGCTGAATAACATTCCATTGCAAAATTAAAGTTTTGTGCTTCAAATAATATCACTAACAAACTAAAAGGACAATCCACACAATGGAAGAAAACACTTACAAATCATATTTCTTATAAGAGACTTGAACCTAAAATATGTTAAGAACTAATATAATTCAGGCCGGCGCCATGGCTCACTTGGCTAATCCTCCTCCTGCGGCGCCGGCACCCCGGGTTCTAGTCCTGGTTGGGGCACCGGATTCTGTCCCGTTCACTCCTCTTCCAGTCCAGCTCTCCGCTGTGGCCCGGGAGTGCAGTGGAGGATGGCCCAAGTGCTTGGGCCCTGCACCCGCATGGGAGACCAGGAGAGGCACCTGGCTCCTTGCTACAGATTGGCACAGTGCACCAGCCGTAGCGGCCATTTGGGGGGGTGAACCAACAGAAAAGGAAGACCTTTCTCTCTGTCTTTCTCACTGTCCACTCTGCCTGTCCAAAAAAAAAAAAAAAAAAAAAAAAAGAACTAATATAATCCAACAATAAAAGATAATCCAACTGAAAAATGGAGAAAGGATCAGAACAGACCCTTCTTCAAGATGCACAAATGGCCACCAAAGTACATGAAAATATGCTCAATATACTAGAGAAATACAAATCAAAACTACATCAAGTTGGATGGCTTTAATAAAAAAAGCAATCAAACAAAAAAGAGGAAGTAAGAAGCGTTGGCAAAGTTGTGGGAAATCTGAAATCTTCATATCTGCTGGTATAATTAAAGTCAAATGGCTCAACTGCTGTGGAAAATGGTTTGCAGTCCTTCTAGAAGTTAAAGTTGCCATATAACTCAGCAATTCCATTCCTGGGTATATACCCCCCAAAATTGAAAACATATGTCCAGAGAAAACTGGTACACAAATGAATCACCATGATTCATCCTAACAAAACATTTTAAAAAAGGAGGCTGGTGCATGGGCCCCTGCCATCCAAGAGGGGGACCTAGAAGAAGTTCCTGGCTCCTGGCATCCACCTGGACAAGTTCTAGCTGTTGCAGCCATTTGGGTAATGAACCAGTGAATGGAAGATCTCTCTCACTCTCTCTCTAACTCTGCCTTCCAAATAAATAAATCCATCTTAAAAAAAATTAAAACAAAGCCAAATTCTGAGAGAATGCATTGCAGTGCAGCAGATTAAATGG
This sequence comes from Oryctolagus cuniculus, assembly GCF_964237555.1. Lineage (NCBI taxonomy): Eukaryota > Metazoa > Chordata > Mammalia > Lagomorpha > Leporidae > Oryctolagus > Oryctolagus cuniculus. Next base: position 60,389,873 of record NC_091440.1, on the reverse strand, counting down.
CCACTTGGGATACCTGGGAGGCAGCAGATGATGACCCAGGTACTTGGGTCCTGCCACCCATGTGAGACCCAGACTGAATTCCTGGTTCCTGATTTTGGCCTGACCTAGTCCTAGCTATTGCAGGCACTTGGGAAGTGAATCACCAAAGGGAAGATCTCTCTTCCTCTGTCTCTCTTTCTCTCTCAATCACTGTGAGTGAAATTTTTAATAAAATTAATATACATACAATCTACTATATAAAAAGAGCCAAATGCCATCAATGGTAAACAGATGAACAAAAGGTCAGTATCAATGAAATGGAATTTTATTTGGTTATAAAAAGGAATAGAGTTCTGATAAATATTATAACATGGATGAAATTACCCAGCACAGGCAAATCCATAGAGACAATGAGTAGATCCGTGGTGATCTAGGGCTGTGTTATTGGGGGTGGGTAGGGAGGCAAATGTATGGAGAATTAAATGAAAATGAGGAATGATGGCTATCAGGTGTGGGGTTTCTTTTGGAGGTGATGAAAATATTTTGAAATTTGTAGGGGTGAGCAGTTGGCCTGGTGGTTAGGAAGCTGGTTGAGACACCTCGTATCCCATACTGGTGTACTTGAGTTAATGTCCTAGGTCTGGCTCCCAATTTCAGCTTCCTGTTGATGCAGAGTAGTTTGATGCTTGAGTAATTTGGCACCTGCCACCTACATGGGAGACCTGGGGACTGGGTTCCCAGGTCCTGGCTTTGGCCAGGAGATAAATTTGTCTGACTGTCTCTGTCTTTCTCTCTCTCTTTCTGCCTTTCAAATAAAATAATTCTAAGGGGGAAGTCCTAGGATTTAAATATATTAAACTTGCCCAGCAAAAAATAATTTTTCACATAGAAGTTATTTTTTCCTCTAAATTATTTATATTAATAAAGACTGTAAGGCCTACTCTTCATTCCTTTAGTTTCCTAAGCTCACATAGCCTTAAAGGCATGAGTGCTTCTCTGAGTCCTGTATTGAAGCAGTCCTCCTCTGCTATTCCAGCTTCGGCGCTCATTGCCTTCTCCCCTGTACAGCCTCCCTCGCATGTTGAAACTTGCCACTTATCAAGATACTTTATTCTTTATGGTCTGTTTGCTCCACTACAAGGCATGCATGGGAGGACCATGTCTACAATTTTCACCAGTTTCTAGCATACTGCCAGTATCTTTAGAAGAAATACATGGACATATTTAGTGCTTGTTTTAATTTATGCAACAAATCCAACTGGAGTAACTAATGGTTTAGTGAGTGCTTCAGCTTTGAGGGAAAGCCATTATTACACTTTGTTGTTGTTGTTATGACAACCTACCAGGCTCCAAGAGCTACAAGTTAATTCTAGGAGCTTATTTTCCCAGAAGACCAGATAGCATTTTCCATTAAGATTCCATTATGATGCCATTGCAAATCACATTTCTCATACTGTAGAGAGCATTGAGAGATTTTTCCCTTTACCTTTTATGAAGATGGCAGCAAATTATAATGGCAACAAATCTTTCCAAACCAGAAAAGGCCAGGAAAAATAAAACTGAACAAGCATATGTGCCACACGTCTCTACTCCCAACACATTCATATTTCCTCAAATTTTCCACTTTTCACAAGCAACAGTGAAATCAATTGGGTTGGCTGTCCAAGTTGTTGGGGATGTTTTGCTACAAAACAAAGAGCTGTGAAGAGCTCTATTATAGTCTAAATGTTTCTTCTTTTTCTCCTCATTGCCTGGTACTTAAGCTTTATGTTAAATTAGCAAATGCTAACGGTCTTACAAAAACTGAGACTTGCTGAAAAGGTCCAGTATGAGGAAATTCCCCACCCCTCCCCACTTCTTACCCCCTTGAGTCATTATAGAAAACTTATTATTGGCCGGCGCTGCGGCTCACTAGGCTAATCCTCCGCCTGTGGCGCCAGCACACCGGGTTCTAGTCCAGTCGGGGCGCCGGATTCTGTCCCGGTTGCCCCTCTTCCAGGCCAGCTCTCTGCTGTGGCCCGGGAGTGCAGTGGAGGATGGCCCAAGTGCTTGGACCTGCACCCCATGGGAGACCAGGAGAAGCACCTGGCTCCTGCCTTCGGATCAGCGCGGTGCACCGGCTGCAGCTCGCTGGCCGCGGCGGCCATTGAAGGGTGAACCAACGGCAAAGGAAGACCTTTCTCTCTGTCTCTCTCTCTCACTGTCCACTCTGCCTGTCAAAAAAATAAAAAAAATATATATTTGGAGTCTTTTGGTGCCTTTCTTCTAGTTATTCATAAAATATATATTGGCTTGTTGTGAACTATAGTCATCCGGCTGTGCTGCAGAACACAGAATTTATTCCTTGTATTTAACAGTATTCTGCTACCCATTATTCAGTCTCCCTCTACTCCTACCACCCTTCCCAACTTCTAGTTATAACTAGTCTACATCTGAATTTACCTTTTTTCTAGCTTTTACATATGAAAGAGAACTGGTATTCATCTACTTCACTTAACATAATGTCCTCCAGATCTATCTATTTAACTAAAAATTATGCTATTTCATTCTGTTTCTCATGGCTTATTAGTCTTTTAAGTAAGCACTGAATGCTATACCACACTAAGTCAGATATTGAAACTTTGACACACCTAAACCTAGTTATCTGCCGTTGTTACAAATTGAAGCTGGCCAGTGAAATGAAAGGTTTGCTGTGGGAAGATCAGGTGTCCAGTCACATAGATCTTACGATTGCTTAGTAGAGTTACCAAATTACAGATGAAGTTCTTTGCTTTAGAAGTTTAGATATTCAGTTATTCCTGAGCCTTGATGTGGTTGGGTCTGGGTACTTAATCAGATTGATCAACCATAATCAAATGTTCCCAATACCATAGTACTGATACATTAACTTACAGTTCAAAAATATAACTTTCAAGAAGTGGACACTTAGCTTAGCTATTAAGACATCCACCCTACATCACAGTAAAAAGGTTCAATTCTGGGCTGTGGCTCCTGACTCCAACTTCTTGTTAATGCAGACCCTGGAAGGCAGCAGTGATGGTTTAAGTAGCTGAACTCTTGCCACCTACGTGGGAGAACTGGATTGAGTACCCAGCTCCTGGCTTTGGCCCCCCCTAACCGTTGCAGGTGTTTAGGGAGTGAACCAGCAGATGGGAGCTTGTGCTCTGTCTGCCTCTCTGCCTCTAAAATAGTTAAAATTTTAAGAAAGAAAGGAAAGAAAGAACTTTCACATAGATTAGAGAGGTGCTATTTTTCCCTGGCCAGCATATATTCCTATGAACCAATATTGATGAGAGATAAATTACTGTCAGAAGGTTGCTGGTGGACATGGACTCAGAGGTCGTAGAACAAGTTGAATGAACTTAATAACCGCTGTTAAAGTGGTGTGAAAGGCAAGTGCATTTGTCTTTTATTTTAAGGTTAGATCCAAATGGACAATTTCTCTGGATAGTGCTGGATCTAAATGCCCATGACAGCATGGCCAAGTCTTTCCTATGCTTCTGTGCTGAACCTCCTCCTCCTCACCTCTAGATGCTAAAACTTTCTTTTACCGTTTTTTTTTTTTTCCAATGCATTATTTCTGTGGCTGCTTCAGTTATTCAATCAGGTTAATCATGAGGTTGTGGAGTGGGACTGATTGTGTCACTTTCAGGTTACATATCTGCTCCATTTATATTTAGTTGCTTTATAATTTAATTCCTTGAAGATCATCACATATATCCCAATTTCCAATTTTATATATGTATGGGAAAGGGGGCAACGTGTGTCTCTGAACTTCACGTACCAGCTTTGGCAGGCTCGTCTTGGTTCCTTTTTTGTTGATTTCCTTTGGGTCACAGAGACAAAAGTAGAAATAGTAAAGCAAATGTTCCAAGTATGTTCCAAGTGAGGAAATGGGCTACTGGGAAGAGCACGTGGGCTCCTGTAAGGGCAGAACATCTAAGTATCCTTTAAGGAAGGAGCCAGTCAGTCAAGAGAGAGTACTTGCAACCTTTCTTCCCGGCTTTGGGCTTTTATTCCTGAAGTATGAGGGGCATTAATGGGTGATGTGATGGACATGCTCACTTATGACTGGCATTTGTGATTGACATCTGGGAGTTGCATACCTTTGGGCTAGAATTTTCTAGTTTGCTTAAGCTCCCTTTAAAAAAAAAACACATATTTATTTTTATTTGAAAGTCAGAGTTACAGAGAGAGAAGAGTGAGAGAGAAGAGAAATACAGCCAGAGCTGTGGCGTAGAGGGTAAAGCCTCCAACTGCAGTGCAGCATCCCATATGGGCACTGGTTCTAATCCCGGCTGCTCCACTTCTGATCCAGCTCTCTGCTGTGGCCTAGGAAAGCAGTAGAAGATGGCCCAAGTCCTTGGGCCCCTGTACCCACTTGGGAGACCTGGAAGAAGCTCCTGGCTCCAGATCGGCATGGCTCCAGCCGTTGTGGTCATCTGGGGAGTGAACCAGTGGGTGGAAGACCTCTCTCTCTGCCTCTGCCTCTCTGTAACTCTGCCTTTCAAATAAATAAATAAATCTTTAAAACAGGCAGAGAGAGAGAGAGAGAGAGAGAGAGAATCTTCCATGTTCTGGTTCACTCACCAGATAGCTGCAACAGCTAAGGCTGGGCCAAGCCTAAACCAGCAGCCAGGAGCTTCATCCAAGTCTCCCATGTATGTGGCTTTTCCCAGGCCATTATAAGGGATCTGAATCAGAAGTGGAGCAGCCGGGACACAAACCAGTGCCGCAGGTGGCAGCTTTACCTTCTACACCACAACACTGGCCCTTGTGCTCCCATTTTATTAGGATACTTTAACCACAAGTTTAACTGCAAAGTGGGTAGTCTGGTAGGTTCAGCAGATAGCAGGGTCCCTGGTCCCTTCCCCTGGATGAGGGTTTTGTGGGCCCTCCCCAGTCACTCATGCCTAACTATCTACCTGACAGTAGTACTATATTTTAACCTGTCATTAGACTATCATTAACTTCTATCTGAGATGTGGTTGCTTAAGAATTTTTCATTTTAGGGGCTGGCGCTTTGGCATAGTGGGTAAAGCCATCACCTGCAGTGCCAGCATCCCATATGGGTGCTGGGCCAAGTCCCAGCTGCTCCACTTCTGATCCAGCTCTCTGCTGTGGTCTGGGAAACCAGTGGAAGATGGCCCAAATCCTTGGGCCCCTGTACTCGCATGGAAGACCTGGAAGAAGCTCCTGGCTCCTGGCTTCAGATCGGCACAGCTCCAGCTGTTGCAGCCAGTTGGGGAGTGAACCAGCAGATGGAAGACCTTGCTCTCTCTCTCTCTGCCTCTCCTTCTCTCTCTGTGTAACTCTGACTTTCAAATAAATAAATAAAATCTTTTAAAAAAAGACTAAGAATTTTTCATTTAAAAAATGGCAACATGAGAGGGCAAAGGTAAATATATCTTTTATACATTGAACATAACCTCTATATGATATTACATATTGCTTTCCAGATTTCAGTTCAGTGTTGCCCAAATCTCTTAAGTTTCAAATGATGATTTTTCATTTTTGAAAAAAAAAAAGCTCAAAGTGATAGATAAGGTGATTTGCATAAAGTAAATAATTCAGTAGAGAATTCTGTCCTGTTAATCTCATTGGAATTTATAAGTACTGAAAGATTCATTATTCTGTTACTTTTAATTTAAAGAAGAAATTCTAATACACACTGTTGGTGAAAAGTGTAATGCAAAATTGTTCTTTGTGTAGAAATGGAATAACTGGAAAAACTGAAACAAATGTATCTTCAGATATCTTTTCATTTCTCAAATGAAATAATGCTAGCACATAATACAATGTTTGCCATGAATTAGATGATTGATAAATATGTCTTTTTTTTTTTTTTTTTGACAGGCAGAGTGGACAGTGAGAGAGAGAGACAGAGAGAAAGGTCTTCCTTTACTGTTGGTTCACCCTCCAATGGCTGCTGCGGCCGGCACATCACACTGATCCAAAGGCAGGAGCCAGGTGCTTCTCCTGGTCTCCCATGGGGTGCAGGGCCCAAGGTCTTGGGCCATCCTCCACTGCACTCCCGGGCCACAGCAGAGAGCTGGACTAGAAGAGAGGCAACGGGGACAGAATTCAGCGTCCCGACTGAGACTAGAACCTTGTATGCCGGCGCCGCAGGCGGAGGATTAGCCTATTAAGCCGCGGCGCCGGCCAGATAAATATGTCTTTTAATATTATAGATAAAATGTCCAACAACCATACAAATTATCAGTCACACTAAGAAGGTCACCACTTGCATGAAAAAGACAATTGACTGATTCCAACAAAGATGGATGTTGAAATTAATCTCAAAAGGACTTTAAAACAGCCATCATAAAAATATTTCAAAGCCTATAATAAATACCTTTAAACAACTGTGGGGAGCAATTCGGACTAGACTGAGTTACTGGAATTAAGACTTATTCTATGCATCTGCTCTCCCACAATATGGCGCTGGGAGAGAAGAAAACAGCTTTTACACAGCTGCCTCCAGTTCAACCAATAAACTGTAGGACTTGCTCCTGATTGGAGAGCAGCGTACTCGGCGTGTGGGCAGCCGAGTTAGGATTGGCGGAGGAGGACTATAAAGGAGGAGAGAGACGGCATGCACCAGGAACATCTAAGGGGAACATCTAAGGGGAACACCTGTGCAGCCCCCGAGAGAGCCGGCCGGCGGTGTGCCGCTCCCCCGCGGAAGTGGGGAATGTGGCAGGGGGAACCACCCTTCCACGGAGGTGGAAGGGACAGTAGCCAACCCGGGAAGAACCAGCAGCAAACCCGGGGAGGGCCGAGCAGACGAAAGAACAGCGCAGGGTCCTGTGTCGTTCCTCCACGAAGAGGGGGAGCGACATAATGGTGCCGTGACTCGGATAGGAAACCTAGGACGGATAGGAAACTTAGGAGGGAAGAAACGGGAAGAAGTGGGAAAATACCGGAGAGAGAGACTAGCAAAGAGCCTAGGTGCCGAAAGAAGCTATTGAAAGCCTAGGCATAGACTTGGATATGGACTGTGGGAAAGAAGTTAGGATTGAAAGCGAAAGTGAAAGCTTTCATAGACTCGGATGCGGACTATGGCGGGGAAGCTAGGAGATTGAAAGCGAAAGTGAAACCTGGAGGAGGCTTGGACTCGGATACGGACTGTGGGGAGAAGCCAGGAGAAATGAGAGGAATATTGTTGGAAGAAAACTTAAGGAAACATACCGGGTAGAGAAAAATGTTAGGGAGGATGAAGCCGCGAGTGCAGGCCGAGGCGGAGACATAAGCCACCTTGGAATTCTTCAAGTCACCCTGGGGAGCAAGAGGCAAAGATCTGGAACCAGAGGCAGAGATGTGGGCCGCCAGGATTAGCCAGGTTAGTCCGGGGAACTTGGACTGAATGCCGGTGGTGGCGGAAACATTCGCGGAAGCCGCCTTGTGCAGAGAGAGCACGGGGCGTGAATAGATAGGGAACGCGGGGCTGGCGCGAGGCCGTGGTGCGGGCGCGAAGTGCGTGGAGACCGCGGAGCGTGCGCGCAGAGCCGGGAACCCGCCGGCGGGGCGAGGCGCCGGGAAGCCGCGCAGAGCCGTGAAGCTGCCGCGGGGCGAGGTGCCGAGAAGCAGCCTTGGGGCGAGCGCCGCCGGGAAGCCGCAGGGATAAGAGAAACAGAAGTTTAGAAGTAAAATGAGAGAAATAGGAATGCTGGAAGATAGAAGTAAAATGGGAGAAATAGGAATGCTGGAAGATAGAAGTAAAATGGGAGAAATAGGAATGCCCGGAGATAGAGAAATAGAGACATAGAAAGGCCTCCCCACAACATGGCAATGAGAGAGCTTGGATTCGGTCTGCCTGATTAGTGAGGCGATGAGCACCTGCGGGCGGCTAGCAGCTTATGCGCCGCAGGTCACCGAAAACAGGCACGTTATCAACACCAATAAGTTTCCCCACAATATGGCGCTGAGAAGGCTTGGATTCGGTTTGCCTGATTGTTAGGGCTTGTAAGCCCCTGCAGGCAGAGCAGAGCATGCGCTGCAGGGCACCGAACACAGGCACGCATCAGCGCCTAAAAACCTCCTCACAACATGGTGAAGAGAGGACCCGGATTCGGTTTGCCTGATTGATAGGACTTGTAAGAACCTGTGGCAACTCTAGCAAGCAGAGCAGAGTGTGTGCCGCGGGACACCGAAGACAGGCACGTATCAATGCCAAAAAATAAAAAGAAAGGGGGATCTGTGGGGAGCAACTCGGACTAAGACTGTTACTGGAATTAAGACTTATTCTATGCATCTGCTCTCCCACAATATGGCGCTGAGAAGGGAGTAACAGCTTCTACGCAGCTGCCTCCAGTTCAACCAATAAACTGTAGGACCTGCTCCTGATTGGAGGAGAGCAGCGTACTCGGCGTGTGGGTAGCAGAGTTGGGATTGGTGGAAGAGGACTATAAAGGAGGAGAGAGACGGCATGCACCAGGAACATCTAAGGGAAACATCTAGCTGAAGGAACACCTGTGCAGCCCCCGAGAAGAGCCGGCCGGCGGTGTGCGCTCCCCTGCGGAAGTGGGGAATGTGGCCAGGGGGAACTGCCCTTCCACGGAGGTGGAAGGGATAGTAGCCAACCCGGGAAGAACCAGCAGCAAACCTGGGGAGGGCCGAGCAGACGAAAGAACAGCGCAGGGTCCTGTGTCGTTCCTCCACGAAGAGGGGGAGCGACAACAACTGAAAAAATAGAAAAGCTCAGCACAGAAATTAAATTTATTAAAAAGAACTAATTGAAAATTATAAAACTGAAAAATAAAAAAAAAAAATAAAGCAACTTGCATAGTAGAGCGGACATAACACAGGATAGTGTCAGTGTCCATTAGGAAATATTAGTAGCATTCACCCAGTCACAACAATAGATGGGAAAATACACTGAGGAAAAATGAACAGAATCTCAGGGATCTGTGGGAAAATAACAAAATAGACAACATTTGTAGCATCCAAATCTCACACGAATGGAGTTAAGAGTGCAACACTGAAAGAGTATTCACAAAAATAATTGTTGAAAACTTCCCAAATTTGTTGAAAGATGCAAACCTACAGATGCAAGAATCTGAGAAAATCTTAAAACAGGTTAAAAACAAAGAAATCTACTCAAACACATATCAAAATTAAATTTCTGAAAAACTAAGTGCAAATTTCATAAATTAAACTTCTTAAAACAAAGAAAGAATGTTGAAAGCAGCCAGACAAAAATTGACAAAGTAGCTCACAGTGGTAGGGTGGACAATACCACTGTGCGTGACAATAGATTTCTAATCAGAAACTGCAGAGACCAAAAGGAAATGAGAAAGAATTTTTAAATGCTGAAAGAAAAGGACTCTTAACTGCAAAGTCCACATCTAGCAGAACTATTTTCTAGTGGAATAAAGCAGATTCTCAGATGAATGAAAAATAAAAGAATATGTTGTGAGCAAACCGATCTTTAAATATGGGTTAAAGTAGTTCCTGAAACAGAAAGCAAATTATAAAATATCTTGGAGGATCAGGAAGATAATTAGGCATGAGTGACTGGAGAGAGCCCACAAAACCCTTATCCTCGGGAGGGACCTGGGACCCATCCAAGACTATCAATGGGTATGGTTAGGTATTTAAGCAAGGATATCAGAATGCTTACATACTGAAAATTAGTAGTCTCTTTTTAAGCACTCTTTTAACTGCTATAAGATTTTTATTAGATGTCAGAGTTGATTGTCAGTTTTTTCCAATAAAAAAGTTGAAACAGTGGGAATGGGAAGAACTAATTCTTGGGTCTTCCTACCCTAACATTTCCATAATGTTACTCTTGAAATTTTATTTTTAAAATTCATGAATGGATATTGGAATTTGTCAAAAGCTTTTTCTGCATCAGTTGATACTGAACTTTAACACATACCCTCAAGACCAGCTGTTTGCTCAAGAAAGACATGACACAACCCTAGGCTTGTACCTCTGGCTGATCTTTGAGCTCCATATAAGCAGGAGGTAAAGGAAAAGGCACAGCCGGAGGCTGTTTGGCTTGGTGTTGAAGTGGGCTAGCTAATCCTCAACTTACAATGGTTCAGGTCTTTTTTTTTTTTTTACTTTATGATGATATGAGAATATACCCATATAACCATTCAGTTTGTTCACTTTCAGTACTTCAGTATTCAACAAATCATATAAGTTATTTAATACTTCATTATAAAATAGGCTTTGTGTTAGATAATTTTGTCTAAAATAGGCTAGTGTTCCAAGAGCTTTTAAGGTAGACTAGGACAACCTATGAAGTTCAGTAAATTAAATGCATTAAACACATTTTTAACATGATATTTTAAACTACAATGGAGTTCTTGTAAATCAAGGAGCATCTATATTCACCCCCTCAGAGTCCATCTGCAAGACAGGTTTTTGTGTTTTGTTTTTTCATTTCTTTGGTTCCAGGCATTAAAGAAGTCTGTCAGGCTACACGGTTGACATGATAAAAGAGAGACTCAAGTAAGCATGCATGACAAGGAATGCAGTCCTTGAGAAAAATAGTTCAGAAAGCTCACTAAAGAAGATACCTATAGGCTTCAATAAATAACAAGAAACAGCCGGCGCCGCGGCTCACTAGGCTAATCCTCCGCCTAGCGGCGCCAGCACACCGGGTTCTAGTCCCGGTTGAGGCACCGGATTCTGTCCCGGTTGCCCCTCTTCCAGGCCAGCTCTCTGCTGTGGCCAGGGAGTGCAGTGGAGGATGGCCCAGGTGCTTGGGCCCTGCACCCCATGGGAGACCAGGAAAAGCACCTGGCTCCTGGCTCCTGCCATTGGATCAGCGCGGTGCGCCAGCCGCAGCGCGCCGGCCGCGGCGGCCATTGGAGGGTGAACCAACAGCAAAGGAAGACCTTTCTCTCTGTCTCTCTCTCTCTCTCTCACTGTCCACTCTGCCTGTCAGAAAAAATAAATAAAAAAAAAAATAACAAGAAACAAATCATAGGTTGGGGGAAGTCAGTTTTCCAGAGTTATGACGTTATAATATCCAAAATGTTAAATTTTCAAGAAAAAATGATGACATACAAAGAAATAAGTATGGTCAATCATTAAAAGTACTGTCATAGGTCATCCCTGAGGATTTTAAATCAACAGTCTTAAATATTCTGAAAGAATTAAAGGAAACCAGCTATGACACTGGAGTCCCATGTGGGCACCAGCTAGAGTCCTGGCTGCCTTACTTCAGATCTAGTTCCCTGCTGGTGTGCCTGGGAGGACAATGGAAGATGGCCCAAGTCCATGGGCTCCTGCACACATGTGGGAGACCCAGATGGTGCTCCTGACTCTGGCCTGGCTCAGCCCTGGCTGTTGCAGCCATTTGTGAAATGAACCAGTGAATGGAAGATCTCCCTCCCTCTCCCTCTCTGTCTCCCTCTTTCTCTCTCTCTCTAACTCTGCCTTTCAAATAAATAAAACAAATCTTTAATAAAAATGAAACTATAAGGCCGGCGCCGTGGCTCACTAGGCTAATCCTCCACCTAGCGGCGCCGGCACACCGGGTTCTAGTCCCGGTCGGGGCGCCGGATTCTGTCCCGGTTGCCCCTCTTCCAGGCCAGCCCTCTGCTGTGGCCAGGGAGTGCAGTGGAGGATGGCCCAGGTGCTTGGGCCCTGCACCCCATGGGAGACCAGGAAAAGCACCTGGCTCCTGGCTCCTGCCATCGGATCAGCGTGGTGCGCCGGCCGCAGCGCGCCGGCCACGGCGGCCATTGGAGGGTGAACCAACGGCAAAGGAAGACCTTTCTCTCTGTCTCTCTCTCTCACTATCCACTCTGCCTGTCAAAAAAAAAAAAAAAAAAATGAAACTATAGGCCGGCGCCGCGGCTCACTAGGCTAATCCTCCACCTAGCGGCGCCGGCACACCGGGTTCTAGTCCCGGTCGGGGCACCGGATTCTGTCCCGGTTGCCCCTCTTCCAGGCCAGCCCTCTGCTGTGGCCAGGGAGTGCAGTGGAGGATGGCCCAGGTGCTTGGGCCCTGCACCCCATGGGAGACCAGGAAAAGCACCTGGCTCCTGGCTCCTGCCATCGGATCAGCGCGGTGCGCCGGCCGCAACGTGCCGGCCGCGGCGGCCATTGGAGGGTGAACCAACGGCAAAAAAGGAAGACCTTTCTCTCTGTCTCTCTCTCTCACTGTCCTCTCTGCCTGTCAAAAAAAAAAAAATGAAACTATAGATAAAAGTTCAAAGGAAATCAGGAAAATAATATATAACTAAATTAGAATATCAATAAATATTACATTATAAAATGGAATGAAATAAAAATTCTCCAGCTGAAAAGCACAATGAGAGGCTTTCGATAGCAGGTTTGAGAAGGCAGAAGAAAAAATTCAGCAAACTTAAAGATGAGAATTTTGAAATTATCCATTCTGAGGAACAGAAAGAAAAAATAATAAGGAAAAAAATTAATGAGCCTAAGAGACCTCAGGGATACGATAAATCATACTAACATTCTTTTTGTAGTCCAAGAAGGAGACAAAAAAAAGAGAAAAGGGCAGAAAGAATATTTGAAATAATAATGGCCAGAAATTTCTCAATATTGATGAAGTATATGAATCTATAAGAATTTCAGGACAAACTTGAAAAGACTCACACTGAGACAAAGAATCAAACTATTGAAAACTAGACAAAATGAATCTTCAAAGTAACAAGACAGAAGAAACTCATCACCTAAAAGGAATACTCAATATTAACTAACAGTCCATTTGTAACTAGGAGCATTAACAGAGACATTAGGATAAATGCCTTCAAAGAGAAAAAAACCCTGTCAACTAAGAATTCCATGTCTTCATTTGAAAAATTCTTCTGTCGAAAATCAAAGAGAAATTAAGACATTCCAAGATAAACAAAAAGTGAAGGAGTTTGTCACTCTTCAACAAGAAATGTTAATGACAGTACTTCAGTGTGAAATGACGAGATAGTAAACAACTTGAAGCTACATGATGAAAGCAAGAACTCTGGTATAGGTAGTTACAGAGGCAAATAGAAAAGTCAATATTATTTGAACTTTTATTATTATTATTTGGTGTTCTGTGTATAAAGTTAATTGAAAATGGATCTTAGTGGAGAATAGGACTGGGAATGGGAGAGATAGGAGGAGGGGTGGGAAGGCGGGTATGATGGGAAAAATCACTATATTCCTAAAGTTGTACTCATGAAATGCACGAAGTTTGCATTCCTTAAATAAAGGTTTCTTTTGGAGGAAAAAAAGAACAATCACCATTAGTATACTTTTGTTTTGTAAATTCTCATATTGTCTCCTGTGTTATTTAAAACAATATAAATTATGTTAAAGGACACACAATGTATAAAGATGTGATTTGTGACAATAATGACATAAAGGGGGAACAGAGACATAAAGGAACAGATTTTCTGTATGCTTCTAAAATTAAGTTTATACCAATTCAAACTGGATTGATATACATTTAAATTATTAGTTGTAATAACCTAGATAACAACAAAAACTTTTAAAATACAGAAAAGAAAATGAGGGAATCAGAAGGTACACTGACAAACAAACAAGCACACACAAAATAAAGTTGTGAGGAACTAAAAGAATATGAAACTTGTAGAAAACAAAAGCAAAATAACAGAAGTGTGTCGCTCCCCCTCTTCGTGGAGGAACGACACAGGACCCTGCGCTGTTCTTTTGTCTGCTCGGCCCTCCCCGGGTTTGCTGCTGGTCCTTCCCGGGTTGGCTGCCGATCCTTCCACCTCCGTGGAAGAGCGGCTCCCCCTGCCACTTTCCCCACTTCCGCGGGGGAGTGGCACACCGCCGGCCGGCTCTCTCGGGGGCTGCTCAGATGTTATCTGGATGTTCCCCTTAGATGTTCCTGGTGCATGTTGTCTCTCTCCTCCTTTATAGTCCTCTTCCACCAATCCCAACTCTGCTACCCACACGCCGAGTACGCTGCTCTCCTCCAATCAGGAGCAGGATCAGCTCCTGCAGGTTATTGGTCGAACTGGAGGCAGCTGTGTAGAAGCTGTTTCCTCCTCTCCCAGCGCCATATTGTGGGAGAGCAGATGCATAGAATAAGTCTTAATTCCAGTAACTTAGTCTAGTCCGAGTTGCTCCCCACAAAGTGCTTCTTTACCAGCAATACTTTTAAATATAAATGGGTTAAACTCACCATTGAAAGGTAAGTATTGGCAGGGGCCTGCACTGTGGTACAGTGGGTTAAGCCTCTGCCTGTGATGGTGGCATCCCAAATGGACACAGGCTCAAGTCCTGGATGCTCTGCATCCTATCCAGTTCCCTGCTGATAGGTCTGTGAAGGCAGTAGAAAATGGCACAAGTACTCGGACCCCTGCCCATGCACATGGACAATCTGGATGGAGTTTCAGGCTCCTAGCTTCAGCTTGGTCCAGCCTTGGTCCAGCCTAGCCCCAGCTGTTGTGGTCATTTGGGGAATGAACCAGCTGGTGGAAGATTTCCCTTGTTCCCTCTCTCTGTCTCTCCCTCTCTCTTTCCCTGTAATTCTACCTTTCAAATAAATACATAAATCTTGTTTTAAAAAAAGAATAAGGGGCCAGCGCTGTGGCTCAATAGGCTAATCCTCCGCCTTGCGGCGCCAGCACACCGGGTTCTAGTCTTAATTTCTCTTTGATTTTCGACAGAAGAATTTTTCAAATGAAGACATGGAATTCTTAGTTGACAGGGTTTTTTTCTCTTTTTTATAGTGGATTTATAGTGGATTTATAGTGGATTCTGTCCCGGTTGCCCCTCTTCCAGGCCAGCTCTCTGCTATGGCCTGGGAGTGCAGTGGAGGATGGCTCAAGTGCTTGGGCCCTGCACCCCATGGGAGACCAGGAGAAGCACCTGGCTACTGCCTTCGGATCAGCGCGGTGCGCCGGCCACGGCGGCCATTGGAGGGTGAACCAACGGCAAAAGGAAGACCTTTCTCTCTGTCTCTCTCTCTCTCACTATCCACTCTGCCTGTCAAAAAAAAAAAAAAAAAAAAAAAGAATAAGGATTGAATGTATTAAAAAAAAAAACATCAACTACATACTATATATGAGACTTGTTTTGTGTCCAGATATAAATATATTTTTTGTTTTCAAAGTAAGTGAAATGCTGGGAAAAGATACTATATGCAAACAGCAACAAAAGAAGAGCTGGGTTGGCTGTGCTTTTAGACATAATGAACTTTAAATAAAAAATGACTGAAGGAGAAAATGAAGAAATTATAGTATACTGATAAAAGGATCAATTCAATGAAAGATACAGTAATTAGCAAAATACATGTACCAAATAGCAAAAGTCCATGACATATGAAGAAAACCTTCATAGAAGTAAAGGGAGAAATTGTTCCAGTAACCATCAGAAACTTCAACAACCCAATTCCAATAATAAATATCTAAATAAATCAATATGTGAATGTAGGACTTGAATAACACCATAAATCAATTAAACCTAGCAGGCATATATAGAACGCTTCATCATCAGAGAGTATGTATTGTTCTGAAGTACACATGGAACACATCACAAAATGACTATCTATCTATCTATCTATATATATATTTAAAGACTTATTTATTCGAAAGTCGGAGATACACAGAGAGAGGAGAAGCAGAGAGAGAGAGAGAAGTTTTCCACCCACAGGTTCACTCCCCAATTGGCTGCAATGGCTAGAGCTGCACCCATCCAAAGCCAGGAGCCAGGATCTTCCTCTGGGACTCCCACGTGGGTGAAGGGACCCAAGAACTTGGGCCATCTTCTACTGCTTTCCCAGGCCATAGCAGAGAGCTGGATCAGAAGTGGAGCAGTTGGGACTTGAACCAGTGCCCATATGGGTTGCCGGCACTGCAGGCGGTGGCTTTAGCCACTATGTCACAGTGACGGCCCCTATCAATATATTTTAAAATACTGAAATCATAGAAAGTATCTTCTCTAACTGCAATTTTAAAAAGGCTAGAAATCAATGAATGGAAACTGGTAAATTCATAAGTATGTGGAAATCAACACCCTCTTGAACAACCAATAGGTCAAATAAAAGACCAACAAAGGAAATTTGAAAGTACTTTATCACAAATTAAAAGTAAAACATTAACATAGCAAAGAGTTAGGGGATGTAGCAAAAGCAATAGTCAGAGAGAAATTTATAGTTGCCTATATTTAAAAAGGAGAAATACTATATATCAATAACATTACTTTCTTTACGGAACTAGGTGATAAAAGTAAACTAATCCAAAACTAGAAGAAAATAATAAAAGTTAGAGTGACAATAAAATAAAATGGGGAGTAGAAAAAAGTAGAATTTCAAAAATCAAAAGTTGGTTCTTCAAAAGATCAAGAAAAATGATAAACCTTTAGCTACACTGTGTAAGTCAGGATTCTCTAGAGAAATGGAATCAATAGGATTTCTGTGTGTGTGTGTGTGTGAGTGTGTGTGTGTGTATACACACATAGGATTTTTATTATGGGAATTGGCTCTTGAGATTAGGAAGGACAAGAAGTCCCATGATACGCTGTCTGCAGGATGGAGGTCCAGCAAAGTCAGTGACGTAATTCAGTCTGATTCCAGAAGTCTGAGAACTAGTGGAGCCAAGAGTGTAACTTTCAGTCTGAACCCTTGAGAACCCAGAGTTCTGATGTCTACGTGCAGGAAAAGAAGGAAATCACAACTCTAGAAAACAGAAAAAAATCACTCTTCCTTTGTGCTGTATTCAGGCTCTCCTTGGATTGGATAATGCCTGCCCACGATGATGAAGGTAGATCTTCTTTATTCAGTCTACTAGTCTTAGTACAGTTGCTAATCTCTTGAGGAAACTGTACCTTAGACACACCCAGAGATAAGGTATTACCAACTATCTGGGAATTCCTTAACACAGTTAAGTTGACACACAATATTAACCATCACAAATAAGAAGACATAATAATTCAACAGGAAATGAAAGTGGAGAAATTACTACTGGTTTTATGGAAATAAAAAGAATTAAGACAATAATATTGGGGCCTGTGCTGTTGCATAGCTGGTAAAGCCACCGCCTTCAGTGCCAGCATCCCATATAGCCACCAGTTCGAGTCCCGGCTGCTCTACTTACGATCAGGCTCTCTGCTATGGCCTGGGAAAGCAGTGGAAGATGGCCCAAGTTTTGGGCCCCCTGCACCCATGTGGAAAGAGCTGGAGGAGGCTCCTGGTTCCTGGCTTCAGATCAGTGCAGCTCTAGCCATTGCGGCCAATTGGGGAGTGAATTAGCAGATGGAAGACCTTGCTCTCTCTCTCTCTGCCTCTCCTTCTTTCTCTGTGTAACTCTGCCTTTCAAATAAATAAATAAATATTTTTTAAAAAAGTATGAACTAAACAAGTGAAAAACTGCCATGAGAAAATCATACTGAACTCAATAAAATTAACTTTTTAAAAAAGACAATAATGTTAACTATTATACACCAGTCCATTAGAACCTAAATGTGATGGACAAATTCCTAAAAACACAGAAGTTACCTCTCTAACTAAAGAAGAAATAGATGAGCAGAACAGACCTATATCAAGTAATCAGATTAAATTTATAATTTAAAAAACTGACAATGAAAACTCTAGGACTACATGGTTTCAATGGTGAATTATATGAAATATTTACAGAATTGGGCCAGTGCTGTGGCTCATGAGTTATGCCACTGCCTGCAATGCCAGGATCCCATTTTAGAGCACCAGTTTGAATTCTGCTGTCCCACTCCTGGTCAAGCTCCCTGCTAATGTGCCTGGGAAAGCAGCAGAAGATATAAGAGCACTTGGGCCCGGCCACTGACATGGAAGGCCTGGATGGAGTTGCTTCTCCTCTCTCTGTGTACCTCCGACTTTCAAATAAATACGTCTTTAAAAAATATATATATAGATAGATAGATAGATAGTCATTTTGTGATGTGTCCCATGTGTACTTCAGAACAATACATACTCTCTGATGATGAAGTGTTCTGTATATGCCTGTTAGCATATATATAAGTTGTTAGCTTAGCCCTGGCTGTTGTGGCCATATGGGAAGTTGAAGCAGTGTATGACAGACAGCACCCCCTTCTGTCTCTATCACTCTTTCAAATAAATAAAATCAACCTTAAAAAAAAAGAATTAACAATCATCTTAAACTCTTCCAAGCAATGTAAAAGGAAAGAATACTTCCTGAGAGAATACTTCCTAACTGATTCTATGAAGCCACCATTACCCTGAAATCATGGCTCAAGTCACTATAAAAAAAACTACCACTCAATTCCCTTAAGAATATAGATGGAAGAATCCTCTACAATATACTAGCAAACTGAATCAAACAGCATATTATATATTATGCCCATGTGGATGTATCCTAGAATTCTAAGAGTGACTCATCATTTGAGAATCAACGTAATACACCACATTAATAGAACAAAGAAGGACAAAATTTAAGATCATCTCAATTGTTGCAAAAAAAAAATTGACAGAAGGTATTTGGCCCAGTGATTACGATGCCAGCTAAGATACCCATGTCCCACACTGAAGTGCTTGAGTTCAGTTTTTCACTCTAGTTCCAATTCCAGTTTCCCACCAATGCAGACCCTGGAAGGCAGCAGTGATGGCTCAAGTAATTGGACTCCTGTGACCCACATGCAAGACCTGGATTACGTTCCCAGATCCTGACTGGGTACTTGGCCCAAGTCCTTTGTTCTTGGTGGGCATTTGGGGAGTGAACTAGCAGACAGGAGGGCTTTCTCTATATGCATGTGTATCTATCTATGTCTGTCTGTCTCTCAAATTTTTACAATTTGTCAAAATCCAATGCCTTTTTATGATTAAAAAACTTAATAAACTAGTAGTAAAATGTCTTCAATATGACTAAATACATTTATGAAAATATAATAGCTAACATTATAATGTATTTTGAAAGACAGAAAACCTTCCTCATAAGATCAGGGAAAAGATAAAGATGCCCTCTAATATTGACCATTACTATTCAAGATTGTACTAGAAGTTCTGGCCTAGAGAAAATAGGTAAGAAAAAAAAATCCACATTGGAAAAGAAAAATTAAAATATTTCTATTTACAGGTTAAGTGATCATACATTTAGAATCCCTAAGAATTTACAAAAACTACTATAACAAATAAATTGAGAAGAGTTGCAGGGTACAAGACTGGCATACAAAAAAGTGTTTCTAAACACTTCAGAATGAAGAATCCAAAAAGAAAATTAAGATTTCATTGGCAGAAATAAATTTAACCAAAGAATTGAAAGAACTATACAATGAAAACCATGAAACTTTACTAAAAGAAATTAAAGAGTACTTACTTAAATGAAAAGACATCCCACGTTTATGGCAAGCAAATTTTAAATTATTAAAATGGCAGTACTACCCTAAATTCTCTCTAGACTCAATGCAATCCCTATAAAAATTTTCATTTGCCACTTACTTTAGAAGTAGAAAATCCAAAATTTTAAATAAATATGGAATTATATGGAGGCTGAATGGCCAATCTTGAAAAAGAAAAACAAAGGTGGAAGACCGATACTTCCCAATTTCAAAAATTTTTTTAAAGGTTTATTTATTTATTTGAAAGTCAGAGTTACACAGAGAGAGAAGCAGAGAGAGAGAGAGGTCTTCCATCTGATGGTTCACTCCCCAGTTGGCTGCAACGGCTGTAGCTGTGCCAATCCGAAGCCAGGAGCTTCTTCTGGATCTTCCACGTGGGTGCAAGGACCTAAGGACTTGGGCCATCTTCTACTGCTTTCCCAGGCCATAGCAGAGAGCTGGATCAGAAGTGGAGCAGCCAGGTCTCGAACCAGCCCCTATGGGATGCTGGCGCTTCAGGCCAGGGCGTTAACCCACTGCGCCACAGTGCTGGCCCGTCAATTTCAAAATTTAATACAAAGCTATAGTAGTCAAAGCAGTGTGAAATGACATAAAGACAGATATATTGACCGGCTGAAAAGAATTGAGAATCATGAAGCAAATCTATATATCAGTTGGAAACTGACTTTCAAAAGGATGCAAAGACCTTCCAATGATGAAAGAAAAATCTCTTTAGTAAAAGATGCAACAACAAATTGGATATACAAGAAATAGAATGGAGGTAGAGCCCTTTTTCACATCACATACAAACATTAAGTTGTAATTGGCCAGTGATCTAAATATATCAATTCAAATTATAAAATTCTTAAAGGAAAACAAGAGTGAATCTGCATAACTTTGAATTTGGCAATGGGTTCTTAGACAAGCTATCAAAAGCACAGCAAAAAAATAGATAAATTGAATTTTATAAAATTAAAAAAATTTGTTTACAAAGGGACATTCTCAAGAAAGGGAAAAGACAACAGAATTGTAGAAAATATTTGCAAATCTGGCGTTGCTGTGGCTCACTTGGCTAACCTCCACCTGCAGCACCGGCATCCCATATGGGTGCCAGGTTCTAGTTCGGGTTGCTCCTCTTCCAGTCCAGCTCTCTGCTGTGGCCCAGAAGGGCAGTGGAGGATGGCCCAAGTCCTTGGGCCCCTGCACTCGCATGGGAGACCAGGAGGAAGCACCTGGCTCCTGGCTTCGGACCAGTGCAGCGCCGGCCGTAGTGGTCATTTGGGGAATGAACCAACGGAAGGAAGACCTTTCTCTCTGTCTCTCTCTCTCACTGTCTATAACTCTACCTGTCAAATAAATTAAAAAAAAAAAAAAAGAAAATATTTGCAAATCAGGTATTTTATCAAGACCCAGTACCCAGAATATAAAAATCATTCTTGGGGCCGTAGTTGTAGCAAAGCAGGTAAAGCTGCTAACTGCGACAGATTTGTGTCCCAGTTGCTCCACTTCTGATCCAGCTCTCTGCTAATAACCTGGGAAAGCGGCAGAAGATGGCTCTAGTGTTTGGGCCCCTGCCAACCAAATGAGAGACCCTGATGAAGCTCCTGGCTCCTGGCTTTAGAAAACTGGCCATTGCAGCCATTTGGAGAGTTTACCAGTGGATGGAAGATATCTCTCTCTCTCTTTCTGTAACTCTTTCAAATAAATCTTTTTAAAAAACAGTTCTTACAACTCAACAACAAAAAAGACAAACAGCCCAATTTCTTTCTTTTTTTTTTTTGACAGGCAGAGTGGACAGTGAGAGAGAGACAGAGAGAAAGGAGACAGCCCAATTTCAAAGTGGGCACAGGACTTGGACAGACATTTTTCCAAAGATTATAGACAGATGGACAATAAGAAGCACATGAATAGATGGTGAATATCATTAGTCACTGGGGAGATGCAAATTGAAACCACACTGAGATACTGCTTCCCATTCACTGGTGTTGGAAATGGCTTGAGTATGTCCCCTAAGTGTTCATGTATTAGAAACTTGGTCTCCAGTGTGGTGATGCCAGAGGTGGAGTTTTATGTGTGTTCTTCTGGGGAACTGATTTAATATTTGCAAGATCACATTGTTATTAAAGAGCGCTTCCCCTTTCCCCAGCTTCCAGCAGTATATGTTATCTCTTTCAAGACGCCATCCACCATGATGTGATACGACGTATGGGCATGATGATGGGGAAAAGGGTCTTGGCAGAGCTGTTACTAGTCCATCTGGACTTCCAACCTTCAAAACTATGGGCTACATAAACCTCTTTGCTGTATAAGTTCCTCAGGTATTTCATAACAGAAATAGAAAAAAATAATAAACCTACAAAGAATGAGTGTAACTGGCTACTTTTTTTTTTTAAAGTACAATACAGGAATAACAAGTGTTGGTGAGGATACAGAAAAATTCCCACATTGCCAGTAGGAATATGAGATGGTTTAGCCTCTAAGAGAAAACAGTTTGTTTATTCCTCTATAAATTACATATATAATTACCATAAGACTCAGCCACTTCACTCCTGGGTATATAAGAGGCTCATTCAAAAATTGGAATTAAAAGATTAGTTGGCATTACTGCAAAAGAATCCAAATCTCTCCATGAGGGGCTTTCAAAAAGTTAATGGAAAATGAGTACTATGAAAAAACTATACAGATTTCAAAATTTTTTTGTACCAAAATTAACTTGTCTTTTAATTCCATTTTCCACAAACCTTTTGAAGTACCCATGTATCCCAAAAATGCTTGTACATGAGTGTTCATGGAAGCCCTGTTTGTAAGAGTACCAAAGTCAAAACATTCCAAATGTCCATCAATGGATGAGTGGATAAACAATATGTGTCTATGTGTCTTATGTATTTACTGGAATAACATGTGTTATTTTATGTTTTGTGAAATTCACCCCAAGTTTTTTAAAATGAAAAGAAAAAAATGAAAGAAATTATCAGCAAACTAGGAATTTTGTCAATTGGATCAATTTGATACCACACATTTACCTAAAAATCCTATAGCTAGCTTCAGGCCTAATGATGACTTAATATTTATACCTGCTGATCATAAACAAAGCAGGGATAGTCTCTTTACCATCTTATGCAACATAGAATTCTTTTTTTTTTTTTTTTTTTGACAGGCAGAGTGGACAGTGAGAGACAGAGAGACAGAGAGAAAGGTCTTCCTTTGCCGTTGGTTCACCCTCCAATGGCCGCCACGGCTGGCGCACTGCAGCCGGTGCACCACGCTGATCCGAAGGCAGGAGTCAGGTGCTTCTCCTGGTCTTCCATGGGGTGCAGGGCCCAAGCACTTGGGCCATCCTCCACTGCCTTCCCAGGCCACAGCAGAGAGCTGGCCTGGAAGAGGGGCAACCGGGACAGAATCCGGTGCCCCGACCGGGACTAGAACCTGGTGTGCCGGAGCTGTTAAGTGGAGGATTAGCCTATTGAGCTGCGGCGCCGGCCCTTCAACATAGAATTCTAACCACTACTAACAAATTTTTTTTTGACAGGCAGAGTGGACAGTGAGAGAGAGAGAGAGACAGAGAGAAAGGTCTTCCTTTGCCGTTGGTTCACCCTCCAATGGCCACTGTGGCCAGTGCGCTGCGGCCGGTGCACCGCGCTGATCCGAAACCAGGAGCCAGGTGCTTCTCCTGGTCTCCCATGGGGTGCAGGGCCCAAGCACTTGGGCCATCCTCCACTGCACTCCCGGGCCACAGCAGAGAGCTGGCCTGGAAGAGGGGCAACCGGGACAGAATCTGGCGCCCTGACCAGGACTAGAACCCGGTGTGCCGGTGCCGCAAGATGGAGGATTAGCCTAGTGAGCTGCGGCGCTGGCCACTAACAAATTTTTTTAAAGATTTATTTATTTATTTGAAAGGCAAAGTTACAGAGAGGCAGAGACAGAGACAGAGAGACCTTCTATCGTTTCACTCCCCAAATGGCTGCAATGGCTGGAGCTGGGCTGATCTGAAGCCAGGAGCCAGGAGCTTCTTCCAGGTCTCCCATGTGGGTGCAGGGGCCAAAGAACTTGGACCATCTTCTGCTGCTTTCCCAGGCCATAGCAGAGAGTTGGATAACTGGAGCGGCCAGGACTTGAACTGGTCTCTATGTGGGATGCTGGCACATATATATTTATTTATTTATTTTTCTTATTTATTTGAAATGCAGTGTTAGAGAGAGAGAGAGAGAGAGAGAGAGAGGATCTTCCATCTAGTGGTTCACTCCCGAAATGGCCACAGTAGCCAGGCTGGGCCAGGCCAAAGCCAGGAGGCAGGAGCTTCATCTGGGTCTCACATGTGGGTGTAGTGGTCCAAGGACCTGCGCTATTCTCTGCTGCATCAGCAGGGAGGTGGGTTGAAAGTGGAGTAGCCAGTACATAAACCAGCACTCACATGGGGTTCAGGCATCCCAGACAGCAGCTTAACCCATTATACCACAATGCTGGCCCCCAGTGTATTAACAATGGACATAGAGAATGAAAATGAAAACCACAACACAGTTCACAATCACCCCAAAGAAAATGCAATACTTACGTAAACAACAAAACATTTAAAGTTTGTATGCTAGAAATTACAAAATAATGGTGAAAGGAATTTAAAAAGGCCAAAATAAATGCACATTATTCAGAGATATAATAGTCAACAAATAATGATGTCAATTGTCCCTAAAATGATCTATAATTTTAATGTAATTTCTATCAAAATCTCAGCAAGATATCTTTGTAGGCAGAAACAAGTTTATAATAAAATTTATATGAATAACCACATGCATTAAAATAGCAAAAACATCTTTTTTTCTTTAAGATTTGTCTTATTTATTTGAAAGACAGAGTCAGAGAGAGGTAGAGAGAAAAAGAAGTCTTCCATTTGCTGGTTCACTCCCCAAATGGCTGCAGTGGCTGGAGCTGACCCAATCTGAATCCAGGAGCCAGAAGCTTCCTCCGGGTCTCCTACATGGGTGCAGGGACCCAAGGACTTAGGTCATCTCCAGCTGCCTTCCCAGGAACACTAGCAGGAAGCTGGATCGGAAGTGGAGCAGCCGGCTTCCAACCGGCGCCCACACAGGATGCTGGCACTGTAGGCTGGGGCTTCAACCCTCTGTGCCACAGTGCTGGCCCCATGAAAACAATCTTAATAAAGAAGAATAAAGTGGGAGGGATTGCTCTGTCTCACTTTGAGGCCTATTACATTGCTATAGTAATCAAGAGAATGATATTGGCAAATAGAAAGACAGATAGTCACATGCACCAGACTATCTAAAAGATCATTATAAATAAAAATAAAGTAGGAGGAATTGCTCTGATTTTGAGGTCTATTACATTGCTGTGGTAATAAAGAGTGTGGTATTGGCCAAAAGATAGACACATCCATAAGTGGAACAGAACAGAGACCCACAGAATAGAAATACATCCACAGGCAACATGTGCCACTGGTTTTTGATAAAATGCTGAAGGCTACTGAATGGAAGAGCAATGATATTTTCATCAACTTGTACTGGAAGAAGCAGATATCTGTAGAGAATAAAATGAACCTTGATGTAACCCTCATGTGATATATAAGAACTAATTTTCAAAATTCATGGACTTAAATATAAAATGTAAAACTATAATAACTTTAGAAAAATGGGTGAAAATCTTCAGAATCCAGAGCTAGGGAAATGATTCTTGGACTTTGGGCCAAAAGCACAAGCCAAAAACCAAAAAATTTGATAAATTTGACCTCATCAAAATTAAAATCTTTATTCTGTGAAAGTTCAGATTAAGAGTAAAAAGAGAAGCTATAGAAAGGGTAAATAATTTGGAAGTTAAATATCTGACAAAGCACTAATATCTAGAGTCTGAGGACAGTTCAAAAGCTTTGTGAAGGGCTGGCGCTGTGGAGTAGCGGGTAAAGCCACCGCTTACAGTACCGGCATCCCATATGGGCGCCAGTTCGAGTCCCCGCAGCTCCACTTCTGATCCAGCCCCTGGCTTTTTCATAATACATTTTTTCACGTTCTTTTTGAGGAACTCTTTTTGCATTTAATTATATCATGTGGTAAAATCTTGGCTATCACAGAAATGTATATAATAAGGTAATGTCCTTAATCACTGATAGGCACAGATTCTTGTTTAAAATCTTTGCAAGTTGATTTTTTAAAAATATTTTATTTATTTCACAGAGTTACAGTGAGAGAGAGACAGAGAGAAAGGTCTTCCTTCCATTGGTTCACTCTCCAAATGGCCACAATGGCCAGAGCTACACCAATCCGAAGCCAGGAGCCAGGTGCTTCTTCCTGGTCTCCCAAGTGGATACAGGGCCCAAGCACTTGGGCCATCTTCTACTGCTTTCCCGGGCCACAGTAGAGAGCTGGACTGGAAGAGGAGCAACCGGGACTAGAACTGGCGCCCATATGGGATGCTGGGGCCGCAGGCGGAGGATTAACCTAGTGCGCCATGGCACCGGCCTGGCAAGTTGATTTTATGTTTAAACACATTGTTATTTTTGATTCTGCTTTGTAGGAAATGGTGTGACAATGACACATTTCTCCTTTCCAGACAGTTGATAAGTTCGGCTTCAGCTTTGGTGGTTTTGTTTCTGTTTCTAAAAGATTTATTTATGTATTTTTATTTGAAAAGCAGAGTGACAGAGATCTTCCATCCACTGGTTCACTCCCCAAATACCCACAACAGCCAGGATTTGGCCAGGCCAAAACTAGGAGCCAGGACCTCCATCCAGGTCTCTCATGTGGTTGGCAAGGGACTCAAGTACCTGCTGCCATTCCACGGAGCACATTAACAGGAAACTGGATTGGAAGCTGAGATGCACTGAAACGTAGGTACCCCAATAAGGGGTGCAGGTGTTCCAAGGTGCAACTTAATCTCCTGGGCCACAACACTGTCCCCTTGGTGTTTTCAAGTCAAAAAGCAAGTTTTCCGCACGGCAATCAATTCATACTGAAGTACCAGATATTCTACTCAAAGCCAAGGACATTCCTGAACTTCACTTTTGTAAGTACAGTTAAATACACACAAGAAGACTTCAAAATATTTCATGGAAAAATGGAATTTTAAAAAGTAAGTTTAGGGGTCAGTGCTGTGGCATAGCAGGTAAAGCCGCCACCTGTAGTGCCGGCATCCCATGTGGGCACCGGTTTGAGTCCCGTCTGCTCCACTTCCGATCCAGCTCTCTTCTGTGGCCTGGGAAGGCAGCAGATGGCTCAAGTCCTTGGGCCCCTGACGCCATGTGGGAGACCCAGAGGAAGTTCCTAGCTCCTGGCTTCGGATCTGCACAGTTCTAGCCATTGTGGAGGATTAGCCAAATGAGCAAATCTCTGGGGACCAGCACCGTGGCGCACTAGGTTAATCTTCTGCCTGCGGTGCCAGCATCCCATATGGGCACCGGTTTCTAGTCCCGGTTGCTCCTCTTCCAGTCCAGCTCTCTGCTGTAGCCGGGGAAGGCAGTAGAGGATGGCCCGAGTGCTTGGGCACCTGCACCCGCATGGGAGACCAGGAAGAAGCACCTGGCTCCTGGCTTCAGATCGGCGTTGCTCCAGCCATAGAGGACATTTGGGGGGTAAACCAACGGAAGGATGACCTTTCTCTCTGTCTTTCTCCCTCACTTTCTAACTCTAGCTGTCAAAAAAAAAAAAAAAATTAAGTTTATTTTGGTGCACATTCACAGTTTTTTCATAAAGTTCATTTTCCATGAACTTTTCAAAGACCCCTTGTCTAAAAAGAATTTTCCAAACTGAAATTTAAAAAAAAATCCAGTTAGAATTGGGCAAAGCACATGAAGAGACATTCACCAATGTTGATATATAGGTGGCATAAAAAAACATGAAACATTAAATATCATAAGACATTAGGGGAATGTAAATAGATACCACTATGCATCTATTGGAATGGCTAAAATATAGTGATCATAATGTCGTTTGTCCAGGAAGTGTAGAAACTGGACCACTCATACACTGCTGGTGGGGAATTTAAAGTGGCGCAGTAACTCTGAAAAAAATTGTTTGGCGTTTTCTTATAAAGCTAAATGTGCAATTACCATGATTCAACAATTATACTTTTGACAATTTATTCAAAAGAAATTAAAATTTATGTTCACATAAATATGAACTTTTTGTCCATAATTGCTGAGAACTGGAACTTTTCCAGATGCCTTTAACAGTTGGTACTCATTCCTTGTTGGTCTCTGGTCTTTATAAACAAAATTATTTTAAGAGTATTGCTCAATCCATTTCTCACCCCGTGTGCTGGACTGCAACCATCCCTCCACCTAACTCTTTTTCCTGCCTCACCAAATGGGAATGAAGCTGCAGCTTCTTGTGAAAAGGACACCAGGCAGGAGGAACTTTGGCAGAGAAGGGCTTGTTGATGGAAATGTTCTTGGGGAGATTGCTATATTTCAACCACACAGCCATGATCTGATACTTTTCTGGTGTTCTGTTGACACCATGCAGCACACAAAGGTCTCTTCTATTTAAAGCAACAGTCCCAGGGAGATTATCTGTACTCCATGCAGTATTCTTGGAAGACACAAAGAGCTAGGCTGATACTACAGCTGAAAGTTAAGTGGCCACATAAACAATGTATTCATGTGATAGTCACATTGTAATGAAACACTGAATGACATATATGACTATTATATATGTATATGTACCTAATTACAGGGCACCTGACTATTTAAAAAAATGTTAATGGAATTAAAGGGAAACATAGACTCCACTACAGTAGTAATGGGGACTTCAATAATCAACTTTCAGCAATGGACAGATCAACCAGACAGAAAATCAGCAAGGAAACAACAGAGTTAATTGCCACTGTAGACCAAATGGACCTATTGGATAGCTACAGGACTTTTTATCATACAAATGCACAATACACATTATTCTCACCAGTGCATGGGAACTTTCTCTAGGATAGACCACATGCTAGGCCATTAAGCAAGCCTCAGCAAATAGAAAAAAACTGAAATGATCCCATGCATCTTCTCTGGCCACAATGGGATGATGCCAGAAATCAACATCTCAGGAATCTCTAGGACATATGTAAACACATGGAGACTGAACAGCATGCTCCTGAATGAACAGCGAGTCACTGAAAAAATCAAGAGAAATCAAAACATTTGTGGAAATGAATGAAGATGACAACGTATCAAGGGATATAGCAAAAGCAGTGTTAAGAGGAAAGTTTATAGCAATTGGAGCCTACATCAAGAAATTGGAAAGGTACCATATAAATGAGCTATCAATGGATCTCAAGGACATAGAAAAACAACAGCAAACCAAACCTGAAACTAGTAGGAGAAAGGAAATAATTAAAATTAGAGGATAAACAAAGTTGAAACCAAAAAAACTATACAAAAGATCAGCAGGTTTTATGAAAAAAAAAATAAACAAAATAGAAACACCATTGGCCCAACTGACCAAAAAAAAAAAGGAGAGAGAAGATTCAAATTGATAAATTTAGAGATGAAAAAGAAAATGTAACAGACACCATAGAAATAAAGAAATCATCAGAAATTACAACAAAGAGCTGTATGCCAACAAACCAGCAAACTTAGAAGAAATGGATAGATTCCTAGACACACACAACCCACCTAAATTGAGCCATGAAGACATAGAAAATCTAAGCAGATCCATAACCAAGATGGAAATTCAATCAGTAATAAAGACCTTCCCAACAAAGAAAAACCCAGGACTTGATGGCTTGACTGCCAAATTCTATCAGACATTTAAAGAAGAACTAACTCCAATTCTTCTCAAACTATTTAAAACAATTGAAAGGCAGGAAATCCTTCCAAGTACTTTCTCTGAAGCTGGCATCACCTTAATTCCTCAACCTAAAAAAGATACAACAGAGAAGGAGGACTACAGACCAATTTCCCTGATGAACATAGATGTAAAAATCATCAACAAAATACTATCCAATTGATTCCAACAACCCTCAGAAAGGTCATTCACCTGGACCAAGGCGGGATTTATCCCAGGTAAGCAGAGATGATTCAACATTTGCAAATCAATCAATGCGATACATCAACAGACTGAAGAACAAAAACCATATGATTATCTCAATAGATGCAGAGAAAGCATTTGATAAAATACAACACCCTTTAATGATGAAAACTTCAAGCAAATTTAGTATAGAAGGAACATTCCTCAACACAATCAAGGCAATTTATGACAAACACACGGCCAGTGTCCTACTGAATGAAGAAAAGCTGGAAGCATTCCCATCGAGATCCGAAACCATAAAAGGATGCCCACCCTCACCACTGCTATTCAATATAGTCCTGGAAGTTTTAGCCAGAGCCATTAGGCAAGAAAAAATAAATCAAAGGGATGCAAATTAGGAAGGAGGAAGTCAAGCTATCCCTATTTGCAGATGACTTGATTCTATATAAAGAGGATCCAAAAGACTCCACTAAGAGACTATTTGAACTGATAGAAGAGTTTGGTAAAATGGCAGGATATAAAATCAATGCTCAAAATCAATAGCCTTTGTATACACAGACAATGCCATGGTTGAGAAAGAACTTCTAAGATCAACCTCATTCACAATAGCTACAAAAAAATAAAATACCTTGGAATAAATGTAACCAAGGATGTCAATGATCTCCATGATGAGAATTATAAAACATTAAAGAAATAGAAGAAGACATAAAAAATGGAAAAATCTTCCATGTTCGTGGATTGGAAGAATCAGTATAATAAAAATGTCCATACTACCAAAAGCAATTCACAGATTCAATGCAATACCAATCAAAATACCAAGGACATTCTTCTCAGATACAGTAAAAATAGTACTGAAATTCATATGGAAACACAGGAGACCCTGAATGGTAAAGCAATCTTACACAACAAAAATAAAGCTAGAGACATCACAATACCAGATTTCAAGACATACTGTAGGGCAATTATAATCAGAACAGCCTAGTACTGGTACAAAAGCAGATGAATAGATCAATGGAGCAGAATAGAAACACCAGAAATCAACCCACACATCTACAACAAACTTATCTTTGATAAAGTAGCTAAAATAGATCCCTGGAGCAAGGACAGGCTCTTCAACAAATGGTGCAGTGAAAACTCCACATGCAGAAGTATGAAGCAAGACTTACAGCTTACATAAAAATCTACTCAAAATGGATTACAAACCTAAATCTACAACCTAATACTATCAAATTATTAGAGAACATTGAGGAAACCCTGGAAGATATTGGCATAGGCAAAGAGTTCTTGGAAAAGACCCCATAGGCACAGGCAATCAAAGCCAAAATTCACAAATGGGATTACATCAAATTAAGAAGCTTCTGTACTGCAAAAGAAACACTCAACAAAGTTAAGAGGCTATTGACAGAATGAGAGAAATTATTTGCAAACTATGCAACTGATAAAGGATTAAAAACAGAATACATAAAAAATCAAGAAAGTTATAATTATGAATTGTATGAGGTTTGTATTCCTTAAATAAAAGGTTTTGGGGGGGAAAGAATTGTATCTACAAATCACAGTTAATCTGTTAAAAACTATTTTTTAAAAAGTTTCTTAAATAGAATTTTTATCTTTAGAGTAGGAAAGCAAAAGGAATTCTGCATGTTGTTGAGGAAGTGTTTTCCTGAGAAGCAGATATGTTGGCATTTCATGAGCCATTTGGTTTCTTTTAGTTGTGGCGCTATGGCCATTGGTATGAACTTGGATTCTGAGAATAGTTAATTCCTTGGATAGCTATAAAGCCTTAAATAGGTTAGTAACTTGGGTTACATTCTTAAAGTTATCTCTGTAGCTGTCATGAATTCTGTTTGCTTTCACAGCATATCAAAATCACATACAACTCCAAAAGTAAACTGACTGTTTTTGTAAATATTAGCACTCTTATTCTGCGCTCCATTAAAAGCTTAGATGAGAGCTAACGTTCAGTCACTTCAGCTGACTTAAGTGCAGATAGAGAAGTCAATTTACCATGTTATTAAAAATCTACAACTCCCCATATACACCCCTGAGGTGTATATGTTTCTATATATAGAAAAGGTAATACCAGGGCTAGAGCTGTGGCACACTGGGCTAAGCCTCCGCCTGTGGTGCTGGCATCCCATATGGGTGCCAGTTCTATTTGCGGCTGCTCCTCTTCCAATCCAGCTCCCTATTATGGCCTGGGAAAGCAGTAGAAGATGGCCCAAGTCCTTGGGCCCCTGCACCCACATGGGAGACCTGGAAGAAGCTCCTGGCTCCTGGCTTCAGATTGGCACAGCTCGACTGTTGTGGCCAATTGGGGAATGAACCAGTAGATAGAAGCTCTCTCTCTCTCCTTCTCTCTCTCTCTCTCTCTCTCTCTCTCCCTCTCCTCTCCTTCTCTCTCTGTGTAACTCTGACTTTCAAATAAAATAAATAAGTCTTTTTTTAAAAAAAAAAAAAGCTATTGCTTCACTTCTAGAAACAGCCATCCTCTCCTAGTAAGACTCAGATTTCTCTTTTGGTCTCAGGGAAAGAGAAACTGGTGATGTCATTAATGTATTTTAGGCATAAGGTCTTTTCTTCAAGAGAGCTATGTCCTAGATAATGCACAAAAGTATATGTAAAAACATAGAAAAGATCAGTAGTTACCACTGGTTGAGGAAGGGAAAGAGTGAGGCAGAAATGGGTGCAGAATAGGGCACTTTTAGGGCAGTGCAACTATTCTGCATGGCATAACACACAACACATAATACACCAAAACCTAGACCTGTACACACAGAATGAACTCTTATGTGAACTAGAGACTTTAATATTAATGTATCTGTATTTTCACCACTTTAAAACAAATGCCTATCTGAGATGTCAATAACTGGGGAAAACTGTCAGGACAACTCCTATACTTTTGATTAATTTTGCTCACAACTAAAATTGATCTAAAAATAAAAATCTATTAATTAAAAAACAAAACAAAAACCAGATTGGGCGTTGTGGCCTGTGGGTAAAGCTGCCGCCTGCAGTGCCAGCATGTGGAAGACCAGGATGAATCTCCTGGCTCCCCTGCACCCATTTGGGGAGTGAACCAGAAGATGGCAGATTTCTCCCTCTCAGTAATTCTTACTTTCAAATTAGTCAGAATTTGAAAGACAGAGTTATGGAGAGAGGTAGAGACAGATGAAGAGAGAGGTCTTTCATCCACTGGTTCACTCCCCAAATGACTGCAACAGCTGGAGCTGAGCCAGTCCTAAGCCAGGAGCCAAGAGCTTCTCCCATGTGGGTGCAGGGGGCCAAGGCCTTGGGCCATCTTCTGCTGCTTTCCCAGCCATAGCAGAGAGCTGGATGGAAGTGGAGCAGCCAAGACTCCAGCAGGTGCTCATTTGTGATGCTGGTGCTGCCGGTCAGAGCTTTAATCTGCTGCGCTGCAGCACAGGCCCCAAACAAATAAATCTTGAAACACACACACACACACACACACACACACAGAAAAGGCTCTCTAAAGAAACCTTTTTTTCCCCCATTACAGGCTCATGATTTCAAATTGGCTGCGGTTCATCTTCCATAAACGCTAGAAGGCTAACATTTAGTACGTACAGTATTATTTTGCAGCCCAACAAATATTTATTAAAAGCGTCCTATAGCCAAAGCAATGCAACTGAATTAGTATTCACACAATCCTATCAAATAATGTTATTCATAATTCCAAAAGAAAACACAGTTTGAAGAAAGAAATCAAAGACATACTAGTATCAGCCGACTAATCTGCATTCCATACTCAACTTTTGAAACCATATCAAACCGAAGAGAATTGGTGCTTTCTCCCAATCGGGCGCTTTCTTCCATCATCTGGCAAAGCAAGCAACAGAGGAGAATGCTCGCCGTCCATCGCTCCCTACATGCAGAGCGCCTTCTGTCAGTCTCAGCACAGGAGAGTGGGAGGGGCGCCCGGCATGCCTCGAGGCGCGAAAGGCAACCTGGGAGCGGTAGTTGCCCTGGACGCCTGCCAGTAGCACACGCAGTCGCAGCTCCGGACTCCGGTCAGCCAGTCTTGTGAGGGTTAGCTGAGGCAGGGCGGGGAGGAAAGGGCGCGAAAGTTAGAGGGTACAGTGGGGCGGGGTAAAGGGCGCCAAAGTTAGAGGGCGAGTCAGGCGGTGGTACGCGATAAGGCACAAGGCAGCGCGGCCCGGAGCTGACTTGGTAGGTGGACCCCTACCTCAGTCTCTTCGGAGACGCAGTTGTCCTAGCGTCTGTGAAGGAAGGGTGAGGAGGAGCCTGAGCCGCGTCCCTGCAGCCTCTTTTTCTTCAGATCTCCGCCTCCATCTCCGCTATGGAGTCCCGGGAAGACGCTCCACGTTCTCGCCGCCTCGCCAGCTCCCGTAGTGAGAGTCAGCCCAAAACATTTCACGAGCGCACAATTTCAGCCTTTTACACGGGTCCAGAGGAGTTAAAGGACTCGGCCCATTCTGCAGCCATGCTGGCACAGCTCAAGTCGTTCTATGACGCGCGGCTGCTGTGTGATGTGACCATCGAGGTGGTGACGCCTGGCAGCGGGCCTGGCACGGGCCGCCTGTTCCCCTGCAACCGCAACGTGCTGGCCGCCGCGTGCCCCTACTTCAAGAGCATGTTCACGGGCGGCATGTACGAGAGCCAGCAGGCCAGTGTGACCATGCACGGCGTGGACGCCGAGTCCTTCGAGGTCCTGGTGGATTACTGCTACACGGGCCGTGTGTCCCTGAGCGAGGCCAACGTGCAGCGCCTGTACGCCGCCTCTGACATGCTGCAGCTCGAGTACGTGCGGGAAGCCTGCGCCTCCTTCTTAGCCCGCCGCCTTGATCTGGCCAACTGCACGGCCATCCTCAAGTTCGCCGATGCTTTTGGCCACCGCAAGCTGCGATCTCAGGCCCAGTCCTATATAGCTCACAACTTCAAGCAGCTCAGTCGGATGAGTTCGGTTCGGGAGGAGTCTCTGGCCGACCTGACGCTGGCCCAGCTGCTGGCCATCCTGCGCCTGGATAGCCTGGACATAGAGAGTGAGCTGACGGTGTGCCACGTGGCCCTGCAGTGGTTGGAAGCTGCGCCCAAAGAGCGGGGCCCCAGTGCTGCAGAAGTCTTCAAGTGTGTCCGCTGGACGCTCTTCACTGAAGACGACCAGGACTACCTGGAAGGGCTGCTGGCCAAGCCCATTGTGAGGAAGTACTGCCTGGACGTTATTGAAGGGGCCCTGCAGATGCGCTACGGAGACATGTTGTACAAGTCACTGGTGCCAGTGCCAAACAGCAGCACCAGCAGTAGCAGCAGCAGCAGCTCTGTTGTCTCTGCAGGAGAAAATCCACCCCAGAGGCTGGGTATGTGTGCCAAGGAGATGGTGATCTTCTTTGGACATCCCAGAGATCCCTTTATCTGTTGTGATCCGTATACTGGGGATATTTACAAAGTGCCTTCGCCTTTGACCTCCCTTGCTGTTACTGGAGTTGTCATCACTTTCGCTGTCTGTGTCTCTCCAGACCATGATATCTATCTAGCTGCCCAGCCCACTAAAGAATTCTGGGTGTACAAACCAGCCCAAAATAGTTGGCAGCAACTTGCAGACCCCTTGCTGTGTCGTGAGAGCATGAAGATAGCATATCTTGATGACTATGTTTACATTTTGGGTGGGCGAGACCCTGCTACTGGAGTGAAATGGAAGAAAGTGGAATGCTACAGTGTTCAGAGGGACCGGTGGGTGTTTGTGGCTTCACTGCCTCATTTTATGTCCTTTAACCTACTGGTAATTCAGAACTATCTCTATGTCCTCAACAGTAAGCACATGTACTATTATGACCCTAGCCACAATATGTGGCTGAAGTGTCTTTTTCTTAAGCACGGTAGCTTACGTGGAGCATGCGTCTTCAATGATGAGATCTGTTGTATCTGTGATCTACCCAACATGAAGGTCTACAACCCTGTCAGAGCGCAGTGGAGACAGATTAATAATATTCCCTTGGTGGTTGAGACCAACAACTACAAGATTATCAACTATGCCAAAAATTGTTGCTTATCACCTCACACGCCCCAAAATGGGAAATAAACCGAGTGACTGTGTATGAGTATGATAGTACAGAAGACTGATGGATAAATATAGGCACTCCGTTAGGCCTCTTGCAGTTCGACTCTTACTTTTTGTGCCTCTCAGCTCGTGTTTATCCTTGTTGCCTTGAATTAGGTCAGAGCTTCCTCACTGAAGAGGATATACCAAGTGACTATAGTACTGATTAGAACTTAGGTGAATTCAGTGAGGTGAGCTCTGAATCCAGTAGTTTAAGTTCAATGTCTAATGATAATTATTGGGTTCCAGTAACACTTGATTGCAATATGCAAGATTAGCAGGATTTGTTGTAATGAAATTGAAGCACCAGGTGTTTTTACTGCTGTGCAGAGTATCCTAAAGAGAAAGCCTTTTCACTGGGGAAGGGAGGAGTTATATTACCTGAAGGTTTAGTTTAGAAAAGGGTTATGCTTGAAATAGTATAATTTAACGTTTGAAAATTTTAGCACTCATAGGAATCATACTGTTTAGTAATGTACTCTGCCAAGAATCCAGTGTTGTTTTCATTGTTTATTAATGGTTGTATTTCATTACAGTAATTTATTGTAATAAACTTTACACTGTTTTGTGCCATAAGGACTGTAACTTTTAAATTTTAGTTTTTATAATAGAAACATGATTGGATAGAAATTGCTAAGACTGTTTTGAAAAGAGTACATTTTCCTTTAGTACAATGTATAGATTTCCAAAATGTTAAACTATATAGTAGGTGTTTACAAAATGTGTTCTAACTGAAATACATTTGGCTTGGTTTTAGTTTTCTCCTCAACTATGACTAGGAAGGTGGATTTTATATATTAGAATTACTGATTTCATTTGATAATTTACATAATGACTGAAAGTCAAACAGTAACAAAAACAACTGTTTCAAAAGATTTTTCACTTTTAGATTATAAAATGTAAAAGAATTTGCAAAGTGACCAATTTTCATCTAAAGAAATTCTAGTACTGTCACAAATCTACAAACTTTACAAGCAAAAATAACTTGCTTATAGTTTTATCTTTTTATGCGAACCTGATACATGTATCATTCCATCAGGAATAATTCTTTTTTTTTACGGTACATGATTGTATACAAAATTTATATCTGCTTTCTTAAGAAGTTTGTTATTCCTAAAATATTTTAGCTGTACAATTTTGGTGTTCATCATAGAGGATTCTTCAGCAGGATGTGATAATTCTTTACTGTTTTATGAAGTTATAGTGGTTTTGAAAATATGTATAAGCTAAATAGTATTTTATTGAGATCAGTAGTTACTCTTTCAACTGTGAAATCAAGTGTCAAAGACCTTTAAAACTTTAAGCTGGCCAGCACCGCTGCTCACTAGGCTAATCTTCCACCTTGCGGCACCGGCACACCAGGTTCTAGTCCCAGTCGGGGGCGCCGGATTCTGTCCCGGTTGCCCCTCTTCCAGGCCAGCTCTCTGCTGTGGCCCGGGAAGGCAGTGGAGGATGGCCCAAGTGCTTGGGCCCTGCACCCCATGGGAGACCAGGATAAGCACCTGGCTCCTGGCTTCAGATCAGTGTGGTACACCAGCTGCAGCGGCCATTGGAAGGTGAACCAACGGCAAAGGAAGACCTTTCTCTCTGTCTCTCTCTCACTGTCCACTCTGCCTGTCAAAAAAAAAAAAAAAAAAAAAAAAAAAACACACACACACACACACACACAAAACACAAAACACAAAAAACCGAACACTTTAAGCTGTATATAGAACTTTTTTGTAGAGCTCTGAAATTTTGTCAATTTTTTTAAGTGACCAAATGTTCTTGATTATCAGTTTGAAGGTATTTTTGTATTAAAAATTAACAGTTGAGAGTTGAAGGATATTAAGTGGAAAATGGCATTAGGGCCAATAGTTTATTTCTTGTAAAATGTTTCCCTAGTAGTGGTACACATGGCTATTTTGTTGTGGCATTTGGACATGGTTTGTGTTTCTCTGTGAACCATGCTCCACTGTTTGTTTTTCTGTCACCATAATATAAGGAAATATCTAGAAATAGAGACTAAATTCCACAAAAGTGACATTTTGAAATATAGGTGTTTTCTTTTTGAGCATTGGATACTTATGTAATGGTTTTCGTGTTATATATAAACGACAAATAACCAGATGCATATGATGTATACATTTTTTTCTATACCTACTGAGAATCATCTTCGTGTACGTTCAATAACATGCTAATTTGTATCAATGTTTATTCTCTAGTTAATGAATATTAGCCATTCACAATAAAGCACAGGAATATGGGGAATATGAAGATGGAAAAGAGGAGACACAAAAGGATTAAAACCAAAAAATAATGTTTTCTTTGTCATTTCAATTGGCCTTTCGAAAAGTCTACAAGACAGGCCTGTTTAGCATTATTTTTAGTGAAGTAAAATTCCTGCCTTGTCACTGTGTGTCCCTCTATAATAACAAATGTGCTGTATCCACCTAAAGCTGCATTTTGTTCCATTTGACTGCAGTGCAATTACAAAGCTATTCTCAATATTGTTCATTTTTGGCCAAGTTTTTCTTCACCATTAACTTGTTGCTGAAAGCTTTTTGTTCTGTAAGGTTGAAACTTGAACAATGCTTATCTCAACCAGGTTATCCATTTACAGAATAAAATTACACAGTTGATGTGTAAAAGACAAATGCTGCAGTGTGTCATTCTTAACCTTTGAGTTGAAGTCTAGGCTAAATAGAAGTGTCTTAGTTTACAATGAGATTTTTCTTGGGAAGAAATTTTTCTTATGTCTTTTTAAATTTGAAAGAGCTACAAAGAGAAGGGAAGAAGCAGAGCTTCCATCTGCTGTTTCATTCCTCAAATAGTTGCAGGTCTGGGCCAGGCCAAAGCCAGGAGCCAGGAACTCCATCTGCATCTCCCCTGTGGGTAGCAGGGTCCCAAGTGCTTGGTCAGTCTTCTGCCTTCCTAGGCTCATCAGCAGGAAGCTAGATTGGAAGCAGACTCAAACTGGCAATATGATTTGGGATGCCAGCATTACAATTAGTGGCCCTAATATTTTGGTTTTGTCATCTAAGGTAGTAGTTATTAACCTTAATTTTGTACATATGTGATTTGTACAGGTTGGTTATTAATAAAACTGATAAACCTCAGGCTTCCTTTTTTTTTTTTTTAAACCCCAAGAGACAGAGAGCTCTGATCCATTTGCACTCACTGTCTGAATATGTGCCAGGACTCAAACAGGCTGAAACTGGCCAAGGTCAGCATTGGCAAGAAGCTGACTCTGGGATCCAGAGTCAGGCACTTCAATATGGGACAGAGACATACTAAATGACATCCTAACCACTAGGCCAAATGCTCACCCCTGCTTCCTGATTTTTAAATTCAGTGGTTCTGCTAAATGTATGTAACCCTTGCTTATGCAATGAGTCACACAACTAGTAATGTTGAAATATCTCCTTGATAAGAATTCTCTGAATTTTCCAATTAATTAGCACATCTTTATAAAAATGTTTGATACAATGTCATTTGCAGTACTCCCATTTGAAAAATTTGGATCACCTTCATTCCTTCATTATCTTTTTTTTTTTTT
The DNA here is from genome assembly GCF_964237555.1 of Oryctolagus cuniculus. Classification (NCBI taxonomy): domain Eukaryota; kingdom Metazoa; phylum Chordata; class Mammalia; order Lagomorpha; family Leporidae; genus Oryctolagus; species Oryctolagus cuniculus. The sequence continues at coordinate 60,351,073 of NC_091440.1, read as the reverse complement.
AAGATTTTATTTATCTGAGAGGTAGAGTTACAGACAGTGAGAGGGAGACAGAAAATTCTACCCACTGGTTCACTCCCTAAATGGCTGCAACGGCTGTAGCTGAGCCAATCTGAAGCCAGGAGCTGGGAGCTTTCTCCTTGTCCCCAATGTGGCGCCTGGGCCATCCTCCACTGCTTTCCCTGGCCATAGCAGAGAGCTGGATTGGAAGAGGAGCAGCCGTAATGAGAACTTATGCCCACATGGGATGCCGACGCCACAGGTGGAGGGTTAACCTACTGTTCCACAGTGCCATCCCTCATTATTATTTTTTAAAAAGATTTATTTTATTTATTTGAAAGAGTGACAGAGAGGTAGAGACAGAGAGAGAGATCTTCCATCTGTTGGTTCACTCCCCAGATGGCCGTAATGGCCGGAGCTGCGCCGATCCGAAGGCAGGAGCCAGGAACTTCCTCCAGGTCTGCCATGTGGGTGCAGGGGCCCAAGGACTTGGGCCATCTTCTACTGCTTTCCCAGGCCATAGTAGAGAGCTGGATCCGAAGTGGAGTAGCCGGGACTTGAACCAGCGCCCGTATGGGATGTTGGTGCTTCAGGCCAGGGTGTTAACCCACTGTGCCACAGCGCCGGCCCCCCTCATTATCTTTTTAATATAGATTTCTGTAGTCTGAAATTCTCTAAAAGCCTATATTGAAATAAAAAAAAAATGACATTACTGTTTCCAGAAGGATACAATAGTAAAATAATGTACCTAGCAACTTGTCTGAATATGTGGATTAAAGATGGAAATTAAGTCATAAAGCTCTTTTCCATTATTTTTAATTAAACAAGGATTTTAGATTTTTTGTTCCTGTATCTTATTTTTTAAAAGGATTTATTTATTTGAAAGGCAAGGTGGGCCGGTGCCACGGCTCAATAGGCTAATCCTCCGCCTTGCGGCACTGGCACACCGGGTTCTAGTCCTGGTCGGGGCGCCGGATTCTGTCCCGGTTGCCCCCTTCCAGGCCAGCTCTCTGCTGTAGCCCGGGAGTGCAGTGGAGGATGGCCCAAGTGCTTGGGCCCTGTACCCCATGGGAGACCAGGAGAAGCACCTGGCTCCTGGCTTCGGATCAGTGTGGTGACAGAGATCTTCCCATCTGCTGGTTCACTCCCTAAATGGCCACAAGGGCCAGGGCAGAGCCAGGCTGAAGTCAGGAGCCTGGAACTGCATCTGGGTCTCCCATATGGGTGACAGGGGCCCAGGTAGTTGGGCCATTATTCGCTGCTTTCCCAGACTTATTAGTAGGACATTGAATCAGAAGCAGAGCAGCTAGGGCCCAAACTGGCACTCTGATATGATATGTGGGCACCCCAAGTGGTGGCTTACCTCACTGCATCATAACACCCACCTCTTCATTGGTTTTGATTGAATAAAGCTACAGGCTAAATGTCCACCACATGTCTACTGTCTCTTTATATATCATGAGCCAGAGTCTTCTCTTGGAATGTTCCAACTCCGTGAGTGAAAGAAAAGAGCCCTAAGAAATGGCTGTGTAACAGGACATTCAATGGCAGTTATCGCTTAGACAACAAATATGTGGCAGGTATGTGGCACTACTTGGGATGCTCACATCCCATATGGGAGTACCTAGTTCCTCCCCCAGTCCAACTTTCTGCTGATGTGCACCCTGGAGAACAACAGATAATGGCTCAAGTACTTGGGTCCCTGCTGTCCTCATGGGAAACCTGGATTGAGTCATGAGCTCCTGGCTTCAGTCTATCCCAGCCATGCTTTGCCTTTCAAGTAAAATGAGAATAAAGTGTTTCTGTTAAAAAGAGATACCAAAATTACAGGTTAATGGTGAAACTAGAAGTTTCTCAGGACAAAGTAGGCTATTTGACAACACTCTAGTATTTTTGTTCCAGATTTTTTTAAAAGACTTTTTAAATTTATTTTTAAATTTATTTTATTTGAAAGGCAGAAAGAGAGAGCTTCCATCCGCTGGGTCACTCTCCAAAGCCTGCAATATCCACGGCTGGGCCTGGCTGAAACCAAGTTCTTGGAACTCCTTTTAGACCTTCCACATGGATGACAGCAATGCAAGTACTTGAACCATCATCCATTGCCTCCCAGAATCTGTGTTAGTAGGAAGCTGGATCAAAGAGCAGAGAAGCCAGGACCCCAGTCAGGCACTCTGACATGGGATGCAGGAATTCCTAGCAGTGACTTAAATGATATGCCAAATTCCCACTCTCTGAAATATCTTTAGAGTCCTGTATGGATATAATATACTTAACATCCCCATGTTGAAACTCAGACCGTTAGCTCTATTAACCTGTTTTCTTGCCTATTTCTTATACCAGCTTCAGCTTATTCAGTTTTGTTGATATATACATATAGTATCATTTTCTTGTGCTTCTGAAAATTTGAAAACACCTGTAAGAGAATACTTTGAATTATTTCTTCCATCACCTATGTGATAAAACCTTTACCATTATAATTTTCATCATAAATATCCATCCTCATTTAAAAACACAATCCTTATTTTCATATAGAAACCTAACTGCTACAAACAAGTAGAAAGCAATACTTTAGTTAGTAGTTGTTTTCCTTACCTACAATAAGACTCTTTTCTCTATTTCATTTCTCATAAACCCTCCATAAGCTTTTAGACAAGACTTTTGATGGATGCTGTAACCAATTTTTCTCTCTATTTTTTTTTTTTTTACAGGCAGAGTGGACAGTGAGAGAGAGAGAGACAGAGAGAAAGGTCTTCCTTTGCCGTTGGTTCACCCTCCAATGGCCGCCGCGGTGGAGGATTAGCCTATTGAGCCGTGGCGCCGGCTCACTCTCTATATGTTTTATACATACTGCTTATTCAGTATCATGATCCCATTGCTTTATATCTGGCAGGGCCCTTCTCACATGCTGGAAGGACTCAGTTTGTTGATTGATTTTCTCCTTCTTATGCTTTAGCTGCACTAAAAGCTACACTCTGTCATTGCAGGGACCTTATCTTTCTTTTTGAAAGCTCTTAACATAGCACCAAATCCAGCATCTGTGCTTAATGAATATTTGTTCAAATGAAGAAATTTGTTTGGTGGGGCCAGTGCTGTGGTGTAGTAGGTTAAGCATCTGCCTGCAGCACCGGCATCTCATCTGAATCCTGGCTGCTCCACTTCCAATCCAACTCCTTGCTGATGGCCTGGGAACACAGTAGAAGATGGCCCAAGTGCTTGGGCCCCTGCACCCACGTGGGAGACCTGTAAGAGGCTCCTGGCTCCTAACTTTGGATTGGTTCAGCTCTGGCCATTGTGGCCATTCCATTCCAGCAGATGAAAGGCCTCTCTCTTTCCCTGTGTAACTCTGCCTCTCAAATAAATAAATCTTAAAAAACAAACAAACAAAACCCAGAAATGTGTTTGGTGTTTGTTTACCTTAATAAGACAAACACCTTCACTTAAACCTCTCATCATTTTTGTCAATTTTCCAGATTTGAGGAGGAGCTATTATTAAATGGTTTGGTCTGTTTGTTACAGCAACCCACTGGCCTCCAGGACAGTTCTTTCCTCTGTACATGTCATATCACACAGCCAAATACACACAGGTCTTCAATTGTGGAGTAATGATGTTTCTAAATTTTGTAAACATAGTGGAGAACTACAAAGGGAGGCCGGTGCCGTGGCTCAATAGGCTAATCCTCCACCTTGCAGCGCCGGCACACCGGGTTCTAATCCCAGTCGGGGCGCCGGATTCTGTCCCGGTTGCTCCTCTTCCAGGCCAGCTTTCTGCTGTGGCCAGGGAGTGCAGTGGAGGATGGCCCAAGTGCTTGGGCCCTGCACCCCATGGGAGACCAGGAGAAGTACCTGGCTCCTGCCATCAGATCAGTGCGGTGCGCCGGCAGCAGCGCGCTGGCCGCGGCGGCCATTGGAGGGTGAACCAACGGCAAAAGGAAGACCTTTCTCTCTGTCTCTCTCACTGTCCACTCTGCCTGTCAAAAATAAATAAATAAATAAATAGGGAGTTTTTAAAGGTAACCACTGCAAAACATATTTTGAAGAGCCCTGGTACAGCCCAAATATTCCCTTTTTTTTCTCCCCTTTGCTTGTCGCTTAAATTTGCAAATAATAATATGCTCATAAAAACCGACATTTGCTCTAAGACAAATGCAAAGTGAGTTCCATTTATATTTTAGGGGTAAGAACTCAAAGGGTTTTATTAAACTGGGTTAGGTCTTCATAGAGCAGTCACTGTGAAACAGGATTCAGCCATTTAATCAGCCATGAACGTAGTTTTGTAATGCTAGATTCCCTAAGAGGAATTAGGTATATGATGCTGCTATTTTCTCTTCTGTAGGTTTTGGTCATACATACTAAGGAAATTCGGGCTTCATCCATATTCAATACTCCCTTGTAAATGTTCCCATAATCTTATGTGAAATAAGTCATATTGTAATTAGCTTACCTCTTGGGCTTTTTTGGCATTATAAAAGCAGCACTCTACAAACACATTTAGCCCTCTGTAATAATACACATTGGGGTGCTCTCTGGTAGCTTTGGGATCCTCAGGAGAGAAGGCCCAAACTTCTGGAATGGAGAGTCCCTACCCCCACTTCAGAGAATGAAAAGCCTTTGTCAAGGTCCCCGCGGGTGCCTAAAGGTCAACCAATGAGGATCAGACCTGCCTCCACCTTTAACCCCCACGCTCTGTATCTACAAAAGGAGCCCTCCCAACCTCTGACACACGACTTCCCGGGCCCCTGCTCTGCTGGGACCAGTAAACCTCGCTGGACACCTTGCACTCTCAAGGGGACAAAGTGAAAGATAAAAAGTTTGTATACCTTAAAGAAAAGGTTTCCGGGTTAAAAAAAAAATAAAGGGGGCAGCATACAACATGATGGTGAGATTGCAAATCTTAGTATCAGTACCCCTGGGATATTTTTATTTCTGTAATTCTAAGAACTTCATTTTAGTCTTCTAGAAAAGTCCATTTTTATAATTCCTTTAAATAAGCACTGAATATCAAACTGGGTTGATATCAAATCTTTGAGACAGCCAGACCTATATTACTGCTCATTATTTAAAAATCAAGATGCCCAATGAAATGGAAGGTTTACCAGGTAAGACCAGTTGCCCAGACACACAGATCTTGCAAAGACTACTTGTCAGAGAGTCACCATATTCAAGGTCTAGCTCTCTTCTTCAGAAGTCTGGATCTTCAATGATTACTATATCCCTTAATGTGAATGGGTTTGAGGACTGAATCATATTAACTAAACCACCAAGAGTCAAGTATATAAAAGCCATATTATTAATGCATTGACAATTACAATTATTTTCCGACTAAGGGGATATACGTATTCTCTGATCATCATGTATTCTTGTCCAATCTTCATGAGAGATAAAATTTCACATTTTCTATTTTAAAACTGATTACAAAGATGCAATAATGAAGACATTGTGGTGTTGGCATAAGGAGACATATATAGAACTGAAAATCCAGAAATAAACTCAGATCCACAGATAATTGATTTTACAAGAGTGCCATTTCTCTCTATGAGATGGAATAGTCTCCTCATAGTTGGTGCTGGATCACTTCTTGGCTTTTTGGCCAGGATCAAGTGTAGATGGTGCTGGGATAACTGGCGTTCACATGCTAACGAAGAAAGTTGGACACTAATTTTTTAAAAAGGGGAAAAAGCTTAATTAGATGTTTCTTCCAAGAAATAAAAATGACCAACAAGCATATGAGAAGCCCAATATCATTAGTCAACAGGGACATGCAAATCAAAACCACAATGAAGTATCACTTCAAACCTTCTAGGATGGCAACAATTAAAAAAGTGGATGTAATGATGAGGAACTGGAACTCTCATATGCTTGTTGATGGGAATGTAAATTGTGCAGCCAAGCCAATGTGGGAGTTTGGCAGTTCCTCTAAATGCTAAATATAAAATTACTACAACAACAGTAATTCCAAATAAGTATATATGCATAAGAAAAAACAGGAAGTCACTTACTTTCAATCCAATGTCCAGTGATGCAAATCATAATCAACAAAAGGTAGAAATGACTCACTGCCCATTGATGGGTGAATTACTCAAGAAAATGTGTTATTTACGTACAAGGAAATGTAGGTATTGCTAGAAGAAATTGTAGGTTTGGTTCCAGACCACCACAATATGACAAATACTCTAAGAGAACAAGTGACACATTTTTTATTTCCCAGGGCATGTAAAAGTCATGTTTATACTCTGTTGTAGTCTATTAAGGGTGCAATAACATGTCTAAAAAAATATGCCTTTATTGAAAAGTACATTATTTGGCCGGTGCTATGGTGCAGCGAGTTAACACCCTGGCATGAAGTGCTGGCATCCCATATGGGTGTCGGTTCGAGTCCCGGCTGCTCCACTTCCAATCCAGCTCTCTGCTGTGGCCCGGGAAAGCAGTCTTTTGGCCCCTGCTACCACGTGGGAGACCCAGAGGAAGCTCCTGCTCCTGATCGGCGCAGCTCCAGCTGTTGTAGCCAACTGGGGAGTGAACCATTGGACGGAAGAGCTCTCTCTCTCTCTCTCTGCCTCTCCTCTCTCTGTGTAACTCTGACTTTCAAATAAATAAATAAATCTTTAAAAAATACATTGTCACTAAAAAATGCTTAATGATACTCACTTTGCAAGTGGCAGGTCTTGCCTTGATGATGATGGCTGACTGACCAAGATAGTGATTGCTGGGACCAGTGTTGTGGTATAGTAGGTAAAGCTGCCATCTATGATGCTGACATCCCATATGGGCACCAGTTTGAATTTCAACTGCTCCACTTCCAATCCGGCTCCTTGCTAATGAACCTGAGAAAGCAGTGGAAGATGGTCCAAATCCTTAGGTCCCTGCACCCACATGGGAGACATGGAAGAAACTCCTGGTTGCTGGCTTTGGTCTAGCCTCAGACCTGGCCATAATAGCAATCTGAGGAACAAACCAGTGGATGGAAGATCTCTCTGCCTCTCTTCCTTCCACTTTCAAATAAATAAATCTTTTTTTTTTTTTTTTTTTGTCAGGCAGAGTTAGACAGTGAGAGAGAGACAGAGAGAAAGGTCTTCCTTTGCCGTTGGTTCACCTCCCAAATGGCCGCTGCAGCAGGCGTGCTGTGCTGATCTGAAGCCAGGAGCCAGGTTCTTCCTCCTGGTCTCCTGTGGGGTGCAGGGCCCAAGCACTTGGGCCATCCTCCACTGCCTTCCCCGGCCACAGCAGAGAGCTGGCCTGGAAGAGGGGCAACCGGGACAGAATCCAGCACCCCGACCGGGGCTAGAACCTGGGGTGCTGGCGCCTCAGGCGGAGGATTAGCCAAGTGAGCCGAGGCACCGGCCTCAAATAAATAAATCTTAAAAATAAACAAGGCCGGTGCCGCGGCTCAACAGGCTAATCCTCCGCCTGAGGCGCCAGCACCCCAGGTTCTAGCCCCGGTCGGGGTGCTGGATTCTGTCCCGGTTGCCCCTCTTCCAGGCCAGCTCTCTGCTGTGGCCAGGGAGTGCAGTGGAGGATGGCCCAAGTGCTTTGGCCCTGCACCCCACGGGAGACCATGAGGAAGCACCTGGCTCCTGCCTTCGGATCAGCGTGGTGTGCCGGCCACAGCGCACCGGCCGCGGCGCCCATTGGAGGGTGAACCCTCGGCAAAGGAAGACCTTTCTCTCTGTCTCTCTCTCTCACTGTCCACTCTGTAAAAAAACAAAACAAAAAAACCAAAAAAAAAAAACAAAAACAAAAAAAAAGGTTGGCCCTAGGAGAGACTCTCTCTTTTTGGTCTCCAAGCTTAACATGTCAAAACTAAAAAGCGAAACAAACAAACAAACAAAAAAACAAAGAAATATACTGGCCGGCGCCGCAGCTCAACAGGCTAATCCTCCACCTTGCGGCGCTGGCACACCGGGTTCTAGCCCCGGTTGGGGCGCCGGATTCTGTCCCGGTTGCTCCTCTTCCAGGCCAGCCCTCTGCTGTGGCCGGGGAAAGCAGTGGAGGATGGCCCAAGTGCTTGGGCCCTGCACCCCATGGGAGACCAGGAGAAGCACCTGGCTCCTGCCTTTGGATCAGTGCGGTGTGCCGGCTGCGGCGGCCATTGGAGGGTGAACCAACGGCAAAAGGAAGACCTTTCTCTCTGTCTCTCTCTCACTGTCCACTCTGCCTGTCAAAAATTAAAAAAATATATATATACTTTCACTAGCCATAAATAAGAGTACCAATTATTGTACATCTTCACCAGTGTTATCAAATTATTTAACCTTTGTTAACCTGATAAGTGAAAGATGACATCTGTACGACAAATAACACGTGCTTGTGGTGTGTTGGGTGCTGTTCTGTAGGCTGGGACACAACAGAGCTCTTGCCTTCAGGGAGTTTACATTGCAAGGACTGTGTGGGGCCATGTGGAGAAAAAGGAAGACCTTCCTCTCTGTCTCTCTCTCTCACTGTCCACTCTGCCCGTCAAATAAATAAATAAATAAATAAAAATTAAAAAAAGAAAAGAAAGACATAAAAGAACTGAGTCAAGGAAAAGAGATACAGAGAGCTGCAAAGAATTAATGTCAGAAAGATAGCAATTATTACCAACTCAATAGCTGTAGGACAAAACAAAGTGTTTTGGGGACACAGCAGAGAGAACCTAGAAAAATGTTATTTAAAATAATGAATATATGAACTATGAACATATTGAAAAAGAAAAGTACTTTGAGGATATTTGCTCTACAGAAGCCAGAATGATGAAAACACAATTAAATCAGTGTGGTACCTGCATACTAATAGACACCCAGAAACAAGCTCTACTTCATACGATGTGCCTACATGTGAGCAAGTATGATACTATTTAACTAGTATGGTTTTAAAATACTATCTGGTAGGGTTGTTTCCCCAAGTATACTTCTCTAACATGATAAAATCTGCATTAAAAAACAAACCCTACTTTGGCCACTGGATTATACTTCTTTGAATAGGACTTTATCCAGAGAGTGTACTTCATGAAACCAGGAGTCATAAAGGTTAGCTACATACACCCACAGAGTTAAGAAATGAAGGGAAAAAACCCATAGCAGTCATGGCAGGGAAGGGGAAGGTTCAGAGATTACTGGAACTAAAGAAAACTTTTCTCCATTATTTGGATTTTTATATTTTTAGGAATAATACTTTTGTAATGTTCTCATACATACACACACACACAGATAAAAAATTAAGAGTGAGTCATGGGGCCGGTGCTGTGGCACAGCAGGTTAATGCCCTGGCCTGAAGCACTGGCATCCTATATGGGTGTCGGTTCTAGTCCCAGCTGCTCCTCTTCCGATCCAGTTCTCTGCTATGGCCTGGGATAGCAGTGGAGGATGGCCCAAGTCCTTGGGCCCCTGCACCTGCATGGGAGACCTGGAGGAAGCTCCTGGCTTCGGATCGGTGCAGCTCTGGCCATGTGGACATCTGGGGAGTGAACTAGTGGATGGAAGACCTCTCTCTCTGTCTCTACCTCTCTGTAACTCTTTGAAATAAAAATAAAAAATAATAAAAAAAATTAGAATGAGTCTTAAGCCTAGTGCTTAAGCTGCCAGTTGTGATTCCTCTATCTTGTATTGGACTGTTTGGGTTTCAGTTCTGGCTTTGCTCCTGATTCATTTTCTGCTAATGCGCATCCTGGGAGGTAGCAGGTGATGCTCAAGTAAGTGGGTACCTGCCATCCATGTGGGAGACCAGGATTGATTTCTTGGCTCTTGGCTTCAGCCTGGCTCAGCCCTAGCTGTTGTGGGCACTTCAGGAATGAATCAGTGGGTAAGTGAAATCTCTCAAATAACACAGAATTTTTTAAAATGATAAAATGGAAAGGTTGGATTGGTGCTTAAAGAGCGCCTTTCAAATAAAATAAATCCTGACTATTTTGGTGTGAAAAATTTTGCATGCATTTTCTTTCACAATATACATTTTCAATTAACTTTTTGAAGACGCATTGTATGCGAACAAATTTCAAATTTTTTCACCAAGTTTTAATTCCACTTACATAAATGTTTTGAAAATTCCCTTCTAATAGTGGAAAAGAGCTTATTAAATACTTCTGAAAAAATCCAGGTAATTTAAAAATCTGTTACGTACTTTTTTTTTTGGAAGATTTATTTGAAGTCAGAGTTGGCGGGGGGGAGGTGGGGTGGAGAATCTTCCATCCACTTCACTCCCCAGATTTATTTACTTATTTGAAAGGCAGAGTTACAGAGAGACAGAATCACAGAGCGAGCGAGCAAGAGAGGTTTTCCATCTGCTGGCTCACCCTCCAGATGGCTGCAAAAGCTACAGCTGCAGCTATCTGAAGCCAGGAGCCAGGGGCTTCTTCTGGTCTCCCACACGGGTGCAGGGGTCCAAGGACTTGGGCCATCTTCTTCTTCTTTTTTTTTTTTTTTTAAGGTTTTTATTTATTTGAAAGTCAGAGTTACATAGAGAGGAGAAGTAGAGAGAGAGAGAGGTCTTCCATCTTGTCGCTCCCCGTCTTCGTGGGGGAACGACACAGGACCCTGCGCTGTTCTTTCGTCTGCTCGGCCCTCCCTGGGTTTGCTGCTGGTTCTTCCTGGGTTGGCTGCCATCCCTTCCACCTCTGTGGAAGGGCGGTTCCCCCTGGCCACTTTCCCCACTTCCGCAGGGGAGCGGCACACCGCCGGCCGGCTCTCTCGGGGGCTGCTCAGGTGTTCCTTCAGATGTTCCCCTTAGATGTTCCTGGTGCATGTTGTCTCTCTCCTCCTTTATAGTCCTCCTCCGCCAATCCCAACTCGGCTGCCCACACGCCGAGTACGCTGCTCTCCTCCAATCAGGAGCAGGATCAGCTCCTGGAGGTCATCACTCAAGTTAGCAAGAGGCAGCTGCGTAGAAGCTGTTTTCTCCTCTCCCAGCGCCATATTGTGGGAGAGCAGATGCATAGAATAAGTCTTAATTCCAGTAACTCAGTCCAGTCCGAGTTGCTCCCCACACATCTGATGGTTCACTCCCCAATTGACCGCAATGGCCAGAGCTGTACTGATCTGAAGCCAGGAGCTTCTTCCAGGTCTCACACGTGGGTGCAGGGGCCCAAGGACTTGGGCCATCTTCTAATGCTTTCCCAGGCCATAGCAGAGAGCTGGATCGGAAGTGGAGCAGCTGGGACTAGAACCGGCGCCCATATAGGATGCCGCGCTCCAGGCCAGGGCATTAACCCACTGCACCACAGCGCTGGCCGCTGAGCCATCTTCTTCTGCTTTCCCAGGCCGTAGTAGACAGCTGGATCAGATGTGGAGGAGCAGGGACTCAAATTGGCACACATATGGGATGCCGGCGCTGCGGACAGCTTTACCGGCTACACCACAGCACTGGCCCCATGAATAAACCTTAAAAACAAAAAGTCTTCAGGGGTTGGTGCTGTGACACAGTGAGTTAAGGCTCCACTTGGGCTAGTGGCACCCCATTCCAGTGGGCCAGTTAGGATCCTGGCCACCCATGTGGGAATCCAGGATGGAGTTTCTAGCTCCTGGCTTTGACCTGGCCCAGATCTGTTAGAGTCATTAATATTACTCTTCTCTGCCTTTCAAATAAATCTTTCAAAGAAGTCTTCAGTTGTATATTTTATAGTAGCTAGATGCAAGTATAGAATTATTCCATTTATAGTCTGTGCTGATTTGGTTATGGTTTGCGTGTGGTCCCCAAAGACTTATATGCTGGTAATTTGGTTCCCAGTGTGTTAGCTCTGGTGGAAATCTTCAAGAGGTGGGAGTCACAGCCCTTAGAAGGCATTCATGCTGGCCTTGTGGTTAGTTCTCACAAAAATGCATTTTCACAAAGTGAGACCACCCCAAGTGCCTGGCATCTTCTGTACACAGCTAGTTCCCTTTCAATTTTTCTGCCATATTATGATATAGCCAGGGGATCCTTGCTATGTTCTTGAACTAAGGTATTTTTTATAGCAACACAAAATAGAGTAAGGCAGTCTATTATCATCTTTTCCAACAGAGGAAAGTCAAGCACCAAAATGCATAGAAAGATGACAAAGGCAAAATCAAGAATTATGATACTTCAGGGGTGCAGCGGGTTGGTATCCCACATGGGCGCCGTTCAAATCCTGGCTGCTCCCCCTCCAATCCAGCTCTCTGCTATGGCCTGGGGAAAGCAGAAGATGGTCCAAGTCCTTAGGCCCCTTACCACGTAGGATACCCCAAAGAAGCTCCTGGCTCCTGGCTTTGGATCGGCTCAGCCCCGGATGTTATGGCCATTTGGGAAGTGAAACAGTGGAAGGAAGACCTGCCTCTCTCTCTGCCTCTCAAATAAATAAATAAATCTAAAAAAAAAAAAAAAACACACAAAAAACAAAAAACGAATTATAAAGCTATTTCAGGGACCAGCACTGTGGTATAGGGGGTTAAGTCACCACTTGCAACACTGGGGACACATATAAGAGTGCCTGTGCCTCATTCTAGATCAGCTCCCTACTAATGTGCTTGAGCCCCTGCACTCATGTGGAAGGCCCAGACAGAATTCTGGGCTTCTGGCTTCAGCCTGGATGAACCCTGGCTCCTGCAGCCATTTGGAGAGTGAACCAGCTGATAGAAGATCTGTCAGTCTACCTTTCAAATAAATAAATCTTTAAAAATATATTGTGAAATACTTCTTCATGATAGAGGAGAAAGTCTAGACTTCAACATTCATGAAATACTCAGATAAACAGACTGAATAAATACAAAGACAACTCGGCCGGCACCGTGGCTCAATAGGCTAATCCTCCGCCTTGTGGCGCCGGCTCCCGGGGTTCTAGTCCCGGTCGGGGCGCCGGATTCTGTCCCGGTTGCCTCTCTTCCAGGCCAGCTCTCTGCTGTGGCCCGGGAAGGCAGTGGAGGATGGCCTAAGTGCTTGGGCCCTGCACCCCATGGGAGACCAGGAGAAGCACCTGGCTCCTGCCTTTGGATCAGTGTGCTGTGCCGGCTGCAGCGCGCCGGCCGCGCCGGCCATTGGAGGGTGAACCAACGGCAAAGGAAGACCTTTCTCTCTGTCTCTCTATCCACTCTGCCTGTCAAAAACAAACAAACAAACAAACAAAAGACAACTCTCTAAATACTAGCTTACCAATGCTAAACTAAGTTGAATGTGATTGGTATTAGAAAGAAGAAAAACAGAACTTACTCTTTAATGAAGTGTTTAATAAGCTACCATTTTCTTACATGTACACTAGTATCTTATAAAGACAAATATTCACTGCCAAAAGTTAAATACTGTACAATTTATGAAAAATATAATTTTAAGAACTTGCAAATGGATTAAATAAGTCCATTTTTAAAGAAATTTAACCAGAAAATGGAAAAATTCCTAATCTAAGTGAACTCTATTTTCTAGGACACATACTCTTGAAGAAGAGGGACATGTTTCTTTAATCTTTATAGCTCCAGGTTCCTAAGATAATGGTTGGCCCAAAGCAAAAATGCTTAAGCAACATTTATTGTTTTGAACTGAATTGGGGCTAATTTTCATTCCTACTTTTGGTGCAGGTTTCACCAAATATTAAGAATTGATTTGGAGTACCTGAGCTGCTCCTACTTACCGGCCTTTTTTACCTTAAATTGAGTAAGGTAAGATGATATGCAAATACTTTCCACATTAGTCTTCTGACAGGATCCTCAGAATCAGCCACTGTCTGAATTTTCTTTTATGTGGTCTGATTCTTGTTTCTTGGATAACAGTTAATATTAGTATGCAAAGTAATGCATTTTCAATGAAAGGTAAATATGTGCATATGAGTAAGAATGAAATAAAGCCTTGCTTCCATGTTTTAAATAAGATACATAGCATCTTAAATTATGATATAATTATCAATTTTTAGACACTGAACATAATACACTGTATTACAATACAATGTGGTAGGCTCCATTTTAGGAACAAAGATAAGTTTCTCTTAAAAAAAAGATTTATTTTAATTCACATAAAATACATTTAGAATAAATCTAAATTTTTAGCATCAAAATAGTCAGAAACACATACAGAGAATCTCTAAGATGTATTGTCTCCATTCTGTCCAAAAAGTGTACGTAAGAAGTTCTTTTACAATTACTGATCATCACCTCGTTGCCTTAAATTTCTAGATTTTCCATTTTCAATTCTTCTCTTTTTGAAAACGGGGGCGACACCGTCTGCAACAACTCCAAGAGAAGTGACGGTTTTTTCTTTAAATACCACTTTTGATTCCCCACCATCACCTTCTGAAGTTGATATATACTCATTTTCAGTGCTTGGAAGTTCCAAATCTACCTCCTCACTGGAAGAGAAAGTTAAAATTAAACCATTATTTGACAGATTATGTTTTCATATAACCTATGAATCCACCAAAGCCCCAAGTTCACTTTTCTAATGATAATAATAGTGAGAAGTTAGAAGTTGGTCATTTTGGAGCACAAAACTATCCTGAAACGCTGATTTTACACAGTATTTAACATAATAAGGAATTACCAAAGTGGACATGTGTCATGAAAAGTGTCATCTACTCCTATTTCTGTGGCACAAAAGATGATGCATCATCTTTGAAAATGCTGTGCTTGACACTCATATATGATAAGCAGCACAAGGATAATGAAATAGATCCCTTTCTCACATTCTGTTAATATTCTAAGTATTTATCTGGAGAAAGAACAAAAACGGAGAACTTTAAGAAAAGTTAGAAGAAAATTACAAAAATAAAAGTAGAAATGAAGAAACAAACTTAAAAAATGAAAGTAAATTTAAAAAGTAATTTAAAAAAGACAAATTCAAGCATTGGTTCATGAGAAAAAAATCCATTAGAAAATATCATTAAAAAGAAAAAAGTGAGATTTCACCAAAACTTGTGGAAAGTGTAAATTTACAAAAGTTTACTTATGATACTAATAGTTATACTGAATGTCTAACTATGTGCCAGATACTGCAGTAGGTACTTAGAGCAGAAATATTCTCTTTTTAATTTTGGTTCTAATGTTTCATTAGCCTTGAACTCCACTGAGGTCTCCTAAGTGGGTAGCAGGGGCCCAAGCACTCCGGCCATCTTCTGCTCCTTTCCTAGATGTATTAGCAGGGAACTGTATTGGAAGTGGAGTAGCAGGTACTCAAACCAGTACCCATATGGGGTGTCAGCATTGCAGGAGGAGGTTTAATCCACTTTGCTACAACCAGACCCTCATTCCCCTTCTAGCCCTAGAACTCCCGCTGGTATTTTTTTCCTTTGGGTAATACTTTTCCTCTCTTTGTAGTCCCGAGTTTTTTAAAAATTTTATTTAATTGAAAGACGGAGTTACAGAGAGAGGTAGAGACAGACAGAGGTCTTACATCCACTGGTTCACTATCCAAATGGTTGCAACAGCCAGAGCTGAGCCAATCAGAAGCCAAGAATCAGGAGACTCCTCCAGGTCTCTCACATGAGTGCAAGGGTACAAGGACTTGGGCCATCCTCTGCTGCTTTTCCAGGTGCATCATATGATATGGCACCCGTATGAGATGCTGGTGCTGCAAGCTGGGGCTTTAACCTGCTGTGCCACAGAGCCAGTCCCTGCAGTCCTGAGTTTTTTTTTTTTTTTTAAAGATGCATTTATTTATTTGAAAGTCAGAGTTATACAGAGAGAGGAGAGGCAGAGAGAGGGAGAGGGGGAGGGGGAGAGAGGGAGGGGGAGAGGGGGAGAGAGGGAGAGAGGGAGGGGGGAGAGGGAGAGAGGGAGGGGGGAAAGGGAGAGAGGGAGAGAGGGAGGGGGGAGAGGGAGAGAGGGAGGGGGGAAAGGGAGAGAGGGAGGGGAGAGGGGGGGAGAGGGAGAGAGGGAGGGGGGAGAGGGAGAGAGGGAGGGGGGAAAGGGAGAGAGGGAGGGGAGAGGGGGAGAGAGGCAGAGGGGGAGAGGGGGAGAGGGGGAGAGGGAGGGGGAGAGGGGGAGAGGGAGGGGGAGAGGGGGAGAGAGGGAGGGGGGAGAGGGAGAGAGGGAGGGGGAGAGGGGGAGAGAGAGGTCTTCCATCTGCTGGTTCACTCCCCAATTGGCTGTAACAGGCGAAGCTGTGCCAATCCAAAGCCAGGAGCTTCTTCTGGGTCTCCCATGCGGGTGTAGGGGCCTAAGGACTTTGCCAAATTAGGATATAATTAAAAGCTCATAATTAACACTGGGGAAGTCCAACAGGATGGAGACTTTCAGATACTGCAGATGGAGTATATAAATTGTTATGCTCTTTCTACAAAATCACTGGGCTCTGTGCATCAAGATTTAAAAATGCTCATAACCTTTAGACAGGCATTTTATTTGCAGAAATAGTCAGAAATGTACACAGAGAAACATATCCATATAATAAAGTTTGTTAAGAAAAAATGATGTAAATATCCAATAAAAAAGGGATGGCTGAGTATAATCAAGTACATCTGAATGATGAAATATAAATCAATGAAAATGTTTATAAATTTATCTTAATTTTCAAGAATTTACTAAGTAATGCTTATTTTTTTAGGGCTGGCATTGTGGTATAGCAGGTAAAGCCACTATCTTCAGTGCCAGCATCCCATATGGGTGCCGGTTCGTGTCCAAGCTGCTCCACTTCTGATCCAGCTCTCTGCTATGGCCTGGGAAAGCAGTGGAAGATGGCCAAGTCCTTGGGCCCTTGCACCCGTGTGGGAGACCAAGAAGAAGAAGCTCCTGGCTCCTGGCTGGGGATGGGCGCAGCTCTGGCCATTGTGGCCAATTAGGGAGTGAACTAGTGGACAGAAGACCTCTCTCTCTCCCTCTCTCTGCCTCTGCCTCTCTGTAACTCTTTTTTTTTTTTTTTTTTTGACAGGCAGAGTGGACAGTGAGAGAGAGAGAGAGAGACAGAGAGAAAGGTCCTCCTTTGCCGTTGGTTCACCCTCCAATGGCCGCCGCGGCCAGCGCGCTGCAGCTGGCGTGTAACTCTGTCTTATAAATAAATAAGTAAATCTAAAAAAAAAGTAATGCTTATTTTTAAGTGAGGAGGCTCTAGTAAGAAATTAGGCTACTCTACTTATGAAGTTAGACGTAATATTACATATTAAACTGACTGATTAGGTTAAAAGTGAACAGGAATGACTTTACAGTACATTCATTAAAAGATAACAAATTACTATTGATAAGTTTAGTGCAGGAGATGTTGGCATAGAACAATCATATTCCTATCTTAAGTCATTTAAGAAATCACTTAGATGTCAGTGCTGCGACACAGCAAGTTAAGTCACTACCTAAAATGCTGGTATCCCATATGAGTGCCAGTTTGACCTGTGTCTGCTCTGCTTCTGATCCAGTGGGTTGCTAATGTGCCTGGGAAGACAGCAGAAGATGGCCCAAGTGTCTGGGCCCCTCTTATACATGTGGGAGGCTGGCTTTGGCTTGGTCCAGCCCCAGTTGTTGTGGCCATTTGGGGATTCAACTAATGGATGGAAGGTCTCTCTCCTTTTCTCTGTCTCTCCCACTAATTCAGTCTTTCAAATGAAAATAAATCTTTAAAAAAAAAATCACTTCAGGGCTGATGTAGGGGGCAGTTTATTTTTGTAACCTCAATATACAATCAATATGGTTGTAATAATATCTGACATTCTGTGGTTATATATTTCCTAGTATTTCATTAAGAAATATACCAAGCTAGTCTCACGGAACCATAGGTTAAGCCCTCCACTGTGATACCAGCAGCCTATAATGGTAAGCCTGTTCAAGCCCTGGCTGCCCCACTTCCAATCCAGCATTCTGCTGGTGCACCTGGGCAGGCCGCAGGAGATGGCCCAAGTGCTTGGGTTCCTGCTACCCATGTAGGAAACCCAAATGGAGTTCCTGGCTTCCAGCTGCAGCCTGGACCAGTCGGGGCCATTGTGGCTATTTGGAGAGTAAACCAGAGGCTGGAAGGGGCTCCCAACCCCAGTCTCAACCTCTGTCACTCTGCCTTTCAAATAAATAACATAAATCTAAAAAAAACCCACAAAACAATAAAAAAAAAAAAAAAAAAAAAACCTGGGGAGGGGGTACAGTGTTGTGGTATAGCACCTATAAAGCTGCTGCCTAAGATGTGGGCATCCCATATGGGTGCCAGTTCGAGTCTTGGCTGCTCCACTTCTGATCCAGCTCCATGCTAATGTGCTTGAGAAAGCAGTGAAAGATGGCCCAAGTGCTTGGGCCCCAGCACCCACATGGGAGACCTGGAAGAAGCTCCTGGCTTCAGCCTGGCCCAGCCTCAACCCCAGCCCCTGTAGCCATCTGGGAAGTGAACAGCAGATGGAAGACCTCTGTCTCTCCTTCTCTCTCTCTGTAACTCTACCATTCTCTTACATTTAAAACTATTTAATTAGGAAAAATAAAAAACACTCCTGAAATGAAAGAAATGAGAAAAATAGTATGGAAGTTCTTCAAATAATTAAAAATAGAATTATATAATTCAGCAACCCTACTATTGGTATATTTGAAGGAAATGAAATCAATATGTCATAGAGACCTCTACACTCCCAGATCTGTTGCTAGTTAAGACATGAAAATGTGGGGGGCTGTCGCTCCCCCTCTTCGTGGAGGAGCAACACAGGACCCTGCGCTGTTCTTTCGTCTGCTCGGCCCTCCCCGGGTTTGCTGCTGGTTCTTCCCGGGTTGGCTACTATCCCTTCCACCTCCGTGGAAGGGCAGTTCCCCCTGGCCGCATTCCCCACTTCCGCAGGGGAGCGGCACACCGCCGGCCGGCTCTTCTCGGGGGCTGCACGGGTTCCCTTAGATGTTCCCCATAGACGTTCCTGGTGCATGCCGTCTCTCTCCTCCTTTATAGTCCTCCTCTGCCAATCCCAACTCGGCTGCCCACACGCCGAGTACGCTGCTCTCCTCCAATCAGGAGCAGGTCCTGCTGTTTATTGGTTGAACTGGAGGCAGCTGGGTAGAAGCTGTTTTCTCCTCT
Organism: Oryctolagus cuniculus; assembly: GCF_964237555.1. Classification (NCBI taxonomy): domain Eukaryota; kingdom Metazoa; phylum Chordata; class Mammalia; order Lagomorpha; family Leporidae; genus Oryctolagus; species Oryctolagus cuniculus. The sequence goes on along the minus strand of NC_091440.1, from coordinate 60,332,203 downwards.
CCCAGCGCCATATTGTGGGAGAGCAGATGCATAGAATAAGTCTTAATTCCAGTAACTCAGTCTAGTCCGGGCTGCTCCCCACAGAGGAGAGCAGATGCATAGAATAAGTCTTAATTCCAGTAACTTAGTCTAGTCCGAGCTGCTCCCCACAGGGGGCCGGCGCTGTGGTGCAGCAGGTTAAAGCACTGGCCTGAGGTGCCGGCTCCTCTTCCAATCCAGCTCTCTGCTATGGCCTGGGAAAGCAGTAGAGGATGGCCCAAGTCCTTGGGCCCCTGCACCCATGTGGGAGAACTGGAGGAAGCTCCTGGCTCCTGGATTCGGTTTGGTGCAGCTCCAGCCTTTGTGGCCATATGGGGAGTGGGTCAGCAGATGGAAGACCTCTCTCTCTCTCTCTACCTCTCTCTGTAACTCTTTCAAATAAATAAAATAAATCTTTAAAAAAATAGATATGAAAATGTGGCATAAATACACAACAGAATACTGTACACTGAATGATAAAATCCTGTCATTTGTGACAACAAGGAGGACCTTTAGATTTAAGAGAAATAAGCCAGGCATAGAAAGACAAGTACCACACAATCTCACTCACATGTAGAATCTAAAAAAGTTGATCATTAACAGTTGAAACTAGTTGAAAACAGTTGAAAAAAGGTTACCAGAGGCTGGGAAGAGTAGGGAAAAGGGGAGATGGGTAGAGGTTTGTCAGCTGGTACAACATTATAGTTAGGAAATTAAGTTATGATGTTCTATCATATATTAGCATAACCTAGTTAATAATGCATTATGTATTTTAAAATAGCTAGAAGAGAGGTTTTTGAATGTTTTCCCTAGAAATGAAAAATATTTAAAGCAATGGGTATGCTAAATAGCCAGATTTGATCACTACACAGTATTTGAGGGTGCTTCAAAAGATTCATGGGAAAATAGAACTAAAAGGTAAGTTTGGGTGCAAAAGTTTTAAAATTCATACCAAGTTGTTTTTTTTTTTTTTTTTAATTTGACTGGTAGAGTTATAGACAGTGAAAGAGAGACAGAGAGAAAAGTCTTCCTTCTGTTGGTTCACTCCCCAATTGGCTGCTACTGCCTGCACTGCGCCGATCCGAAGCCAGGAGCCGGGTGCTTCCTCTTGGTCTCCCATGTGGGTCTGGGGACCCAAGGACTTGGGCCATCCTCCGCTGCCCTCCCAGGCCACAGCAGAGAGCTGGACTGGAAGAGGAGCAACCGGGACTAGAACCCGGGGTGCCAGCGCTGCAGGTGGAGGATTAGCCAAGTGAGCCATGGCGCCGGCCCCATACCTAGTTTTTAAATAATCTGCATTTTATGAGCTTTTTGAAGACCCCATGTTTGTATGAATTCAAACACTGCACCAGGAGCCAATGCAATGGCGCAGCAGATTAAGTCCCCACCTGGAGCACCAGTATCCTCAACAGGATGCCAGTTTGAGTCCTGGATGCTCCATTTCCTGATCCATTCACTCTCTGGTAATGGTCTGGGAAAGCAGTACAAGATGGCCCAAGTGCTTGGACCCCTGCATCCATGTGGGAGACTTGGAAGCAGCTCCTGGCTTCAGATTGGCCCCAATCTGGCTGTTGTGGCCATTTGGTGAGTATACCAGCTGAGGGAAGCTCTCTTTCTGTCTCTCCCTCTCTGCCTGTAACTCTGCCCCTCAAATAAATAAACAGATCATTTTTTTAAAAAAAGATTTATTCTATTTATTTGAAAGGCAGAGTTACAGAGAGAGAGAGGTCTTCCATCTGCTGGTTCACTCCCCAGATGGCCGCAACGGCCAGAGCTGCGCCAATCCGAAGCCAGGAGGCAGGAGCTTCCTCCAGGTCTCCCACATGAGTGCAGGGGCCCAAGGACTTGGGCCATCTTCTACTGCTTTCCCAGGCCATAGCAGAGAGCTGGATCAGAAGAGGAGCAGCCAGGACTAGAACCGGCGCCCATATGGGATGCCGGCACTTCAGGCCAGGGTGTTAACCCACTGCGGCACAGCGCTGGCCCCATAAACAGATCTTTAAAAAAAACTGCACCTCATAAATATGTACATTATACATCAATCAAAAATAATAGTAAAAAGTAAAGAAATGAGCTATACTTTTAATGAACACAACATCTTTGAAATTTATAGAAATGCTGGGATGTCAAATACTTGTTGTAATAATGATGGGATTAAAATTTAGGTACTTACTTAGACTTGACTTCTTGTTTAATTTCTTGCCATTCTCCATAAGGATTTGGTTTTTTATGTACTTTGGGTTTTTCTTCATTTGGAACTGATGAATTTTGTTTTGGTATGTTTTTTTCTTTCTGTGTTTCTGGTTTAGTTCCTTCATTCTTTTTATTTTTTTCCTGAGGTGTAAAAGTCTTTTTATTTTTTTCCTGAGATATAAAAGATGTAAAGCAAAATTAGCAGGAAAAAAAAAAACAAAATTTCTTTAGGTTTTTAAAAAGTCTTCTTATAGATTTATAAATAATAATATATGAACTCAATAATTTAATTTGCACCTAACACAATAAACTGACAGAAGAACTTTAATGCTTGACTAGTTTATTGTTGTGTAAAATGTTTAATGCACCATTATGTAACTGATCTCATGAATGTCATGAGTTCTACGATTAAGGACTTATCAATAGGCTGTTTTTATTCTTCCCTTTCTTCTGCTTTCTTACCTTAGAGATCCAATAGTGACCACCCTTTTTACTATATCCTCTCTGAATTAATACCATGTTAGAGCAACTCATTCTTAGAAAATAATTTTGATTTAATTTGAATGAGAAAACTGAAGGTAAAAAGTATGACTCTTTTAATTTCCTCCCTCATACCAACTCATTTATAATCACATCTTTTTATAGAAAACAAAACATTTATCTTCTTATGTGAGTTTATTTCTTGTTCAAAACCAACCTGTTTATTTTTTGTTGGTATTTCCTATCTCCTCTGAAGTTCTTCTCAATGACTACCAGCAAAATCTCTCATGATTAAGTCAGTATCAAACCACCATCCTATCATCCCTTTCATCTCAGTTCTACCACTGAGAACTGTACAGAAACTTCTAGTAGGGCATCAAGGAATTCTGAAGTGCCAAATCCAATGGACTTAATTTGTTTTTTCCTTTTCTATACCTAATTAATCCATGATGCTCTCCATTCATTTGGCTTCTGGGACATTAGATTCTTCTCTCTGCATACTTTTCTTTTTAAAACAGATTTATTTATTTATTTGAAAGGCAGAGTGACAGAGGGAGAGGGAGAGATCCTCCTTTGTCTGGTTCACTCCTCAAACGGCCACAACTGCTAGGGATGGGCCAGGCCAAAGTCAGGAGCCCAAACCCCATCTAGATATCCCATAAATAAAGAAACAGCATTCAAGAAATAATTTTTAAAGTACCCACTATGTGCTAGGTACTATGTGCAGGGGCCCAAGTACTTGGGCAATCTTCCATTGGTTTTCCAGGTACATTAGCAGGGAGCTGGATCAGAAGCAGAGAAGCTGGGACTCAGGCTCTCTGAGCACTTCAATATGGGATGCAGATGTTGCGAGCTGCAGCTTAACCCACTGTGCCCCAACATCAGTCCCTCTCTGCATAGTCTTCTAACCATTCTTCCTCATTCTGCCTTGTGAGGGCTTCTTTGTCTGACTGCTACTTAGGTGTTTAATGTTTCTCAGGGCTTTTCAAAGTCATTTTCCAAAGTTATATCACCTTTTCAAAATTTAAACTTTTATCAGTATACTGATGATACTAAATTACTATTTCTAGCCTAGACATGCAGATTGGCCTGTTCAGACAGCTCTTTGAATGTTACAAAGGCCTCTCAAACTGAGGTCCAATATAAACTCAGCATCTTGTGCCCAAATGGATATAAGTAAGTGGTACATCTGTTTTGCAATTGCCAAAATACAATAGTCCCCCTTTATCCTAGGGAGGTAACATTCCAAGACTCCCAACAGATGCTTGAAACTGCAGATAGTACTGAACCCAAATGTTTACTCACAGATACATACCTATAGAAAAGTTTAATTTATAAATTAGGCACAATTAGAGATTAACAACTAATATTATAATAGAACAATTATAATGATATGCTGTTAAAAAGAGTTTCCATCACATTATCCATAAAGTGACACACAATTTAAAACAAATTATATACTTCTGGAATTTTCTATTTAATATTTTAGGACTGTGGTTGACTGCAGGTAACTGAAGTTGCAGAGTGAAACTGCAGATATAAGGAAATTATTGTGTATGTCTTGGCTGTATTTCTGTCTCATACCAGATGTATGAAGAGGTTTGCAGATCTTTTTATAAATAAACTTTTGTGAAGAATAAATAAGTCAAGAGCTTACCTTAAACTTTATTTTTAGCTTTGGTCTTTCTGTAGAGATGACTTCTTTTGCTTCCTGTTCCCCTTCAGAACCACTATGCGAATCTAATGATTTTGATTCTTCTAGGGCACCAAGTGACTTTTCATTGACTTTATCAGAAAGCACATTACCAGTGTGTGGAATGAAATCATCAGGTTTCTCCCATTTAGATTCTGCTCAATACATTTTAATAGTCATGTTGTTTAGTCACCAAATCTATTCAAAAACCATTCCAATATAACACTTCCCATCTCTTAAAACTGGCAATACTGCATCTACTTCACACTACCATCTAATCAAGAAGACATGTGGGGAGCAATCCGGACTAGACTAAGTTACTCGAATTAAGACTTATTCTATGCATCTGCTCTCCCACAATATGGCGCTGGGAGAGAAGTAAACAGCTTCCGCACAGCTGCCTCCAGTTCAACCAATTAACTGTAGGACTTGCTCCTGATTGGAGAGCAGCGTACTCGGCGTGTGGGCAGCCGAGTTGGGATTGGCGGAGGAGGACTATAAAGGAGGAGAGAGACGGCATGCATCGGGAACATCTAAGGGAACCCGTGCAGCCCCCGAGAGAACCGGCCGGCGGTGTGCCGCTCCCCTGCGGAAGTGGGGAATGTGGCCAGGGGGAACTGCCCTTCCACGGAGGTGGAAGGGATAGTAGCCAACCCGGGAAGAACCAGCAGCAAACCCGGGGAGGGCCGAGCAGACGAAAGAACAGCGCAGGGTCCTGTGTTGCTCCTCCACGAAGAAGGGGAGCGACATAATGGTGCCGTGACTCGGATAGGAAACTTAGGACGAATATGAAACTTAGGAGGGAAGAAATGACTCGGATAGGAAACCTAGGACGGATAGGAAACTTAGGAGGGAAGAAACGGGAAGAAGCAGGAAAATACCAGAGAGAGAGACTAGCAAACAGCCTAGGGAAAAGCCGGACGAAAAGGGTGCCGGAAGAAGCTGTTGAAAGCCTAGGCATAGACTCGGATACGGACTACGGGGGGAAGCTGGGAGAAATCTCTAAGGTCGAAAGCGAAAGTGAAAGCTAGAACAAACAGGCTTGGACGCGGACTGTGGGGAGAGGCCAGGAGAAATGAGGGAGGAACATCGTTGGAGGAAAGCTTGGGGAAACATACCAGGTAGAGAAAAATGTTAGGGAAATTGAAGCCGCGGGGGGCAGGCCAAGGCGGAAACGAAAGCCACTTTGGGGTTCCCAAGTTAGCCCGGGAATAGGGGGCGAAAAGTTGAAACCAGAAGCTGAGACGTAAGCCAGATTGGGATCCGTCTGATTAGCCCGGGGAGCAAAGGACGGGAAGCCAAATCGTGGGGCGGAGACGTACGCTGGGTTGAATTCGCCAGGCTAGCCCGGGGAACTTGGATTGAATGCTAGTGGTGGAGACGCAAGCTACGCTGTGTTACTCGCGGAAGCCGCCGCGTGCAGAGAGAGCACGGGGCGTGAATAGATAGGGAACGCTGGCGTAGGCCGTGGTTCAGACGCGAAAGGGTTAAGCGTGGAGACCGCCGAGCGCGCGAAGCCGAGCCGCGCAAAGCCGGGAAGCTGCGCAGATGAGAGAGGCGCGCAGGCTGAAGCGGCGAGGTGCCGGGAAGCTGCGGGGATAAGAGAAACAGAAGTTTGGAAGTGAAGTAAAAGAGAAATGGGAATGCTGGAAGACAGAAGTGAAATGGGAGAGGTAGGAATGCCCGGAGATAGAGAAATAGAGAAAAATAAGGCCTCCCCTCAACATGCCAATTAGAAGGCTTGGATTCGGTCTGCCCGATTAGTGAGGCGATGAGCACCTGGGCGGCTAGCCGCAGGTCACCGAAGACAGGCACGAATTAACATCAGTAAAGCTTCCCCACAATGCAACAATTAGGAGGCTTGGATTCGGTCTGCCTGATTTAAGGCGGTAAGCGCCAGCAAAGCTCGACCAGAGTATGAGCTGCAGGTCACCGAAGATAGGCACGAACCAACACTAATAAGTCTCCCCCACAATAAGGCAATGAGAAGGCTTGGATTCGGTTTGCCTGATAGGTCTTGTAAGTCCCCTGCAGGCAGAGCAGAGCATGCGCTGCAGGGCACCGAACACAGGCACGCATCAGCGCCTAAAAACCTCCTCACAACATGGCGAAGAGAGGACCCGGATTCGGTTTTCCTGATTGATAGGACTTGTAAGAGCCTGTGGCAACTCTAGCAAGTAGAGCAGAGTGTGTGCCGCGGGACACCGAAGACAGGCGCGTATCAACGCTAAAAAATAAAAAGAAAGGGGGATCTGTGGGGAGCAATCCGGACTAGACTAAGTTACTCGAATTAAGACTTATTCTATGCATCTGCTCTCCCACAATATGGCGCTGGGAGAGAAGTAAACAGCTTCCGCACAGCTGCCTCCAGTTCAACCAATTAACTGTAGGACTTGCTCCTGATTGGAGAGCAGCGTACTCGGCGTGTGGGCAGCCGAGTTGGGATTGGCGGAGGAGGACTATAAAGGAGGAGAGAGACGGCATGCATCGGGAACATCTATGGGGAACATCTAAGGGAACCCGTGCAGCCCCCGAGAGAACCGGCCGGCGGTGTGCCGCTCCCCTGCGGAAGTGGGGAATGTGGCCAGGGGGAACTGCCCTTCCACGGAGGTGGAAGGGATAGTAGCCAACCCGGGAAGAACCAGCAGCAAACCCGGGGAGGGCCGAGCAGACGAAAGAACAGCGCAGGGTCCTGTGTTGCTCCTCCACGAAGAAGGGGAGCGACAAAGACACAATAAAATTCCCAATCCTCTTGCTTCTTAAATCTTTCAGAAACTTATTTCCCACAACCTAGATTTATCATATGCATAAATTACAACTCCAGAGATCTAAGAACTTGGTGATACTTACATCAGCTTGACACCAATTTCAGGAAATATAACGAGAGTGAACATACTTGATAGTTCTTAAAATTTACTTACAAAAAAGATTTACTGGAATTTTCACAAAATAAAATTAGATTGTGAAAATCTGAATGAGTACAATTTGTCGTTTTTATAGTTGAAAAAAAAAAACCACATCCAACTGATTGAATTGTACTGCCATCTAGTGGTTCATTATACTTTTAGTAAAATAACCGCATATCTAATTATCTTTCAGTTATTCTCTATTTTTAGTTTAATAAAAGGGAGATAGGCTATATAATTTACTGTCCAGCTAGAACAGTTTTAACAGTGAAAGCTGTTGCTACTAATTACACTGGCCCAGTTATAAACTGAAATTATTCAGGGAAAATCAGTATGTATAGCCCTTTATTAATATATAGGATATGTTCTAACATAAATGAAAAACATTACCTTTCCATGTCTATATTTCCCGCAAATAATAAAACTTTCCCATAAATAATGAAACAGCATTCAAGAAATAATTTTTAAAGCACCCACTATGTGCTAGGTACTGTTCTGGGAGCTTTATAAAGACACCTGACCCTCATGACCCCAGAGAGAATACACATGATCTATTTTTTGGCTGAACAGCTATTAGGCTGTTATTAGTTCACGATCATGCACCAGAAAAGGGAAAAGTTGTGTATTGAGCTTAGATTTTCCTAACTACAAAGCTGTATTATATAACACTATGTTATTTATCTCTATAAATATTTAAAATTTTAATTTTACTAGGATAGAAACACTATAATTGGGCAGACTAGGCATCAACTTGGAGGTTAAAAGAGCCTTTTCCTCCTAAGAGATTTAATGCAGGCAGGAACTAGATGCAGCAGATAAAATGCTACTTGGGATGCCTGCAACCCATGCCATGGTGCCTAGATTTGAGTCCCAGTTCTGCTTTGGATTCCAGCTTCCTGCTCATGTGTACACTGGGAGGCAGCAGGTAACGGCCCAGATATACTTGGACCCCTGCCACCCTTATGGGAGACAGAACTGAGTTCTGAGCTCTTGGCTTCAACCTGGCACAGCACCAGCAACTGCTGGCATCTGGGAAGTGATCAGTGGATAAAAAAAATCTCTCTCCAGCCGGCGCCGTGGCTCAATAGGCTAATCCTCCACCTTGCGGCGCCGGCACACCGGGTTCTAGTCCCGGTTGGGGCGCCGGATTCTGTCCCGGTTGCCCCTCTTCCAGGCCAGCTCTCTGCTATGGCCAGGGAGTGCAGTGGAGGATGGCCCAGGTGCTTGGGCCCTGCACCCCATGGGAGACCAGGAAAAGCACCTGGCTCCTGGCTCCTGCCAGGATCAGCGCGGTGCGCCGGCTGCAGAGGTGGCCATTGGAGGGTGAACCAGCGGCAAAGGAAGACCTTTCTCTCTCTGTCTCTCTCTCTCACTGTCCACTCTGCCTGTCCAAAAAAAAAAAAAAAAAAAAAAAAAAAAAAAAAAAAAATCTCTCTCTTTCCCTCTGCCTTTCAAATAGAATGAAAAACATTTAAAAAAAAAAAAAAAAAGCCTCTCCCAAAGTTACATTATTATATAGCCATTCTGGTAAATTTGCCTATAGTAGAAACCGGTTTTATGAAATTACATACAATATTAACTTGTACACTTTAGGTAATCATTAATTACACACACTTTATGAAGATTTTTCTAAGTGAAATATTAAATTAGTAAAATTGAAATTTGATAATTTCAGCCACTGCTAACAGCTACAGGCTCTTTTTTTTTTTTTTTTTTTTTTTTTTTTTAAGAGTTATTTATTTGAAAGGCAAAGTTACAGAGAGGCCTCCATCTGAATCCAGGTGCTTCTTGCAAGTCTCCCACGGGGGTACAGGGGCCCAAGTTCTTGGGCCATCTTCTACTCCTTTCCCAGACCACAGCAGAGAGCTGGATCGGAAGTAGAACGGCCAGGACTTGAAACAGCTTTACCTGCTATGCCCTGCAGGCTTTTTTTCAAAAAGGAAGAGTCAAGTTGAACTAGGTGATTGTAAGATACCTTCCAAGGAAATAATCACTAAAATAATCATGATAAAAACCAGTAATGTTAAAGTCAAAATGATTAAAGTTAAATGACTTTTTAATTTGTGAAAACAACACCAACTATAAATAACATTAATGTGTAGCATAATTTATTATAGAAATCGTTTTGCTTTTCCACTGTATTAATGTATGTAAACTATGAAAACTAATACACGTTTGCTACAGAACTGTTAATCATATCTGAAATTTCCATGTTCAGATGATTCATTAGTAAGCTAATCAGTTTCAGCTAAAATTTTAGATAGTTAAGATAATCAAAGGTAACACTTACCTCCTGTTTCTGTATTATAATAATAGTTATAACCATCTTCACTTAAACCTTCTACCCAAATGGTCTTCCCTCCTGTCTAATGAGAAGAAAAAAAAAACCAGCATAAACTGAAGATAACAAGCATAACTGAGTAACTAAGCAGAGTCAGCTACCCTTCCCTTTCCACTTGACACCTGGGAATTAGGGGTGATGATATGGCTAGGAAGCTTGGTTTCTTCTAATCATGCACCAAGTTTCAAGGAGAGAATTTCTCACCTCTGAAAGCCAGGAAAAATTCTTTCCACATGAACAAGGACATGCGAATGGGAGTTTTTGGATAGATATCACCTTTCCACCTCCACCCTGCCTTCTAATGAAAGGATTACAGAAAGAAAGGGACAAAGTTGGCAGGGAAGACGATTATTTGGAAGTAACTTTGTTTAAAAAACTCTAAAACCATCCCAGAAGCCAATCAATTTAAATAAAGCAAAACAAAACAAAACACTACAAATATGCTTCAGTTACCTTTTTTATGTTTCCTTGAAATCCTTCAGGTTTCTCCCACTGAGATGCTTAAAGCAAAATATATTGCATTTGTAAAATCTTTTTGATTAAAAAAATTTTTTCAAAGACAGTCATTGTGTACAAAATACTATATCGTTTAAAACACAACTGAAAAATAACAAAGAAACAATATACATCTCAATAGTACTCTGCAGAGAATACATGTGAGTGCCCTAAGTATCAGATATCAGTAGAACTTCCAAAGGAATTATTAGAGGTAAGTAAGACTGGCTGCCCTTAAAAGACTTCCCAGACTTTAGGCTGGTGAGTTCTGAAGGAAGGAGATGGCTTTTAGACATTCCTGTCCAAGAGACAGTGAGATATGGAACAGATAATGACTCAGAAAAGAAACAAGATGAAGTATGGAGGAATTAAAAACAAGTATTGCTGGGGCTGGTGCTGTGGTGCAGTGGGTTAATTGCCCTGGCCTGAAGCGCCGGCATCCCATATGGGCGCCAGTGCTAGTGCCGGCTGCTCCTCTTCCAATCATAGCTCTCTGCTATGGCCTGGGATAGCAGAAGATGGTCCAAGTCCTTGGGCCCCTGCACCTGCATGGGAGACCCGGAAGAAGCTCCTGGCTTTGGATCGGCACAGTCGTTGCCAACTGGGGAGTGAACCAGCAGATGAAGACCTCTCTCTCTATCTCTACTTCTCTCTAACTCTGTCTTCCAAGTAAATAAAATAAATCTTTAAAAAAAATATTACTGACACAAAGATGGTGAAGAAAGCAAACAATAAGCCCCAGATGGGAGAAAATAAATTAATAGTTTCTAAATAAATTTGAGGAAGATTTCTAATCCCTAGGATATAACCACTGATCTTCACTGCCAGCTACAATATGCACTTCAGTTAATGGCTGAGTGGAAACTCTGATACTATTTTTTTTTCTTTTTTTAAAATTTATTTATTTATTTGAAAAATAGAGCTACACAGAGACAAGGAGAGGCAGAGAAGTCTTCCATCCACTAGTTTACTCCCCAGTTGGCAACAGCTGGAGCTGTGCCGATCCGAAGCCAGAAGCCAGGAGCTTCCTCTGGGTCTCCCAGGCGGGTGCTGGGACCCAAGCACTTGGGCCACCTTCTTCTGCTTTCCCAGGCCATAGAAGAGGGCCAGATCGGAAGTGGAGCAGCCAGGACTTGAATCGGTGCCCATGTGGGATGCCAATACCGCAGGCAGCGGCTTTACCTGCTACACCACAGCACCGGCCAGAACTCTGATACTATTTCTAAAGATCTTAATTACAATAATTACAATGTTGTCAGTCCAAAGTTTTCTTCATGATTAACTCTGACTCTCCTACCTTCCCAATTATTCTTAACTTTTTTCTAGCTTTTCATTTTCTTTCATTTTTATTTTTTAAAAAATATTTACTGGGGCCATCATCGTGGCATAAAAGATGCCTGCAGTGCCAGCATCCCATATGGGTGCTGGTTCCAGTCCTGGCTGCTCCACTGCTGATCCAGCTCCCTGCTAATGGCCTAGGAAAGCAGTAGAGGACAGCCCAAGTGTTTGGGCATCTGCTACCTAGGTGGGAGACCTGTGGATATAATAATTTCAAGGATTCTCTACCATTTGTGAAGTACATTTGAAAAACCTTTAATGTTTTATTTTCATATAGTTCATATAGTATATGACAATAAGCTATACCTTATTTGTAATGAATTATTAAGACTTTGACTAAGCATAATAATGAATCACTATGAGAAGGCTATCTTTTTATAGGACACATAATTTTTATGACAAAAATGAAAGTTATCGTCTTTAATTGTTTAAATGTTGCAACATTTAAAAAAAAATCTTAACACAAAATAAACTTCTATTCTGTTAGTAGAATTATTCCCTACTATTTATAAGCCTCAATGACTTACCCCCTGTGATAAGATTGTAATAATAATGGTAACCCTCAGATGTTACACCTTCTACCCATCTTCCCTTTGAAGGATCTTTTTTCTTCTTCTTTTTTTCTTTCTGTTGATTTGATGCAGGGGCGGGTGGGGCAGTGCTCGTTACCGGGGATACACTTGGCTCTGAAATTTCTAGAGAAGAAAAGAGACAAGGGTGAAGCAGCAAAGGTAACTTTATTATTACTATTATTTCTGCTGGCATAAAATATTAATAATGTTGGGGGCGGGCACCGTGGCATAGCAGGTAAAGCCGTTGCCTGGAGCACCAGCAACCCATATGGGCACCGGTTTGAGTCCCAGCTGCTCCAGTTCTGATCCAGTTCTCTGCTATGGCATGGGAAAGTAGCAGAAGATGGCCCAAGTGCTTGGGCTCCTGCACTCCCATGAGAGACCCGAAAGAAGCTCCTGGCTCCTGGCTTCTGATTGGCCCAGCTCTGAGGTTTACAGCCATTTGGGGAGTGAACCAGCAGCTGGAAGACTTTCTCTCTCTCTTTCTCTCTGCCTCTGCCTCTAACTCTGCCTTTCAAATAAAGAAAGAAATCTTTAAAAAAATTAATAACGTTATTCTCATCAAAAGCCTGACAAATTCTTTGGGGAAGCTGACACATTATTATTATTTGCAAAAATAAGCATGGAAGAATAAACAGAAAAATTTAAAAAAGGTGATAAGGGGAACTTAGTTCTACCAAGGATTAAAAGTTAATATAAAATTACGGTTAAAACACTGAGCTGGGTAGAACTGATGCAGGAATAACAAACACATGCCTAAGTCCAGATACACAGCCTACTGCAGAATCCCCGTGTTTTTTTCTTTTTTTAATTTTTGTTTTTTAAGATTTATTTATTTGAAAGGCAGAGTTACAGAGAGCCAGAGGCAGAGAGAGGGAGGAGTCTTCCATCTGCTGGTTCACTCACCAAATGGCTGCAATGGCCAGAGCTGCGCTGATGCGAGGCTGAGAGCCTAGAGCTTCTTCCGTTTCTGCCACAAGGTACAGGGGCCCAAGGACTTGGGCCATCTGCCACTGCTTTCCCAGCTCACAGCAGAGAGCCAGGACTTGAACTGGTGCCCATCTGGGATGCTGGTACTGCATGCAGTGGTTTTACGTACTACACCACAGCACCGGCCCCCTGAGTGTTTTTTTTTTAGAGGGAAAAAGATCCTTGAACAAAAGGGATTATAACTGGTTAATTATTCAGAAAAAAGGTAATTAAATATCATTCCCTGCTTCTTCCCCATTTCTTTTCTTTCTTGTTTTTTTTTTTTTTTTTTTAATTTTGACAGGCAGAGTTAGACAGTGAGAAGGAGAGACAGAGAAAAAGGAAAGGTCTTCCTTCTGTTGGTTCACCCCCCAAAATGGCTGCTACAGCCAGGCGCTGCACCGATCTGAAGCCAGGAGCCAGGTGCCTCTTCCTGGTCTCCCATGCAAGTGCAGGGCCCAAGCACTTGGGCCATCCTTCACTGCCCTCCCGGGCCACAGCAGAGAGCTGGACCAGAAGAGGAGCAACCAGGACTAGAACCCGGCACCCAGATGGGATGCCGGTGCCGCAGGCGGAGGATTAGCCATGTGAGCCATGGCATCGGCCCCTTCCCCATTTCTTTACACAAATATAAATACAAGATCAAAAACAGCTATAAAAAGGACAAAGTGAAACAATGTTTAATTTAAGTACATAAGAATTTAAATCTTCTGTATAGAAAAAAAAAATACCAGCTCCTGCAGTATTCTTTTTAGTAGTAGAAAAGCTCTAAGCAATTCACTTTAATGAGGAAGAGGTTAAATTGAGTTATGCTTTATAGACAAAATAATGATGGTTCCCCATTCCTAGACACTTGTTATGGGTGGTCACTGTAACAAGCAAATTATTCCAGCATGTTACCTAATTTTAGCAAAAATCTGAAGTTATTGGTGCCAGCTTTGTGGCATAGCAGGTTATGCCGCTGCCTTAATGCCAGCATCCCTTATGGGTACTGTTTGTGTCCAGGCTGCTCCATTTCCAATCCAGCTCCTTGCTAATGTGCCTGGGAAAGCAGATTGATGGCCCAAGTGCCTGAGCCCCTGTACCCATGTGGGAGGCCTAGAAGAAGCTCCTGGCTCCTGGCTTTGGCCTGCTGAGATCACCCGGGGAATGAACTTGCAGTTGGAGGTATCGCTTTCTCTCTAACTCTGCCTTTCAAATAAATAAATAAATATATTTTTAAAAAAACTAAGATCATAAAACCAGTGAGAGGCAATTCTATTTGACCTCAGAGTCTGTGTTCCTAACCACTCTGAAGCCACTAAAAATAATGTATATTCTTAATTATTTAAAAGAAAAGATTTAGCTGACGTATCACTGAGGGGGGGGAAAAAACTATCCCTGGATAGACGATAGCACAAAAAATAAAATAAAAAAAAAAATCATGAATTCTAGGGGCCGGCGCTATGACATAGTGGATAAAGCTGCCACCTGCAGTGCCGGCATCCATATGGATGCCAGTTTGAGCACCCCCGCCTTCTCTCTGACTCTACCTCTGCCTCTAACTTTGCCTTTCAAATACATAAATAAATCTTTAAAAAAAAGTTCTAAAGATTTCTGAAAAAACTTAATGGTATTGAGGTTTTTTTTTGTTTTTTGTTTTTTAAGATTTATTTATTTGAGAGGCAGAGTTACAACAGAGGGAGAGACAGAGAGAGAAGTCTTCTATCCCTGGTTTACTCCCCAAATGGTTACAATGTCCAGAGCTGGGCTGATCTGAAGTCAGGAGCCAGAAACTTTTTCTGAGTCTTCCACAAGGGTGCAGGTGCCCAAACACTTGGCTCATTTCCTGGGCCATTTAGCAGAGAGCTAGATTGGAAAATGAGCAGCCAGGACAGGAACCGGTGCACATATGAGATGCTGGCGCTATAGGGGGATGGTTAACCTTACTACACCACTGGCCCAGTTATTGAGTTTTTAAAAGGTCTATTCTTTGTACTGCATTGCTTCACTTTTAAAGAAATACATATTCTGGGGACTAGGGGCTGGCTCTGTGGCACAGCAGGTTAAAGCCCTGGTCTGAAGCACCAGCATACCATATGGGTGCCGGTTCTAGTCCTGGCTGCTCCTCTTCCAATCCAGCTTTCTGCTACGGCCCAAGTCCTTGGCCTCTGCATCCATGTGGGAGACCTGGAAGAAGCTCTTGGCTTCAGATTGGTGCAGCTCCAGCCACTGCGCCCATCTGGGGAGTGAACCAGTGGATGGAAGACCTCTCTCTGTCTCGACCTCTCTCTGTAACTCTGTCTTTCAAATAAAAAAAAAAAATATATATATATATATATATTATATACACATTCTGTTCTGGAGAACAATGCTATGAAAAATATTCAACATTAAAATTCATTTATATATAAAATGCTAATATTTATTTGCTCAAAGGGTAATAAAATGGAATTTCTTAATCCATATAATTGATGAGATGAATTTTGAACCATTCTTTAATTCTCCAGAGTATTTGTATTTTTTTCTTCTCAAAATGAACAATATGGCTTCAACTTCATGGAACCAAACATCTTTCTTTCCCCCTTTTGACTACCACTGTCTAAAATACTATTTTAAAAGTCTGGCTATAACTATACTTTTTTCGTAAAGGCAATGTCAATTATCCTGCTATTCTGTTCTAAAACTTTAACTGAAAGCTTCTAGGGCATTTAGCTTAGTGGTTAAGATGCCTACATCCAAAATCGGAATGTCTGGATTCCTTATCTGCCTCTGCTCCAGACTCCAGCCTCCTGCTAATTCACACCTTGGGAGGTGGGTAGTGGTGATGACTCAAGTGACTGGGTCCCTGCTACCCCTGTGGGGATACCTGGATTGAGTTCCCAGATCCCAGCTTTGGCCCCAGTCAGATGCCACTGCAGGCATTCAGGCAGTGAACCAATGGATGGCAGCTTGCTCTATCTGTACAGCTCTCTTCCTCTTTCATTAAGATAATAATAATACCACTCCATCTTTACTTTTGCAAATGCTATGCAACATCACCAACTGAGATCTGCTAACTGCCCGGATTAAGGAGAACGGATGTGACATGGAAGAAATGTTCACAGAAGCTTCCTATTTTAAAGTCCAAATTCGGGCCGGCGCTGCGGCTTACTGGGCTAATCCTCCGCCTTGCAGCGCTGGCACATCGGGTTCTAGTCCCGGTCGGGGCACCGGATTCTGTCCCAGTTGCCCCTCTTCCAGGCCAGCTCTCTGCTGTGGCCCGGGAGTGCAGTGGAGGATGGCCCAAGTGCTTGGGCCCTGCACCCTCATGGGAGACCAGGAGAAGCACCTGGCTTCTGCCTTCGGATCAGCGTGGTGCGCTAGCCCCAGTGTGCCAGCCATGGCGGCCATTGGCGAGTGAACCAACGGCAAAGGAAGACCTTTCTCTCTGTCTCTCTCTCTATCCACTCTGCCTGTCAAAAAAAAAAAAAAAAAAAAAAAGTCCAAATTCAATTACAAGATACATTCAAGTTAAATAATGCCTTTTATCTAGAACTTTGTTATCTTCAGATCTTCAAAATATCTGCCTTCCAGATATAAAATCAGTTTACTTGTCCACAAAAGTTCACTTCACTATATATTCAACCATGTAAATAAACATGATTCATGCAATATTTACTTCCTCACAAATAGTGTCTTTTAGCCACATAACTGGAATACCTAAAAAACTTAAGGTATCTTTGAAATTAACCACTCAGGTAGGACAGAGCTAGGAGGACTAGATAACCAAAAAGGTAATATGGTGGCTGCGAATGAGGATAGTAACACAAAAGTGTGTGAGCAAAATCCGATACTCTAAATAGGGCTATAACGCATAATCAAAGCGCTGAGAGTATACTCTGAGTGTAAAACTTTATGGAAACAATAAAAGGTCACTTAGCATGATCTTTGATGTTACTTTTAAAACATACAGTTGGCTTTTTTACCTGACTCCAAGCCAAGTCTTTTCAAATCCTCCTGGTATGCTTTCAGAGCAGCTGCCTCCATCGCAGCAAACTCTTTTGATGCCTTTTCTTCTTCTTTTGCCTTATCCAGGCTTTTCTGTTTAATCTATGTAAGATACACACAAAATTGAAAGTGAGATAAAGGACTGCTTTTCCATAGAAAAATTGGCAAAGAAAAATCTAAATTACCTCACTGATCCTCTTTGCCACATTTTCCTTATGATTCTTCCCTCTTTCATGAAATTCAACACTCTTGGAAATAAAAAAAGAGAAAATGAACAAATAAAGTTTATAGTAATACAGTAAATATAGGAATAAAATATAAGAACGCAGAAATGAAAATTCTTGGCAGAAGAGATAAAAAGTGATTAATATTAATGCAAACTGATCCTTTTTCTCAAATGATGCTAGAGAACTGAACCACATTATTTGTTATCATGTCCTTTGACTATGTTTCCTTTGGTTCTTAAAATAAACTATGATGGCCACACCAATGGAGAAAAATACAAGGTACCCTTGATGACTAATGTAGTGGATATGATTGTAATGAAGACTCAAAGAAGACATGAGGCCAAAAGTGGAGTGGAAAAAAAATCTTAACACCTCTACTGAAACCAGTAAGTCCCTAGAATTTCAGTTCATCATATTAAGTTAGAAACAGAGAAAACAATGGTCTTAGAGCCTTCTTCCTCAGAACTGGAAAAAAGTAAGCATTTAAAAATTCCTCATAAATTCTAAACAAACACGTGTACACAAGGTGGTAATGGTGTGAAATGTACAACTCCTGTAGAGGACAATTTGGTGATATCTATTACAAATTTACAAAAGTACAAAATTACACATACACTGACCCTCTGACCCAACATTTCTGAGAAATTATTCCATAGATAAACCTGCATGTGTAGTAGAAAATGATGTTATATACAGGTAATTCATTGCAGTACTGTTTGAGCTAACAATCCAAGTGTCCTACAGAGGACTAGATAAACAAACTATGGTACATTCCCATATGCTGCTGTAATAGGAGCAAAGAAGCTCCCTCTAAGATGGAAAGAGTTTCATGAAACACAATTCAACTTTTAAAAATCAAGATATAGAACAGCATGTATAGTTTGTTACCTTTAACATGTGCTGGACTAAAGAACCTATGCATGCAAACAGAAAAAAAATGGAAGGCTTGAAAGAAAATGAAAAGAATGCTAACCTAGGGAGAGTAATGGTAACTGGATGGATGGACAAGGATAGATAAGTGAACAATATTGTCTATTTAGACAACCAGAAGTGTTTCCTAAATTACAAGTGTCTAGTTGCATGCAGTAAGAAATTTCTGGTAAGCACTGCAAAATAAGTTCTGTCAATCAAAACTTATATGATGCATTAACTGGGCTGTTCTAAAATAGTGCTATGAATTCCTCTTTAAAGTATAACTTTCCAAAGCAAATAATCATCTTCTATCTTTCATATACTGGGTTTCCCAAAGTTGATTATACCACACAAAGAATGCTAAAGGAGCATTCAAAATTAAACTTTCCTTCTAATTAAAGGTTTAACCAACAAGTATTAGCAATTCAAGGGGATAAAAACAGACTACAGTGGAAGGGATTATTTGCTCTAGGTAATCATAAAATTCATTTTACTGCCTGGATACCTCAAAGGAAGGCACTGTGAGCAATGTGTGTGATTTTAAAAATTTACGACATTTATTTACAAGGATGGTCTAAGTTAAACAAGATAGTTAAGAACTTCAGCAACATTCAAAAACGCCAAAACAAATCTCATAAACAATAATAAATAAAAATCTATTATGAAATACAGCATTGCTAAAGCTGTGACTACTATTCTTTCATATTTCTAACTCTGCAAATAAGAATATGAATATGTATTTCACAGATATCCTAGTGTTTATGTAGTATGTATAAAATACTATGACAAGCATGAGATGGAAAAAAAATCAATGATGTGCTTTTGCTTTGTGTTAAATGTTGGATCTAGATCCATATTTAGACGGTAACAGTAATAATGTATTTAACAGAAACGTTATTTTTAATTTCACAACAGTTGAGATTTCAAATTTAAGTTGTGCATCAAATATTTTTAGAGTGGGAAACATACAAGAAAAACTAACATTATGTTGTTTTTATGTTTTAAAGGTTTCCCACTTTTATTTTTCTTCGTATATGACAATATTACAAACATCATCATCATGTGTTTCATAAAGATGGATAAGATTATCTGCTTCAAACAGAAATAATTTGGCTTTACAATCAAGTTTAGATTAATGAAAAGAATGCTCATAACTTTCACACGGGATGATAAGACAACAAAAATCTTTTGATATCTTTAGGAATCAAGAACAATGAATAGGAAAGTGCTTCGTAAACTCTAAACTTTGATCAAAAGCAACATTTCACATATATACAATATTACTCAAATCTCTTGAGGGTGAAATTATCATACAGGCCTATTGTCTGCTATCCAGCACTTGCAGTAATCACAGAACTTCTTTGGTTGTGACTTCCAGTAGTCTGCCCTGCAAAAGGAAAAACAAGTCGTAGCTGATTTGAAATTTAAAAAGGTCAAATTCTGCAAGCTTTATGTCTCTTTAGAGTATCCTATATAAGCCCTGCAACTGAATCTTGTGATACAATTTTCCGTTTTATTATTTATCTAGATGAAGTAGTCAACTGAAATTCTGTTCACAGTACACTAGAAAATGCATGCACTGGATTTAAAACTCCTTCAATAATAAAAAAGCTTTAAAACTTAAATTCCAGGTTTGTTACTATCATCGGTATGAGTAAACAGGAACATCTTGGAGAAAAAAAATATTTATCCTAAAACTACTAGTCGAACAGTACTCTCTATTTTGTGCGGTTGTGTGGGTGCAGTCTGTTAATGTTTGCTTAGTATATGCTAAGTTGATCTTCTGTATATAAAGGTAAGTGAAATGAAACTTGATGAAGAGTGGGATGGGAGAGGGAGTGGGAGATGGGAGGGCTGCCGGTGGGAGGGAGGTTGGGGGGGAAGCCACAACAATGCAAAAGTTGCACTTTGTAAATTCACATTTATTAAGTAAAAAAAATATTTATCCTTTCTGTTCCTCTCTTTTTTTTGGGGGGAGGGGGTGGGTCGCTGTAAGGGAGGCCTGCAGAAACTCTCTATATAGAGTCTGCCTCAAATCCAGTTGTTTCCATCTTAAGGACTAAGCATGAAACTACCCTGGAGAAGGCTCCGACACTGCCAGTTAATACATTTTGTTCTCGCGCCTCAGGGCCAGAGAGCTGGAAAAGCCAAGGTCCCTAAGGAGGCAGACAAGAAGTCCTGACGCTAGGAAGGCCGGCCGCTTCCAGAGGGCGGCGGAGGCAAAGCTTCACGACATGCTAGGGTTCAAGTGCCCCCCAAAGGGCGGCCGCGACCCCCGCCGCCGCAGCCGGACGCCCCAAGGCGTCGCACCCCCAGCGGCCTCGCGGCCCACAGTCCGGGCCGCACGCCCCCTGGGCAGCACGGCTACCCCGCCCCGAGCAGCAGCCCCGCAGGTCTGGGGCCGGTCCCGAGCGAGTTAAGAGCGCGCTGTCACGCCCCCGGCCGAAGGGCGGGAGAGGGCGGCGGCGGCGGGGCGGGGGAGCCCCGCGGGAGACAGGGCCTCCCAGAGAAACAACGCCCCGTTGTTCAGGGCCTGAGAGCCAACTCACATGACTGCGCCCGCCGCTCCGCGCGTCGCCCCAGCTCCGACTCACACTCGCGCTCTTCCAGGCGGGGGCGAGTCGGGCCCCGGCCCGCCGCGAGGCCCACCCGAGCTTCCCTCCCGGCTAGGACACCTCCCTTCTCTCCCGGGACCGGCGTTCCACGGTTCCCAACTACGGGTGCCCGCACGACTCAATCCGCGATCGAAGTCGCCTGCTCTTCCCCTCCCCCTACAGGGGCGGTACTCCCGGCTCCGGAGAGGTGGGGTCTGTATAAAGGGGCTGAGGTCACCCAGAAGGGGCGAAAGCGCGACGGGACCTGAGCCGAAGGACAGGCCTCTCAAGCCTCAGGTCCCCGAGCCACCCCGCTTTCTTTCGCTCCTCCTCTGAGACCCAGACTCTCCACCCTCCTTCTAGGCTCGCTGGCTCGTGGCCAAGGAGCTCGCGCCTCGCCTCCGCCCCGCACGCAAACAGCTGTTCCCAGAGACGTCGCCGCCCTCAACTTGGCCAACTAGCCCGCACGCACTTTGACCAGCGGAGCAACCCGGACTTGCGGGCTAGGGGCTGTTGGCAGAGTTAGGAAAGAAAGGTGAAACCGCTGGTAGTGGGACCGCGAGTGGCTTGGGCTTCGTTCGCCTTAGAACTTTCCCGTGGCGGCAGAAAGCCCCGCCCCTCCCCCGCGACGCCCGCGCGCTCCGGGCGGCTCGTTCCTGCGCGTGGGCAGCGGCTGCCGCGGCGCGAGTGGCGCAGAGGCGGCGGCGGCGGCGGCGGCGGCAGCGACGGCGGCCGTGAGCGTAGAGGCAGCGGCGGCGCTTACGCTTGTCAGGTGGGTTACGGTGGTTCCCTCATCAGCACTTCCCATATGGTCTAGCGGTTAGGATTCCTGGTTTTCACCCAGGCGGCCCGGGTTCGACTCCCGGTATGGGAATGTAGAATTTTTTTTTTTCCCTTTGGTTTTTCTTTTGAGAAGCTGTTTGGGAAACTGACTTATTTTACTTTGAATGGCTGTTTTCCTGTCCCGTGTGTAGATGAATTTGTGTTAGTTGCGCCGGGAGCTGAGCTACTACTCTGGGGGGCAGCGCGGGTCCTTGGAGGAACGAGTGCACTTGGGGTCCCTCTCCCGCCTCGGGCTCTTGAGGCTGCTAGATCCGAAGGGAGTTTCGCTTTCTCCGGGGCTGCTCCGCCGGCCCCGGGTCGCCGTATTTTTCCAGACGCCCGGGAGGTGATGATTAACCTCGGCCCCGCGTTATCTCCTCCCGGCGCCCCCTCGGCCCACACCCTGCTCGGCCGCCCCCTTCCGATCGGTCCCGGGACGCGCGGGGCGTGTTCGTCCCCTACCCCGGGAGTCCCCGAGCAGCCCGCGCCCTCGCTGGGAGCGCTCGGTGTCATCCGTGGGCTCCGTGTGGACGAGAGCCCCTCCCGACCACGGTGCGCCTCCCGCGGCTCCCGCGCACCGGGCACCCCCGCCGGCCGCGTGCGTGCCCGCGGCACCCCGTGCCGGGCCTGCCGAGTCCCTGGACTTGACACCGGGCGCTGGGCACAGGCTCAGAAGTGCCCCCGCCCCTAGAGAAGGCCTTGGGGGAAGGGAGGCTGTTCAATGTTTTTCCCTCTCCCCTTGAGAAACACTCGATGAGCTGCGGGGAAGGCAAATACCTCTGTGATGAGACGTCTTTAAGGAAGAAAATGGACTTTCCAAAGGGGCCAACGTTTTGAGCGCCGCTAATTAAAAAATCCTGGTGTGGAGGTGGGGCTTGCAAGAGAAAATTGGCCGGAGACTGGGGAGGGGATGTTACAACAAAGTTGCACTGTGTTTTTAAATATAGAAGCCCTGTGTTTATTACAAAGACTGGGCAGCTGTGTCAGCAGCGTGAGCCGTAAATGAAACAAAAGCGTTATCTTAAATGCAGTTGAAATTAGAAAAATAGGGTCAGCTATAATGTTTAGTCTGTCGGGCCCCTGGGGACAAATGAAGAAGGAAAAAGTGACTCTTGCGGATGGGCTTCTGAGCGGTGCCATTATTAAGAGCAGAAGTTTCAGTGGTTAGTATGTGTTCCGACTGTTTTGTAGATTTAACTGCGTAATAGGTTTGAAGATCGTCCGTGAATGCGATTTGTGTAATGAGAAATTAATTACTATTTTAAATGCTGTTGATGCAAACATTCGAGCCCTTAACACGCCAGGCACTGCCATCTGCTTTTGAAGTTAACTGATGTTGGGTTCTTCACGTTAGTGGGTAGTGCATAGAATACTGGAAGGAATCATATCTTGAGACTGGTGATTAGCTGTGTGACCTTGTGCAGATCTTTCACCTTCTCTGCCCTCTGGCTTTAGGAAGAGCTACAATTCTTGATAAGGTATTACAGACCTCAGAGTGGCTAGAATCGTTGGGCAAATCATGGAAAGTAATGAAAGTGTAAAAGTTTCATTTCAATAAGGAGCAGCACTATGTTACTAGGAAGAACAAGTTACTGAAGTATTAGATTGAAAGGGAAGACGTCTCTGCCTTTATTGTCTCCACAGAGGTCTTAACTTTTGACCTTGTGTTTTGTAATCACCTAGTATTATACTGTCCCAAATGGTGCTAAAATGGGTGCTATATTAAACTCTGCATCCAGTAATTACAAATGGTGGTAGGGTATGGGTAAACTGATCATCTAATCGTTTACCAAGTAGAATATGGTAGGACAGTGTCTGCTAGTGGTTAGCGCTCCTGGAGTACAGAGATGATGGTTTTGCTCTGGACCTTGAAGAACTGGTTGGATTTCTCTTGTTGGGGAATGTGAATCACAAATCTGAAGTGGGGGGGGGGTACAAGTGCGGGAGGCTGGTGAGCATTCTGGTTTGGCAGGAGCACTGGGCGCCTGGAGGATCAGCTGGGGAAAGTAGGAAGGACTTTTAACTTGGTAAGTTTTGACTAGGTAACAGGGACCTTTTATATTACTAGGGTTTTAAAAACACTTTTTTCCCTGTTTGAAAAACCCAAGTATAGAAGATGTGAAAAAATGTTGTTTTAAAAGACTCAAACAATGTAGAAATATATTCTGTGCCCATAGATTTTATGTTTAGGAGTTAAATGTTCACTTTTAATGAATAGAATGGAGAAAAACAGTTAGTTAATTGGAATTCAGTTTATAAGAATGAGGTCTAGGTTTAAATTATGAGAATGATCTGTAACTGTATTCTTACTGGCTTCTTTTACTGAAAATTTTGTTATATTGTAATACAGTGCTGCTCATTACTCTCAGTAAGATATACTTGTGTTCCTAACATGGGGGAAGACTAGGTCATAAATTTGTGAGGATTCAAACACACACACACACACACACACTTTCGCCTTGTCACCAAAACAACATTGGAAGTCATGTTTTTGGTGCTTTCTTGGACCACGGAGTAGTGATTAGTCGAATTAAATATATTTACCTTTTTAATATTTGCTAGGTGTAATCAGAGATATGTGAAAACTCAGTAAATGTTAGTAGAGATGAACACCTGTGTTAATTTAAATGATTGTGGTATTTTGAGCTAAAATCTATACTTTACCAAGGTCCTTGAGGCTCAATGTTATGTGGGCCTCTTCTTGCTTCATCTCCTACCCATTCTGTTTATTATACTTTAGGGACACTGGCTTCCTTTTGTGCACTTTGAATATGCCAGGCTTACTCCTGTTTTAGAGTTTTATTCCTTGCTGTTTCATCTACCTGTTCTATTCCCCTTCCAACTTTTAACATCTCGAGTCTTTACTGACCACCCAAGCTGAAAACTCTGTCTTTGGTTACTTTCTGGTTATTTTACCCAATTTTTTCATTTCCTTACTCTCTGAAATTACCCTGTTTGTTTTTATTTCTTGTCATGTTATATTAGAATGTAAGTTCCATGAAGATAAGGATATTCTACAAGGATACCTCAAAAGAGTTTGTAGAAAAATGGAATTTTAATGGAAATGTAAGTTTATTTTGGTACAGAAATTTTGGAATTCATACATAATGTGCATTTTCTGTGAACTTTTTAGTGACTCCTTCCTGTAATGGGATTGTTCTTGTTGTATGGGGTTCAAACAATAGTGAAGAAATTGGACCCTTATATGTAGCTGGTAGAAATGTTGAATGGTACAGTTGCTTTTGGAAAACAGTTTGGAAGTTCCTACCATATGACCAACATTTCCATTGCTAAGTATATACCTAGGAGAAATGAAAATATGGACCTGCACCAAAATTTGTATACAAATTTTTATAGCAGCGTTGTTCATAGGCAAAATCTGGAAACAACCAAATTTCTATCGATTCGTAACTGAATAAATAAAATGTGGTTTTTCTGTTAATGGACTATTATTTGGCAATAAAAATAAATGAAATACTGAAATACACTACAATGTGGATGAAACTCAGGAACATTACCTTAAGTGAAAGAAGCTGAGCATAAAAGACCACGTTTATATGAGATGTCCAAAACAGGTAAATCTTTGCATTTTGGGTTAAGCTAAGTAACTTAGAAAAAGGGCTTTCTGGTAATGATTGTT
Organism: Oryctolagus cuniculus; assembly: GCF_964237555.1. Classification (NCBI taxonomy): domain Eukaryota; kingdom Metazoa; phylum Chordata; class Mammalia; order Lagomorpha; family Leporidae; genus Oryctolagus; species Oryctolagus cuniculus. The sequence goes on along the minus strand of NC_091440.1, from coordinate 60,307,034 downwards.
TGATGAAGTTAATTTGGTGGTAGTGTGCAATATGAGGATGGTAAAGATGATATCTGTAGTGTCCATTCCCACCTTTCCAGTCCTATTCCAGCTCTCTATTCTCCCTATGTTAGACTTTGACCATGGTCAAGTGTCTTTTGCAGTATATTAAAAGCTTGATAGCTTTCCTTGTGTTTAGTGTCTGCCTAAATAGGGTGATGGCAGCAGAACAAAAAGGAACGGTCAGGTGTAAGAAGTTCATTGAAGTAAAAATTTTAGATGTCAGCAAGTAAACCTAAAAAAACAAAATAGAGAAATCTGAATTTTTTTGAGAGAACAGGTAATTTTTGGTTTTCAGTTTGGTCAGACAGTAAGTTTGTTGCCACATGTATGTGTAAGTGTGTATAGTTTTTGGAACACTGTAATTGTGCATTGAATCCAGGAACAAAATTAAGACTGTGAGACTGCCACCCTGTGGACAATATAATTAAAATCCTCCAGAATTAGAGTAATGCTTTATTCTTTTGCAATTTATTATTTTAGAACTGGCTATAGTTCTTCTTGTAGGTGTATGTGGTTGTGTTCATTAAATAAAAAGCTTGGAATTAGTTTGTTCTCTGAGCTCTTAGGCTTTTAAATAGAATCTAACGTACAATCAGTAGCTTAAAAATGTTATGTAGAAACTTAGGAGTGCATTTTAAATGGTATCTTTCTTTGCTCCAGAAATATTATATAAAAGCGTTTGTTTTTTAAAAAATATTGTAGCATGTAAGCCTATTGTGAAATATTTTTTCCCATTGTACTGATCTTTTCATCTTGTTTTATGATAAGTATGGTATTGTCCTTGAGAGTTAAATTTCTTGAAGTATGTGAAAACTGCCTCTTTTTTGGCTAAGCAAAAAAATTTTTAAAAAAGATTTATTTATTTACCTGAAAGAGGGAAAGAGATCAATCTTCCATCTCTGGTTTACTCCCCAAATGGCTGCAACACCCAAGGTGGAGCCAGGCCAAAGCCAAGAGCCAGGGGCTTCTTGTGGGTCTCTCACATGGGTATAGAGGCCCAAGCACCTGGGCCATCATCTGCTGCTTTCCCAGGCCACCACAGGAAGCTGTGTTGGACGTAGAGCAGCCGGCGTCACAGGCTGAAGTGTCACCCATAAAACACGGTGGTAGCCCCTGAATATGGATTATTATCCTCATTTTTTGTCTGTGTGTGGAATTGGTTGTAGTTATTAAAAATTCTCCCAGGAGCCAGCGCTGTGGTGTAGCGGCTGCCTGTAGTACTGGCATCCCACATGGGTGCCGGTTCAAGTTCAAGTCCCGGCTGTTCTGCTTTTTTTTTTTTTTCAAGATTTATTTATTTATTTGAAAGTCAGAATTACAGAGAGAGAGAGAGAGAAAGAGAAAGAGAGTGGTCTTCCATCCGCTGGTTCACTCCACAATTGTCTACAGTTGCCCGAGCTGTGCTGATCCAAAGCCAGGAGCCAGGAGCCTCCTCTGTGTCTTCCCATGCAGGTGCAGGGGCCCAAGGACTTGGGCCTTCTTCCACTGCTTTCTCAGGCCATTAGCAGAGAGCTGGATTGGAAATGGAGGAGCTGGGTCTTGAACCGCAGCCCATTTGAGATGCAGGTTGCGGCTTAACCTGCTACCTCACAGCACCGGCCCTTGCTTCACTTCTGATGGAGCTCTCTGCTATGACCTGGAAAAGCAGTAGAAGATGAAGCAAGTCCTTGGGTCCCTGCACTTATGTGGGAAACCCAGAAGAAGCTCCTGGCTCCTGGCTTTGGATCAGCCCAGCTCGGGCAACTGTAGACAATTGTGGAGTGAACCAGCGGATGGAAGACCACTCTCTTTCTCTTTCTCTCCATTTGGGGAGTGAACCAGTGGGTGGAAGACTGTCTCTCTCTCTCTGCCTCTGCCCCTGCCCCTGCCTCTGCCTCTCTGTAACTCTGCATTTCAAATAAATACATAAATCTTTAAAAAAATTCTCCATGCTTTGATGAATTGTGTTCATGTAAAATATGTTTGGATTATGCTATGTGTTACTTATATATAGCACATTCTGCTCATGAATTAAACAGTGGTAAAATAACCTAAATCAAAATGATTCTGAAAGACTTATTTACTGTCTGCAACTCAGGAAATGGTTCAGTCTTGGCTTCTACAAAATAAAATTTTCCAAGTAGATGAGCTGTTTACAGCCTATAGTGTCATAAATGGAGTACATACTTGAATTTCCTGAGGTGTCAGGAGGGGTGGGGCTGCTACTATTTAGTGCTTAAAATTTCTGTCACCAATAAAGCAGAAGTGGGTGAAAGTGTCAGTTGTGCGTTCTTTAAGAACTGTGATATCCAAGCAGAGGAGGGCGATGGAATTGAATCCCTAGCCTCTACGCTACCTGATATTTTAGGGACCTCACCTTTTGATGATAGAGTAATTGTCAAATATAATGTCAGTTATTTAAAATATTTAAGTATTTCTCTGAGTTTTTCTAAAAACTATACTATGATACATACATAATAATAAACTGTATGTGCTTGATTTTATCTAACTTTTTCAGAGTAAATATATGAGACTATGGGTGACTTTCCAGAAATATATTTTGCTATGGGTATATTTTATATTCTGCGTCAACATATAGTGTGTAATTATAACAGGTACACAGATGAAAATACAAATGTTTATACAGATTCACAAGGTTCACTGTCAGATAACTTGAGAAAAATAACTTTCAAAATGCTTGATGGGCCGGTGCCGCGGCTCAATAGGCTAATCCTCCAACTGCAGCACCGGCATACCGGGTTCTAGTCCCGGTCAGGGCGCCGGATTCTGTCCCAGTTGCCCCTCTTTCAAGCCAGCTCTCTGCTGTGGCCCGGGAGTACAGTGGAGGATGGCCCAAGTGCTTGGGCCCTGCACCCCATGGGAGACCAGGAGAAGCACCTTGCTCCTGCCTTCGGATCGTGGCCATTGGAGGGTGAACCAACGGCAAAAGGAAGACCTTTCTTTCTCTCTCTCTCTCTCTCTCTCTCTCTCTCTCTCTCTCTCACTATCTACTCTGCCTGTCAAAATAAAATAAAATAAAAATTAAAAAAAATGCTTGATGATCTGTTCTTTCCTAGGTGTTGTACATGAAGAGCAAATAAGGTTAGAGGTATATTTGTGCTTTGTAAAATCGTTGACTGGTTTTGCTATCCTTTTTTTTTTTTTAAGATTTATTTATTTATTTGAAAGTCAGAGTTACACAGAGAGAGGAGAGGCAGAGAGAGAGAGAGAGGTCTTCCATCCGATGGTTCACTCCCCAATTGGCCGCAATGGCTGGAGCTGCGCCAATCCGAAGCCAGGAGCCTGGAGCTTCTTCACCGTCTTCCACGTGGGTGCAGGGGCCTGAGGACTTGGGCCATCTTCCACTGCTATCCTGGGCCATAGCAGAGAGCTGGACAGGAAGTGGAGCAGCCAGGTCTCGAACTGGCACCCATATGGGATGCCAGCGCTTTAAGCCAGGGTGTTAACCCACTGCGCCACAGCACTGGGCCACAGTGCCGGCCCGCTATCAATCCTTTCTAAAACTAAATAACATTGGATTCATACAAAGAAAATTTTTAGTTTAACATTTAACCTATACTTAAGAAACTATTATCACACAGTATCTATGTTTTCATGCTACAATGGTGACAATTTTACGATTAATGATAATGTTCCCTTTTACTTTTCCCACCTGGACTCATTTTCACAAATGTAAATTATAAGGTATTTTGTTATTTGAGAAGTAATTCTCTCTCTCTCTCTTTCTCTAAGATTATTTGAAAGGCACAGAGAGTAGCAAAGAGAGAGAGAGAGAGGTCTTCCATTTGCTGGTTCACTCTCCAAATGGCTGTAACAACCAGAGCTGGGCTGATGGGAATCCAGGAGCCTGGAGCTTCTTCCAAGTCTTGCACATGGGTGCAGGGAATCTCTGCTGCTTTCCCAGGCACAATAGCAGGGAGCTGGATCAGAAGTAGAGCAGCTGGGACTCGAACTGGAGCCCATATGGGATGCTGGCGCTGTAGATGGAGGCTGTACCACAGCACCAGCCCCTGAAGAGTAATTATTTTTTTAAACAGAAAGCTTTTATTAATAAATACAAATTGCATAAGTTCAACTTTTGGATTATAGAGGTTCTTCCCCCCCATACCCGCCCTCCCACTCCTAAACTGTCCCACCTCCTGCTCCCTCTCCCATCCCATTATTCAAGATTCATTTTAATTATCTTTATATACTCTAACATTATTTAGACAGGGCCATAATCAAAGTGGAAATTCTCTCCTCCCTTCAAAGAAAGATACCTCCTTCTTTGATGGCCCTGAAGAGTAATTCTAACATAGACTATTTGAACTTTGATAAAACAGTAACAACTGTTTGATAAGTTGTGTGACTGTGAATTTTAATAGACCTTTTAATTTTTGAATGCAAACTATTCACTGCTAAAATCCCTTGATTTAAAACTTTATTATTTTATTTTATATCCCACTTATCCTAGTGACTTCTAGATCCAGAGAGTCCTTTTAAATTATCCTAAATTATTTTTAGTTTAACCTTTCAATTTAGTTACAATCTCTTCTGGATTCAGGATTTGGAGACCAGGATACAATTTTGATTTAGCATCTGTTGATACATTGCTTCCTGTGAAGCCTTGTATCTGTTTCCAGGTTTAATCAGATGTTTGCTTCAACCTTCCAACTTTGTGATGACATTTGTTTGACCCCAGCTCTTCTAACGTACATTTTTTTTTTTTTAATTTGACAGGTAGAGTTATAGACAATGAGAGAGAGAGACAGAGAGAAAGGTTTTCCTTCCGTTGGTTCACTCCCCAAATGGCCACTAAGGCCGGCGCTGCGCCAATCCAAAGCCAGGAGCCAGGTGATTCTTCCTGGTCTCCCGTGCAGGTGCAGGGGGCCCAACACTTGGGCCATCCTCCACTGCCCTCCTGGGCCACAGCAGAGAGCTGGACTGTAAGAGGAGCAACCAGGACTAGAACCCGGCGCCCATAAAGGATGCCAGCGCCGCAGGCGGAGGATTAACCAAGTGAGGCTCAGCACCGGCCCCCTAACACATGTTTGTCACAAATAGCGACCATGACAAAGGACACAGAAGACCCTGTTAGCTAGGAAGGGGGAGCTCTGCCAATGAATCATCCACTGAATAGGGCAGGTACTGACCAACTTTGGAAAGCTGAAGCAGAAAGAAAGGATGTGACAGGAAAGGTACCATCACAGGAAAGTTGATAGAGGAAAGTGTTCAGCAAGTAGGTGCCGGGTGGGAGTGAAGGGGAGTATCCTGATGGGAGACAAAAAGTAGGCTTCAGGATTTAGAACTCTTAAGCAGGCAGGAGGCCTCAGCACATTTCAGACTTGAGTGGCCATGCCTTTTTCTTTATTCTCCCTTGTATTTATGCCATTTCACATGAACTCCAATTTTGCTGTCCCTTAACATTCTGTTTTGGAAGACCGGTCCTTTTTTTTTTTTTTTTTTTTTGCATTGTCAATTCTCGAATGGCTTTTGTTAGTTCTGGAGCATATTTATAGAGGCTTTTTACCGTGAGTTTATAGGAAAAAGTATGTAAAATTTCTATAAAAGCAAATTTATCACTTCACACTCTTTTTTCCTTAAATATTTATTTATTTATTTATTTATTTGAAAGGCAGAGAGGGAGAGGCAGATGCATCCTGTGAACCATCCTGTGGTTCACTCCCCAAATGGCTGCACAGCCAAGGCTGGGCCATGCTGAAGCTAGGAGCCAGGAACTTCATCTGGATCCCCTGTGTGGGTGCAGGGGACCAAGTACATAGGCCTTTGCCACTTTCCCAACTGTATTAACAGGGAGCTGGATTGGAAAAAGAGCAGCCTGGACTCGAACTGTTGCCCATATGGAATGCCAGTATATACAGTCCCCTCACCTCACTCTTCTAAGATGGCTACTCTTAGGAAAAAAAAAAAAAAACAGAAAATAACAAGTGTTGGTGAGGATGTGGAGATGTTGAAACCCTCATGCACAGTTGGAAGGATGTAAAAATGGTACAGCTGCTATGGAAGACTGTTAGTTTCCCAAAAAATTAGAAATAGAGCTACCATATATGAGGATTCTTCATAAAGTTCTTAGACAGGAGCTAGCATTTATTTTGGCACAGAACAGTTTTGAAGTCCACACATAATCCTTTCAGAATGGTCATTTTCCAACAACTTTTTGAAGATCTCTCATAATCTAGTAGTTCCACTTATGAGTGCATACTCAAAGGAATTGAAAGTGGGGTCTCAAATAGATTTGTGCACTCACTCACACTCATAGATTATTGTGGCGAAAAAATGGAAGCAACCCAAGTGTTTCCATCAATGGACAGATTGATTAATAAAACAGTCTATGTACATAACAGTGGAATATTATTTAACTTTAAGGAAAGAAATTCAGACAAATTTAACAACATAGATGAACCTTAAGGGTATCAAGTCAAGTGAAATGAACCAGTCACAAAAAGATAGATTCAGCTTATATGAGGTCCCTAGAAAAGTTAGATTCAAAGAGACAGAAAGTAAAATTAATGTTGCCAGGACCTTGGGGATAGGTGACAGCGAGTAGTTGTTTAATGGATACAGTTTCAGTTTGGGGATAGGTGAGAAGGAGTAGTTGTATAATGGATACAATTTCAGTTCTGCAGATTTGTTGCATAAAAATGTGTACTTAATGTTATGGAATTACACACTTAAGATCGTACATTTTATGTATATTTTAACTCAAAAAAATTGAAAAGCAAATTTGAAGTTGTGTCTGCACAGAAATTATTTCTGAATGCAAATCCCTCTGTAACGAGATGAAGTTACTACTTTTGCCAGTATTTGAGTATTAGGTATTGAAGATCTGACAGTGAAAAAAATATACAAGATCTTCATGAAGTTCACAGTTTAGCTGGGAGATAGACATTGATTGAACTATTAGAAATTATGCCGAAGTGTTTTATGTACAGTGGGTGCATTCCTAACCAGAAGATGGGAAGGACAGGATTGAGAAGCTTTCCCTGGGGAAATGACATTTAAATAGAGACCTGAATAAGTAAGCCTTGAGAGATGAAAGGGGTGGGCAGATGGGAAGGGAGAGGAAGAGGAAGGGGGGAGAGGAAGAGGAAGGGAGAGGAAGCCTCCGGGGGAGGCTCCTGGCTTCCTATCGGTACAGCTCTACAGCTCTGGCCGTTGTGGCCATTTGGGGAGTGAACCATCGGATGGAAGACCTCTCTCTCTCTCTCTCTGCCTCTGCCTCTGCCTCTGCCTCTGCCTCTCTCTGCGCCTCTCCTCTCTCTGTGTAACTCTGACTTTCAAATAAATTGTAAAATCCTTTTAAAATCAAATAAATTTTTAAATCCCTTTCCTGTGCAGCAGGAAAGGGATACTTGGAAAGTGGAAACTTTGGAGGGCTGTAATGTAGAAAGTAAGATGTGATGGGAGATGAGACTGCCAGGTATCATCATATAAAGGTATGATAAGGATTTTAATTTTTGTTTTTAAGCAGAGTGGGCATATATTCATGGGTTTAAAACTAGGGAGTATGGAGTTATAGAGAGAGAAGAGAAAACAAGAGACAGAGAAATCTTCCATCCGCTGGTTCACTCCCCAAATGGCCACAGTGGCTGGAGCTGGACTGGTTGGAAGCCAGGAACCAGGAGCTTCCTCTGTGTCTCCTTTGTGGGTGCAGGGGCCCAAGGACTTGGGCCATCCTTCCCTGCTTTCCCAGGTGCACTAGAAGGAACTGGATTAGAAGTACCTGGATTTGAGCCCTGGCTCCACTCCTGATTCTAGTTTCCTGCTAAAGTGCTTTCTGCTAATATTTACCCTGGGAGGCAGCAGGTGATGGCCGTGCCACCTAAATTGGAGACTTGGATTGAGGTCTTAGCTCTGGCCTTTGGCGAGTGGATCAGTGGATGGGACTCTCTTTACCTCTCTACCTCCCTTCCTTCCCCTACTCCCCTTTCTCCCTCCATTCCTTTCAAATAATGTAAACCATAAAAATCTTAGTAAGTAAAGTGCTGATAATTTTTAGTTCATTATTTCTGATATTGGAATGTAGATCATGAAAGTGTAAGTTGATTGTGCACTTACATGTACTTTTTTTTGTAACTTGGATATTTCACATATGTTTTGGATATTTTTCCCTTATTTATACCATTTTGTTTAGCTAATTATTTTTGGCAACTGAATAATAGTGCATTCCCTACAATGGAACATAGTTTCTGTAACATCTTACTTATATAATAGTGTTTCCTTATTTATGTAATAGTTTTTTTACTGTTTTAAAGGGTGTTGCACTGAATATCTATCTACATCTTTGCTATGTTTTTATGTTGTTAGAATAAATTCCTAGGACTGAAACTGCTGAGTTAAAGATAAATATACTTTAAGGCCTTTTGATTATGAAAGATAACTTTTAAGTCTTGTGAGCTAAATTTGAGAACATTGTTTCCCCTACAACCTCTTTAATCATTAGAATCTTTGCTAATTTCATAGATGAAAATGGTATTGTTTTTCTGTTCTGAAATTTTAGGAATAAACTTTTTTTGTGTTTAGCTGCATTTGGCTACATTTCTTTTGTGAACTGCCTATTCATTACCTGTGCCTGTATTTCTTTTGGAGTAGTTGGTTCAATTAATAGTGGTTTTCTCCCCCCCCGCCAATTCTGTGTTTTGTTCTGAAAGTTTTTATGTGCACAGCAGAGGTGAAATTTTATGATGAGCATGCATATATACACCACTTAGCTTTTGCCACTAATATTTTATGATACTTTATCATCTTTTTTATTCTAGTTAAATTGTAGATGTTAGTATTTCAGCCTAAATATTTGAGCATATCTTTGACTAGTGATTCAGTATTTCAGTTTTTTTTTTTTCAAGATAAAATTTATTTGAAACTAAATACATGAATCTTTTTTACCTTACACATTTTATTTTGGGGCCGGCGCCGTGGCTCACTTGGCTAATCCTCCGCCTGCAGCGCCAGCATCCCATATGGGCACCTGGTTCTAGTCCTGGCTGCTCCTCTTCTAGTCCAGCTCTCTGCTGTGGCCCAGTGGGCAGTGGAAGATGGCCCAAGTGCTTGGGCGCCTGCACCAGAATGGGAGACCAGGAGGGAGTACCTGGCTCCTGGCTTCGGATGGGCGTAACTCCACCCGTAGTGGCCATTTGCAGGGTGAACCAACGGAAGGAAGACCTTTCTCTCTGTCTCTCTATCTCACTGTCTAACTCTATCTGTCAAATAAATTTTTTAAAAAATATTTTATTTTAAAACATAGAATTGGATGTTTATTGGCCAATCTTTTGATGAAAGCTCAAAGGACATTTTCTTTGAGAATGTACCAATTGTTGCAGTTCTGTATGTGTTTTCTTTCTTACATATCTACAAAAGATTGCCTGTGATTTTTGGTTTTCATTTTAAGTGGATTAAAAACTTTATTTAATATAAAGAATTTGAGTTTTGACAAATGTGTTTGCTGCACCAGTTTTCTACAGTTAAGTAAAGGAGTTAGCCATGTGGCTATTTAACAGAAAAGCTTCCAGAGCAGTGAGAACAACCTGTGCAAAGACCTAAGGCAGAAGACTGCTTGATGTGTTCGTGGAACAGCAGTGACAGGTCAGAGTGACTAGAAGAGAGGGGACAAACAGGAATTAGTAAGAGATAACAATCACAGAGGTGAGGACCAGGGTAAGATCTTGCAGTTCTGTTAAGCAATTATAAAGACATTTATTTTGCATGTAAAAGAGCTGTGGGAGTTTTGAAGCACAGGAGTTGCTGATTTAAATAGGTTACCTCTGGATGCTATTTTGAAATCTAGTTAAAGGAGGAGAGAGGGATAGAACCAGGAAGGCTGTTTAAAGTAATGCAGTGGTACAAGTAGGTAAGAGATGACTGTGGTTTAGAGCACACTACTAGCAATGAAGATGATTGGTTACGGGGTTCTGTATATGACTTGACAATTGAATCAATATATTTTAAAGATTTATTTTGAAAAATCATGTATTTATGGTGTGCAACATGATGTTTTAAAATATATATACATATTGTGTATTTACTTAAATCTAGCTAATTAATAAGACATTACCTCACATTGTTAATATTTTTAAAAATATTTATTTATTTTGAAAGTTATAAATGTGTGGTATGTGTGTGGAGAGAGAGAGAGAGAGAGAGAGAGAGAGAGAGAGAGAAACAGATGGAGATCTTCTATTCACTGGTTCACTCCCTAGATAGCTGTAGTGGCCAACACTGGGCCAGACCAAAGCCAGGAGCTTTATCCTGGTCTCTCACGTTGGTGGCAGGGGCTCAAACATTTGGGCCATCTTCTGCTGCTTTCCCAGAACATTAGCAGAGAGCTGGATCAGAAATGGAGTAGCTGGAAAGCGAACCGGCATTCATGTGGGATGGTGGTGTTGTAGGCTGTGGCTTTACCAGCTCTGCCACAACACTGACCCCTAATTACCATTTTAAAGGATTTTTTAGAAGATTATTTATTTGAAAGGCAGAGAATGAGAGAGAAGAGGTCTCTTCCATCCGTAGGTTTGCTTCCCTAATGGCTGTAATAGCCAGGGCTGGACCAGGTTGGAACAGGGAGCCAGGAACTCTATCTGGATCTCCTACATGGATGGCAGCAACTCACGTACTGGAGCCATCAACTGCTGCCTTCCCAGGCACATTAACAGGAACTGAATCAGAAGTGGACTAGGCCGGCGCCGCGGCTCACTAGGCTAATCCTCCACCTTGCGGTGCTGGCACAGCGGGTTCTAGTCCCGGTCAGGGCACCGGATTCTGTCCCGGTTGCCCCTCTTCCAGGCCAGCTCTCTGCTGTGGCCAGTGGAGGATGGCCCAAGTGCTTGGGCCCTGCACCCCATGGGAGACCAGGAGAAGCACCTGGCTCCTGCCATCGGATCAGCACAGTGCATCGGCCACGGCAGCCATTGGAGGGTAAACCAACGGCAAAGGAAGACCTTTCTGTCTCTCTCTCTCACTGTCCACTCTGCCTGTCAAAAAAAAAAAAAAAAAAAAAAAAAAAGAAGAAGTGAACTAGGCAGGACTCCAACCAGCACCAGCACTCTGATATGAGATGCAAGTATCCAAGTGGCAAACTAATTCACTGTGCTACAATACCTGCTCCAATAGTTAGTGTTATTTGGTGAGACTATAAACCGGGGCTGATGATAGCGGGTAAAGCTACCGCCTGCGATGCTGGCATCCCATATGGGCACCGGTTCAAGTCCCAGCTGCTACACTTCCAATCCAGTTCTCTGCTATGGCCTGGGAGAACAGTAGAGGATGATTCAAGTCTTTGGGCCCTTTCACCCGCATAGGAGACCTGGATAAAGCTCCTGGCTCCTGGCTTTGGATCGGCCCAACTTCAGCCTTCCATCCATTTATGGAGTGAACCAGTGGATGGAAGACTTCTCTGTCTCTCTCTGCCTCTGCCTCTCTGTAACTCTGCCTTTCAAATAAATAAATCTTTTTTTAAAAAAACAAATAATATTTACCATCCATCCTTTTTTCGCTTTTCAAAAATAGAACATTCCTCTCTCTCTCTTATTCCCACTCTTATTTTTAACAGGAATCAATTTTCAATTGGGATTTAAACACCTAAGAATACTTGTGTTAAGTAAAGAGTTCAACCAATGGTATTAAGTAGAAAAAGAAAATACTAAAAAGGGGGGCCATTGCTATGGTGCAGAGGGTTAACACCCTGGCCTGAAGCACCAGCATCCTATATGCATGCCAGTTCAAGTCCCAGCTGCTCCACTTCCGATCCAGCTCTCTGCTATGGCCTGGGAAAGCAATAGAATATGGCCCAAGTCCTTGGGCCCCTGCACCTGTGTGGGAGACCCGGAGGAAGCTCCTGGCTCCTGGCTTCAGATGGGCAAAGCTCCGACCGTTGCGGCCAGTTGGGGAGTGAACCAGCACCTGGAAGACCTCTCTCTCCGCCTCTCTTCTCTCTGTGTAACTCTGACTTTCAAATCTTTTTTTTTTTTTTTTTTTTTTTTTGCAGGCGGAATTAGACAGTGAGAGAGAGACAGAGAGAGAAAGGTTGTCCTTCCGTTGGTTCACACCCCAAATGACTGCTAGATCTCTGTGAGTGAGATCCCGGTGGAAAGAAGGGGCCATCAAAGAAGGAGGTATCTTTCTCTGAAGGGAGGAGAGAACTTCCACTTTGATTATGGCTTTGTCTAAATAATGTCAGAGTTGGTAGACTCAAGAGGCTTCCATAGTCTTGGCAGCTCATGACAAGAGCCTTGAGTGATCACTGACATCAATTGTTAAATCAACAACAGGAGTCACTGTACACTTGCTCCCCATATAGGACCTCTGTCCTTAATGTGTTGTCTACTATGAGAATTAACGGTAAAACTAGTCTTCAAACAGTACTTTATATGTTGTGTGTGTGGGGGGGGGTTCAAACTTTTGAAATCTTTACTTAGTATAGAGTTGATCTTCTGTATATAAAGATAATTAAAACAAATCTTAATGAGAATGGGATGGGAGAGGAAGTAGGAGGTGGAATGGGAGGGCAGGAATGGAGAGAAGAACCGCTGTAATCCAAAAGTTGTTCTTATGAAATTTATATTAAATAAAAGTTTTCTATAAAAAATAAAAATATAACATTAACTATAGTCACCATATGGGTATATGACAGAAAACCATCAGTCAAGGCTTTTGGTCCACGATTAATGGCAAAGGCTGTGGGCAGAGTAGGTTTTGTTTTGGAGGGAAGATCAGAAATTAAGGTTTGGATATGTTAAATTTGAGAAGACAGCTGGACATTTGATAAAACATGGAGTTCAGGAGCAAGACATGGAGATAGAAATTAAATTAAAATACTTAGCATATTATATGTCCATAAGAAATACTTCTTGCAATTTCTGCTGCCTCTGCTACTGTCTCTGCAGCCTCAGAACCTGCTTTCTTTGCAGGTCTCCACCACCTCTGCCTCTGTTTCCTTCACTTCTGCCACGTCTGCCACACCTTTGTTGCATATTTAGCATCCCCCACAGGTCTTGGGTGCAAGCGTGGAGGCGGTGGGGGGGGAATGGGTGTTTTATGGGTGGCGGCAGAGCAGGCCTGGGCCTCTGCTGGGGCAGCAAGTGATTTTGGGGAGGAAGGGAAGATGGGGAGTGGCGAGAGCATCGGCCTTTCACCCCATCCTTGCTGCTTCCTGGAGACCCGCAGCTCATCGCTCTCATCGTGGACCAGCTCAAGAGCTGGGGTCTGTGGCCCACGTGGTCACCAAGTCAGCCTCCCAAAACCTGAGTGCATAATTTTGTGTCAAGCCACCTGGGTAAGAGTGGAATCCTACGATGAACGAGAACCAGTTGTGAAAGCCGACTGTGGTATTTGGTCAGGGATGTTGGAAGCTGGAGTAGACAGTATTATTTCTCAGCTAGTGGGTCCAAAACTGAGCCACATCTTCAGACCCCAGACTGAATGGACAATTCAGGAGTTCCTGGCGGCCCAGAAGAAAGAAGCCGAGCCAGCACCCCCTGCAGAGCCTGAAAGCCAGGAGCCTGCAGCTCTATCCCAGGATGCCTCCCGAGAATGTGCCTGACACCTTTGGAAAGCTCCATTTAGTTACGGTGAAGGAGTAGATTCAGTTGTATAAGAGAACAACTTCAAAATGAAGATGGGCCACAGTCATCACTGGTCTCAGTATTTCAGCCTTGGCTATGGAGCAGTGTCTGGAATTGAACAGGGAGTTGTTTGGCAGTGGGGAAGTTGACTGTGTGTTCCCCTGCATTGTGCTGCCATTGACCAGGCTTTATAAGGGCCTGACATTGGTAGACAACCCAGAGATAAAAACAAACAAACAAAAAAACACACTGCAACAACATCGGTCGCCCTGAAGCAAACTCCTACTTGAATGTGGAGACTGCAGATGGCTTTTAGGGTACATGCCCTGGGATGTAAGCTGTAGTGAATAAAGATCACCAGTCCCAAAGATGATTTCAAAGCATAATGGCAGTAGCTGGGAGTAGGTATTTGGCAGTGCTTTCTTGGTATGGTTTGAGTTGCAGAGTTGCAGACTAGAATACACAAGCCATTAGCATCAGATGGCTTTAAAGTTATTGTGACTTTCTTGTATGTGAATCTTCTAACCAGTTTCCTTTGCCTTGTACAAGATGACAACATGGAACCCTAGAATGTGGAAGCTCAGCTGTAGATGAGAAAACAGTTGCAAGCTCCCTGCCCAGGGCATCTTCCTGTCCTGCAAGGGCTAGTGAGTCTCATATGGCTCTATCTTATTCTTGTATTTGTGTTTTTTAGAAAACTGAATGATCAATTAGTGGCACAAGTTTTATAATGAAATCATTTACTGCTTTTTAAAAAAGAAAATGTTTTCTAAAATGGTTGTAAATCTAAAACACTTTCAGGTTTTGGCCGGCGCCGTGGCTCACTAGGCTAATCCTCTGCCTGTGGCGCCGGCACACCGGGTTCTAGTCCCGGTCGGGGCGCCGAATTCTGTCCTGGTTGCTCCTCTTCCAGGCCAGCTCTCTGCTGTGGCCCTGGAGTGCAGTGGAGAATGGCCCAAGTCCTTGGGCCCTGCACCTGCATGGGAGACCAAGAGAAGCACCTGGCTCCTGGCGTCCTGCGCACCAGCTGCAGGGGCCACTGTGGGGTGAACCAATGGAAAAGTAAGACCTTTCTCTCTGTCTCTCTCTCTCTCACTGTCCACTCTGCTGTCAAAAATAAGTAAATAAATAAATAAATAAATAAATAAAACACTTTCAGGTTTTAAAGTTCATTTGGCCAGTGATATGACTTCAAGTATAGAAGAGCAACAGAGTTCAGTTGTAGCTAGAACGTTTACTTTTTCCTTATAGTCCATCATGCACTCAGAAAAGGCATTGAATGTTCATCTATATGGCGTTAAGAAAGTTGAATAAATAAAGCCTATAGACTAAATCTCTTAAGTTAAATATTCCTTTTAATTGGAACTTTTACCAGCTTCTTCCTAATTAGGAAAAGAGGCTGTGTAAGTAAAGGCCTGAAAAGGATAGAAGACCAAAGCATAAAGGAAAGGGCTGCTTTTGAATAATCAGTTCTAATCTATTGGGAATATTTGGGTTTTTTTGTTTGTTTATTTGCTTTTTTGTTCTCCCACTCTGTGTCAATGTCTCTTTCTAATTTTAAAGTGTGTCTTATAGTCCATTAATTTAATGGGATGTTGAGATGTAAACACTGGATAAAATCCATAAACTCCTCTTATCAAGTGCAGAGTTTTAGTGCTGTGGTCTTGATCCCCAAACAGGACCAGCATGACTAATCTGTTCATAGAATTGGTCTAAGTCAGAAAAGTGACAAAGGACATTGGCTTTTTGTGTCATTTGGACCTATATAGAAACAACCTGAGAATAGTTTGGATTGTGTAGAAGAGAAAATTTTAAAAAAAGGTTTATCATTGAGCCAATATTTAGTTCAGCTTCCAAATGTTTCATTCAGCAGATATTTATTAAACAACTATTATGAGTCAGGAGTGCCGTCAGGCTGAAATAACCAACGAGGCATGTAAACACATGATACAGAATATAATGTTCTGCCCCTATTTCAGTAGAGGAGGCAGGGAGAAGTGTGCTTTGCACATTGAAGCAGTGCATACATGTATTTGTGAAGGAGCAAACAATGTGATTCATGCATTAGATCATTTACAAAATACTGTGGAGAGTACAAGGGAGGAAATGACTAGTTCTTCCATTTAATGACATACTGAGGAGAGAAAGACTGGCAGGAGATTCATTGGGTGGGGAAGGCCTGAAAAGGTAGAGTGAAAATAACCTGGCCTGCTCTGAACTGGCTACAAGTTCAGCAGAGCTGTATTGCAGTACAGCTGATGACGTGGATACCCAAAGGTGAGGCTCTAATTAGGTGGACCAAAGTGAGGATGAAAACGTATTTTGTATTGGAATTTATTCGTGGGTACTGGTAAGCCAGTGATGGGTTTTGTTTTTGTTCATTTTAGTTGAAATATTAAGGAAAAATTAGTGGGATTTTTTTTAAATACATTATTCTCAGTGCCAGCATTGTAGTGCAGCAGATTAAGCTGCTGCCCGGGATGCCCACATCCCATATCTGAGTGTTGGTTCAGGTTGAGTCCCAGATGCTCTGCTTCTCATCCAGCTCCCTGCTAGCGTGCCTGGAAAGGTGGCAGAAGATGACCCAAGTATCTGGGCCCCTGCCACCCACGTGGGAGACCAAGATGGAGTTTCTGGCTCCTGGCTTTGGCCTGCCTAATCCTAGCTGTAGGAGCCATTTGAGGAGTAAACCAGTGGATTGAAGAACTCTGTCTCCCTGTCCCCCTCTCTCTGTTACTCTGCCTTTCAAATAAGTTTAACAAATTTTTTAAAATAAATGAATCTTGAATTGAATTTTTTTTTCAAAATTGAAAGCTTTTGAGCCGGCGCCGTGGCTCAATAGGCTAATCCTCCACCTTGCGGCGCCGGCACACCGGGTTCTAGTCCCGGTTGGGGCGCCGGATTCTGTCCCGGTTGCCCCTCTTCCAGGCCAGCTCTCTGCTATGGCCAGGGAGTGCAGTGGAGGATGGCCCAGGTGCTTGGGCCCTGCACCCCATGGGAGACCAGGAAAAAGCACCTGGCTCCTGGCTCCTGCCAGGATCAGCGCTGTGCGCCGGCTGCAGCGGCGGCCATTGGAGGGTGAACCAACGGCAAAGGAAGACCTTTCTCTCTCTGTCTCTCTCTCTCACTGTCCACTCTGCCTGTCAAAAAAAAAAAAAAAAAAAAAAAAAAAAAAAAAAAATTGAAAGCTTTTTATTGAACATTTTCACATCATCATGAAGGCAAACCATTCTGAGTCAGACAGTCTGTACACTGACTTGAGATAGACATACCACCTTAAATCCCTAAAGGTTGTGTGTGCCTTGAGATGAGAAGCAGAAACAGTCATCGGGCTCTTTAGTTTGAAGCCTTCTGTACTTCCCAGAGGATTCTGCTTTACCAAACCAGCTCCTAAGGAAACGCCCAATATAATGACAATGAATACAGCCTTTCCCATTTCTTCCTCTTGAGGCAAGTTTCTTTTTTTTTTTTTTTTTTTTTTTTTTTTTTTTGACAGGCAGAGTGGACAGTGAGAGAGAGAGACAGAGAGAGAAAGGTCTTCCTTTGCCGTTGGTTCACCCTCCAATGGCCGCCGCTGCAGCCGGCGCACAGCGCTGATCCTGGCAGGAGCCAGGAGCCAGGTGCTTTTTCCTGGTCTCCCATGGGGTGCAGGGCCCAAGCACCTGGGCCATCCTCCACTGCACTCCCTGGCCATAGCAGAGAGCTGGCCTGGAAGAGGGGCAACCGGGACAGAATCCGGCGCCCCAACCGGGACTAGAACCCGGTGTGCCGGCGCCGCAAGGTGGAGGATTAGCCTATTGAGCCACGGCGCCGGCTTTTTTTTTTTTTTTTTTTTAACAGGCAGAGTGGACAGTGAGAGAGAGAGACAGAGAGAAAGGTCTTCCTTTGCCGTTGGTTCACCCTCCAATGGCCGCCGCGGCCAGCGCGCTGCGGCCGGCGCACCGCGCTGATCCGATGCCAGGAGCCAGGTGCTTTTCCTGGTCTCCCATGGGGTGCAGGGCCCAAGCACCTGGGCCATCCTCCACTGCACTCCCTGGCCACAGCAGAGGGCTGGCCTGGAAGAGGGGCAACCGGGACAGAATCCGGCGCCCCGACCGGGACTAGAACCCGGTGTGCCGGCGCCGCTAGGCGGAGGATTAGCCTAGTGAGCCGCGGCGCCGGCCTGAGGCAAGTTTCTGAGTTACTGTTAAGGTCACAGCGTTTTTCTCTGTAGGGGCAGAGGAAAATATTGATTGAATTTTATGAGTTCTGTACCTTGGAAATAAGCATGGCTGATAAGTCATAGAACTTGATAGCATCTGTTTTATCCCTTTCAGATGACATATGATTTTAATACAGGTTAAAACTATTTTAATGTTAGTCCTCGACCTGCAGCGCCGGCACACTGGGTTCTAGTCCCGGTCAGGGCACCAGATTCTGTCTCGGTTGCTCCTCTTCCAGTCCAGCTCTCTGCTGTGGCCCGGGAGTGCAGTGGAAGATGGCCCAAGTCCTTGGGCCCTGCACCCACATAGGAGACCAGGAGAAGCACCTGGCTCCCGGCTTCGGATCAGTGCAGTGTGCTGGTGTATCAGCCACAGCGGCCGTTGAGGGGTGAACCAACGGAAAAAAGGAAGACCTTTTTCTCTCTCTCTCTCTCTCACTGTCCACTCTGCCTGTCCAAAAAAAATTTTTTTTAATGAAAATATACATGATGCTTTCAGTTTGTTTTTGAAATAGAAATAATGTATTTTTGCTTTATGAAGTTATTTCAGACTTTTCTAAAAGATTCTCATGTTTTTTAAAGATATTTTGAAATCATTTTATGGTCACAGATGAGTTTCACAAATAGTACAGAGAGGTTTTACATATATTTTTTAAAGATTTATTTATTTATTTGAAAGGAAGAATTACACAGAAAGAGAAGGAGAGAGAGAGAGAGAGAGGCCTTTCATCCCCCAGTTCACTCCTCAGTTGGCTGCAGTTCAGTCCCCACTCCTGAAGCCTGGAGCCAGGAGCTTCTTCCGGGTCTCCTGCATGGGTACAGGGGCCCAAAGACTTGGGGCATCCTCTACTCTTTTCCCAGGCCATAGCAGAGAATTGGATCGGAAGTGGAGCAGCCAGGACTTGAACTGGCACCTATGTGGGTTGTTGGTACTGCAGGCGGTGGCTTTATCTGCTATGCCACAGTGCCAGCCCCAGGTTTTATACATTCTTTAACCAGCTTCTATTAATGTTAACATTTTACATAATCATAGTACCGTGACCAAAACTAAGAAACTAACATTGGTATAGTACTGTTAACTAAACTGGAGGCTTTATATTACAATGTCCCTAACTTTTCCACTGGTATCCTTCTTCTGTAAAAGAATACAATCTAGTATATACCACACTGCCGTTAGTTGATGTATTTCTTACTTCCCTCAAATCTATTACATTCGCTTGTCCTTTTTGACCTTGACAGTCTTGGATAATACTATTTTGTAGAATTTCCCTTAGTTTGATTTTCTTAGGTTTTCCCATGGACTGGAGTATTGGGCTTTGGGGCTCTTAGGTTTTAAAATTTTATTTTTCAAATTAGAAAGTAAAATTGAATTTTGGTGTTCTATGAATTTTACACATGCATAGTGTGTATAACTGCCTGCATAATCAGGATAAGAAAATTCTCAGAACTCCTTCATGTGCTCTGTATTCATACTGTGTCCCTAACTCATACTCTTAGCAGCTACTGATCTGTTTTCTATCAATATAGTTTTGTCACTTTAATGTAAAAATGGAATAATTCTGTAACCTTTTGGTGCAGGCTTAGTTCACCTAAAATGCTTTTCTGCGTCATCCAAGTTGTATTAGCCATCGTTCATTTTTATTGCTGAGTATGGATGTAAGTCCTACGTATTTGCCCCATTTTTGGTTAAGTATTTGAGAACACTCTATTTGTTTTGGCACCATCACAAGCAATATAATGACTTATTTTGTGAATAGGGACTATCATTGTTCCTTTTACAAAAGTAAAAACAGGCTTTGAGTTTAAGTAGCCCTGCGTTGTACAACTAGTTAATAGAATTGGGACTCAGACCTGGGTCACCCACTCCAAACCCCATGCTATTAAGAGTTAGGCTACTTGACTAGTTGCTAATGTTAGTTTCTTCATTTCTGTATTTTGACTAGCAGTGTAAAAAACAGAAGTTGACAAAGTTTTTGTTTCTTTAATGTACCCTAAAATTTCCCTTTGTTTCTGTTTATATTTGGTTCCTCTTTTATTAAAGAGCAAACATAATTGTAGCAGGTGATTCTTTTTATGTCTCTGGATTTTAATTATAGGGGCTAAAGGTTCTGTGATTCAGACCTAAAGGAGAAAGGCCACATTCAGTCCACAAGTAATTATAAATTAATATTAAATGCATCTGTTTATAGGAACGAAAGCATAACATTTTTACTGACACATAATTGTACATATAAATGAGGTGTACAGTATGCTGTTTCAATACATATATACATTGTATAATGGTCAGATTAGGGTAATTAGCATATTTGTCTCTTTAAGCATTTATCATTTCCTTGTGTTAGGAACATTCAGTCAACTTTAGTAGCTATTTTGAAATATACAGTTGTCAACTATAGTCATCCTGCCGTTGTATGGAGTATTAGTAGTTTTTCCTCCTATCCAGTTGCATTCCTAGACACATTACCTGTCCTCTCTCCATGTGCCCCTTCCTTCCCAGCCTCTTGTAACCCGTATTCTATTTTCCACTTGCCATGAGATTAACTTTTCGCTTCCACATCATTTTTTTTTCTTTTAAGAATCCTGTGACAGAATCTTTAATTTGTCTTACAGATAAATAATAAATATCAAAGAAAAAGAGACACATAGTTGAAATCAGGCCAAAATAGTAGGCTTGACTTCTGTCATATTTTCTTAAATTTTACTCATGACAAAGGTAGTTTTTTTTTTTTAAGAAAATAAGAATTTTGGCATGTTTAATAAAAGTGACCCTTTCTGAACTTGAGCTAAAAGCTGCTTTGCTGGCTATATCCTACTGTTATCAATAAAAGAATGTTTATAGGATATTAGTTTTTTAACCATTTATTGGTAAACTGTAATAAACATTATGGTATTTTTGAGTTATTTTAAATAAAATGAGATATTATTCTGAATGGTAATTTTGTGTTTTACTTTGAATGAATTAAATAAAAATTTGATGAGGATATTTCTTTTATAAACATAACCTTCATGCGATTGTTTTCAGTTCTGCAAACACTATTCTGAGGACTTGGAGAGGCTGTCAGAGTGGATCTTCAAAATTAGCAGATGTGTAGGCTATCCCAATATTTTATAGAAAGGCAACAGAAATCCTATAATGGCATGCAATAATTTGTCTGCTGTTAACAGTTGGTTGTAGAAGCTGCATGAAGTAGTCAAGTAACTTACCTGCCCTCAAGTAACTTGCTAGTTTTCTAGAATAGAGACAGACTTGTACAGAATTGTTGCAACACAGACTGGAATGTTCTAGGCAGTAGGAAAGGTAGTTTTTCTTAAATAAGTCCCCTTTCCCTCCCACCCAGCCCCCAAAAGGAACTCCCCAGTCAAAAAACTTTTCTCTTGACCCCTTCACACACACAAAAATTACTTTCTATCTTTAGTTTCTCATGTCTCCTTCTTGTTTAAACTTTCTCTGATCAGGCTTTAAAAACAAAAACAAAAACAAAAACAAAAAACCTTTCACCACACCATGAAAATCAAGTGACCTCCATGTTGCTGAATTTAATTGCCATTTTTCCCTCAGATCTCACCATAACACCACCTGTGCTTTGTTTTATGCCCACATTTCTGAGTACCCCTTTTAGCTACCATTTTCATTCTGCCTCGTCTTTCCTACCTCTAAGTGATGGAGTGTCCTTAGAGTCATATCATTGTTCACTTTTTGAATCTATAGCCTTGGTGTCATATACAAGTTAATACCATAAGTATATTAACTCTCAAATTTAATGTCTGTCACCCAAATTTAATATCTCTGAACCCTGGGCTTCAGGACTATGTATTCAACTCCAAGACAATATATCCAATTTAATATCTCTGTTTAATAACTGTTAATCATCTGGAACTTAATGTTTTCACGTTTATCATTCTTAAGTGTATTTGATAGAGGTTGATTCTATGAATCATATTAAAGGCTCATGCTTATAAGGTGCTTATGCCCAGTACTGTATTAAGCACTTCATATGCATGAAATAAATCTTTTTTAAAGCTGTGTTTATTTATTTGAAAGGCAGAGATACAGAGAGAGGAGAGAGAGACAGATCAATCTCCCATTCTTTGGTTCACTCCCCAAATGGCCTCAACAGCCAGGGCTGGGCCAGGCCAAAGCCAGGAGCCAGGAGCTTCTTCTGGGTCTCCCACATGTGTGCAAGGGCCCAAATACTTGGGCTAGCTTCTGTTGCTTTCCCAAGTGCATTAGCAGAGAGCTGGATTGGAAGCGGAGCAACCAGGAATCAAATTGGCGCCAGTATGGGATGCTGGCACTGCTAGCAGAGGCTTAGCCTTCTACACCACAGCTCCGGCCCTGATATAAATCTCTTTAAAATTAGATTTACTGAGGTGTAATTTATCCAATATAGTTTGATAGATTTAGTTTTAGAGCTCTGTGAATCATAGCATGTACTAGTCATGTAACCAGCATGCGTCTAATTCTCAAGGTATGCATTATCAAGAAGCTGGAATCAGAAGCAGAGCCAGAACACAAACCCACGCATTACAATATGTTTGGTCTTCCCAAGCAGTGTCTTAACTGCTATGCTAAACGTTCTTACCACCCCACAAACCCTGTACATTTTAAGTTACACTTATCGACTCTGTCACTTGTTAATTTTTTTAAAGATTTTATTTTTATTTATTTGAGAGGTAGAGTTACAGACAGAGGAACAGAGAGAGGTCTTCCTTCCGTTGGTTCACTTCCCAAATGGCCGCAACTGCCGGAGCTGTGCCGATCCGAAGCCAGGAGCTTATTCCCAGTCTTTCAAGCAGGTGCAGGGGCCCAAGGACTTGGGCCATCTTCCACTGCTTTCCCAGGTCACAGCAGAGAGCTGGATGGGAAGAGGAGCAGCTGGGACTAGAAATGGTGCCCATATGGGATGCTGGCGCTGTAGGTGAAGGATTAACCTGCGCCACCCCTACTTGTTTATTCTGACATCCTTTTCCTATTGCCCTCTCTCACCCTGTATAATTTCTCATAAGGTAAAAAGATAATCAAATGTTTAGGCATTCATGGGTGTTGTCCAAAATTAAGTTTCAGTTGCGGGAAACAGCTTGGGGGGCTTTCCAGTGAACAGTGGTTGTGCAGAGGTCTTTGTTTCTTGGTGTTTGGTTTCTGAATAAATGAGGTGACATAAGCTAAATATGACATGTTATAATAGAAAAAGTTGCTGGTTTTTTCTTCATTATTTTTCTTTGTTTATCACTTGTTAAGCCATAGAGAAATTTCAGAAAAAAGAACAACTAAGCAATGTTCAATGGGAAGAATAAATAGACACTCACTGGGCAGAAAGTCAGTTATAACCATTAGGTTTTGTAGCAGTTTGTAAAGTTTCTGAGTCAGTGAAAATTTATGCTCTCATCTGTGCTTCTGGTAAAGGAGAATAATTACTCCGGGGAAGTTATGAGGGAAAAAAACTTTGCTGAATTCTGTTTACTTTTTGAAAAAATATTAGGACAAGTCTATCAAGTTGTTACTCATCATTTCAAGCAATTTTGAAAGAATTTAATATTTTGAAGCTCTTTTGATTAATTTAAGCTTTCAGAGAATAATTTAATAAACACCAGCCCAGGGAAGCAGTTATAGTAAGGTTTAGTGGCTTGGGAACCTTGTCAGATGTGTGATGATTTGGAGAGCAGGGTTTCACTGGCCACAGTTGTTGACCTCTTAGCCTGGTCATGTGCCATGCAGGAGCTGTAGCAGGGTGTTTGGCATTTTGGAGGCCTGCAGTACAAATGGAAAATTTTCTTCAAAAGGTAAAATAATGGCTATCATTTGAAGTGGTAGAGATGTGAACTATGATTGTATTGACAGTGTTTTAAAAGAGTTTTATCAAGCTTGCAGAATCCTTTTCTTAGATTGGACTTTCTGACACTGATCAGTGTCTGTCTTTTTAAAACTTGATCATACTTATTTTTCACTGAACTTTGGATTTTCAAGTGGATTTTTATCTGTTTGGTGAGTTTATGTATCCACATCTAGTATGCAGTTTGCTAGCTTTTCCAGATTACATAGCAATATATTCCTTTCATATAAGGGTTAATGAGTAGCCAGATTAGATTCACCAGTCCATTGTTACATTAAAAGTTTGCTGTTTCTCCTCCCCTCTCATACTTTTTTGCCTTTCATTCTTTTATTTACTTGATATAACATGACTTTTAAAAACTGACATTTTATTCTTTAAAACAACATCTGGTGTTTAATTTTGCTTCCACATAGATTGTTGTTTTTACTTTATTGTTATATTTAAATTATGGCAATTAACATGAGTTTAATCAAGGTAGATCTTGCTCCTTGGAAGTACCTCCCTTTTTTTTCTATACCTTTCCCTCGTTTTTACCTGTAGATTTGCATGTTTGACCTAGCAGAATAATTGGGTCCACAGCAACATGGGCGTGCCTCCCTTAGATACACTTAGTTTCATGTATGACTCATAAGCCGAAGCACAGACACCACTTCCCCAATCTACAGGAGCCATTTTAACAGCTTAAAACTTGCCGGATTGCTTTTTAATTTCAAGCCCAAAGGACTGTATCTAAAGAGAAAGAATGTTTGAAGGTAACTTGCTGTGATTTTGTGTTTGCTTCTGGCTGTTTCTTGAGCAGATAAAGGGAGAGTGGTTCTTACCTGTGGAAGAATATGGCTGAATGTATTCTTTAACTCTGATAAAATGTGTGTAGTCAGTCACATGCCTGGTTGCATTTAAGTGCTAGGGGGGAAACAAAGCATTCAAATTCTGGAAAGTTTTGGATCTCCTTGTTGAAAAAATTTTTTAACATTTTTTGCGATTAGTGTATTTTTTTCTGTGTGATGTAAGAATAAAAGGGATTTTTCTTTTTTATGTACTACAGAGCAAGCTAAGTCTAATTTTAATTTAAAAGATTGAGTTGTATTTGTGGGGGTAGCTGTGAAGTTGTAATTAACTAAACTTATGTATGATGTATGTCAGAAAATATTCAGGTACAGTAGCTTTGTTATTTTAGCTAGGTTAAAGTTTTGGGACAACTCAGGCAAACATAAGTAGTGTTCATTGACCATTCTATCCCTTTATTTTCTTTTTTGTAAGTTAATGAAATTGAGTTAACATAGTTTATTTTACAAGCTAATTAGAAGTTTAAGTAAAATGAATGGTCATTTTGATAACAAGTAAAAGTGGATGTTAAGGAGGAAGAAAGACTAGAATGATTCACTTACTAATGGAAAAAACAGGTTTATAATTCATGCTGTAAACTTGTTCTGAGTAACAGTCTTAGAAGCAAAGCTGTCTTTAAGGAGAAATGTAGTATTTCAATTTTATAAAAGTATTGGCCTTCCATCTATATCCTACTGTTCTTAAAATTTGCTTGTTTTGAATTTAAAAAGCTTAAAACTTTGTAAATGGAAAGATTGCTCATCTAAAATATTTGTTATCATTGAAATTGTGAGACTTTGGCTGGCATGTGTACATTCTGTTGTGCCTTGAAGTTCTAGGTACTAAGGAGTGCCATAGTGTTTTTCTTCTGAGACATTTATGAAACTAAAATTCGAACAGAAATAAAATTTAAATATGCATTGACTAAATCGAGTGAAGTTTTTCAAAATAAAATTTGTCAACTTATTTGTTGACCAAAACAATATTTGGTTCTTTGAGAATTCCCTCTTACTAACTTTGTAAGTGACTGAAGTCCTATCAGATGAAAGAGAAGGTAGAGAGGCAGTTAACTATTTCCTTTTTGAAAAGATTGTTGAGATGAACACATCTCAGCTTTGAGGTCTTACAAGAAAGGCACAGCAGACATTTTACCAATTCAGCTCTGAGCCATTTGCTATCATCTTTGTTTGCATATTGCTAGTTTAGTCAGCATTTGAGTACGCAAAGGCTGTATTTACATCTAGTGTGTTCTGTGTGAAAAATCTAATGAAACAATTTTTTATTTTTATTTTTTAAAGACCACTGATCCATAAGAGAAGGGTCAAGAGGCACAGAAATAAGCAAATAATTAAAAATTTTATTAATTAAAGAGCACAGAGGAATTTGGTTTCTTACAATTGGGAAGCTGGTGCTGTGTAAATGAAATAGAAATGTCATATATATCCATTTCTTATGTGATAAAGAGTAAGGTGAGGCTTCAAACAGAAGAGTGAAAGGGGGGAAAAAAAGGGAAATAACACAAGATCAGAAAGTCTGATTCAGTAGTCCTCTCCCCACTTTTTCCTTCCACATATTGACTGTAAGTTAAACTATCATCAGAAGCAAACTTAAAGAACTTTAGCCCGAGAGACAATGAAGATTGTCCAGCTGCCTCACTTTTATAGAAGTGAAGACACAGCGGCCAAGGAGGTCCTGTGACTCGCTCAAGATCGTGAGGTCCTTAACGTTGGGGCTTCCAGTCTGGAGCTGCTCCTGCGAGACCATGCTGACAAATGATGCTTTGTTAGAAATGGTCTCTGTTTCCTTAGGAGTAAATAAAACCTTAATTAAGTTGTTTCGTGATAATTTAGGTCAAGGGTGGGGGCTGTGCAGCCCATGGGCTGTATAAGGCCCACAAAATCATTTGTTCTGGCCTTGCCATGGCAACTGCAGGCGGGACTCAAAATTCATTTGAAGTTGGTAATTTTGTGTGGCCTGTGAATGATGCTATAAATGTCCAAATGGGCCTTGGCAGGAAAAAAAAAAAAAAGGTTCCCCACACCTGATTAGGTGACAAGATACAAACAAATGAGTTAACCAGTGATTTTGAAAGTTTGTTCCATACCATTTCCTTTTTCATTAAAAAAAGATGCACTGGTTTAATTTCTGTAATAGCTTTCTCACTGCTAGAATTTTTTGATAGTTGAAGTATTATTTATGACAATGCTTATTTAAGATGCTCCTCAGGGCCAGTGCCGTGGCTTACTTGGTTAATCCTCTGCGTGAGGCGCTGGCATCCCATATGGGTGCCGGGTTCTGGTCCCGGTTGCTCCTCTTCCAGTCCAGCTCTCTGCTGTGGTCCAGGAAGGCAGTTGGAGGATGGCCCAAGTGCTTGGGCCCCTGCACCCGCGTGGGAGACCAGGAAGAAGTACCTGGCTCCTGGCTTTGGATTGGCACAGCGTTGGCCATAGCGGCCATTTTGGGGGTGAACCATCGGAAGGAAGACCTTTCTCTCTGTCTCTCTCTCTCACTGTCTATAACTCTACCTGTCAAAAAAAGAAGAAAAAAAAAAGATGCTCCTGGACTCATTCAAGGAAATGAAAATTGAATTTGAACCCCTGTATACAAAGGCAGGTTTCCACTTTATTTCATGTTCTTTTAGAAGGGCCAATAGTATTTAATAGGGTACCTTATTCTACTAAAGTAAGAGTGTGTGTGTGTGTGTGTGTGTGTGTAAAACTTTGCACATGAGTTTTAAAAATCTAGAAGTCTCTAAGCTCCTTTTTTAAAAAAAAAAAATTTATTTATTTGAAAGGCAGACTTACAGAGAAGCAGAGACAGAGAAAGAAGTCTTCCATCCGCTGGTTCACTCCCAAAAGGGCCACAATGACCGGAGCTGGGCTGATCCGAAGCCAGGAGCCAGGAACTTCATCTGGTTTTCCCATTTGGGTGCAGGGGCTGCTTTCCCAGACCATAGCAGAGAGCTGGATCAGAAGTGGAGCAGCCGGGACTTGAACCGGCACTCACGTGGGATGCTGGCATTGCTGGCAACGGCTTTACCCACTGTGCCACAGTGCCAGCCCCCTCTAAGCTCTTTACTAATAACTTAAATTTGACTTTTACCTAATTAGTAATTTCATTTCATTTAACTTTATCATACCCTCTTCTCCTCCCTTTGAGAGCTTGCTGCACAAGGTGTTTTTAGAATCTAATGGGGAATGCAAAGTCTTTGTCTATTAAGTTTTTGATGTATTTCATTGGAGTGGTTGGAAATTTTAAATATATATTTGTTCTGTAGGTCTGAAATTTGGATTTTTAAAAATTATTTTGTTTGTGATTTTTGAATCTTCTAAATTTTTGAGTGGGGGTAACTCAGTTCATGACTGGAACCTCCACAGTGTGGCCATCATTGTCCTAAGCAACAAACAGCACAAAGGCTGGGAACCTGAGCTCTGTCCTCACGTATTTAAATTCTCATTGGGAAAACAGGATAAAATAAGTGAATAAGTGAAGACTGGAATAAATCGCTGACTAGTTAAATTCGGGTTCATATTGTATAGGTGAAAGAGGACTGAAACTTAAAATAGCCAGGAAAGTTTATCTTGTGGGGATTATGAGTATTGAAGGACAGTATTTACTTAGATTCAGAAGAATGTCTTCACCAATAAAAAAAGAATACAAGCTCTTTGAGACCAGAAATGTTTTATCCTATATCTCTGTGTTTTTCAACCTTTGACAAAGTACCAAACACATTTGAGTAGGCAGGTATTATTTGCTGCATTAAAGCCTTGGCTACACTTAACGCTCTCTCATGTGACAAATTCAATTGGCTGGGTCCTGCTAAAGTTAGGGGTGGCAAATCTTTAAAAGCCACTTGGTCCTCAGTTCAACCTGAGTCTGATGTCTGCACGTTGAAGCCATTCAAAGCAAAACTTAACACCTACCTGATTTACCTGTAAAGCAGTGGTTGTCCAACTTTAGTATAGCAAAGAATCACCACCTGGCTTCAAGCCAGAGAGTCTGAGTTCATTAGGCCTAGGGTTTGGTTTATCAGTCAGCATTTTTACTGTGTTCCCCAGCTGATTGTGATGCAAGTGCTTATAGGCTGTATTTTCAGAAAGAATTTTCAAGTTTAAGTCTCTGAAGAGTGATTAATTAGTTTAGCATTTTATATTTGTAATTTTTAAAAAAGACTTATTTGAAAGGCAAAGTTAACATAGTCGGAAAGGGAGAGAGAGAGAGAGTGAAAGAGAATCAATCTTTCATCCACTGGTTCACTCCCTAGTTGGCTGCCGCAGCCAGGAATGGGCCAGACTGAAGCCAAGAACTTCTTCCAGGTGTCCCATGTGGGTGTAGGAGCCCAAAGACTTGGGCCATCTTCCACTGCCTTCTCAGGTGCATTAACAGGGAGCTGGATTGAAAGTGGAGCAGCCTGTGTTGGTACGTGATGTTGGGGTCACAGATGTTGGTTTTGCTTGATATGCTACAAAGCCAGCCCCTGTTCAGAATTTGGATTTTTTTTTAAAGATTTATTTATTTATTTGAAAGAGTTACACACAGAGAGGAGAAGCAGAGAGACAGAAGGGTCTTCCATCCTCTGGTTTACTCTGCAATTGGCTGCAACTGCCAGAGCTGCGTGGATACAAAGCCAGGAGCCAGAAGCTTCTTCTGGACCTCACACACAGGTGCAAAGGGGCCCAAGGACTTGTGTCATCTTCCACTGCTTTCCCAGGCCATAGCAGAGAGCTGAATCGGAAGTGGAGCAGCGGGGACCTGAACTGGCACCTATAAGCACCTATAAGCCACTGCAGGTGGTGGCTTTACCTGCTACGCCACAGCGCCAGCCCCATAATGTTTGAATTTTAAGCCGCTATGATACTTTGAAGTTCACAGTATCTTGTAAGAAAGGAATTTATTTAAGATACTTTGTTGTCACTGTCAGAGCCTCTTTTGCTTCCTCTCCCTCTCCTAGTTATCCTTTTTTTCTGTTGCCATTTTTTGCTGTGCTGTATGCCTTTCAATTATGTAGTTTTCTCTCTTTATTTTTTTTAATTCTCACTCCCCCCACCGCACCCCATTGCCATATTGACAATGCTATATAACTTAAACTAATTTTTTCAATATAATTAGCTTATTCGTTGTCTCTCTGACCTCTTCCAAGGTTAGTTTTTTTAAGTTTATTTGGTGCTTCTTGGATTCTCTTATCCTTGGGGCTCTAGGAAAGCCATTTCCTTATTGATTTAGGATGGCACTTAAAGTGTTTTGAAAACCATCTCTCTCTTTCTCTCTCTCTCATTAAAGATTTAAAGATTTATTTCTTTACTTGAGAGGCAGAGTTACAGACAGAGAGAGGAGGAGAGACAGAGAAGTCTTCCATCCACTGGTTCACTCCCCAAATGACCACAATGACTCCTGAGCTAGGAGCCTCTTCCAGGTCTCCCACATTGGTGCAAGGGCCCAAGCACTTGGACCATCTTCCACTGCTTTCCCAGGCCATTAGCAGTGAGCTGGATTGAAAGTGTAGCAGCCTTGGGACCTGGGCTAGCGCCCATGGGAAATGCCGGCACCACAGGCAGATGGTTAACTTACTAAGCCACAATGCAGGCCTCTGAAAATCCTTCTCTCTCAAGAAATATATTATTACGGTTTATGATTGCTTGACTCTGGGATGAAATAAATTTTTTAACAATGCGATACTTTGATATGATTTGAGGCTTTTTAGACATTTGACTATATCACTGATTGAATATTTGTAGGCTTTGCCCAACATTATATACCATTTAAGGGGACATAGTTAGGTGTTCACTGGGAGTAAGAGTCCCATTAGCAGAATTGTTTGAAAATAAATTGCTTCTATCTGTTGGCCAGAATATTTTGTTCCTTTAGGATCTGTTTCATGTAAATGATAGAAAATAACTTAATAACATTACTGGATCAATTAAAATGATTAGGGCAGTTTTCTACTAACTGGGCAATCTCTTCTGTTAGTATGGAGAAAATTGTTGTTCTTTGTGAAATGCACTGTATACTATAGTAAAAGTGGCTGTTGACCTAAATTACAGATGTCTTCATTGTTCTATGCAACCATGCCTCCTCTTAGAAAAACACACTATTTGTTTTACTGGCAGAGAGAGAGAGAAAAATTAGGCAGCTGATCTTTGAGCATACAAATTTCTGTGCAAGAAATGTCTTGATTTCTTCTTTTTTTTTAATATTTATTTTTATTTATTTGAGAAAGTTACAGAGAGAGAGAGAGGTCTTCCATCTGCTGGTTCACCCCCCAAATGGCTGCAATGACTAGAGCTGGACCCATCTGAAGCCAGGAGCTTCTTCCAAGTCTCCTACATGGGTGCAGGGACCCAAGCATTTGGGCCATCTTCACTGCTTTCCCAGACCATAGGAGGGAGCTGGCTTGGAAGAGGAGCATCCAGGACTCAAAGTGGTGCTCATATGGGATGCCAGCACTGCAGGCCGGGCTTTGACCCACTGTGCTACAGCACAGGCCCCTTGATTCCTTCTCTTTCGTGTACAAATATCTGAATTAACACTATCTTCATCCTTTTTTTTTTTTTTTAACTTTTCTTTACTTTCTGTTGTAAGAATTCATAACTCTTCCTTCATTTACCCTTTAGTATTCAATAGTAGAATATCTGCTCTTTATCCCCTTTATCTTGCAGTCTGATATTGATTGCTAACATCAAAAAGCAAAATGCAACTATAAACAAAATGAATGCCTTCTATACTTTGTGTGAATAGTAGTTTAATCATTTTTATATTAAAGATTATCAAGGTGATATACATACAATCTTTAAAATCTAATGGAATAAGAAAGGACATTGTATTGTGGTTAAGCTGCTGCTTGGGACATCCACATCCTGTATCAGGGTGCCTGTTTGAGTCCTGACCTTTTTTTTTTTTTTTTCTTTTAAAGATTTATGTATTTGAAAGGCATAGTTACAGAGAGGGAGAGTCTTCCACAATGGCTGGGGCTGTGCCAAGCTGAAGCCATAAGCCTGGAACTCCATCCAGTCTCCCACATGTGTACAGGGGCCCAAGGACTTGGGACATCCTCAGCTGCTTTACCAGCCACATTAGCAGGGAGCAGCCAGGACTTGAACTGGCTGGTGCCTACACAGGATGCTGGCATTGCAAACAACACCAGCCCCAACCACTCTGCTTTGATACAGCTTCCTATTCACCTAGCATACAGCAGATGATGGCCCAAGTACTGGATTCTTGTCACCCACATGGGAGACTCAGTTGGAGTTCCTGGCTCCTGGCTCTTGGCTTTGGTGTTGCCCATCCCAGCTTTGGCTGTTGTGGGCATTTGGGGTGTGAACTAGTAGATGGAAGCTCTCTTTGACTTTGTCTTCTCCCTCTCTGTTGCCTTCCCTTTCACATAAAATAAATTCTTAATAACTAAAAAAAAAAAAACCTTAATAACTAAAAAAGAAAAACTAACAGAAGAGTATATAAGAAAAAAGTCTTCCTCCTACCCACTTTACTCTCAGTCCTGCTGCTCAGAAGCAAACACATTTTAGAAAAAAATTTTGGGGGCTGGTGCTGCAGTATAGTGGGCTCAGCCTCTGCCTGGGGTGCTGGCATCCCATATGGGTGCTGGTTCTAGTCCCAGCTGCTCCTCTTCTGATCCAGCTCTCTGCTATGGCCTGCCTGGGAAAGCAGTAGAAAATAGCCTGAGTCATTGGGCCCCTGCACCTGCGTTGGAGATTCAGAAGCGGCTCCTGGCTTCTGACTGGCCCACCTCCGGCCTTTGTTGCCATTTGGGGAAGGAACTAGCTGATGAAAGACCTTTCTCTCTGTCTCTTCCTCTCTCTGCCTGTAACTCTATTTCTCAAATAAAAAAATAATAATAAAATCTTTTTTAAAAAGTAGGTCATCTCCTTTAAAATAAGTTTTTGTTTTTCATTTATATTTTCTTGGGCTCTGTCCTTGTCCTATCTTTTACCCTACTAAGGTACTTCAAAAAGTTCATAGAAAATGGATCTAAAGGATAAGTTTAGGAGGTAATTGATTAAGTTTAAGAGTGTGTTTACTGCCGGCGCCGCGGCTCACTAAGCTAATCCTCCACCTTGCGGCGCCGGCACACCGGGTTCTAGTCCCGGTCGGGGCGCCGGGTTCTGTCCCGGTTGCCCCTCTTCCAGGCCAGCTCTCTGCTGTGGCCAGGGAGTGCAGTGGAGGATGGCCCAAGTGCTTGGGCCCTGCACCCCATGGGAGACCAGGAGAAGTACCTGGCTCCTGGCTTCGAATCAGCGCGGTGCGCCGGCCGCAGCACGCCGGCCGCACTGGCCATTGGAGGGTGAACCAACGGCAAAGGAAGACCTTTCTCTCTGTCTCTCTCTCTCACTGTCCACTTTGCCTGTCAAAAAAAAAAAAAAAAAAAAAGAAAAAAAAAAAGTGTGTGTTTAGCCTGTGTTCCACATTGGAGCACTTTAATTTGATCCGCAGCTCCAGTTCCTGACTCCAACTTTCTTGAGAAGCAGCATTGGCTTAAGTAATTGGTTCTTGCCATCCATGTGAGAGACCCGGATAGAATTCTGACCCCTGCCCAGCTGTGGGCCACTTCTGGTATTTTGGGAGTTAACTAGTGAATAGGAGCTTGCTCACTGTGTCTCTGTACCTCTCAAGTGAACCAATAAAAATGTTACAAAAAAGTTTGTTTTGGTACTAACAATTAAAAAATTCAGTTTTTTCATAATATGTATGCATGGATTTCAAAACATTTGCACCAAAATAAACTTATGAACTTGCTGACATACCTTCATATTGGAAGGTCTTCAAGGTAGTATGTACCCATGTAACTTTACACGATGTATTATCTATATATGATAGATACTAACTCAAAGTGATCATTGTGCTTGTACAAAATTGTATACCATGGTTTTGAAAATCTGAATGTAATTAAGTAAATTTGGCTATTTTCCAGATTTAAAAACGTCCTATAGACAGTGAAACTATAAAATATAATAGTAAAATTTAAAATGAAGTTGACTTAATGACTTAAATTTATGCTTATTTATTTATTCATTTATTTATTCAAGAGGCAGTGAGAAAGTAAGAGACAGAGAACAGAGAACCATCTGCTGGTTCACTCCCTGAATGCCAACAAATGCTTGGAACTGGGTGGGGCCAGGCTGAAGTCCAGGAACAGGGCACTCAATCCATTTTTTCCACATGAATAACAGGGAGTCAACCACTTGACCAAACACCTGTTGCCTCCCAGAGGCTACATTGTCAGGAAGTTGTAATCAGCAGCTGGAGCTAGATACTGAATTCAGACAGTCCAGCATGGGACACAGGCTTCTCAGTTATTGGGCCCAGCACCCACCTGCAATGAATCTTCCTTCCTCCCTCCCTCCCTCCCTCCCTTCCTTTTTACAGGCAGAGTGAACAGTGTGTGAGAGAGAGAGAGAGAGACAGAGAGACAGAGACAGAGAGAAAGGTCTTCCTTTGCCGTTGGTTCACCCTCCAATGGCCACCACGGCCGGTGCGCTGCGGCCGGTACATCGCGCTGATCCGAAGCCAGGAGCCAGGTGCCTCTCCCTGTCTCCCATGTGGGTGCAGGGCCCAAGCACTTGGGCCATCCTCCACTGCACTCCCTGGCCATAGCAGAGAGCTGGCCTGGAAGAGGGGCAACTGGGACAGAATCTGGCACCCCGACCAGGGCTAGAACCCTGTGTGCCGTTACCGCAAGGTAGAGGATCAGCCTAGTGAGCCGCGGCGCCAGCCTAAATCTTATTTCTTATAACAACATACTAAATATTAAGTTTTATAATGAGGAAATTCATTATCCTTAATTTGTTTGAAATAATGCATGTAGGTGAATATATAAAATATATACAATGTAAATAAAATTATAAAGTGTTCACTCATGTCACAATAACCTAGATTAGCAAATAAAGTACACTGCTTTAGAAGTGCCCTCCCACATGTTCATGTTTATTTCTCCTTAAAAATTATTACTATCCTGAATTAAGGGATAATCTTTCCTTTATAGTTTTACCCCTTAGAACTTCAAGTAAATGGAATCATACCACATATATTTTGTTGGGATTTTCTTCTTTCATTTGACATTTTTTAAATTAATTAATTTGAAAGGCAGGGTTACAGAGAGACAGGGAAGGAAGGAGAGAGACAGAGACAGAGAGAGAGAGAGAGAGCTTCCATCCACAGTTCACTGCCAGATGGCTGCATTGGCTGGGGCTGGGCTAGGCTGAAGCCAGGAGCTTCAGGAGCGCCTTTCAGGTCTCCCCATGGGTGCAGGGGTCTAAGAATTTGGGCCATCTTCCAGTTTTCCCAGGCATGGTTCACAGGGAGCTGGATCTGAACTGAAGGGGCAAGGACTCAAAACTGGTGCCCAAATGAGGTGCCACTGCTGCACTACTGCAGGCAGCAATTTAATCCACTGTGCCGCAGCACTGGCCCCTTTCAGTCCACGCTTTAAGATCTATTTTTGTTAATTTTCATTGCAATATAGTATTCTGTTGTTTGTCTTTGCCAGAGTTTATTTATTCTCTCTTGTTAATGGCATTAGATTATATCCTTATGGAAACATTGTTGCACAGGGTTCCTGGAACCTAGGTGCCATAGTTGTGTAGGGCAGTATCTTCGCATTGAAGTATGTGAACTCTGCAGAGTATGAGAATAGGTAAAATAACTTAAGAAAACAAGTAGTTTTATTCTTCATCAAGGACATAGTTAAGTGAAGCTGCTTTTTAAAAATGTGAGTGCCCAGTGCTAAAGAATACAACTAGTGTTGGGGTTTGTGGCTCCTCCCTGATGCATTTAAGGTACTGTTGGTTTCATCCGTCTTTGCTTTTGGGTCTCCAGTGCAAATGTCAACACTGTGAAAAAAGCTTAATACCTTAATGTCAGTATGAAGATAATTTTAATCTCGTGATTCCCCTGAAAGGGTTTCTGGATCATGTGGGTCTGGAGTTAAAGTTTGAGAATCAGTATAATAGTGCAATGTTGGAAATAATCCGAATGTCCAGTAATTAGGGATTGGTCAGATAAATGATGATATATTAATGTAACCATATGACAGAAATATTATCAGAGTTTGTATTAAATATGACTATAGATTATACAGGTTTGTTTGAATTTTCAGTACATCTCTGAGTTGAAGGAAAGTGAAAGTGTTGTTTCTGAACCTCAACATCTCCAGTTAGTAGAAGGAGTTGGCAATGGTCTCAATAATTTTTAAGATTATTTTTTATTTATTTGAAAGGCAGAGTTACAGAGAGGCAGAGAGAGGGAGAGGGAGAGGGAGAGAGAGAGAGAGAGAGAGAGAGAGAGAGAGAGAGAGAGAGAGTGTCTTCTATCGTTGGTTCACTCCCTAAATGGCTGCAATGGCTGGAGTTGCGCTGATCCAAAGTCAGGAGCCAGGAGCTTCTTCCAGGTCTCCACAGAGGTGCAGGAGCCCAGGGACTTGGGTCATCTTTTCCTGCTTTCCCAGGCCATAGCAGAGAGCTGGATTGAAAGTGGAGCAGCCGGGACTTGGACTGGCATCCATATAGGATGCTGGCACTGGAGGCGGTGGCTTTACCCACAATGCCACAGCGCCGGCCCCTCAATAATTTTTATAAACTATGTAGAAATAGGTGCAACATGCCTTTAAGTTAATTTTGAGTTGTAATTGAGTATACTCTTTCTTCATTAGGCATTTTATGATTTTTCTCATTGTTTTATCCCTAATTGAAAGAACTTTGAGTTGCTGTAAGTTTATTATTTAGCATAAGACTGAATTAAAGATTAAGTTTTAAGCAGGTTGGAAAAGAATGTTGGGTTTAGACCTTCAGGCTTCCTGTGAAGATTTTCACATTTGGTGTTTCTAAAGTGCATTATCTATACTCTGCAGAAAGGAAGAACAATTTTTGTGAAATACGTCATTGAAGATAGGCTGTTTCATTTTTTCTGAGTATTTATGTTATAATGGTAATCTATAATTGTGAGTTGTCTTTAGTGAGGTATAATGTTTCTCTAAGCGCTAAATTCTAGAGAATGCTCAATTGCTTGAAATTTCTTTCTGAGTAACCATTGTGTTTATTCACAATTTTATATCTTAAATGTGCTGAAGTATACTGGAAGAATACATACATATATATATGTATATACTGTTTATGTAAAATTTTAAAGTGTAATATACAAAACATACATATGAATATGTTAAAATATAAAGAAAAATAATATGAAGATTTTACATTGAAATTAGGATAATTAATAGAATTAATGGCACGTGTTTGAGGGCAACTTAAAACAATTTATGTTTAGAAATAAGATGTATGGGGGGCCGGCGCCGCGGCTCACTAGGCTAATCCTTCGCCTTGCGGCGCCAGCACACTGAGTTCTAGTCCCGGTCAGGGCGCCGGATTCTGTCCCGGTTGCCCCTCTTCCAGGCCAGCTCTCTGCTGTGGCCAGGGAGTGCAGTGGAGGATGGCCCAAGAGCTTGGGCCCTGCACTTGCATGGGAGACCAGGAGAAGTACCTGACTCCTGCCAACGCATCAGCGCGGTGCGCCGGCTGCAGCGCGCCGGCCGTGGCGGCCATTGGAGGGTGAACCAACGGCAAAGGAAGACCTTTCTCTCTGTCTCTCTCTCTCACTGTCCACTCTGCCTGTCCAAAAAAAAAAAAAAAAAAAATGATGTATGGGGCTGGTGTTGTAGCTCAGCAGGTCTAGAGCCACAGCCTGCAGTGCCGGCATCTCACGTGAGCACCAGTTCCAGTCCTGCTACTCTACTTCAGGTCCCTGTTAATGTGCTTGGAAAGGCAGTGGAGGATGGGCCAAGTGCTTGGGCCCCTGCCTCCCATGTGGGAAACCTGGAAGATCTCTCTCTGTATCTCTGCATTTCAGTATTCTGATAGCTCAGGAAGAGAAAGTTCTGTGTGACTTAAGAGTCAAGCCAGACTTTAGCTTGACATAACTGGAGGTAGTTCACAGCTTAAAAAAAAAGAAAAAGAAATATGTAAGCCATTTTATTCAAAATGTTTTTATGGTGTGATCATTCTGAGATGGACATTATATTGATCATTTGATCAGTGGATCAGAAACAAATCTGTACATTATTATAAGATAATTTATAGCGTAGTGGTCTCGGGAGTAAAGTGAACGAAATATACAATATTCATCTGGCTTGGTGGAACAGAACAATTACACACCATTGATAGATAGGGTGTGATTGTTGGGTGGGTGGTAGACAGTAGATTCTCTGCAGCTACTCTGAGACCTTCTGACTATTTACCATTATTCCACCAAGCATTAAGCCAGAAGCTGAAGGTAAAGTATAAGGAAATGGGTTGTTTCTCTTCCTCTGGGGTTCAAGAAAGACTTACTCCTTATATCCCTAGATATTGGGAATAATTGTCCAGTACATTTATAAATAAGAGCAGAAATATACCAGAGATGTGCTTAGAAGGCACTAATAACTCTTAGGTTCTCAAAAAGAATGAGGTAGATCCTTCCATTTGAAACATGCTGGGTATAAATGAAATTATTTTTCATGAACCAGAGTGGGTGGGTGTGTGGAAAAGGACTGGGTCCCTGGGTCTGTGGGCCGTGGTGCTGGACCAGGTGGGATGAGAGGCCTGGAGATGGGGACCATGAAGAAGTACAATGCACATTTCCTGCTGGGACAGATCAAGAAGATAATGAGACAGATGAGGAGATGAGGAAGGCGGCCGTGGGCCTGTCAGCATCTCGCTGGCACTTGAGCTCCCTGCCAGGTAACCCCATCCTGACATGCCAAGACCATGACCACATCCCACTTGAAGCAGTACGCTGAGCAGGAGCAACAGTTAGACTGGAGGGACCTGGTGACATGGGTGCTTGACGTGCAGAATGAGGGGAAGGACAACCACATGGATGTGGCCCTCCTTGTAGGAGGTCGGGAACCATGCTGCAGCATTGGGAGAGTGGCCATGTGGGAAGTAAAGGCAAAGACGAGAAGATGTCTGGGAAAGACTCGGCAGGAAGGCGAGTCTGAGGATACAGATATTGATGGGGGAGAGGAGATACTGCAGCCTCCTCCCCAGGCCAGCTACCTCTCTGTCCACTTTCAGAGTCCTCCAACCCCTTCATGCCTTTTTTTTTTTAATATAGTTTTTTTTTTTTTTTGAAAGATTTATTTATTTGAAGGAGTTACAGAGAGAAGTAGAGGCAGAGACAGAGCAGAGCGGTCCTCCATCTGCTATTTCACTCCCCAGTTGGCTGCAATGGACGAGACTGAGCCAGTCTAAAGACAGGAGCCAGGAGCTTCTTCCAGGTCTCCCACGTGAGTGCAGCGACCCAAGGACTTGGGCCATCCTCTGCTGCTTTCCCAGGCGTGTTAAGGAGCTGGATTGGAAGTGGAGCAGCTAGGATTTGAACCCGCACCCATTTGGGGTTCTAGCACTGCAAGCCAGGGCTTTTACCCGCTGTGCTACAACACCGGCCCCCTCTTCATGCTTTTTGCCTGTGCTCTGCCTTTGTCCATGCTGCCCTTGGGCCCCTCGGCACCTCGTGTGAAGGTGAAGAGGACGAGAACTCCTAGCACCCTCTGCTCCAAGGCTGTGCTCCCTTTTAGTTGGTTTTAGTTGTTTTGGGGGGAGAGAGAAGATGGAGCTGTTCTTATATTTATTTAAAAAAAAGCAGGGGGAAATATTTTTCTTTCAAAGCCACTCATTTAAGAAATTTTACTTTAATAGGGCCAGTGTTGTGGCATAGTGGGTAAAGCTGCTGCCTATGGCACTGGCATCCCATATGGGTGCTAGTGTGTGTCCTGGCTGTTCCATTTCTGATGCAACTCCTGCTAATGGCCTGGGAAAAGCAACAGAAGATGATCCAAGTGTTTGGGCCCCTGCCACCCATGTGGGAGACCCAGATGAAGCTCCTGGCTTCAGTTTGACTCAGCCCTCGCTGTTGCAGCCATATGGGGTGTAAGCCAGCAGATGGAAGATCTCCCTTTCTCTGATTTCCAAATAAATAAAAAAAGAAATACTACTTTAGGAGCACAAAGTTGCCTATCAAGTGTATATTAAGTTCTGTTTTAGGAAAGAGAGGTGACCTGAAACTCCAGTGGACTTGTGGGCAGTAAAATACTTAGATCATTTTGGGCATTGACCTTGAGTACAGTAGCAATAAAGCCTGGTGAAATTGTACTTGGAGTAGCTTGTATTTAGAGTT
Organism: Oryctolagus cuniculus; assembly: GCF_964237555.1. NCBI lineage: Eukaryota > Metazoa > Chordata > Mammalia > Lagomorpha > Leporidae > Oryctolagus > Oryctolagus cuniculus. The sequence goes on along the minus strand of NC_091440.1, from coordinate 60,267,423 downwards.
TACATAAGAGTTGACCAATCTGAATAGCTTCATTTGCCCAAGTTTATATAGAATATGAGGCATATGAGTGGTGATAAAAAGGTCATTTTTTTTTTTTTTTTTGACAGGCAGAGTGGACAGTGAGAGAGAGAGACAGAGAGAGAAAGGTCTTCCTTTGCCGTTGGTTCACCCTCCAATGGCCGCCGCTGCAGCCGGCGCACCGCGCTGATCCTGGCAGGAGCCAGGAGCCAGGTGCTTTTCCTGGTCTCCCATGGGGTGCAGGGCCCAAGCACCTGGGCCATCCTCCACTGCACTCCCTGGCCATAGCAGAGAGCTGGCCTGGAAGAGGGGCAACCGGGACAGAATCCGGCGCCCCAACCGGGACTAGAACCCGGTGTGCCGGCGCCGCAAGGTGGAGGATTAGCCTATTGAGCCACGGCGCCGGCTCAAAAAGGTCATTTTTAAAGATTATTTTATTCAGAGGTAACCAGGTATGAAAAGTCTCCAAGTTACAGTTAACTGGAAATTTGTTAAAAATGGTTTGAAGCAGGCAGGTTGCACTTGTTGAGAATAGAGTTGTATTTGGTTTATATATAGTGGAGAGTTGAATGTATATAACAATAGCATAAGTCAACATTTTGGATACACCAGGAAGTAAGCAAAGAAGTAGTGTGTGTGTGTGTGTGTGTGTGTGTGTGTGTGTGTGTATGGAGGTGGCACAAATTATCATTTGTGAAAATGGCTTTACAAGAAGCCATGGTAAAAATAACCAGAACAAAGAGATGAGTTAACAATTCCGCTTTGTTGAGAATGAATTACTTGAAGGCTGTGTGTGTGTGTGTGTGTGTGTTTGTGTGTGTTACTGTTTGCCATTTTTGATAGATACAGGAAGGAATGGGGAGAGAGTCGGAGTCATATATCAAAGATGTCAGGTGGTACTCATGTAGCCAGTTGGGTAAAATAATTTGAAGGCATGTTCTATTGTTTAGACACGATTATTTACTCAGTCATTGTGGTTTTCTCAATCTTAAATTTGTGTGCCATTTACTCCTAAGAATACTTCAGAACCTACAATAATGAGTTTTTGGGACATATTGAGTCTTAGATCCAAATACCAAAGTACTGTTTTATTGGCCCTGTTTTCATGAATACTCCTCACCATTCCTATGTGTGTTTCTGGAACGCACTTTGATATATTTTCACATAAACTATTGGAGTATTTATAAAACAAGACATAAAGATGTAGCAGAGAAGACAGGAAATACTTGACGCTTGTGTGCTCTATCTTATTCTCTGCTTCCTGTCAGTTAAACCGCGGTGAGAGGAACAGAGACACAGATGTACAATTGCAGCTTTAATTTCCCATCGGGGAGGAGGCCAGTTAAGTATGAAGCTTGTTTCCTTAAACTTTTTTCACTTGTTGATTCTAGGGATCTTGTAGGCTTGTTTTGTATTATATGGCTTTTATGTGTTTCCTGTTTGATAATAGGACCTGGAAGGAAAATATACTTTTACATATTTAAAAGGTGTTTACTTTCATGACAGTTTTACAGGTCACAAATTTGTGTGTTAGGTATAAATTAACTATGAAAAGGTAAACTAATATTTTGATTTTGAAATTTCAGTGTCTAAGCACTTATTTTTATATATTGCTATATCAGGCTGCTTTAAAACTTTAAAAGCATTTTCTGGTTAACTAAGTAAATAATTCTTAGGCACAACTTTAAGATGATAGAGGAAATGAAAGGTCGCAGAATTCGATTTATCCAAGAAAAGACAATTAGTAAATGACAGAACTAGGACTTGAATAGCAGATCTTCTGATGATGGATCCTGTCCCATGTTAAGGAAACCTTTGTTTCCATTAAGTTTCTGTTCTGTTGTTCAGTGATTAAACTTTTAGGATTACCTTTGTTCTTTCCACATGGAATGCTCCTCTTCACCTCATCTTTTCTCTACTTGGAAAAAAATACTTGCTACTTATTCTCCAAAGAAAGCCCACACGCCACTTCCTTGTGTGTGTGTGTGTGTGTGTGTGTGTGTTTCTTTTTGGTTCTCACATATTTATGCATTTCTATTTCCTCACCACTTGATACACTTATTTATTTACATCGTTTTGTGGTTATATTTTTCTTTATACAATGCACTATCAGGACAAAGATCCTATCTTATTTAACGGGCATATGATAAATTTCATAAGTACTTGTTGGGAGGAATACATGCAAGGCATTTCTTCATTCTGAAATCTGCTAATGGATTAAACAGCTGTAAAGTGGCTTTTCTACAGGTTGTCTTCATAATTTATTAGTAAGAAATAATTTTATTGGAAAGCTTCTTTCCTGCTTCAGTCTTCCTTCTCCAATTGTGTCCTGTTTATGAAAATCGAGTGTCTTGGTGAAGTTATTAGTGTCTCTGTCTTAATTAAAGTGATGATTGTATATTGAGCCTCTGAAAATAGCTTAGTAATCTTAGGCCACTGAGTATCACAAAACTTTTATTTTTTGGCTTTATCTGGAAAAAGTGTCTATTCTTCATTATATGCCCAATTTCTCAACTGAATAGAAGGAATAATTTGCTGAACTACCTGTTTGTTCCCCCTGTATTATTTTCTGTTGTCTCTAAGTCTGATGTGCCCCAGTAACTATTTTTTTTGCTTGTAGATTGCAGTGTTATTGTTGACAGGAAAAGACTTTTTGGAAAATAGTACTTTAGCTGAGATCTACCTATTCTAGGAATGAGTTACACTGTATGTATTAACAGTTTTTCAGCTGAAAATTAATATAGGTTACTACATTTAAAAAAAATTTTAGCCAGCACCGTGGCTCACTAGGCTAATCTTCTGCCTTGCGGCGCTGGCATACCGGGTTCTAGACCCGGTAGGGGCGCCGGATTCTGTCCTGGTTGCCCCTCTTCCAGGCCAGCTCTCTGCTGTGGCCAGGGAGTGCAGTGGAGGATGGCCCAAGTCCTTGGGCCCTGCACTCCATGGGAGACCAGGAGAAGTACCTGACTCCTGCCATCGGATCAGCGCGGTGCGCCGGCCGCAGTGGCCATTGGAGGGTGAACCAATGGAAAAGGAAAACCTTTCTCTCTGTCTCTCTCTCTCACTGTCTACTCTGCCTGTCAAAAAAAATTTTTTTAATGATCCTAAAAATTTCACTCAAACCTAGGGATTCAGATCTGTTTTTTAAAAATTGAAGGAAAATTTATGAAGCCAAATATTTTTAATAAAGGAGTTTCATAAGAATCAATCTAATAGTTCTTTTATGTATTAAACCTTGATTTAGTGGGGCCAGTGCTGTGGTGCAGCAGGTGAAGCTGCCCTTCTTCAGATCCAACTCCATGCTAATGTGCCTGGGAAAGCAGCACATGATGGCTCAAGTGCTTGAGCCCCTGCTTCCCACTTGGGAGATACAAGTGGAATTCCTGGCTCCTGGCTTTGGCCTAGCCTGATCCAGTTCTGGACCTTGGACTTATTTGGGGAATGAAGTGAAATGGAAGGTGTGTGTCCCTCCCCCCTCCCCTGCCACCTAAGTTTTCAAACAAATAAACTTGAAAAAAAGAAAAAGCGAGCAAACTTTTTTAAAAAATAATTATTTTATTTATTTGAAAGACAGTTTTACAGAGAGAGAGAGAGAGAGGGGTCTTCCATCTGCTGGTCTACTCCCCAAATGACCACAACAGCCAGAGCTGAGCTGATCTAAAGCCAGGAGCCAGAAGCTTCTTCCAGGTCTCACATGCGAGTGCAGGGGCCCAAGGACTTGGGCCATCTTCTACTGCTTTCCCAGGCCATAGCCAAGAGCTGTATCAGAAGAGGAGCAGCCGAGACTCGAACCGGCGCCCATATGGTATTATGCCGATGCTGCAGGCTGGGGCTTTAACCTGCTGTACTTGATTTGGGTTATACAGATAGAAAACAGCTTAAAGAGTTGTTGAGTGTCCTTTTCCATATTGGACCTTTCTTTTTTATGCCATTTGTTGGTAGAGTTGGTGTATATTTGTGTTTGAATCAGAAAATGCATGTATGTTGCTTTGATAGTGAAGCCTAGTTTAACATCATTTGGTTCTGGGAAGCTAGTGCATCATGTGAAATTCCATAAAATGCAAATACAAACATATGAGAACACATCTTTTAATATTTTAATGAAGAATTTTAGTAAGATAATTTTTTAAACTTTTATTTATTTGAAAAGTTGAAAGGCAAAGAAGTCTCATCCACTGGCTTACTCTCAAAATCCTCGTAATAACTGGCTGGGCTGGCCCAAACCAGGAGCCAGGAACTCAGTCTGGGTTTCTCATGTAGGTGGCAGGGACTCAACTACTTGAACCATCACTTGTGCCTCCAAGAGTGTGAGTTAGCAGGAAGATGGAATTGGAAATGGAGCTGGGACTTGAACTCAAGCACTCTAATATGAGATGTAGGCATCTCAAGGGCTATCCTAAGCACTGTGCCAGATGCATGTACCAGAGATACCCACATACCATATTGGAGCACCTGGGTTCGAGTTCCTACTCTGCTTCCAGTTCCAACTTCCTGGCCATGTCATGAAGGCTCAAATCTTGTGTTTCTGCAATCCATATTGGAGACATCAATAAAGTTTCTGGCTCCTAATTTGGGCCTGCCCCAGCCCTGACTGTTGCAAGCATTGGGGATGAACTAGTGGATGGGAGATCTCTGTGTGTTTTTCTGCCTTTCAAATAAAATAAATAAGTGATTTAAGAAAAATAATATGTCCTTTGATCATGTGGCCTAATTTGGTTTTAAGCACACAGTGTACTCTTAGAATCCTTTTAAATTGGATTCATTAATAAAGAACATATAGAAAAATGTGTTGTGTCTTTTCCTTTCAAATAGCTTAACAGATAATATTTATAATTACTAACTTGAGAGAGTGAACTTGGTACTCAATTTTGTTACAACACATATTGTGATTTGCATTTGTTTTAGTTGATACATTATGATAGTTTGTAGGGAAGGTTTTAGACATTTGTCCCTTTCCTGCCCTCCATTTAGCCCACCAGCGTCTGGCAGATAGTTCCCTAATGAGTGCTTATTGGAAAAAAGAATATATATACAGTAATAGTACCATAAGGACCAACTAATATATAGGAAAAGACAGTATATGCAGAAAGAATTTCTCCTTCCCTGAGATATTTGTAAAGAGGATGCTGTTTATTCAAAACATAATACTAAATGACAGAGTATAGTTATCTCATGCAACCTGTTCATATAATTCAAAATTTCCTTGGTACCCAAATGAGTTTGTGTTCAGTTGAATACCTTATACAAAGGATTGTGTATAATGAGTCATATCTTTTTGAAAGTCTAGTTTTCTTCCTTTCACCCTCCTCTTAAGCAAAGAACAAAAACATGAAGTAAATTGATTTTTTTATTTGTTTTAAAGAATGTTGCCACACCCTCAGCAATTTCATTGTCGAGAATACTGAGGAGTGCAGCGTACAGTTTGGTGAGCAGAACTATCAGTTTAGCTAGCAGTCAAGATGTGGAATGTTTAAGTTGTGCTCATCAAATTTGGATAGTAGTTGCCAGATCTCACCTATGTAACTTGCAGTGGGTTTTGTAATCATAGGGACCACGCTCTGTTGTTGCAACCAAATTTGAAAACTTCCAGGAACTTTGCATTTCTTCACAAATCAAATGAAAATTCTACGTGACTTTCAAGGCTGTCCATAAATTAGTTTTGCTTTGCTTATTTAAGCACACTTTCTGTTATTTCCCATTGGGAATTAGTAGCTCTTGTCAAGCCATTAACAACTTGTATCTCCAAAGTTTAATTTATTTCTTGAAAGGTAGAGAGACAGGGAGGGGAAGAGAGAGGGGCGGAGGAGAGAGGGAGGTAGGGAGGGAGGGGAAAATCTCATTTGCTGGTTCACTCCCCAGATGGCCGCCAACAGCTAGGCCAGGAACCAGGAATTCCATCAGGGTCTCCCATGTTGATGGCAGGAACCCAAGTACTGGGGCCATCATCTGCTGCCTCCCAGGTGCATTAATAGGAAGCTGGATCGGAAGAGGAGTAACTGGGACTTGAACAAGGCATGCCAGCAGGTTACTTATAGTATGCAGGTGTCTCAAGCAGAGGATGATTCTGCCAGGCTACAGTGCCCGCCCATGCATTCTCTGCATCTTTTGTGTCTCAGCATTTACACACACTATACTTGCTATCTTTTCCTTTTCCTGTTGTCTTTCCAAGTCCTGTCTTTCTTTAAGGTTCAGTTTAGATCCTACTTTGGGAAGTATTTCCTTGACCTTTTTGACCATCTCCTTTTGAAATGATACAATACTGAACAGCTTTAGTAGCAATTAATGAAATACTGTCATGTGGCATTGAGTTGTCTCTCTCTCTCTTTTTTTTTTTTTAAATTAATTTATTTGACAGGTAGAGTTACATACAGAGAGAGAGAGAGAGAGAGAGAGAGACAAAGAGAAAGAAAAGTCTTCCATCCGATGGTTCACCCCCCACAAGGCTGCAACTGATCTGAAGCCAGGAGCCCGGTGCCTCTTCCTGGTCTCCCATGCGGGTGCAGGGGCCCAAGCACTTGGGCCATCCTCCACTGCTTTCCCAGGCCACAGCAGAGAGCTGGACTGGAAGAGGGGCAACCGGGACTAGAACCTTGTGCCCATATGGGATGCCAGTGCCTCAGGCGGAGGATTAACCTATGTGCCACGGCACTGGCCCAAGTTGTCTCTCTTGGTCTTCCGAACTAGATGTAAGCTTCCTGGGTACAAGAGCCATGCATTAACTCTGTATTTTCCACAATGCTGAGCTTAAGGAATGTTCCATAAATATTCATCAACTTTTACCAGTCAATCAGTAGTAGTAGAGTAGATGTCCCCGAAGAACAGATCATTTGATTAGCTGTCTATACATCAAACAAGCATAATAAAACTATTTCCTATTAAAAAAAACCTAATACCAAGATTATCGTTGCACTTAACTAAACAGTAACTTGAAAGGAATCATATGATTTAAACTTGATTGAGAAATTAGTTTATGTAAGATGGAAGGTCTGGAAGGCCTAAATTTTAACTTCTGTATATGTCATAAATGTATTACTTAGAAATGTTGTTTAAAGTTTTCTTCTATATAGGATTAAACAGTAGGCGTATAGAAAGTCATGTGCAGCTTATAAATATTAACTATCTATTTCTGTTAGAATACTAAGCTCATGCTTTTCCTTTTTTTTTTTTTTTTTTTTTCATCTTATGGTTTTGCTATTTGTTGTTTTGCTTTCATTGAGTTAAGAAGCTTTGGTGAGTCCCAGGCAGTGAAGAGGATGGTTGTAGGAAGAATTGTTTTAAGCATCTTGACATAAATATCAAAATTGTTTGATTATATCCAAACTTACTTAACTTTTTTTAATTATTATTTAAAGAAGAAGGGGGTGTGATGCTGAGGCACAGTGTGTTGAACCGCTGCGTGCAGCACTGGTATCCCATATGGGCAGTGGTTCCAATCTCGGCTCCTCCACTTCCAATCCAGCTCCCTGCTTGTGTGCCTGGGAAAGCAGCAGAGAATGGCATAAATGCTTGGGCTCCTGCACCCACGTGGGAGACCTCAAGGAAGCTCCTGGCTTTGGCCTGGCCCAGCACTGGCCATTGGGGCCATTTAGGGAGTGGACCAGCAGATGGAAGATTCATTCTCTCTCTGTCTCTGTCTGTCTCTAATTCTGACTTATAAATAAATAGATGTCTTTTTTTTTTTTTTTTTTAAAGGGAGTGCACTATGAAATGAGTAGATAATTAAGAGCCTTCTCCTGCATAGGGAATAGAATTTAGGGCACAAGAGATGTAAAGTCTTTCCAACTTGTTGAGAACTTGGGAAAAGATGGAGATATTTGATTTTCCTGCAGTATATATTTTTTAAGTCTGATTGTACCATGACTGGGAAGATGATACTAAAATAAAATGTCACAGGAACTGTGATTCTAATCAAGAGAAAATATGTGGAAAGTTCTAGATTGAGCTTGATGGTGGGCACCGAAAGCCTGGCAAAGGATAGTATTACTAAGTTTTTGGTGCGATCTATCAGGGCAGGGAAGACTTTGGCTTTAATAGTGGGGTAGCAGGAGATGAGGAAACTGTAAAATGCAGAAATGCTGAAACATCTGTTTTTGAGATGATGGTGAAGTATAGTAAAATTATGACAGAGGTGTGTTGTTTTTTAAGGCACTTTTAGTTTCATAGAAAAATTGAGAGGAAGGTACAGAGACTTTCCATATATGCTCTCTCTACAGATTTCTTAACCTCCCCCATTATCAACAAATGTGCCAGGGTGGTGCATTTACTACAGTTGGTGAATGTACACTGACACATCATCATCCGCAAAGCCCATAGTTTACGTTAGAATTTGCTTGTGGTAATGTCCATTTAAATGGATTTGGACAAATGTCAGTAATGTGCATTTAAGTTTCTTCCTTGTCTGTGATTTGGTAACTCATTTGTTTTTAGAGCTGAATGCTACTTTATTGTGTGAATGTAAAGGACATACTGGTTGCTTCCAGGTTTTGGCAGTTATAAATAAAGTTGCTATAAATACCTATGTCCAGGTTTTTGTGTAGATGTAGTTTTCACTTCCTTTGGGTAAATGCGAAAGAGTATGACTGGTGTATCATATAGTAAGGGTATGAATAATTTTTAAGAAATACCCAAACTGTTTTCCTAAGAGTCTATACTGTTTTGCATATCCAGCAGCAGTAAATGACAGTTTCTGTTGCCCAGCATCCTTACCAGCATTGAGTGTTTTGGATTTTGGTCGTTACAATAGGTGTGTAGTGTCATTTTAATTTGCCTTTCCCTCAGCTCATGACAAGAGCCTCGGGTGATCACTGACATCATAAATAAGAGTGTCAATTGTTAAATCAACAACAGGAGTCACTGTGCACTTGCTCCCCATGTAGGACCTCGGTCCTTAATGTGTTGTACTATGAGAAATAACAGTAAAACTAGTCTTCAAACAGTACTTTATACTTTGTGTGTCTGTGTGGGTGCAAACTGTTGAAATCTTTACTTAGTATAGAGTTGATCTTTTGTATATAAAGATAATTAAAAATGAATCTTAATGAAGAATGGGATGGGTGAGGGAGTAGGAGATGGGATCGTTTGGGGGTGGGAGGGTGGTTATAGGGGGAAGAACCGCTATAATCCAAAAGTTGTACTTATGAAATTTATATTTATTAAATAAAAGTTTTTTATAAAAAATTAATTTGCCTTTCCTGATGACGTGAGCATCTTTTCATGTACCTCCTATGCATCTTAATAAGCTTACCTGTCTTCTTTAGTGAGGTATATGTTAAGGTCTTTGGCCCATTTTTTAACAGAGTTCTTGGCTTATTCAATTTTAAGAAGTCTTAGAACATTTTGTCTAATAGTGCTTTATCAGTTGTGTCTTCTGCAAATACTTTTTTCCAGTCTGAGACTTGTCTTCTCATTCTCTTGACATTATCTTTCATAGAGCAGGCATTTTTTACTTTAATGAAGCCCAACTTATCAATTCTTTCTTTCAAAAGGATCCTGCCTTTGATGTAGCTAAAAAGTCATCACTGAATTCATGGATCATCTAGATTTTTCTGTGTTTCACGAGTTTTATGGTTTTGCATTTTACATTTAGCCCTGTGATCCATTTTGAATTATATTTGCAAAGGGTGCAAGATCTGAATCTAGACTGATATTTTTGCATGTGAATGTTTACTTGTTCCAGCACAATTTGTTAAAAGAACTATCTTCTCTCCATTGTATTGCCTTTGTTACTTTGTCAAATGTCCATTAACTGTATTTATGTGGGTCTGTTTTTGGACTGCTAATTTTGCTCCATTTATCTACTTTTTTTTTTTTATCAGAACTTCATTGTATTGACTACTGTAGCTTAGAGGTGTACTTTTAAGCTTGATTCATGGAATATTCCTGTTCACTTTTCCAGTATAGGTAATTGAATATCCTGTCTCACAAATCTGACTACAGTCTTCTCATACTGTTACCATGTCATGACTGTGTTAATGGAAGCCACCGATTTGTGCTATGTGGAGAAGTTAGTCATATTTTCATTTTTGGTGAATGGCTGCTACTCCAGGCTGAGGAGCCCCTGGATGGGAGATAGAATGGAGGTAATGAGGAAATGAATACAGGAAGCAGCCATCAGCTAATAATGTCGTCTATGGCTAGAAAGCAGAGTACTTGATAGTTAAATTTTGCTTTTAGCTAATGGCGTTTCTCTTTTTAAGAGTGGAACTTCTTATGACTGTGGAATTTCTACTAAAAGAGGGTTATGCAATGAGAGAATTAGAGGCGGGTGTTAGGCATGTAGTAAAATCTTCTGGAGTAACTTTTAAACAGATCTGCTTAATGGCTGCCTTAGTGAAACACTGTTATGGTTGTGAATCTGCTGTATTCTACAGAGTGGCAGGCAACCATTGTGCTAGAGCATATATAGATTTTTTTTCTAAGAAGGTGAAAATCTTAACTAGAGGAATAAACAGCCATAGAAATGAAAAAGAATTTCCTTGCAAGTTAATTCTTGTTTGTGTAGAGAGAAATTCTTTAGCTGCCCAAACAGGTTTTACTGATAAGGACAGTTTAGCATGTTTGTGTTCCCTGGCCAGGTGTTTATTGTCAGAGTTAAGATTTTGGGTACTAGAAGAAAGAAAGTCTTTCAATGAGTTTTTAAAGTATACTTTAAAAACATCAGTTAGTGACATTTTGCTAAATGCAACTTTCAGCCTTTTCCAAAAAGAAAAGAAGTTTAAACTTTTTTTCATGACCAAGGTTAAAACATTGTATGTGATTATTGTTGGTTATTTTCTTTTCGTTTTAAATTCTGTTATTTTCAGAACATGCTCAGGAAAAGGGGTTAATCCTGAGTCCACAGGTATGGACAGGTCTAGGTATGTGATCTGTTTGGCTGTTTTGCAAGGTGCTATAAATGCTGTCTGAGTGTAATCTAATGCCAGGTAGGCCCCAGTGGCCAATGATGGAAAGTGGAGAACTATGTGAAAGAACTGGAATTTCAGGTCTGGGTAGTGAGTAATTGCAGTCTGCCTGAGAGTCCTGGAACTGTTCATCTGAGTGTCAGCAAAAAGGCAAAGGCATAGAGAAGTCAGGCTGTTTGGTTTGATCAGACTGATTTTTTTCTTTTTCTAATTAGCATGGTTGAAGCTAAGGTAAGCTTGTCAGGTTGCCAAGACTTGCTTCAGCTTTCCATAGGTCGCAAGAAGCCTGACAGAGACTTTCTTAATAAAAAAAAAAAAAAAAAAAAAATCAGCTTTTGATTTATTTACATCAAAGTTACTTTTGATAAAATTCTGGGTACTTTACTCCCATCTTCCCTCTTTCCCTCATTAAAGAAAGAGTAATATAAAAGAGATACTGCCCCCAGTTAAAGATTACCTAATCTAGGTTAAAGAATGCCCAATTTAAGTAGCTGTGTAGAATAGCTATTTAAGAAATACTGGTGGTAATACACTGTGTTACCTAGATGGATTCCAAAAGTATATTTTAAAACTTTTTGGGTGTAGATAAGAGTGTGTAGAAATAATTTTTTAAAATTAGAAATTTTAAAATGTAGAAATTCCTTTTTAAATTAAATCATGAGAATGCTGATTGCAATGAGGAATGATGTTTGCCTTGTGATATTTTGTCTTTTCCATCTATATTGTATATATAGTATATGATTTAGGGAGATGTATAATGTGATTTATTTCAGAATTAGTTCCTGTTTCTCCCTTACTCTGCAGGATTTGAGAGAATATTACACCTGTTTGGGGAAGTCCAAATTTGGTTATTTGACTAACTACATTTTGGTATCTGTCTTGTTTTTTCCTTATTTCACTTTTTGATGATAGCAATAATAACTACATTTAAACTAAAAAGAAATGTGTAACTAAATATCTACTTCAAAATATTTTAATAACTTATTAAGTTGTGATAACCTTACAAAAAGACTTATAAAACTTTCTTTTTCATCTTTGAGGCTGGGTGATGCTATAAAGCAAGATGATATGATATGGTAGACTTTGGGAAGAGAACAGTGATAGTGAAACCTTAGAGATTTAAAGCAATAATAGAAAAATCTGCAGTCTACTTTACAGTGAATGTGTTATCCTAGGTAGGTAATCCTTTGGTCTTTTTCAGCTCTAAAATCCTGTGATTCCATACTTTTTAAAAATATTGTAAAATGTTTTTGAAAATTAGAGAGAGTGGTTTTAGACAGTAGAAAAAAGCTCCCATCCACTAATTCACTCCCCAAATACCTGCAGCAACCCCTGGCTGGGGCCAAATCCAGAAAGCCAAGAACCCAAATACGTGAGTGACCCCCTCTGCCTCTCAGGGTCCGCATTACACAGGAAGCTGGATTGTGGAGCAGAGCGGAATTCCAGCACAGGAAGTGGGCACCCCACCTGCCATCTTTACTGCGAGGCCAGAGCCCAGCTCTGATTCTGTGCTTTCTAGACTAAGAATGGGCAGGCCCTTGGAAGATTTTGCATAGTTTATTTGATACCAGTAGACTTTTGCTTCTGTCTGGAGCTCATCTAGAGCATGCTGCCAAATGAGGAAACAGATGAAAAGGATTAACCATGTTCTACCACGTAAAAATTTCATGGTTTATGTATTTATTGCTTATTTTTCATTTATAAACTTTATAGCTTCTCTGTCTTCTGTTTTGTTTATTTTCTACTATATTTATTCTAATAGCTTTTCTAAATATATACTTTTCTTATAATAGTTCTGTCTGTATGTTGAAAAGAACCTTTTATTAGGTTACCATTTCATGTCAGATACTTTCTGTTCAGGTGCTTGGTGTACTAGAATTCCAATTATTTAGATATTGCCACCATGCCAACATGGATATATACAGAAGCACACATACTGTCTGATTTATTAAAGTTAGAGTAGCCCTTCAGCTGACCCTGCTTGATTTCATCTTTGCACCATAGTCGTCTAATCTAAAAACTTGATGCGCATTTCCCTTTATTTATCAATTTTCATTATAATGAGTTGGTACCATAGTAACTTCCAAAGGAGAGCAATGACTTTCTAAAAATGAGTTAATGAGTTTTTGTATCCTTGTGTCTAAAAACCCTTTTGAAGGAATCTTAAGCTTACATTAAATAGGGGCTGACATAGTGGCATACTGGGTAAAGCCATCGCCTGGGATGCCAGCGTCCCATATGGGCACTGGTTCATGTCCTGGCTGTTCCACTTCTGATCCAGCCTCCTACTAATGGCCTGGAAGAAGCAGCAGAGGATGGCCGAAGTGTTTGGGCCCTTGCTACCCATGTGGGAGACCCAGATGAAGCTTCTGGCTTTGGCTTGGCTCAGCCTTAGCTGTTGCAGCCATCTGGGGAGTGAGTCAGCAGATAGAGGATATTTTGGTGTCTCACCCTCTCTCTTAATTCTGACTTCAAATAAATAAATCTTTAAAGCAAAGTTTACATTAAATAATGGATTAATTTTGACTGCTTTTGACTTTCAAATTTTTGTAGTGCCTGAAATATTTTTATTTATTTATTTATTATTTTTTGACAGGCAGAGTGGACAGTAAGAGAGAGAGACAGAGAGAAAGGTCTTCCTTTGCCACTGGTTCACCCTCCAATGGCTGCCGCGGCCGGCGCCGCGGCCGGCAGCGGCGCCGGCACTGCGGCCGGCACTGCGGCCGGTGCACCGCGCTGATCCGATGGTAGGAGCCAGGTACTTATCCTGGTCTCTCATGGGGTGCAGGGCCCAAGTGCTTCGGCCATCCTCCACTGCACTCCCTGGCCACAGCAGAGAGCTGGCCTGGAAGAGGGGCAACCGAGACAGAATCCGGCGCCCCTACCGGGACTAGAACCCCGTGTGCCGGCGCCGCAAGGCGGAGGATTAGCCTAGTGAGCCGCGGGGCCGGCCTGAAATATTTTATAGTAAAGAAATTAACCTTTTATATTGATTGCGTCAGCCAGTAATATAACTGAGGGTTTTGTATATGCAGTTGGTAAAGTCATTTTTGTTTAGAACAGGGGCATAATGGAACTTTGTTAAGAGAAGCTTACCAGGCAGAGTGAAGTCCTAGGCTTGAAGCAACTGCATTTATCTTTTTTTTTTTTTTTTTTTTTTTTAGATTTATATATTTATTTGGAAGGCAGATTTAGAGAGAAAGGTCTTCTGTTCGCTGAGAGAAAGTTCTTCCGTTCGCTGGTTCACTCCCCAAATGGCCACAACAGCCGGAGCTGCCTGCAGCACAGGCATCCCATATGGGCGTGGGTTGGATTCCAGGCACTTCCAATCCAGCTTCCAGCTAGTGCACCTGGGAAAGCAGCAGAGGATGGCCCAGGTGCTTGGGCTGTTGCAACACCATGGGAGACCAGAATATGCTTCTGGCTCCAGGCTTCAACCTGGCCCAGCCTGGGCTGTTGCAGCCATTTGTAGAGTAAACCAGCGGGTGAAAGACCTTTCTCTCTGCCTCTGACACTCTGCTTTTCAAATAAATAAAATAAATCTTTTTTAAAAAATATGTTTTACATAAAAATATTTATTTATTTGGAAGTCAGGGTGACAGAGAAAGAGGAGGAAACCGAGAGACTTCTATCAGCTGAAACTGGCTGGGCCAGGCTGCAGCCAGGAGCCTGATACTCCATAGTGGTCACCAACATGGGTGACGGGCCCAGGTATTTGAGCCATCTTCCACTGCACTCCCAGGCGCATTAGTAAGGAGCTGGATAGGAAGCACAGCAGCTGGGACTCAAATTGATGCTCTGATATGGGACACCAGCATTGCATGTGGTGACATAGCCCACCAGACCACAACCTTGGCCCTTAAACAATATATTTATTAGAACTATTAATAAGGAACAGTGTGGTGTTTTTTTCTTAATTTAATGATGACTAAATTTAAATTTTAAATGTACTAAGGACCTTAACAATTTTGGTGGGGTAGAGCAGAAATCTTTTTTTCTTTTTTAGAAATACATTATTTCTGACCTTTTAAAAAAAAGATTTATTTTATTTATTTGAAAGGCAGAGTTAGAGAAAAGAGAAATCTTCCATCTACTGGTTCACTACCCAAATGGCTACAACATTCAGGGCTGAGCCTGGCTGAAGCCAGGAGCCTGGAACTTCATCCTGATCTCCCATGGGGGTGCCAGGGGCCCAGGAACTTGGGCCATCTTCTGCTGTTTTCCCAGGCACATTAGCAGGCAGTTGGATGGGAAGTGGAGTAGTTGGGACTCGAACCGACAGCCATATGGAATGCCAGCATCTCAGGCAGTGGCTTTACCTCCTATGCCACAGCACTGGCTATTTTTCAAATTTTGAAAGATTAAAGCACAATAACAGTGTGCAAGTGTTAATAAGATAAAGTACATGATTGAAATGGAAAAGAAAGTGAAACTTAACTTTTTAGGTAGGTATATTAGTAGTATGCTGTTACTTTGTACTTACCAACAAATAGATTTTTAGACTAGCCTTTTGAGACCTAACGTTTTACAGAGAACTTCTGTATCAGGCAACATTCCTTTATTCTGGTTTTTTTTTTTTTTTTTTTGGCTGTGGTTTTTCAAATTTATGATCATAGTTTCCTCCTTTATCAGAATACTTCAGTCATTCATCTGAAAAATATATGTGGGGAATAGCTAGAATACCAAATAGATATTTAAAGCAATGTCTAATCATAGATATTTAAACTAATATTTTCATATAATGTTTATTTATTATGACTTAGGGCATACAACACAGGTTTGATAGGATCAAAAAATATTTTAGACAATGGTTACTTCCTCAGAAGTCGTGTTGCTCTAATTATCTTGGTGTCTGGAACACTCTCTTGCAAAAATAGGCAGTCAAACATTTATTCATTTGGATTTAGGGGACAGAGTTTTCAGCGTGTCATAGTAACAGTGTTAAATTGCTGTAGAATTCAGTGATATGTTTTTTAAAGGGAGCAATCTTAACTATGGGTTGAGGCATTCCAGTTGGGAAGCTTTGTGAAAGAGATGGGACCTGAGTTGAACCTTGAAAAATGGAGAGGTTGTTCCAATCATGGGAAGTAATAGAAATTAAGAAGGGAGTCGAAAATGAAGGTTGAATGGTGGAACATGGAAAATGAGGCCTCTACTATAAAGGAATTGGATTGGGTGGTAATTTAAGGAAGAAGATCATGTAAGTAGCCTTTGTCTAAGGCTAAATATAGCTTACGTTCATATGTTTAACTGTGATTAGGTTGAAACATTTTTTCTTCTAGATATGGTACCCATCAAAACTCAGAAAACTAACAGAATGTACTAAAAATACTTTTCCAATGTTTGAGTTGAACTTATTAAGAGGAGTTGGGCAAGTGGCAGTGGAAACTGCTGAGTTGGAATTAGGTTTAGTGAGTAAAAATATCATCTAAATTTTTTCTTAATCTTTATTTTGATTTCTAGTTGGGGAAATTACAGTGATCTGTGGTGACCCCTAGGCTTGGAATACACAGGTTATTGGCTTTACTGAAATTAGGAAATCAGGCATATGATTTGGCCAGCACAAACTAGCTGGACTTTAGTTTTCAGGGAAACTGATGGACTGTGTCACTTTAATTGGTGAATTTGTCCCTTTAAAGCTATTGGGAAATTAACAGCCATCCTTTCCTTGGAGTCAACTTCTTTCTTTCTCTTTCTCTTGGATTTTTATATTAAATTTGTGTTCTTTCAAAGAACTTGGTATTATTTAATGTGATCATTTTATATATTTGCCTCTTCATGTTGCATTTCTGTCCATAACCATTTGATGAAATATTTAATAAAAAAAATTGTAATAAACACCTAAGTTAAAATTTTCTCGTACTGCTGCTTGTAGTGGTAACATTTAAAAAAACAGGCACGTATCTTTGGCAGGCATTTTTAAAGCATTTCTCCCTCTGCTGTGAAATTATTTTCCCTCTGAAGTTGCGTTTCTGTTTTTCTACTATTGTAAACTGCAGTTCTTTGCATGTTCTAATTTGCCATGACGTGGTCAAGTGCCGTTTCCTTCCTGTTGCTTGCAAGCCTGTGCTAGAGATAAGGATACATTTCAGTGCATTAAAAAAGAAGCCACTGAAGACAGACTTAAGCATGGTAACTCTTAAAGCTTTCTACTTAACAGAAACAATAGAAAGGGTGGGCTTTTAGTTTTTGATTATTTAAAAAATCCTTTAAAATAGTACTTACTAAACCTTAGATTTATTACAATTTGAATTCTGGTATATATTAGGCCTAACAGGGATGGTGTCTCTTTCTGTCAAAAACAAAAATATATATTATGAGGTTACTTTGATGGTAGACTGCAGGGTTAGTGGAAAGAAGGAAATAGTATGTGCTTTATTATACCTATAAACCTCATTATTATTGCTGGATTTTTTCCTACTTTTTGTTTTAAATTATGTGGTACTTTTAACTGTTTAGCTGGAGAAAGGAAGAGAAAGGGCTCATTTTTAGTAATAAAAGGGTAATCTTACTGTAGCAGGAGTAAAGTATTCAAAGAAAATATAACTTAAAAATGTTCATAAGTCATGTTGATTTTATTTTAAAAGATTAAGAAAAATCTGCTTTGGACATACAATGCTCTGTATTAATTGTTACATTCTAAATGAGTAATTGGGTTTTCATAACTAACTTCAAACTTTTTTTTTCAGGCCAAGACGCTTGAGAGAACAAAATTTTCAGCAGCGTTGTCTCAGTTTGAGTAGAATATCGACAAACCAAGAGAATTTGAAGCACCTTTCCTGAAGTAAACCTATGTACAGAGTTCCTTCACAGCCTTAGTTTAGTTGAAGATTTTACCCAAATTGGTCCCTGCACTCTGCTGCCTGATAATTGAACCTGCTCGGAACTTTTCTCATGTGGATCTAAGGGGAATGCTTTATTATGGCTGCTGTTGTCCAACAGAACGACCTAGTATTTGAATTTGCTAGTAACGTCATGGAGGATGAACAACAGGTAGGAAATCTTAAGAGTGGATTTTAATAAATTCATGATTTTTCCATTTGTATCAGAAAAGTAGTTTAAAAGACAGTAAGAGAAACTATTAAAGTCAAAATTTAGAAATTAAATATTTGGAAGTAATGTGGTCTTATGTTTTAAGTACCAATTAATTCATTAAGTATAAATCTTATTCTTGGCTTCGATAACAAGGTAATAATACTTTGAGAATTCAACTTGTTTTCCTGTAAAATAAGATTTTTATAGTAAATTCTTAATTATTTCAGTCTACTTTTGAAAAATCTTAGAGAATATTCTAACTTTTAATGTTTGAGATTTGTTAATGTTTACAATTATGGGGGGCTGTTTCTTTAATCAGATAAAACAAAGTTGGTGGTGCTGTGTTCATACATCAATTCAATCCAAAGCATGTGACTCCGAGGAAGTTACTTAACTTCTCTAGATCTAGATTTCCTCATCTGTAGAATGAGGTGATTGAACTAAACAGCTTCTAAATTGGCTTTCATAATCTTAATCTAAACTGACTTGGTAAACGTGCAAATTTCTACTACTTTCCAGCTGTGAAGATGACCCAAGAGATATTGATGAAAGGATATTGGATTAGTTTTGGTGTCCCCCGCCAGAAAAGTGCTAGACGGAAAAGCTAGGGGTTTTTGGGACTGTACAATTGACTTCATTTTAAACAGGTTATGTAGGTAATGTCATTAGACTGAGAGGAATAGTGTGTTGAAAAGACAATATAAGAGGACAAATACTTTGAGAACTAGAGGTTTAAAATATGCCAAATAAAGTTGATTATATATTGAAATAAGCCTAATTTTAAAATACCAATTACATATGATGCTTTTATTCTGGAAACACAGTAACTACAGATAATAAGACAGATTGTTACTTTTGGCAGGGTGTTACAGTTTCTTAGTTGTTTGTGTTGTCTGTTGAAATGACAGAATAAAAAGTTTGTAAATAAACCTACATAAATGGAAAATTTGGATGAGGTGGCTTTAAAATCAGAATGAACTTTGATGAGGGGAAAAAAGTTTGAGGGAGAGGATTTCTTGATCTCTTCAAAAAATACAGTGATAATGGCTTTCATTGGGAGACAATAGAGAATATTTTAGGAGGAGAAAGTGTTTTGATTTTGTTTTAAGATAGGATGTTTATGTATCTACTGAGGTTTGAAAACAGTGTGTTTACTATGCAGCCCTCTTAGATGAAAGAACCTAAGATAGAAGCCAGGCTTGATGTGGTGAGGTTTGATCTCGGGATGTGGTAGCAGCACATAGAGCTCTCAGCCACTTGTTTGTATGCTGTGTTGGAGCTGCTCTGACATACTTGTGACCATGAGAAATGCATTTTACATTATAGGACCCTATTCATACATGTGTCTACGGAACCTTTTTAAGCTTTGTGAAACAATACTAGGCACTGTGCGGGGTGCACTTAGTTTACTTTGGAGAATTTATTTATATCTTTGGAAGGGGAGTGAATACTCTTAGCTTAATAACATATTTATGTGTATTTTCTTAAGTTTTAAATTTTTCTCTTTAGAGCAAATCTTTACTAGTTTTATGCAGCTGCTATAAGTAATTTATAAATATTAACCAAAAGAGGTGAATACTAATAACCCTGTTTTACAATGAGGAAATTGAGACACAGAGGTCAGATGACTTGCCCCAAATAACACAGCCTCTAAATAGTGGAGCCACAACTTGAACCTAAGGAGTTTGATTCTCACTAATGGTGTTTTATACATTTGTAATAGTATGTGACAATCTTAGGTATGATAGTCAGTGTCAAAATGTTTCAAACTATTGGCCAGATTGAGAGTTCTTCAATTTATTACTATGATCTTAGTAAACTTAACTGTTTCACATAGAAGTAAATTCTGTAGTGTCATTCTTATTTGCATCTTATCAAACCTATGGCTCTACCTCCATATTTGCTTGTAATTTGCTTTTAATATAAAAATAGTAACTTGCCATTTGTAAACTATACCACATAACACAAAGATTAAATAATGAAAATTTCTCATTACCCTTACTCTTTTATCCTGTTCTCCTCCCTAAAAGGAAGTAGTACTGTTTGGTATGTAAATTTTTGGAGTCTAAGCAAATGAACATAAATAAATTGTTTTTAAGATACAAATGAAATTATGCTAAACCTTTTTGTGATTTGTTTTCATATAATATAAATATTTGTGTATATATGTTGGCTCTATATCATTTCTTTTCCTACACAATGAATGGCCAGTCACCATTATTTCACCAGTCTCTGATTGTGGCTATTACCAGTATTTGGTATTTCATAACCATGCAGTGAACATCATTGTTTGGGGAGGCAGAGGCAGTAGGCTTCTGTAGTGGCAGAAGTGGTACTGAAGTCAGAATCCCTGAGTTGGGTCCCAAGTCTGCTGCTTACTATATCACCTTGGGCAAGCTGCTTAACCTCACCATACTTTGCTTTTCTCATATATAAAATGTAGATGAGAATTATAGATGTAATTTGTAGTATTGTTATAAAGATTAAATGAGTTTATAAAGCTCTTAGAACTATGCCTATCACATAACAAATATTTGCTGAGCACTGTCATTTTGCCATCATATCTCTGTGTATATGAAATAGTGTATATACATTTGTGTGATTATATCTGTGGTATTATTAAAATGGAATTATTAACTTTGTTGACATGTAAACATAAAACATTATTTGTTTACCTAATTTATTTATTTAAAAGGAGAAGAGACAGAAAATTGACAGAGATCTCCCATTCTTTTGTTTTCCAAATGCCCACAGTAGTACAGGCGGGGCCAGGCTGAAATCAGGAGTGGTTCTCCCACATGGGTGCAAGGGACCTGGCTGTTTGAATCAACAGGTGCTGGGTTAACTAGAAGTTGGAATAGAAAGCTGAATAGACTTGAATCAGTCACTCAAATAGGGATTGTGAGTATCCCTAAGCTGCATCTTAAATGTTATGCCAAATGCTGGCTTTTTCATTGCTTGACTACTAAATAGTGAGGTAGTTTGTTTGTAAATTTTATTTATTGTTAATTTGAGTTTTCTGTGAATTACATATTATATCCTTTGCCCAGTTAGGGAGTTCTTTGTATGTTATATTTGATATTACATTAGAATCATTGCCTTCTAACTATTCTACAATTAGTGATTAATTCTCCTCTTGGAACACATGATGGCAAATATTTTCTCTCAATTGGATACTCTCTTTTAGCAATATATTCTGTGCCTTATAGAAATTTCATATTTTCAATAAAATTTATTAACATTATAAATTTTGGATACTTTTCTTCTGCTTAAGAAAGGTTTCCTCACTTTTTAAATTATTAAATATTCTTCATATTTCCTTCTGTGCTTCATATGTTTACCTTTTCAGTCCATCTGAAGTTTATTTCTGTATGTTGTGAGATATCTTGATCTGATGTCTCCCTCATCCCCACAAAGGGTGGTCTTCAATACTTATTGAATGGTTTATGTTTTCCACATGAAAATTGTCACTGTTGTTGTATACTAACTAGTATATTTTGTCTCATTGAACTGTCTTTATACTCTGCCAACATCACATTGTCTTCATTAATATCGCATCATAGATTTGGTATAGGGTTTTGAATGAATTTTATTTATTTTTAAATTAAATATACTTTTTAAAAAAGATTTTATTTGAAAAACAGAGTGGTAGAGGGAGGGACAGAGATCTTTTATCTGCTAGTTCACTCCTCAGATGGCTTAATAGCTGGGACTGGGCCAAGCCAAAGCCAAGAGCCAGGAACTCCAGCCCAGTCTCCCACATCGGTGGCAGGCACTCAAGTACTTGAGCCATCATCTGCTGTTTCCCAGCCACATTAGCAGGAAGCTACATTGGAAGTAGTCAGTATCCCATACTGGTGAACCATACTTAACCTTTCCACACCACTGTACTTCCAAAACCAGAAACAACTGTTCATGGAGTCATTTTTCTGACAGTACTGAGGAACTGCCTTATGGTACATGTTTAGTGAAAGCAACCGCAATTAATTATTTTTTTATTTGACAGACAGTGAGAGAGAGAGAGAGAATAAATAAATAAATCTTAAAAAAAAAAAGAAAATGAGAGTGTATGTTGTGAAAGAGAAAATTTACATAAAAGTACAGGTCACATAGACCTCCTCTTTTTCTTCTTTTTTTAAAAAAGATTTATTTATTCAAAAGGCAGAGTTACAGAGAAAGAGGGAGAGACAGACAGATCTTTCATCTACTCTTCCTTCCGTTGGTTCATCCCCCTAAATGGCCGCCACGGCCGGCGCTGCGCCGATCTGAAGCCAGGAGCCAGGAGTAAATTTTTAAAATTTGTTTTAAAATTGCGAGTAGATAAAATTATTAAATGATAATGTTCACATTTATTAAATCTGATTGGTACACACATGAGTGCTTACATTTTTCTCTACTCTGTTTTACATTAGAATTGTTTTTCAAAAAAAATCCAAGAGAATTAACAGTTGCGTTGTTTTCCTATATTTTAGAAGACCTCTTCAAGCTACAGAGGGCAGTTTAATTTTTTTTTTTAATGTATTAAATGTTTGAGAGGCAGAAAGAGACAAACCCACTGGTTTACCCACTGGTTTACTCCCCACATCCCTGCAATGTCTAGGGCTGAGCCAGGACAGAGCAGGAGACTGGGAGCTGAACTGAAGGCTTCCACATGGGGCTAGGAGGCAGAGACTTAACTACTTGAACCATCACTTGCTTACTGCCAGGGTGTGCATTACTGGTGCATTGGTACCATCAGTGGAGCCAAGATTGAAACCCAAGTGTTTTGATATGGTACACCAGTATCTCCATGAGCTTCCTAATTCCTATGCCATGCACCCACTCCCACAGGGAATTTTGATGCAGTTGCATTTTTTTTTTCTTTTTTTGGACAGGGAAAGTTAGACAGTGAAAGAGAGACATAGAAAGGTTTTCCTGCTGTTAGTTCACCCCCCCAAATGGCCACTACGGCCAGCATGCTGCGCAGATCCAAAGCCAGGAGCCAGGTGCTTCCTCCTGGTCTCCCATGTGGGTGCAGGGCCCAAGCACTTGGGCCATCCTCCACTGCCTTCCCTGGGCCACAGCAGAGAGCTGATTGGAAGAGGAGCAATAGGGACAGAATCCGGTGCCCCGACCAGGACTAGAACCTGTGGTACCGGAGCCGCAGGCAGAGGATTAGCCAAATGAGCTGCAGTGCTGGCTGATGCAGTTGCATTTTGAAAATGAGAATGTGGGGGTCGGCACTGTGGCATATTGGGTAAGGCCGCTGCCTGCAGTGCCAGCATCCCATGTGAGCGCTGGTTCAAGTTCCAGCTGCTCCTCTTCTGATCCAGCTCTCTGCTATGGCCTGGGAAAGCAGTAGAAGATGGCCCAAGTCCTTGGGCGCCTGCACACGTGTGGGAGACCTGGAGTCCTTGGCCCCTGCATACACATGGGAGACCTGGAAGAAGCTCCAGGCTCCTGGTTTCAGATCAGCCCAGCTCTGGCATTTGTGGCCGTTTGGGGGGTGAACTAGTGGATGGAAGACGCCCCCCAACCCCGCCTCTCTGTAACTCTGCCTTTCCAATAAATAAATAAATCTTAAAAAAAAAAAAAAAGGAAAATGAGAGTGTATGTTGTGAAAGAGAAAATGTACATAAAAGTACAGGTCACACAGACCTCCCCTTTTTCTTCTTTTTTTAAAAAAAGATTTATTTATTCAAAAGGCAGAGTTACAGAGAAAGAGGGAGAGACAGACAGATCTTTCATCTACTGATTTATTCCTTAAATAACCACAATGGCCAGGACTGGGCCAAGCCCAAGCCAGGAGCTCCATCAAAGTCTTGGGCCATCTTCTGCTTCTTTCCCAGGCACATTAGCGGAAGCTGCTTCGGAAGTAGAGCAGCTGGGACTCAAATTGGAGCTCATAAGGGATGTTGATGTGGCATAGTGTCATAATCCACTGCACTACAGTGCTGGACCCAAATCTCCCATTTTTCATCTGGAATAGCAAGAATCTGTTAGGTTAGAGTAAGTATACTTCATGAGACAGGATAGAAGAAATTGATAGTGTTCTGTGTGCCATGAGTGATGTGGAAGGATGTTACTAACCTAAACTTTGACACAATGGGTCATCTTTTTTTTTTTTTTTTCCTCTCCTCATAAAAGGACAGGTTCTACCTGTTTTAGTTGCTTTCTTTTTCGAATCTTGGCAGATAAGACTTATCAAATTCATCAAAAGCTTGGGGGCAGGTGTTTGGCCTAGTGGTTAGGATCCAGCTTCCCGCTAGTGCACACTGTGGGAGACAGCAGAAGATGACTTAAGTGGTTGGGTCCCCACCACCCGTGTGGGCAACGTAGATTGAGCACCCAGCGTCATCTCAACCCAACTCCAGCCATTGAAGTCATTGGAGGAGTCAAACAGTGGATAGATTTCTCTCTGCCTATCCTTCCCTCTCTCTGCTTCTTCAAATGAAAATAAATAAATATTTTTAAAGCCTGACTATTTGCAAAATTAATATACAGTGGTTGTTTCTTTTCTGTACATTTGGGAAAGTCTTCACCAAAAGATTTATACCATAGAGTCTTTCACTGACAAGCCTCATTGCCTTTCAGGAGAGTGTGACTTTGCATAAGGCTTGGGGCTTCCTGCAAGTCAAGTGAAGAGACTACTCTGGTCCAGCATTTGGCCTGGCTCATTTCCCTGCCAACTATTGGCATCTAGGAGGCTGATGGTCATTATGAAAGAGGAGTCAATGAGAGGAGTAGGAACTTAATAACTTTTTTAAAATAAAATCTAAAATCTTTTTTAACTGTCTCCCAGCCATCACAGAGTCCCTATAAAAACATCCTAATAATGAAGATATAGATGGGATCCAGGATCATTCAGTGGTGAATTTTAGTAGATTGTTTCCACTGAGGATTTTGTCCTGTGCACTGTGCTATATACTTTTCAAAGAATATCCTGTTTAATTTTTACAGCAATCTTTTGAGATAGGTACTCTAATTTTCACTTTAAAGAAGAGTTAAGTGAGGCTCTGGGAAGGGAAGCGATTTTTCTGAAATTACATAGCTAAGTGATGAAGCTGGCAGTTGTAATATAGCCTATGCCTTCAACTATGAATAATGCTAGCCATGTGTAATAGCTATTTTTAAATGATGAAAAAAGCTTTAAATGTGGAAAAATTACTACTTTTGCATTTATGATGTTAACAAAACAGTGTTATTCATTCTAATTAATTTAATATAATTATATGTAGACTACTCTTATTATGTATATATCTTTTTTATATTTTTTTTTGACAGGCAGAGTTAGACAGTGAGAGAGAGAGACAGAGAGACAGGTCTTCCTTTTTCCATTGGTTCATCCCCCAAGTGGCTGCTACAGCCGGCGTGCTGTGCCGATCTGAAGCCAGGAGCCAGGTGCTTCCTCCTGGTCTCCCATGTGGGTGCAGGGCCCAAGGATCTGGGACATCCTCCACTGCCCTTCTGGACCACAGCAGAGAGCTGGACCACAGCAGAGAGCTGGACTGGAAGAGGAGCAACCGGGACAGAATCCAGCACCCTAACCGGGACGAGAACCCAGGGAGCTAGCGCCGCAGGTGGAGGATTAACCTAGTGAGCTGTGGCGCCAGCCTATGTGTATATCCTTTTTTTTTTTTTTTTTTTTTTTGCAGGCAGAGTGGACAGTGAGAGAGAGAGAGAGAGAGAGACAGAGAGAAAGGTCTTCCTTTTTTTTTTTTTTTTTTTTTTTTGCCATTGGTTCACACTCCAATGGCCGGTGCGCTGTGGCCGGTGCATCACGCTGATCCGAAGCCAGGAGCCTGGTGCTTCTCCTGGTCTCCCATGGGGTGCAGGGCCCAAGCACTTGGGCCATCCTCCACTGCACTCCCGGGCTATAGCAGAGAGCTGGCCTGGAAGAGGGGCAGCCGGGACAGAATCTGGCACCCCGACTGGGACTAGAACCCGGTGTGCCGGTGCTGCAAGGCGGAGGATTAGCCTATTGAGCCGCGGCGCTGGCCCTATGTATATATCTTTTTAAAAAAGCTTTATTGTGACATAATTCACAGACTATATAACTCACCTGTTTAAAGTACACAGTTCAGTGGTTCTAAGTCTGTACACAAAGATTGTGTCCATTATCATCTATTTGAGAATGTTTTGCCTCTTTTTATTCTGTTCTATGTACATATAAGATTCTTATTAAAATCCTTCATTTGAAGCAAAAATTGACCTTTAATTTGTGTAAATAAGGTAAACATTTAAGCCTGGTTGAAATTTACTACACCCTATTTCTGTAACTGACTTGTCATATAGAACCTCACACACACATATAAGCCATCCATACTGAACTTTTCAAGTGAGCACTCCCATAAGAAAAAGACTAAAGAAGGGCAGTTGTCTTGAAAGAGCTATGCTGGGATTAGACTTTGTTTAAACAACTCCTCAGGGATTTTCAATGGAATTTCAAATGTTATCTTGGGGAAGTCTGAGGGAAAGACCATTTAATTAGACTTGCATTTTGATGGCACTGATCAACAAGGAAGCCAGGTTTCTTCAGAAATACTCACGTCTGCTAGAGCCGACAGAAGTACAACAAATTTGTATCTATATGTATATTTTTAAAGCCAAGCTTTAAGATGAAACTTTGAGTGTGACTGCAGTTTATTTGCAGGATCGTGAATTTGTTGTCTGTGGTGGTGGTTAAGCTGACGACCCTGGAGTCACAATGCCTGGATTCAGATCTTGGTTCTGCCTCCTCTCGGCTGGTTGTCTAGAAATGTCAACAAACTAGCATAGTGTTGTTGTGGCAATTAAGTGGTGTAAGCCATATGAAGTACATACATAAAGTATATATAAAGTGGCAACTTTAATCATCATCATTACCGCATTATCAGTACCATTTTATTTTATAGTTTATTACTTTGAAAAACTCAAAGATAGACTAAAGAACACTTTTTACCTAGCACTGTAGTGTAGTCAGTTTCTTTTTAGTTGGAAGCACTTTGTTAATTACCAGAGACTTCAATTATTTTCCTCCTGTATTAAGCCATATAACATAATACTTACCTGTTTAGTGATATTTATAGCGTGTATAATATAATCCTTAAAAGCTAGAATATTGAGGAAAGAAAGTCACTGGGAGTTGAGGAGGCTAATAGAGACATGTGTCTACATTCTCTGCCCTACTGTTGCTCTGGATGTTAACTTTTCTGCCAAGAAAACATTTTGTGATTGACTTACTGAGTACTGTGTAAAGCTAATACTGCTTAACATTTTGTATAGCCCTTTGTAGGTTACAGAGTCTTCTCTGCATACACATTGTTTCCCACAAGCTACCCTGTGATAGATAGTATTCTATCAATTTTCTGTAGTATAATGTTTTTTTTTTTAAGATTTATTTTACTTGAAAGAGTTATACAGAGAGAGAGAGGCAGAGAGAGAGGGGAAGGTCTTCCATCCGCTGGTTCACTCCCTAAGTGGCCACAATGGCTGGAGGTGGCCTGACCCAAAGTCAGGAGCCAGGAGCTTCTTCCAGGTCTCCCACGCGGGTGCAGGGGCTCAAGAGCTTGGTCCTTCTTCTACTGCTTTCCTAGGCCATAGCAGAGAGTTGGATAGGAAGTGGAGCAGCTGGGACTCGAACCAGCGCCCATATAGGATGCCAGCTCTGCAGGTGGCGGCTTTACCTGCTATACCACAGCGTCGGCCCCTAATGTTATCTTTTTTAAAAAAAGTAATTTAGTGGCCAGGGAGTGCAGTGGAGGATGGCCCAGGTGCTTGGGCCCTGCACCCCATGGGAGACCAGGAAAAGCACCTGGCTCCTGGCTCCTGCCATCGGATCAGCGCGGTGCGCCGGCCGCAGCACGCCGGCCGTGGCGGCCATTGGAGGGTGAACCAACGGCAAAGGAAGACCTTTCTCTCTGTCTCTCTCTCTCACTGTCCACTCTGCCTGTCAAAAAAATAAAAAAAATAAAAAAAAAAAAAAAGTAATTTAATCCTTGCAGCAGTTCTTTTTTTTTTTTTTTTTTTTTTTAAGATTTGTTTTAGGCCGGCGTCATGGCTCGCTAGGCTAATTCTCTGCCTTGCGGTGCCGGCACACCGGATTCTGTCCCGGTTGCCCCTCTTCCAGGCCAGCTCTCTGCTGTGGCCCGAGAGTGCAGTGGAGGATGGCCCAAGTGCTTGGGTCCTGCACCCCATGGGAGACCAGGAGAAGCACCTGGCTCCTGCCATGGGATCAGTGCGCTGCGCCTGCTGCAGCGCACCATCTGCGGCGGCCATTGGAGGGTGAACCAACGGCAAAGGAAGACCTTTCTCTCTGTCTCTCTCTCTCACTGTCCACTCTGTCCAAAAAAAAAAAAAAAAAAAAAAAAAAAAGATTTGTTTTATTTATTTGAAAGATAGAGTTATAGAGAAGTAGAGACAGAGAGAGAGAGAAGTCTTCCATCCACTGGTTCACTCAGAAGCCAAGACCAGGAGCTTCATCCGGGTCTCCAACATAGGTGCAGGAGCCCAACCACTTGGGCCATCTTCCACTGGTTTCCCAGGCTGTTACAGGTAACTGAATCAGAAGTGAAGCAGCTGGGACTTGAACTGGCTCCCATATGGGATGCTGGCACTGTAGGCTGAAGCTTTAACCCAATGTACCACAGAACCGCCCCCAGCATAATGTTATCTTGAGTGGCCTATATTAGAACCTTTCACTTTTGATAGACTTGGAGGCGGGGTTACCAAGGCACCCAGAGTAATCACTCTCCAAAATAACAGATTAGTGTCTGGATTCCAGTTCTAATTTACTAGCACTTTTTTTTTTTTAAGGATCCAAATTTGATATTTTAAGCATGATTTTTCTTGTTGTTTTCTTCCTTTCTATTTGAATGGAGCAGGGGGAGAGAAAGATCTCTCATCTGCTGGTTCACCCTCCAGATGCCTACAACAGCTAGGGCTGAGTAAGGCCAAAGCCAGGATCTTAGGACCCAACTACTTTAGGCATCGTTGGCTGAACCTTAGCAAGTTGTTTTTTTATCATCTATTTATTTATTTGCGAGGCAAAATTACAGAGAGAAGTCTTCTATCCGCTGGTTCACTCCCCAAATGGACGCAACAGCTGGAGCTGAGCCAATCCGAAGCCAGGAGCTTCTTCTGGGTCTCCTAAGTGGGTACAGGGGTCCATGGACTTTGGGCCATCTCCTGCTGCTTTCCCAGGCCATTAGCAGGGATACTGGATGAGAAGTCGAACAGCTGGGACTTAAGCTGGCGTCCATATGGGATGTTGGGCTGCAGGTGGAGGCTTAACCTACTACACCACAGCACTGGCCCTACCACTATTCTTACAGAGTATCTACTAGAGGATAATTTGCTTTATTGGATGTTTGTTGATTTCCTTGTGAATTTTCTTTGAGTGAATACATGGAACTATTTTTAAGTTTTTGGAGTACAAGTAACTTAGAATGGGTATCTTTCATGAAGTGAAAATGCATTTGTAACCATGAAGGAAACTGAGGAAATTGCCATGGAACAATTCCCACATGCATAACACTGGTAGCCCAAATAGTTCCATGGTTATTTAAGATTTAATGAATTGTTTAAATAGTTCAGTTTAGAGCAAGTTTCCTAATTCATTTTTACAAAGTGAACACAAAATAGATACTAAAATTTGGCAAAATGTGCATATATACCTATGGGTCATATCAAGATAAGTATTTTGTTGTAGTATAATAAGAGGGAATATTTATTATCTCTTCCCTGTGCCAGGACCTCTATGTGATATGTGTTTTCTTTTTCATATTCACAATAATTTTGTTGATAACTGTTAATACAATAACTCATTATCTCCACTTTACAAATAAGGAAAACCCTTATAGTGAAGAATCTCAGAGAGAGGTTATATGAAAGAGTCGTTGTTGCCTGGAAAGGAATGAGTATAAAGTGACAACACCTGCATGGACTTGGATCTGACTCAAGGGACACCAAATTCTTTACATTTATTCTAGGATGTAAGAGATAAAAGCAACCACACATGAAAAAGAGAATCTGGAAAAATATTAAGTAAATTATTTTTATAGTAATTTATACCTAGAATAAATAGGATTATTACTTTCTCACAAATACATTTATGTATTAAATTTTTAAAAACTAGGTTCACATACTGTATTTTTAATTGATGTTTTTAAGGTAGACTAACATATTAGGTAGTGTGTACTACAAACTAGGTAAACTTTTCTGTCTGGTTGTTAAAATTGCTTTTTATTTTCTTTTAAAGTTAAGAATAAAGAGCTTGAGCTAATCAACAGAAATATTCTCATGTGCAGATAATGAAGCTGTGTTAGTGGCAAATTTCTCCAAGTATTCAGAGAATTTGGCTGTGAAAAATGCTTCACAGAAAACTTTGTGCTGGACCTTGGAGATCTATTGCACAATCCAGCTTATTTTATATAAAACTTCTGTTAAGAAAAGAGGCACGGATGGGTGCCTCTTCACACAGAGCACCAAAAATGTTAGGAAGAGAGGTGCAGAATAGAGAGGAGGCAGTATACGAATCTGGAGTCAGACCAGATTTATTCAGAGAATAATTGTTAGAGGTGGTTCACCAGCTGCCAGTGTGCACATTGATGGAACATGTTGCAGAAGGCCCTGACCCTAGGGGCCCGGCCTTTTTATATTTTAGGAGGGCTAGGGATGGGGGTAGGGGTAGGAGGCAGCAGCAGAGGCCGATTCCTAGAACTGGTCTTTCAGGTGGACCTGTGGGGCCTTGGGAACCTGGGAAAGAATGCAGGGTGTAAAGGCAATAGAGTGTGAGGCCCAATTGAGATTCAAGGGCAAGGAATAAATTCCAGTGTTTATCTATCTTTTGGGCAATGATTGAGAATGGCTAAGGCTTATGTCTTTGTTCTATCAGCTTCAATTCCTGAAATCATTTAAAATGTGCTTTTGAAATTGGTAACAGTGGTAGCCATTGGGGAGGGGCACTAAATGGAAAAGGAGCAGTAATGCTTTACATTCTTTTTTTAAAAAACTTTATCCGAAAGTCAGAGTTACACAGAGAGAGGAGAGGCAGAGAGAGAGGTCTTCCATCCCTTGGTTCACTCTCCAAATTGCTGCAATGGCCCGAGCTGCACCATCCAAAGCCAGGAGCCCGGGGCTTCTTCTGGGTCTCCCACACAGGTGCAGGAGCCCAAGGACTTGGGCCATCTTCTGCTGCTTTCCCAGGCCATAGCAGAGAGCTTGATCAGAAGTGGAGTAGCTGGGACTCGAACTGGCACCCATATGGGATGCTGGCACTGCAGGCGGTGGCTTTAGCTGCTATGCCACAGCGCTGGCCCCTACACTCTTGTAATACAAATATATTCCAATACTAATTTATTTCCAAAAATAATTTATAAAAATGTACTTTGGAAACTTGTTTTAAAGAATTTCAATTTTCATTTTGTTCACCAGTCACCCTGATTTTGTGTGTGTGTGTGTGTTTGTATCCATCTAGATATACTGTGTCTAGAGATTTACTATAATTTTATCATGATTTACATGAAATAATGAAGCAATACCATCCTAGTATTTATTTGGATTCCCCTCCCCCAACTTCTCCCATCTCTGTGGCAGAACAATGATTAGAACTGAAACTAAAGAAAAGTAAGGTGAAGTCATTTTGAAGTTTTTTTTTCTATCAGGTGGGCCTCTGCTTTTTAAACTTTTTATTGAAGTACAGCATAAATACAAAAATATGCACAGGCTTTAAGTGTACACTTTGATAAACATTCAGAGTGAGCACACTTATAGATCACCTTTTGTTTTTATTTGAAGGAAGGGTTGCTGCTAAGTATAGATGATTAGATTTGTTCACCAATCTAATTGGGAGAGGGGGAGGGGAGGGGAAGGGAGAGGGAGAGGGGTCTTCCATCCACTGGTTCACTCCCCAATTGGCCGCCAATTTGAAGCCAGGGGCCAGGAGCTTCCTCCCGGTCACCTATGCCAGCACAGGGGCCCAAGGACTTGGGCCATCTTCTATTGCTTTCCCAGACCATAGCAGAGAGCTGGATCGGAAGTGTAGCAGCCTGGACTTGAACCTGCACCCATATGGGATGCCAGCACTGCAGGTGGTGGCTTTACCCATTATACCACAGCGCCGCCTCTAATAAATAAATATTTTAAACCCCCCCCCCAAAAAAAAACCTAAAACCATGTCTTTTCAATGTAAGTTTATACTGTCAACTTGTAAGAGTATATCTAGCTAAATCAAATAATGAAAGACTTTTAACAGGATATCTTGACTACTTACTCTATGCCATCCAGTTTAACAGGTGACTTATTTACATGTTATTTAATTCTTAGAAAAACTCTAGGGGGTGGGCTCTGTGGTGCAGCGGGTTAAAGTCCTGGCCTGAGGCGCTGGCATCCCATATGGGTGCTGGTCCCAGTCCCGGCTGTTCCTCTTCCTATCCAGCTCTCTGCTATGACCTGGGATAGCAGTAGAAGATGCCCAAGTCCTTGGGCCCCTGTGAAACCTGGAAGAAGCTCCTGGTTCCTGGCTTCGGATTGGTGCAGCTCTGGCCATTGTGGCCATCTGGGGAGTGAACCAGCATATGGAAGACCTCTTTCTCTGTCTCTACCTCTCTGTCTGTAACTCTACCTCTCAAATAAATAAAATACATATTTAATTAAAAAAAAGAAAAACTTTAGAAGATATTACTGTTTTAGGTAGATGCAAAAACTGAAATCTAGAAAGGCTGGATATTTGCCTTAATCTAAATCATAAGACATGGTGGGACCAGGTCTTAAAATAAGAACTTGAAAATGGCTAACCCTGCTTTGATAGTGTGTGTATAGTGCAGTGCCCTCATGGTAAAGTGTCAGATGTGGCCATGATAGAGTGAAGTGCTGGATTTTTGGTTTTGTGCTTTTGTTTTTTTAAATCAAAGGCAAGGAAATAATTCAGGAATGTCAGAAGTCCTCAAAGCAGTGTTTTGTTAGGATGAGGCTTTGGGGCTGCAATCTGATTTGAAGACAGTGCACAGGAACTTGTCTCAAAGATGTGTTTTCATAGTGAGTACACTAAATTTAGACTTTCTGTGTTTATTGGAGAGAATTGGTGTTGGGGAGCTATTGAAGACTCTAGGGAGAGAAAGGCGCCAGAACACTGTTTGTATTGCCTTGTCTTTGCACAAGGGTATGGTATGAACTGCTTCGAAATTGTGTTTTACACCTGTTCTTAAAAAGGACCATTGCACTGGGAATTTTAAAAAGGTAAGTTCTAAACCTCCTTTGTTTGTTTCAGGAAAACAGTTAATAGTTTAAAATGAAATAAGATGTTGCATAGAAGAGTTTAGTAGGATGTTTCACAATCATCATTTAACAGATTGAGTTCTGCTGTTAAGAGAAGCTTGGCACACAAGTTATGTGAAAGCTACTAAGCTTTTTTGTATCCAGAGACCTGTAGAATTAGCTTTTACTTATTAGAGTTGTAATAATGATCCATAGTATCTTAAATATCCACCTAGGACTTTTGGTTTGTGGTATATTGAGGGAACAAGCAAACCTGTTTCAGAGAGTAACATTGTTTAGGTCACTTTCCTTCTCTTTTTGTCTTGATGGTATTGCCACATATGTGATCAGCAACAAAAACTGGAAGCTATATGGCCAACAGTGTTGCCATTTGGGGAACTGTCTCTCCTTCTATTATTGCTGTTAAAAAGTTTCTTTCAATACTTGTCCTAAATTCCCCTAGTAAAGGAAAATTAGCATATGCATTTTTCACGCTGGAGCTATTAAGAACTTTGATAAAGTTACTGAACAAATGAAAATTAGTTTATCTTGACAAGTTTAATTTGCTACTGGAAATTCAGAGTTTGAAAACTGGTTTAATTGCGAGGAGTCCTTTCCTATTTAATAACCCAGATTGTGTTTTACTTTCCCAAAAAGAAAAGGAAAAATAATCTGCAAGTGCTGAACAGGAAAGTTTTCATATAACTGTCTGGTCACTAATATCCCAGGTAATGGCATGAATAATTAAAGTTGACTCAGTTAAAGAATACAGTTTTGAATGTTGTAATTTTTTTTAGAACAGTAATTCTGAACCCTGGATGCACTAGGTAATGATCCCTGAAGGCACTCTGCAGGCCAGAAAGAACTGGTTGTCTCCACAAAAAGCTTGCAGATTGGTGAATCCCTGGAAAAGATAATATTGAAAGTCATGCCTCCATTTTCTTTCCTATTCTGTTTTTTTTAAACAGAGCTAAGTAAATATGCCAACAAAACAAAGCTCAGGTTGAAGGCTGATTTTTTTTATTGCACGCAGAGTTAGACAGTGAGAGAGAGAGACAGAGAGAAAGGTCTTCCTTCCATTGGTTCACCCCACAAATGGCCGCTACGGCTGACGCTGTGCCCAAAGCCAGGAGCCGGGTACTTCCTCCTGGTCTCCCATGCAGGTGCAGGGCCCAAGCACTTGGGCCATCCTCCACTGCCTTCCTGGGCCACAGCAGAGAGCTGGCCTGGAAGAAGAGCAACCGGGACAGACTCCGGCACCCCAACCAGGACTAGAACCTGGGGTGCCGGTGCTGCAGGCGGAGGATTAGCCTAATGAGCCGCGGCACCGGCCTGAAGGCTGACTATAATGATGTATAGGTAAGGAGCACTGGAGTCAGTTCAAGCTAGGGTTCTACCACTTGCTAAACAGATGTATTATGCTGAATTAATTGTTCCTCAGTTCTAGGACTCTTTGTGGCCACCAGAATCTGTGGATGCTCAAGTTCCTGATATTAAATGTTGCAGTGTTTAAATGTAACATATGCATATCCTTTAAATCACCTCCAGATTCCTTACTATAACTAATATAGTGTAAACAGGTCTTATACTATATTGTTAAGAGGGAAAAATCTGTGCACATTTAGTTTAGACAAGTTTTTCTGAATATTTTTGACTTGCAGTTGAATTGTTGGATATGGAGAGCCCACTATAGAAGGATACTTTTAAAACTGTGTAGGGAAATGACCTAAAAGGTACTGCATGTTTTCCATGAACATTTGAATGACCTCATGCTTCCCTTCTCCTTGCCTCCATTTTCTCATGTAGAAAGTAGAGTCCAGTATATTTTCCTCATAGGGTTTTGTGGTGTTAGAGTGGTAATACTTGTAAAACAGTGGGCAAAAATGCTTGGCATGTTAATTATGTTTGCTAATAATAGTAGACAGGACAGCAGCTACATGGCCATTGGGCATCCTGCTCTCTTCCTGTTTAGTGTATAAAATGAATAAGCTCATGTTGTAATGTTATGAGCATGAGCATGAAAATACCTGAAGTTAAAATACATCTTAATTAAACAAAACCTGGTAGTGCCCTTAGGATCAGCTGGTGCTCTTCCTTCATTTATAGGTGAGGATATTAACATAACAGAATCAGGGTTGAAGAAGACCCTAGGCCTCAGGTTCACAGATTTCTTTTGTACTAAATCACAGAACCATGTGTTCCTTTCATTCTTAAACTTCTGCTTCAAAGGAAACTTGTGTGTGTTTAAAATTTTAATAGCTTAATGTTAAATTCTTAAAATTGAAGTTAAAAGGATCCTTTAAAGCAAATTGGAATATGTTTTATTATATACAGACTTTCTGTGTTTGGGAACAGAGACTGGTAAGAATGTTTGCCTTTGGGGAGGGAACTGGAGTAGAAGTGGAGTTGGTTATTGTGATATTTGGCAAGGTATACAATACCTATAAATACCTGTAAATGCCAGAGAATGGAGTGATCAACTATTTCAACCCAATTATAGGTAAGTAGAACAGGACAAGGAAAAAAGTAGGAATCAATATTTGTAGTTATTTGAAACTTGGACTACATAGATTCAGATGAAGTTTTGGAGAATCCCTTGTAATATCCACATTTCTTTAACTTTTATTTAATAAATATAAATTTCCAAAGTACAGCTTTTGGATTATAGCAGCTTTTTCTCCCCATAATCTCCCTCCTACCTGCAACCATCCCATCTCCCATCTCCCACTCCCTCTCCCATCCCATTCTTCATCAAGATTTCAAATATCTTTACATACAGAAGATCAACTTAGTATATACTAGGTAAAGATTTCAACAGTTTGCACCCACACAGAAACACAAAGTATAAAGTACTGTTTGAGTACTAGTTATACCGCTAATTCACATAGTACAACACATGAAGGACAGAGATCCTACATGGGGAGTAAGTGCATAGTGACTCCTGTCGTTGATTGAACAATTGCCACTCTTATTTATGACGTTAGTAATCACCCAAGGCTCTTGACATGAGCTGCCAGATCTATAGAAGCCTCTTGAGTTCACCAACTCCGATCTTATTTAGACAAGGCCATAGTCAAAGTGGAAGTTCTCTCCTCCCTTCAGAGAAAGGTACCTCCTTCTTTGATGGCCTGTTCTTTCCACTGGGATCTCACTCAGTATCCACATTCTGACTACTGTCTGCCCAGGTTGCAGGAGCCAAATGGATTGGGGTAGGTAGGCATATTTTTGTTTCATTTGTGTGAAGGCTTTTGTGAATCATATCTGACCCATCTCTGTCTCTGACTTAGTAGGTAACCTTGTTAAGTTTCCTAACCCAATTCTTCATCTGTTAATGGATGGAATGATGTCTGCTCTTACCTTGTAGATAGGGTTATTGCAGCATAAAATGAAATCGTGAAAATGTTTCCAATTTTGTGCTTAGCTGTGTTAGAAGACAGAAGCTTAACTTGAGGAAAATAAAAAGTTTTAGCAAGCACAGCTTCATACTAGGTTGGATTACTTGTGCATTAATCATTTCTCTTAAAGGGAAGAAGGAAGGTCAAAAGGTCTCTGATTGGATATGTTGTATTCCATCGTCTTCTTTTTCTGTGTGTGCATGTGTGTTTTATAATATAATTTTTGAACTTCCTAGTTTTTGTTTTAAAACTTACTTTATAATTCAAAGAGCCAGCTACTTCTGGTTAACTTCCTGTTTTCTGAAACAGGAAGAAGCATTTTGAAATAAAACGATCCAAATGTGTTTTGGGTTATTATTTGTAAATTTCAAAGCATGACATCTTGAAGAAAAGGATAGATCTGTGTAGGACCTGATACATATTTAATTTAGATAATTCTTATGGTGGGAGTAATATCTATAATCTCAACGTGCAGTTCTGCAAACATGAATTTTAAAAGATTGAGGCTGCTGAGTTATAATGAAACCATACATAATTTCAATATAGAATTAACTAAGGAAAATAGCAAAGTATCTGACATTACCTATGAGCAAGAACTTTTTTTTTAATATTTAAGAAGATGATACTTTATGGGTGAAATGTTTATGTAAGAACCAAAATGTCTGCATAGTCTTGAGGTATCTTCCTATAATATAATTATTAGTTACAAAGGGAAAAATTGTAACTTTACAGCTGAAGAGATCTGATGGACACTACCTTAACTAAGTGATCAAAATTAATAACCCCAGCTATAGGACATACAGATTTTTTTTTAAGGTTTTATTTGTTTACTTGAAAGTCAGAGTTACAGAGAGGCAGGCAGAGACAGAGAGAAAAAGAGAGGTCTTCCATCTGTTGGTTCACTCCCCAGATGGCTGCAACAGCTGGAGCTGCGCAGATTCAAAGCCAGGAGCTTCTTCCGGGTCTCCCACGTGGGTGCAGGGACCCAAGGACTTGGGCCATCTTCTACTGCTTTCCTAGGCCACAGCAGAGAGCTGGATCCGTCGGGACTCGAACTGGTGCCCATATGGGATGCCAGCACGGCAGGTGGCAGCTTTCCCTGCTATGCCACAGGGCCCTGACAAATACATATTTTAAAAGCTATGACATACTGTATTTGTATATACTTTTTTTGGTATTCGCGCCAAAAATGAAAATAATTGAATGATTGAGGAGAGGAGATACCATACAAACCCAGGTTGAGAACATTCTACAAAATAAATGCTCTATACTCTGCAAAACTGTCAAGATTGTGAAAGACAAAGGCTGAAGAACTGTTCCAGGTTAAAGGAAAAAAAATATTTCAGGTTAAAGGACTTGTT
Organism: Oryctolagus cuniculus; assembly: GCF_964237555.1. Lineage (NCBI taxonomy): Eukaryota > Metazoa > Chordata > Mammalia > Lagomorpha > Leporidae > Oryctolagus > Oryctolagus cuniculus. The sequence continues at coordinate 60,229,500 of NC_091440.1, read as the reverse complement.
ATTAAGGAACAGGCAGGATATTTATTAAATTAAACCTATGATGCTACATTGACTCCTGAACCAAAAAAATTTTTGTTCATTTTTTTTTATAAAGGATATCAGCAACAAATTGATTATATTATAGCGTTGCGCTTCAAAAAGTTCATGGATAATAGAATTAAAAGATAAATTTATTTGGGTGTCAAAAATTTATGAAACGTGTATATGAGGAGCCTTCAAAAAATTTGTTTATGGAAAATACATATTATGAAAAAAGTGTGCATAGACTTCAAGTTATTGTTGCACCAAAGTAAACTAACCTTTTAATACCTTTTTCTTTCCATTGTTTTTTTTCCATTGTTAATTTATTTGAAAGGCATAGTTGCAGAGAGGCAGAGAGCAATATCTTCCATCTGCTGGTTCACTCCTCAAATGGCCACAACAGCTGGAGCTGGGCCGATCTGAAGCCAGGAGCCAGGAGCTTCCTCTGGGTCCCCTACATGTGTGCAGGGGCCCAAGGACTTGGGCCATCTTCTGCTGCTTTCCCAGGCCATAGTAGAGAACTGATCAGAAGTGGAGCAGCTGGGTCTTGAACTGGCGCCCATAGGTGATACCGGCACTACAGACGGCAGCTTTAACCTACCACGCTACGCCACAGGGCACCCCTTAATTCCTTTTTCTCAACAAACTTTTTGAAGTACCCTTATACTCATGTTACTTTCTGGTTTCGATAATTGTGCTGTATTTATATAAGATATTCTTATATGAGCATTTAGGAAATAAATTACTGGAATGTTCAAGGTTAAAGGAGCGAAATCTCTACCACTTTCAAACAAATTAGAAAATGATATAGGAAGAGAATAATAAATATAAGTGTGCTTCATAAAGTTCATGGAAAAATGGAGTTAAAATATATTTGGTACAAAAAGTTTTGAAATTCATGGGTTTTTTTCATAATATGCATTGCCTATGAACATTTTGAAATATTCTTGGAGTTAAAAAAAAGAAATATTCTTGGAGTTGTGATTAAATGCTGGAATTTGAGGAATATAGAGGAAGGTTGTATGGGAATTATTTGTGCTGTGTTTGCAACTTTTCTAAATCTGGAATTGTTTCAAAATTGAAAGTTAAAGAGGTACGAGCTTAATGAGGTTTGTCCCTAAGTGATTTCTGAGTGGATTGCTGGAAACTATCTGGGTCAATTCCTCATCTGTAAAACAAGGTGGACGTACTAGATTAAACTTTAAGGCTTCCTTAGTTCCAAAATTCCATGATTTCATAACTAGACATTAACAGTAATAATGTGTACTGTTAATAGCTATGATTGAAGAGAACAATAAAGAAAATGAAAGTTAATTTTCCTGTTTGAGTCAAAAGCTGTTGTTAAAATCAAGCCTCTATGTCAAGTGATGGTGTATTTATTAAGCTCACAGGAACTATTTTTTGGTTCATGCCAAACTTTTTTTTTTGACAGGCAGAGTTAGAAAGAGAGAGAGAGAGAGAAAGGTCTTCCTTTTCTGTTGGTTCACCCCCTGCAAATGGCCGCTACGGCCTGCGCACTGTGCCAATCCGAAGCCAGGAGCCAGGTGCTTCCTCCTGGTCTCCCATGCAGGTGCAGGGCCCAAGCACTTGGGCCATCTTCCACTGCCCTTCCAGGCCACAGCAGAGAGCTGGACTGGAAGAGGAGCAACCGGGACAGAATCCAGCGCCCCAACCGGGACTAGAACCTGGGGTGCCGGCGCCGCAGGCGGAGGATTAACCAAGTAAGCCGCGGCGCCAGCCCATGCCAAACTTTTGAGATTTTACTTAATTGTATTTTATATTTGCATATCACTTCTTGGTTCATGCTTATGCATTGATATATTATAAGGCTTTTAAATTTAATGTCGTTTAAAAACTATAGATCATTTATAGGTTTCCCAATGAAACTTGGGTAGTAAGACCCAAGAATAATGGAAATTTAGATGACCTTAATGGAAAGATATTCTCTGCAGCCCCAAAAATGTAGAAGATCAAGTGGCTTATGAAGTAAAAGCTAAATTGATGACCAGCATGAAATATTTTTGGATTATATTTGTAACAAAAATGAAACTTTTAAGCATTTGTTTTCTCTCACCTCTCTTTCTCTACCCTTTCCAGCTTGGTGATCCAGCGATTTTTCCTGCAGTAATTGTGGAACATGTTCCTGGGGCGGATATTCTCAATAGTTACGCTGGTCTGGCCTGTGTGGAAGAGCCCAATGACATGATTACTGAGAGCTCCCTGGACGTCGCTGAGGAGGAAATCATTGATGATGACGACGACGACATCACCCTTACAGGTGTGTGTGTTTTCAGCAGACCTTGCTGCGGCACTGTTTGGGACACTGTATCAGTCCTGAGGTTTTGGGGGTGTAAAATGTCCCTAACTTTTTTTTGAGAAATTTCATTACCTATAGAAGCTAGATTCTTGCTGAGAGGAGACAACATTTTCTGAGTCATTTGCTGTGTTTCATTCTGCCGTCTTACTTCCCCTTTGTTCTTTCCTAAGTATGTTGAGATGAACATGACTGAAATAGGAGATGTGTGAGAGGAACCAAAACTACTCAGTTCACCAAATCTTTGTTTATATACCTGGCTCTGTATTCCTGAGAACAAAATGAGATTGGTTGTAGGGGAAGAGATAGGAATGCTCTTTGCTTACTACTGCCACAAGATCAAAATAGTAGACCATGACCCACATGTACGGTAAGAGTCCTGAGATTTATAGATTTCTCTTTTGTTCATGTAGAACACGCAAGATTTTTTGTTAAAGATTTTATTTATTTATTTGAGAGGTAGAGCCACAGAGAGGGAGAGACAGAGAGACAGATCTTCCGTCCGCTGGTTTACTCCCCAGATGGCCGCAATAGCCAGAGCCAAGCCTGCGCTAAGCTGATCCAAAGCCAGGAGCCAGGAGCTTCTTCTGGGTCCCCTGCAGGTGCAGAGGCCCAAGCACCTGGGCCATGCTCTATTGCTTTCCCAGGCCATAGCAGAGAGGTGGCACGGAAGAGAAGCAGCCAGGACACGAACCGGCAACCATATGGGATGCTGGAGCCCCAGGCGGAGGTTTAGCCCAATACACCACAGTGCTGGCCCTCAAGCAAGATATTTTGAACTTCAAGAGTAGACTATGTAAATTTGAGGTAGTGGTACTTACATTTTTGTCATTTTTAGAGATCTGTATATTGTACTTTTATATATTTACATGTATATTTTTCTTGGCCAGTAATGTTGGATATATTGAGAAAAATATTTGAAAGTAAATACTTGTATTTTTATTCTTAAAATAAGCTTCCTAGAAATAGGCATAATGGGTGGATCGCTAGATCAAGGTGGCAAGTATTGTGGCTCCTAGTGTCAGCTTTATCTTAGCACTGACCACAGTGTGTGTAATATGTAATATGTATTTAGTAAAGTTTCTTGTGTCAACTTAAGCTACCAAATACTAAAAGTTTTGAAGTTAGAGAAACTGGAACAGAGTGGTATTAGTGAAAGAATGTCAGTTGGACTATTCAAAATGAATATTAAGACTAGATGCATAGTCTGATCTATGTAAGAAGTTAAGAAATACTGTCTGTTGCAACAAACTGGACACAACTGGAGACCATTATGCTTAGTGAAATAAGCCAGAGACCAGAAGATGCATATCATGTGTTTTCTCTGTGTTGTGGCTAATATATAGAGTTCAAAAAGAAAAAAAAACTGATGTATAGGAGTGAAATTGACATATTATGATTTTTTTTTTTTTTGACAGGCAGAGTGGACAGTGAGTGAGAGAGACAGAGAGAAAGGTCTTCCTTTGCCGTTGGTTCACCCTCCAATGGCCGGTGCACTGCAGCCAGCGCACCGCGCTGATCCAAAGGCAGGAGCCAGGTACTTTTCCTGGTCTCCCATGGGGTGCAGGGCCCAAGTACTTGGGCCATCCTCCACTGCACTCCCTGGCCACAGCAGAGAGCTGGCCTGGAAGAGGGGCAACCAGGACAGAATCCGGCGCCCCGACCGGGACTAGAACCCGGTGTGCCGGCGCCGCAAGGCGGAGGATTAGCCTGGTGAGCCGTGGCGCCGGCCGACATATTATGATTTGATTATTGTATATAACCCTTGGCTATATTCCTATGGAACAGTGATCTTTTTACTTGTTGATCACTACATTTAGTAGAATATTAAGCCTGTGATTATAAAGTAAATTGAAAGTTTGTTATTGGAAAAATTTTTTTAATGGAAGGAGGAGGGAAAGAAATAGCCTTATGTTCTTAGATATTGTACCTTTGAAATACATGAAATGTATTCTCCTTATATTAAGAAAAATTTTAAGGTAATAGTGACATTTTAAATGAGAAAACAAAGGAAGAATGACTGGATATTCATTTTGTAGGGGAGAGAAAAGAAAGATTTTTATACCTTGGTGATGTTTCATAATGTCAACTTATATCACAAATATATGAAAAAAATATGATGACAAAACCATTAAAAATAATACTTCAGGGATGGGCATTTTGTCTGTTGGTTAAGATGCTGCTTGGCAGGGGTTGGCACTGTGGCATAGCTGGTTAAGCCATGGCCTGCAGCGCCAGCATCCCATGTGGGTTCTGGTTCAAGTACCAGGTGCTCCACTTCGGATCCAGTTCCCTGCTAGTGCACCTGGGAAAGTAGCAGAAGATGGCCCAAGTCCCTGGGCCCCTTTACCCATGTGGGAGAGCTGGAAGAAGCTCCTGGATTCAGCCTGACACAACCCTGGCTGTTTGGGGAGTAAGCCAGCAGATAGATGATATCTCTCCCCACCTCTTGCCCCCTTCTTTCTCTGTACCTCTGCCTTTCAAATAAGTAAATAAATCTTTAAAAAAAAAATCAGAGTGTCTAGGTTCAAGTCTTGGCTCTGCTCCCAATCCCAGCTTCCTACTACTATGCAGAATAGGAAGCAGCAGGTGATAACTCAAATTTTTGGGTCCCTGCCACCCATGCGGAAGACTTGGACTGAATTGCTGGCTTGAGCCTGTCTCAGACCTGCCTATAGGAGGCATTTTGGCAAGTAAACTTAGTGGATAGGAGCTCAGTGTCTGTCTGTCTCTGTATCTGCCTCAAAATAAATAAATAAAATATCTAAAAGTAACAAAGAGGATCTGGCATTGTGGCAGCAGGTTAAGCTGCTGACTGTGATGCCAGCATCTCAAATGAGCTCTGGTGTGAGTCCTGACTGCTCCACTGTAATTTTATGAAAACAAAACAAAGCAAAAAACACGAGTAAGTGATCCACTGTGTCCAAGGACAGGTTAGTAGCATCTTTACAGCTTCCTGCTTTCTGTATCACTAACGGCACACAGAACACTATCAGTTCATCCCTTCTATCCTGTTTCATAAGGTATACTTTGTTCTAACATAATCTTACCATTCCAGATGAAAAATGGGAGGTTTGGGGCTCGTGTTGTGGTGCAGTTTAAGTTGCCGCCTGCAATGCTGGCTTCCTATATAAGCTCCGGTTCAATTCCCACTTGCTCCACTTCTCGTCCCGCTCCTTACTAATGGGACTGGGAAAGCAATGAAAGATGGCCCAAGTGCTTGGGCCCTTGCCAGCCATGTGGGAGACCTGGATGAAGTTTCAGGCTCCTGTCTTTGGCCTGGCCCAGCCCTAGCCATTGTGGCCATTTGTGGAGTAAACCAGCAGATAGAAGATTTCTCTCTCTCTCTCTCTCTCTCTCTCTCTTTAACTCTTCTTTTCAAATAAATAAATAAATAAATATTGAAAAAAGGAACAAAGGGTTTTCCAAGCATAAACATAAGAAAAGTGTAAAAGGAAATAAGAATTGGTAACAAATACTGGAAATTTGTTCAGTCCAAAAAAGCAATACAAGGATACTTAAGTTTATTTGGTATAAAATGTGTTTGAAGTCTGTGCATAGTTTGTTTCATAATATTCATTGTCCATCTGAAGATCTCTGTGTAATTGAAATAAAAAAGGCAAGTAACAAATGGGTTATGCTATTTACAGCCTATGTGGTTGATAAATAATTAATGTCCTTAATATATAGAGAGCTGTTACAAATTAGTAACAACCTGAAGTGGGCAAAGAATTTGAATAGTTTCGTCAAATAAGTGAAAAAATATAAATGGCCAGTAAGTATGAGTTACTTTCCTTAATAAACAAATGTGATGTGAATAAAAATCAATTTATTTCTTGCCCATCATTTAGAAAAGATGATGAGATTATAAAAATGATAACTGTGACACTGAATTAGAGTTAAATGGATAAAAATAATACTGAATTTTTGTGATTCCCAACCAAAAAAAAATCTGTGCTTGGTTATGTTTCCTGGTGATGCTCACAGGTACTCAAAGACATATAAAAATAGAGAGTAGAAGCAGGATAAAGAATTATGATTTCTATTTATATATTTGGGAAAACTGGGAGCTCATGATAAAGGCTAGCTATAGCTGGAGGAAGATAAAAAAGGTTGACCTGGGCAGGGAGGAGGGGTGTGGCCTTGTGGGATAGCTGGCAAAGCCACCTGCAATACGGGCATCCCACTGGGTGCAGGTTCATGTCCCGGCTGCTCCGCTATGTAACTAGCTCCCTGCTAATGGCTTGGAAAAAGCAGTGGAAGATAGCCCAACTTCTTGGGCCCCTGTACCCCTATGGGAGACCTGGGTGAAGCTCCTGGCTCAGCCCTGGCTGTTGCTTTATTTGGAGAGTGAACTAGTGAGTGGGAGATTTGGCTCTCCTTGTTTCTCCCTCTCTGTAACTCTGACTTTCAAAATAAATAAATAAATCTTTAAAAAAATTGACTTGGGATTGAATAAAATTTTAGTTATCTGTAATAGTAAATGTAATAATGATAATCAAAATAATGACTCAGTTATTGAGTGCTTACTATATATTAAATTCAGATAGTTTTTAAATTAAAAAGTTTTAATTTTGAATTGTTCTTAAATTTATAGAAAGTTATAAAAGTAGTAGAAAAGAGTTCTCTTCCATTCTTCACCCTGCTTCCACTAATATCTTCTGTATGTTTATCAAGAACAGGACGCTAGCATTGATTAGATTATTATGTGCTAAGCCTAGATCTTAATTCTGTTTCAGCAGTTTCAAACTGATACTCTTTTTCTGTTCCAGGATGCTATCCAGAATCACATATCCTTTAGTTATTTGTTTTTAGCCTCTTCCAGTCTCTAACAGTTCCTTTGTCTTTCCTCAAGTCTCACAATAAAAAAGGAAAGCTCCAGTTACAGAAGTTAAATTATTTGCCCAAAGTCTTAGAGTTCTCATTGATAACATTGGGTTATAACACCCAATATTTGTGCTGTTTTCTATTTTTAACAAAGTGGGTTTTTCAGGAATTCAAAAAGTTCATGAAAAGATGGGATGAAAAGTTCTATTTTGGTGCAGAAAATTTTGAAACCCATAATTTTTTTTTTTTTTTTGACAGGCAGAGTGGACAGTGAGAGAGAGAGACAGAGAGAAAGGTCTTCCTTGCCGTTGGTTCACCCTCCAATGGCCGCCACGGCCGGCACGCTGTGGCTGGTGCACCACGCTGATACGAAGGCAGGAGCCAGGTGCTTCTCCTGGTCTCCCATGGGGTGCAGGGCCCAAGTACGTGGGCCATCCTCCACTGCACTCCTGGGCCACAGCAGAGAGCTGGCCTGGAAGAGGGGCAACCGGGACAGAATCCGGCGCCCCAACCAGGACTAGAACCCGGTGTGCCAGCGCCGCAAGGTGGAGGATTAGCCTGGTGAGCCGTGGTACCAGCCTGAAACCCATAATTTTTTATACTACATATCTTCCATGAACATTTTGAAGACCTCTCATGTAATCACATTTTTGTTCAGTGTAAACCAGTGAGACTTTTTTGTGTGTGTGTGTGTGTGTGTGAATCTAGACTTGCTTCTCCCTTGTAAGTAAAGAAATCAGATTAGTAAGATTAGAAATTTGTATTTGTTGCTCTCTGGGGTCTTTGTGTTTTGTTTAACAGTGTGACTACCACCATATGGGTTATCTGTTTTGAAGGTAGCAGGGTTTTTGCAGTGAATTCTGATGTAACTGGAAGTCTTAGGGATATGCTGCACTCCTGATAGGTTGGGAACCAATATCTCTGCTGAAGGGGCATTTATCCCTGTGCTTAGTCATCAGGGGAAACACTGGTCCTCAGAAAAAAAATAGAGACTAAGAAAGCAGATATATTGGATCTTTAGGAGAAGGAATTGTGTCTTTTTTTCAGTGCTTCACTGTCTTGGTTTTAGACTTGAAGACAGCAAATGATGAAGTACAGATAAGCTCCTTACTAGAAAACAGACCTGGTGTGGAATGAGTCATATCTTGGAAACCAGATTTCCTATTGTCATGTTCCCCCTTCTCCCCTTCTTATCTCCCAACTCAAGCCTTTACTGAACACAGCCATCCTTGTATGAGCAGTTGTCATGAGAAAGGAAAGAACCTTACAGATGTCCTTGTCCTGGGAGGGGTGGTGGTGATGGTAGTGGTGAACTGTGCCATTGAGAAACTCCTGGGGAAGTAAGAGATAGGTAAGAACAGTTTCATTCTTAGGAATGTTAGATGATACTTCAGATGATCTATGAGGATGCTTCATGAAGTTTGTGGAAAATGTGTATTATCAAAAAAAGCAATGTATAGATCTCAAAATATTTTGCATGAAAATGTGTTAATTCCGTTTTCCATAAGCTTTTTAAAGTGACTTTGTATTCATTTACTGGGGCTGCCATAGCAAAATACCACGTTCTGGGTATTGTATCCAAACAAGAGAAATTTATTTTCTCACACTTTTGGAAGCTAGAATTCTGAGATCAAGGTGTTGGTGACGGATTTAGTTTCTCCTGAGGCCTATTTCCTGGGCTTGTAGATGACTCTTCTTTCTGTGTACCGGTCTGTGACCTAATTTCTGCCTAGAGGAATACCAGTTATGCTGGATTAGGGACTACCCTAATGACTTTGTGTTAACTTGATTGTTTCTTTAAAGACCCTGCCTCCAAATAGAATCATATTCTGAGGTATTGAGGACTTGGCATTTTTTTTAAAAGATTTATTTATTTGAAAGAGTGACAGAAGGAAAAAGAGACAGACAGACGGACTGACAAAGAAATATAGAACTCTTTCATTTACTGATTTACTCCTCAAATGGCTACAACATCTGGGGTTTTACCAGGCCAAAGCTAGGATCCAGAAACTCCATCCAGGTCTGCCATGGGGTGGCAGAAACTTAGGTGTTTGAACCATTGTCTGCTGCTTCCCAGGCACATTTGGAAGGAGCTAAATTGAAGTGGAGTAGCCAAGACTTGAACTAGCATTCCATGGGGTGACAGCCCACTTTGCAACAACACCCACCCTGAAGGTTAACTTATTTTAATGATAGGCACAAAATGTTGCAGTTTATTCCATCTTTTTGATTGCAGGTATTATAGTTCAGCCCTGGTTATTAAGACAAATAAAGCAAATACCCTTTTTTTCTGCCATTTTTTGGGTTGGAAGCTGGCAATGGCAAATCTGCAATTTAGGTTCCTTCTCATGACCACTCCAAGTATCCCATTTGCTTTCTTCCTTCTTTCCTTCTCCCTCGTTAATTCTTTCCTCCCTCCCTCCCTCCCTCCCTCCCTCCCTCCCTCCCTCCCTCCCTCCCTCCCTTCCTTCCTTCCATCTTCCCTCTCCCCACCCCTCCCCTCCTCTCTCCTCCCCTCCCCTTCCCTCTCTTCTCCCCTCCCTTCCCTTCCTCCCCTCCCCTCCTCTCCCCTCCCCTCCTCTCCCCTCCCCTCCTCTCCCCTCTTCTTCTCTCCTTGTCAGAGTTACAGAGAGACAGAGGTAGAGAAAGACAGATCTTCCATCTACTGGTTCACTTCCTAGATGGCTACAACAGCCAGGGCTGGGCCAGTCTGAAGCCAGGAGCTTCATCTAGGCCTTCCACATGGGTGGCAGGGGTCCAAACACTTGGACAGTCTTTTGTTGCTTTCCCCAGGCCATTAGCCTGGATTGGAAGTGAAGCTATCGGGACATCTCCTATGGAACCAGCGTCCATAGGGGATCCCAGTGTCCCAGGCTGTGGCTTTACCCATTATACCACAACTCCGGCCTCAAGTATCTCAATGTGCTGATTTCTGAGATACACTGAAATGGTGATCACTGCAACATTCTTAAAGATTTCACCTCTTAACCTGACACCTTTTGCTAAGGCAGGGTACTGTCTATTAAAAGCTAACCCAGTGGCTGGCATTGTGGCATAGCTGGTAAGCCACTGCCTGCAGTGCTGGCATCCCATATGGTTTGAGTCCCGGCTGCTCCACTTCCGATCCAGCTCTCTGCTAGGCCTGGGAAAGCAATGGAAGATGGCCCAACTCCTTGGGTTTCTGCACCCGTGTGGGAGACCTGGAAGAAGCTCCTGGCTCCTGGCCATTGTGGCCAATTGGAGAGTGAACCAGCAGATGGAAGACCTCTCTCTCTCTTTCTCTGCCTCTCCTCTCTCTTTGTAGCTCTGACTTTCAAATAAATAAGTAAATGTTAAAAAAAAAAAAAAAACACTAACCCAGGTCCCATCAGCAATCTCAACTGTTAATATATAAAAATAAAACTGTGCTCCTAAGCGTTGATTCAAACCATTGTACTCAGATCCTGTGTCAGAATATTGGGTCGCTAAGACAAACAGAGATCCTGGCCAATGGCTTTGATGAAGAATGATCCCAGGACAATGTATATAATATCCTTTGCAGCAGAAATCAAGAAGTCAGGCAATCCTGATCTGCCTGACTAGTTTAGCATTATTTACTTACAGAGTATGTTTAAAGCTCATCCTAGATCAGGTATTGCACCCATAATCCCAAGAAATTGTTCAATTTTAGCACAATGAGTTCCTGCTAGAGCAAGTAAGAAATCATCTCTCAAAGCAAAGAGTGATGGTTTATCATCTTCGACAAGTGAGGAAAACATCAGGAGGAGGAAACAGCAACTACTTCCTAAACTCCCCATCGAATCCAATGGCTATCTTCATAGTCTCGGTTGAAAAACTCCATAGTTTTCAATTTACTAATTTGGAGAATACAATTTCAAGGTGTCTGTCAATGTCAAGAAGAATTCTCAGGCCAGTGCCGCGGCTCACTAGGCTAATCCTCTGCCTGCGGTGCTGGCACCCTGGGTTCTAGTCCTGGTTGGGGCGCTGGTTCTGTCCCGGTTGCCCCTCTTCCAGTCCAGCTCTCTGCTGTGGCCCGGGAAGGCAGTGGAGGGTGGCCCAAGTGCTTGGAGGGACCCGCATGGGAGACCAGGAGGAAGTACCTGGCTTCTGGCTTCGGATCGGCGCTGGCTGTGGTGGCCACTTGAGGGGTGAACCAACGGAAGGAAGACCTTTCTCTTTGTCTTTCTCTCTCACTGTCTAACTCTGCCTGTCCAAATATATATATATGTATATATATAAAGAAGAGTTCTCAGACTTTTCTTTGCCATGGCCAGTAAACTCCAATCCTTCAGTAGGACTCTCTCCTTAATTGCTTTCTGAGCATGCTGCTGGTAATGCTTGAAGAGTTTAACGCCCGATCCTTAGAGCTGTCCCTCTTGCAGAACCTCTCAGCAAACCAGTAACTGAAGCACAGGTTGTACTCACACTTCGTACCTGCACATGCCTTTCTGATCCTGTTCATGGCAGTGGCTGCTAGGGCTGCAGCAGCAGGCAGATCAGAATTTAACATACAAATTTTTGGAGGGCCTAGTCCAACCCCTAACAAATGATATGAAAGAAGTACTTATCATGTTTTTAAGATCTGATAATAGCATTGAGTTAGACTCTTCATCTTTTATATGCACATGTTAAAATATTTAGAGATAAAAGAAGACTTAGGGATAGTGGGTAGGACATGGTTCAAAGAAGATTGACCACTTTTTGGTAATGATTGAAACTGAGAATGAAGGTCTGGCATTGCAGTGCAGCTGGTTAAGCTGCTGCCTGTGACACCTCCACTTCTGATCCAGCTTCCTACTAATGCTCCAGGGAAAGCAGCAAAAGATGGTCCAAGTACATGGACCCCTGCCCCCATATGGGAGACCTGGATAAAGCTCCTGACTTTGGGCTGTTGCAGCCATTTGGAGTGATCTCTTTTCTCTCTCTCTCTCTCTCTCTCCCTCTCCCTCTCTCCCTCCCTCCCTCCCCCTCTCATTCTGCCTTTCAAATAAATAAATAAATAAATAAATCTTTTTTTAAAAGTTGATTACTAGAAAATACCTAAAAAGATCAACCCAGTCATTTTATAGTATAGAGTCTAGAGAAACAAAATAACTTGCCCAGTGACATAAGTGATTTAGTGACACAGCTGGGATTTCTGTCATTCTAGTATGCTTTCCACTGTAGTATAATGCCCATCTTATTTATTTTTAAAAATATAAAAATTATCAGAGAAATGACTACTTTCAGAATGTGAGCTGTGTTTTACTTATCATTTTACTTACTTGTATTGTGAAAAGTCTTTTTATTTTCTTTTTAATAAAGAATACAGTTAATTTATTAATTGTATGTTGATACAAATTTTGTATGTTGACTATATATATATGTCTGTATACACACACATACATACTCTCCAATACTAAGTGACGTATCCTGGCTTAAGAGATGAGCACAATGAATTTCAGAGCAAGAGATGTCTTACAGCTAATTCTGTTTTTTCTTTAATGTATTATAGTTGAAGCTTCTTGTCATAATGGGGATGAAACAATTGAAACTATTGAGGCTGCTGAGGCACTCCTAAATATGGATTCTCCTGGCCCTATGCTGGATGAAAAACGAATAAGTAAGTAGTTAACGATTGTTCTTGTTTTGCAGAGTTATTCTTGCCATCTCTCTCTGTTAGTAAATATAAAAAGACCAGAGACCATATTTTAGATTTTAAGGTATAGTACTCGTAAAGGAACATTTGTTAGAGTGTTCAGTTAAAGACTTTTAATTTAAGGGATGAATACTTCAGGAATAAAAAAATATTAGTTATCAAATAGTAGGTTTTGCAGGTTTGCTGTCTAAATAAGATCATGGGTGAAAGTATCAGTGTGTTTAGGTCCTAATCTCTTGTTTAGTTCTCTCTGTAGATACTTATCAATAAATAAACAAAAACACCATTGGAAATTTCATTAATACTTCATGACCTAAAATTCACTGCCACATCATTGATCTGCTTTTAAATCCATGTTCTCCTTTAATTTTAAAGATAGTTACTTATGGTCTTTATTTTTTGCTTTTGCAATTATTTACCTGAGAGTGACAGCAAAATGTTCTGGAAGCAGTGAGTACTCTAGTTGGTGACATCTGAGACAGTACTCTAGTGGAGGAAGTGTCTTGACTTGGATTGTAAATTACAAGCTTTTAATAGGTAGAGGAGACAGGAAAGGGCATTCAAACTAGAGGGAACATGTTGAGCCCGAGACACAAATGTCTCAAAAAGATGAAATAGTTGAGCAAAGAAATGTTTTTGTTCAGCTGAAGTGGAAGCTTCCTGGTGGATGGGAGATGAGATGGAAAGACAGGCTTGGTTTAGATTATGAAAGCTTTGAAAAACTTGGTTTGGAGTTTTTGGCTTGTTTTTATCCCTGGTAATCTATGGGAAGATGTGTGGATTTTATTGTTAAGATTTTCAGGTGTAAGGTTTTTGTATAAAGGAATATTATGAACAGATCAGACACAGGACTCAGAGCAGCAGTACGAAGAACGAGAGGAGATAGACAAGTTAGACTGGAGCTAGAAAGTAAATAAGAAAGATAATGAAATAGTCCTCTCCAGTCTGGACTGATTTAGGTACTTGATTTAGGGCAGAAGAAATAAAAGCAAGGAGTTGATTTCAAGATTTTATTTCTACTTTAGTCTTCATAGAAACAGGAACTTATTTCATGAAATTATTTTGGTTTGTAATGCACCATAGATTATAATTAGTTGATCTTATTTCCCCTAGATAATAATATATTTAGTTCATCTGAAGATGACATTGTTGTTGCCCCAGTCACCCATGTATCCGTCACATTAGATGGGATTCCTGAAGTGATGGAAACTCAGCAGGTGCATGAGACATATGCAGACTCACCAGGAGCCTCATCACCAGAACAACCTAAGAGAAAGAAAGGTGGGTAGTTTATCTGTTTAGGGCATACAGTCAAACCTTGATGTTGTAATCTAATATCATATTTTTTCAAGGATCAGTTTTTTAAGATTTATTTTATTCATTTGAATGGCAAAGTTAGAGAGGGAGAGAGAGATCTTTCATTCCCTGCTTTACTCCCCAAAAGGTTACAACGGCCAGGGCTGGGCCAGACTAAAGGCAGGAGCCAGGAGCTTCTTCTGGGTCTCCCACGGGTATGCAGGGGCTCAAGCACTTGGGCCATCTTCTGCTGCTTTCTCTGCTTATCAGGGAGCTTGATCAGAAGTGGAGCAGCTGGGATTGGGACCAGCACCCATTTGGGATGCAGGCATCACAGGTGGTGGGTTTACCCACTATGCCACAATGCCAACCCCATTAAGGATCAATTCTACACCAGTTAAAATGTATTTAAGAAAAAAATTGAGGGTACAACACATACATTAAGAGGCAGTTTTTCATATTAGAGTCATTCTTTTAAAATGCTTATTTTCAGCTACTTGAAAGGCAGAGCAACAGAGTGAGAAAAAGAGATCTTCCATTCACTGGTTCACTACCCAAGTACCCACAAAGGCAGGGCTGGGCAGGCCAAAGCCAGGAGTCAATAACTCCATCCAGGTCTTCTATATGGGTAGCAGGGGCCCATGTACTTCAGCTGTCTTCTGCTGCTTCCCAGGATGTATTGGCTGGAAACAAAGTAGCTGTGACCTGAACGGGCGCTCCCATATGGGATGTTGAAGGCATCTGAAGTGTAGACTTCACCCACTGCACCACAACACCTACAAAGAATGATTTTATCTATTTGAAATATTTGGTATATCTCACAGGAAACAAGTTAAAAAACAAAAACAAAAACAAAAACAAAAAAAACAAAAAAAACAAACAAAAAAAAACTAGGCCCAGAAAGAACTTAGGGGTAAGGGCAGATGAGCTCCCTCCCAAAAGGCATAGTTTGAAAGTCACCAGTCTGTGCCAGTGATTCTAATGGAAGATTTCAATGAATTAAAAGTTAACAGGTAGGAAATTGAAGAGGAAAATGTTGCAGTGTGTTGCCTGGGAATTTTTAAGTTTCCACAAATTTTCATTGTATTGATGATTCTGTTCCTGCTTGTTTGATATTTTGAGTTTAGTCCTTGTTCATTACAGCACCAACCACCAGTAACCTAAGTTTACATGAAAGTAAGAGAAATTCCAAGAGTCAAAAATGAAGAAGAAAGTGAAAATAGTGTGAGCCGACCTTGCAGCAGCTCTGAAGGGTTGAGAAGGATTTGCTAACAAATTGTTGCCCATGAAGAGGCAAAAGTGGAGGTCTTAGACTTATTTAAGATGGTTTATTGGGTAGAGATCACAGCATCTAACTGGAACCCTTGAAGTACTATAATTTCAAGGGTGAAAAATTCTACCAGTTGACACAGACAGATGTACTGGAAGTTTGTATTTCTCAGCAAGGGTTCTGAGTAGAGAAACTAATTCTTCCTTTGAGAATTCAGTAATCCTAGACTTCAACATTTGAGGAATTCCTAGCCAAGAAATTAGCATAAGAATAGTCCAAGGGTAATAATGACTTTGGTGCAACAGGTACAAGCTTTTGGTTTTTTTTTTTGTTGTTGTTGGACAGGCAGAGTGGACAGTGAGAGAAGGAGAGGGAGACAGAGAGAAAGGTCGAGAAAGGTCTTCCTTTTCTGTTGGTTCAACCCCCAGTGGCCGCTGTGACTGGCGCGCTGTGGCTGGTGCACCACGCTAATCCGAAAGCAGGAGCCAGGTGCTTCTCCTGGTCTCCCATGTGGGTGCAGGGCCCAAGCACTTGGGCCATCCTCCACTGCCTTCCCGGGCCAGAGAGCTGGACTGGAAGAGGGGCAACCGGGACAGAATCCGGTGCCCTGAACAGGACTAGAATCCTGGGTGCTGGCGCCGCAGGCAGAGGATTAGCCTGTTGAGCCGCGGCACTGGCCATGGTACAAGCTCTTGTAAAACTACGCTGGTGATTTATATATTCACCTAGGCTGCATGGAGTTTCCTCAGATAAAGTGCTATTGAAGGTTTCACAGAATAAATGAGGATACTTCCTGACTGAGAAGCAGCAGACATAGAAAACCCTAGGATTAGCTCTCTAAGAATTGAATAGAATTATGTGTTAGAAACTGAATGTAATTACAGTTTTTAAAGCAAAAGAATAAAAACATGGTCAAAGAGTAAGATTATTAAAAAAGACTGGGGGAACTTCCTTTCTTGGTAAGGATGTAATAACAGAACATGGATTTATCTTCTTACCTGAAACTACTAAGAACTCAGACAAAATATATGAAACAATGATATTAAAGAAATTAGACATCAGTCAACAGAGGCCAGCAATCCCTAAGAGACCAGAAACAAATGAGTTGAGCCCTACAGTTGCCTCATTTTACTCCATGAAGAAAACAATTTTGGGGAAAAATTTTGTCAGTTTCATAAAAATTTTTAATGTATAAATAGCATATGACCCAGCCATTCTGCTGTTAAATATTTACCCAAAAGAAATGAAACCATATGTTCATGGAAAAACATGTACACAAATAATCTTAGCAACATTATTTGCAATTACCTCAAACTGGAAATAATCTAAATGCCCATCAGCTGCTGATTGAGTAAATGTGTGGTATATTGGTAGAATAAAATACTACTCAGTAGCAATAAAATGGAACATACTATATAAAAGACTAACATCCTTTTTAATTGTGACATTGTTACGATAAAGAACGGCATCTCATATGGTCAGTGTTTTGTGTCCCAACTACTCTACTTCCCATCCAGCTCTCTGCTAATGGCCTGGGAAAGTAGTGGAAGATGGTCCCAGTGCTTGGGCCTCTGCACTGACATGGGAGACCTGGAAGAAGCTCCTGGCTCCTGCCTTCAGATCAGCTGGGAGTGAACCAGCTAATGGAAGACCTCTCTGTCTCTCCCTCTCTCTGTAACTCTGCCTCTCAAATAAATAATCTGAGAGAGAGAGAGAGAGAGGGAAAGAAGAGAAGAGAACTTACAGAAATGAAAAATGAAATGGAAAAAATAATACATGGGTTGAACAGCAGATTAGTCACTGTTTAAGAATTAATGAAGTCGGGGCCGGTGTTATGGCAGGTAAAGCTGCTGCCTGCAGAGCCGGCATCCTATATAAGCGCTTTGATTGGCTCAGCTCCAGCTTGGCTCAGCTTCAGCCATTGCGGCCATCTGGGTAGTGAACCAGTGGAGGCAGGACTCGATCCCAGGCACTTTGGTATAGGATGTGGGTATCCCAAGTGGTGACCTAACTCACTGCACCTCAATACCAGCTCCCTCTATTTTCTAAAGATTTACTAACTTATTTGAAAGGCAGAGTGAGGAGAAAAGAGATATTTTATCTGCTGGTTCATTCCCCAAGTGACTGATAACCTGGGTTGGGCTAGGCTGAAACCAGGAGCCCAAAATTCCACTTAGGTCTACCATATAGGCATCAAGGACCCAAGCACTTGGGCCATCATCTATCACCTTTTTAGGCACATTAGCAGGAAGCTGGATCAGAAGTGGGTTAGGTGGGACTCAAATTGGCACTCTGATATGGGTTGTAGGCATACCAAGAGGCAGCTTAATCCACTATGCCATAACACCCTTCCTCCCATTTAAAAAAAAATGTTTGCCAAGCTTAGGATACATCCGAGGAATGTCTTTTGACCTTTTTTTCTTTTCTCCTTACCCTCATTTACTCAAATGACTTCAAATATGTTTTCCTGTTCTGTTTTAGAGAATGGATTTTAACCAAGCTTGTGATTTTCAGCTCTAGATGTCTGTGTTTTAACCCAGAATTTACACTTCTGGTCCAGTCCATAAAATCAGCTTCAAGAATGTTTGGATAGGAAGCAGTAAATTAGAGAATGAAGTCTGTTCAAATTGCACTGTCATCTCAACTAAACACAGGCAACAGTACTACAAAGCCATGGTTCCAGATAACTGGCAAAAGATTACAAAACAAGGCTTCAAAAATAGTTAATTGACTCAGACTAAGGCTATTGGGTAGGCTTATTTAGTGATGGATAACCATTATGCTTGCATTCTGTATTAGTCAGTTTTATGTTTTTACAATAAAACACCTGAGAGAACTGAATTTATAGAGAAAAGGTTTATGTAGCTCACAGGTTCAGAAGCTCAGAGTCCAACATCTCGTGGTGGTGATGGAGGCATTCATTTGGCTTCTGATGAATGCAGTGAATGGCGATATAGTGGGGGAGAGCACTTGTTAGAGCCAGTGATTACATCTTGACCAGGGGTGGGGAGCTGGAAAGAGAGAAAGACACCAAGGCCCCACAGCCTCGTTGAAGGCATACTCCAGTAGCCTAAGGACTTCTCACTAGGCCTCATCTCCTAAAAGTTCCACTACTTCCCCCAGCACCACTTTGGGGACCAAGCCTTTAATACATAGGTCTTTAGGGAACCTTTAGCATCCAAACCATAACATTGGGAATTGAAAAAGATATAGAAAAATGAGATGTTTAAAAATACACAATAAAGGTCCAGCGCCATGGCATAGTGGGCTAAGCCTCCACCTGCGGCACCAGAATCCCATATTGGGGTTGGCTCAAGTCCTGGCTGTTCCTCTTCTGATCCAGCTCTCTGCTATGGCCCAGGAAAGAAGTACAAGATGGCCCAAGTGCTTGGGCCCCCCCCACACACGTGGGAGACTGGGAAGAAGCTCCTAGCTCCTGGCTTTGGATTGGCTCAGCTCTAGAGGCCATTGGGGCCATCTAGGGAGTGAACCAGTGGATGGCAGATCTTTCTCTCTGTCTCTCCTTCTCTCTCTAAGTCTACCTCTCAAATAAATAAAATCTTTAAAAAAATACCCAAGAACGTAAAAGTTACGTAGCTTACCAAGATTATATCTCACATATTTTCTATACCTGTAGAACTTAGGGGAGTTTCTGATATTTAAGAACTAACTGTATGCAGAAGTGTATTTAATCAAAAGGCTAAAAATCCATTTATTGTACTATAACAAGCTTATTTGAGAAGTCTTGAAAAACGTTCACGGAAAGTTCCTGTTAGGAAAATACTGCATGGATTTCAGAATTTTTTGCACCAAAGGAAACTTGAAATAATTTGTTACAATGTGTCTGAACAATATCTACTTTGAGGTACTAAGAAAGGTAAGACATCTGTTTGAAGAGACCGCTGTTAATGAGCAATGTGTATTCTGCTAGTATTGAAGCAGGAACAAACATTAAATTTATGGTAAGCGTGGAAGGGAGAATGGTGAAATCATCCATCTTTATGAGGCCTTTATAAGGAGAAAATCTTAAAGAAATTTATAAATTGGTAATTCATTAAAAAGGATGAAGAAAATCTCAAAAGAAATTATAAATTGATAACTCATTATTAAAAAAGTATGAGGGGTTGATGCTGTGGCACAGTGGGTAAAGCTGCCGCCTTCAGTGCCAGCATCCCATATGGGCGCTGGTTCGAATCCCAGCTGTTCCACTTCCAGTCCATCTCTCTGCTATGGCCTGGGAAAGCAGTAGAAGATGGTCCAAGTCCTTGGGTCCCTGTACCCGCATGGGAGACCCGGAGGAAGCTCCTGGCTCCTGGCTTCGGATCGGCACAGCTCCAACCATTGCGGCCGCTTGGGGAGTGAACCAGCAGATAGAAGACTCTCTCTCTCTAACTGTGCCTTTCAAATAAATAATTTATTTTAAAAAACAAGGATGATATGAAGTTGAAGTTGTGAAGCTCAAAACTGCAGACCATCCATGTCAATTTGTGAGGAAAAAATTAACCTTGTTCATACCCTAATTGAAGAGGACTGGTGATTAACAGCAGAAATGATAGCCACCATGATGGGATTCTCAATTGGCCTGGCTTATTATACACCTCTGACAGATTAGAACAGACTTTCTGCTGCATGGTACCAAAAGTTGTGCCCAGAGGAGCCACAGATAAGAACAGAGCTTTCAATAGAAATTTTCATTGCGTGGCATCAAGATACTGACGCATTTCTTCAAAGAACTGTAACAGATGAAACATGGCTTTACCACTGTGAACCGGAACACAAAGCGCAATCAGAGCAGTCGCTACCATGGTGGAGGTTGCCCAGTCAAAGAAAGGCAGCTGGCCAAGAGCAAATGTCATGGCAACAGTTTTATGGGATGCTCTGAGCAAAAATCTGCTTACAGACTTTGTGGGGGAGTCAGACATTACCATCTGCTTATTCTGAGAGTTGGTTTTGTAGAGAAAGCTGAAGCTTTAGCAGAAAAGTATCTGGGAAAGCTTTCCCCTGAGGTTTTCTCACCGCCAGGACAGTGTTCATGGCCATTGCTCTGAATAAACAGGGGACATAATTTTTTGATCATTTCAATGGAGAACAACATCTGAGACATCTACATTCCTGATCTGGCTTCTTCTGACTTTTTGTTTACTAATTGTAAATCTTCAGTTATGGGGCTGGTGTTGGGACATAACACTGGCATCCAGTATGGGTGGCAGTTCAAGTCCTGGCTGTTCTACTTCAGATCTGGCTCCCTGCTAATCTGCCTGGGAAAGCAGAGGAAGATGGCCCAAGTGCTTGGATCCCTGCCACTCACATGTGAGATCCAGAGGCAGCTCCTGGCTCCTGGCCATGGCCTGGTCCAGCCCTGGCCATTGTGGCCATTTGAGGAGTGAATCAAGGGATGGAAAATCTATCTATCCCTCTCTGACTCTGTAATTCACTCTGTAATCTACTATGCTTTCAAATAATAAATACATCTTTTTGGAAAATTAGAAATCTTCAGTTAATAATGTGAAAAAGACTTCATTGATACAAATTAAGTTCCCAGCACTTTCTGGTATAATTGCTTATAAAGTGTTTTCAGTTTGCTGGAGCTTGTGTTGAAAAATAAAGTTTGTATTTTTTATTTTTATTTTTAAATTCCATTTTCCATTCATTTTTTTGAAGTCTTCTCATATAACTAGTAGGCAGACTTACGTCCTCATTTTATAAATAGCAGGAGTGTTCTCCAGAATGTTAAGAAAGCACTGTCAGTATGGTTACCTCAGAAATAAGTTAAAGGACCAGCATTGTGGCATAGTGTATTAAGATGCTACCTGTGGCCGGCGCCGCGGCTCACTAGGCTAATCCTCCACCTGCGGTGCCAGCACACCAGGTTCTAGTCCAGGTCAGGGTGCCAGATTCTGTCCCGGTTGCCCCTCTTCCAGGCCAGCTCTCTGCTATGGCCCAGGAGTGCAGTGGAGGATGGCCAAGGTCCTTGGGCCCTGTACCCGCATGGGAGACCAGGAGAGACACCTGGCTCCTGGCTTCAGATCAGTGCGATGAGCCGGCCGCAGCGTGCCAGCCGCGGCGGCCATTGGAGGGTGAACCAATGGCAAAAAAAAAGGAAGACCTTTCTCTCTGTCTCTCTCTCTCACTGTCCAAAAAAAAAAAAAAAAAAAAAAGCTACCTGCAACACTGGCAATCCCATATGACCATTGGTTCGAGTCCTGGCTGCTGCACTTGTGATCCAGCTCCCCGCTAATGGCCTAGGAAAAGCAGTGGAAGATGGCCCAAGTGCTTGGGCCTGTACACCTATGTGGGAGATCCAGAAGAGTCTCCTGGCTCCTGGTTTCAGCCTGGCCTGGCCCCAGCTTTTGTAGCCATCTGGGCTGTTGTAGCCATCTGGGGAGTGAACCAGCAGTTGGGAGATCTTTCTTCTGTCTCTCCCTCTCACTGTGTGACTCTTTTAAACAAATAAATGCAACTTTAAAAAAAAGTATAGTTAACTTCATTTTTATAGGTGAGCTAAAATATTTCTTATATAAGAGGGTTTGTGAGCTGACCTACGTGGTGTTAGTTTTTTATTGGAATTATTTTTCTGTCAGCAAACAGCATTATGAGACCTGTATATAAATCATTTGACAGTTAAATTTTTGGACAAGTTATAAAATAGTTAAATGGTCCAATCTCTTTCACTTTAGAGGCCAAATACTTATGCACAGCTGTTCTGATTTCAGGGAGGAAAACTAAACCACAACGACCAGATTCCCCAACCACTACACCAAATATATCTGTGAAGAAGAAAAACAAAGATGGGAAGGGTAAGTACGACCATAATCCCCAACACTTTGCAAGTCAAATGGTGTTCATATTGCTGTATAGTATTTTCATATTGTTAAGTGGAAACCACCTGCTTTCTTGGTATAGTACATTAAAATGGAACTTATTGCTGCCACCTGCTTCTAAGATATGATTGTCAGTGCCTGCTAATAAAGTAAGTCAAGAAATCTATTTCAGTAATTTTCATTTACCCTTCAAAATAATTCATTTTTTGATTTATTAATGGGCTCTTGGACAAATTCAGCCAGATTAGATTTTCAGTTCATAGATTTTTTTTTTTTTTCTTTTTTGAAAGGCAGAAAGACAGAGTGCTCCCATCTGCTGTTTATTCCCCTAATGCCCCCAACAGCAGGGACTGGGCCAAGGCTGAAGCTAGGAGGTCGGAATACAGTCCACATGTCCCATGTGAGTGGCGGGAACCCAGTTGTTTGAACTGTCATCTCCTGCCTCTCAGGGTACACATTACCAGAAAACTGGAGGGTGGGCACCGAACCCAGGCTCTCCAATATGCAGTGCAAGTATCTTAGCTGCTAGGCCAAATGCCTGCCTTTCACTGAGACTTTATTATGTTATCTTGAAGTTCTAGGATTTTTATAACTGTTGCTCAAATACAAATAAAACTGTTCTGGCTGATATGCTGGCTCTACTATAAGGAAGAGAACTATTGAAAGGTTCTGTAAATCTCTTTCATGTTTCCTCTTTGTGATAGCTCTTAAAGATGCAGAAAAAATTACCTCAGAGTGCTTTCTTCCTGAATTATCACAAACTTAAATGATAAGATAGCTCTGTCTGGACATGTTATGTGGTAATAAAAAAAAAAGATCATTGTTAAGATCTTAGACTCTAAAAATGATAACTATTATATCACCAGAATTAACTGAGTTATGTAATATTTTTGTATAAATATAGATGGATTTATTATAAGATTATCAATTCTGTTTTATTGTGCTCTTTTAAATGAGAATTTGGTCATTTCAATAGAAATTATTTTTATTTTAGGAAACACAATTTATCTTTGGGAGTTTTTACTGGCCCTGCTCCAGGACAAAGCTACCTGTCCTAAATACATTAAATGGACCCAAAGAGAAAAAGGCATTTTTAAATTGGTAGATTCTAAGGCAGTATCCAGGTTGTGGGGGAAGCACAAAAACAAACCTGATATGAATTATGAGACCATGGGAAGAGCACTCAGGTATGTGAAGTTTTTCTAGTTTATCATGTTAAGAATGTCATTTCATAAATACTGAAAAAAAATGGATAACTTTTTAAACAGTAAAAAATTAAGCAAATGGTGAATTTATTTATTGAACTGCCAAAATTGAAATATTATTGAAATTAGTATGCATTTAAATTGAAATGTTATTTTTTTAAAGACCTGGAGTTATTTTTTATTTTTATGGTTGATTTATTTATTTGAAAAGCAGACTTACAGAGAGAGGGAGAGACAGGGAGAGATATCGTCCATTGGCTGGTTCACTCCCCAAATGGCTGCAATGGCCAAGACTGGGCCAGGCCGAAGCTTAGAACCTGGAACTCCATCCTGGTCTCCCACATAGGCGGCAGGGGGCCAACCACTCTAGCCATCTTTTACTGCTTTACCAGGCACATTAGTAGGGAGCTTGATCAGGAGTGGAGCAACTGGGATTCAAATTGGCACCCAAATAGGATGCCAGTGTCACAGGTGTCAGCTTTATCCACTGTGCCACAAAGCCTGTCCTTGAAATCATACTCTTTTTTTTTTTTTAAGAGTTATTTTTATTTGAAAAGCAGAGTTACGGAGAGAAAGGGGGAGAGACACAAAGAGAGATCTTCCTTCTGCTGGTTTGCTCCCCAGATGGCTGAAACAGCCAGGGCTAGGCCAGACTGAAGCCAGGAGGCAGGAGCCAGGAGCTTCTTGCAGATCTCCCACATGGGTGCAGGGGCCCAAGCACTTGGGCCATCTTCCACTACTTTCCCCAGGTCATTAGCAGAGAGCTGTATTCGAAGCCATATGAGATGTCAGCGTTGTGTATGTTGCGGCTTTATATATCATGTCTCAGTGCCTGCCTCAAAGGCTCATGTGTTTTGACCCATTAAATTCAGCATGAAGTACAAATGGTGGTAATGCAAGAACTTAAAAGGAGGATATATATTTAAGTGAATCTGAGATGTGATATTTATTAATAGTGGAATAAGTTAAAGCTTTAAGAGTAATGATGGTTATAAAGTGTTTGTAATTCGGCAGTCTTAAACTAGTTCTAGTTTTTTAACTTTTTAGATTCTTGTTTCATTAAAATCAGTGATTAAATTTGGATCACTTCATTATTTACTCCTATACAAAAAACTGAATCAAATTTAACAGATAGGAATGTTACAGGAAGCTATGGAGGTGATACAATTTCTTGAAGTTTGTAGGAGGTTTTATTATTATTTTTTTTTAATCTTAGCAAGTTAGTAGAAGAGTAGAGGAAGGAAGAAAAGTGAAGGGCTAGAATAATCCATATACTACAGTTTCCTAATTAAAATTGCTTTTAGATTTAGTTGGCAATTTAGATTTAGTTGTAAGGACTTTATTCTGTACATAAATGTATGGATATCTTATATAAAATAACTTCCTCATTTACAGGTCTTACTTGACTCCAACTTTATAAAGTTTTGTTATGATTAGTAAAATTTGATATTGTTGAGTATTATTTGTTTTATTAAAAATATTTATGATATTATCTGCTTTGAATAGGTACTATTACCAAAGGGGTATTCTGGCAAAAGTGGAAGGCCAGCGCTTGGTGTATCAGTTTAAAGAAATGCCGAAAGATCTTATCTATATAGATGATGAGGATCCAAGTTCCAGCATAGAGGCTTCAGATCCTTCACTGTCTTCAACAACCACTTCAAGTCGGAATCAAGCAAGCCGATCAAGAGTATCTTCAAGTCCAGGGGTAAAAGGAGGAGCCACTACAGTTCTAAAACCTGGGAATTCTAAAGCTACAAAACCCAAAGATTCCACGGAAGTTGCACAGCCGTCAGAAGTTTTGAGGACAGTGCAGCCCTCACAGTCTCCATATCCCACCCAGCTCTTCCGGACTGTTCACGTAGTACAGCCAGTACAAGCTGTCTCAGAAGGAGAAGGCACCATAACCAGTAGCATGCAGGATGAAACATTAAATTCTTCTGTTCAGAGTATTAGGTGAGAAGACAAAAGCTACAAATACATATCACTGTATAATGATGTTTCTAATCAAAGCAGTAAGTGGGTGAAACAGGCAGGCATTGTGATGTAGTGTGTTAAGCTACCACTTGGGACACCTGTGTCCATACTGGAGTGCCTAGTTTTGAGTCCTGGCAACTCTTGGGCTTCCCTCCAATTATCTTCCTGCTAATGCACCTGCAAGGCAGTGAATGCTAGCCCAAGCCCTTGGGGTCCTGTTACTCCTACGGATGATCCAGATGGAGTTCATATCTGCTGGCTTCAGCTTGGCCTATCTCTGGCTGTTGCAGGCATTTGGGGAGTGAACCAACAGATGAAAACTTTGTCACTCTGCCCTTTACCAAACAAACAAAAATTCTGAAAAATTTCTGATGAATTATAAATTACCAAAATCATAGCAGTTGATTACAAGCAGCTTCAGAGATTTTTTAAAAGTAGCTAACTGGGGCTGGCGCTGTGGTGTAGCAGGTAAAGCAGCTGCCTACAGTGCTGGCATCCCATATGAGCACCGGTTCAAGTCCTGGCTGCTCCACTTCCGGTCCAGCTCTCTGCTATGGCCTGGGAAGGCAGTACAGGATGGCCCAAGTCCTTGGGCCCCTGCACCCACGTGGGAGACCCGGAGGAAGCTCCTGGCTTCGGATTGGCACAGCTCCGGCTGTTGTGGCCATCTGGGCAGTGAAAACAGTGGATGGAAGACTTTTCTCTCTCTCTGCCTCTCCTTCTCTGTGTAGCTCTGACTTTCAAATAAATAAATAAATCTTTTAAAAAAAATAGCTAACCATAATGTAACCTATGTTATATAAAATAACCAGACACAACTGATGAGTTAATCATTAAGAAAAATAATTTAAAATTTCTGTAGATGGAAAAGGCTTCACGTTTTATTTCTTTTTCACATTTTTATCCCTGAATTTTTTTTATTAAAATTACTTTCAAGAATTTATTAGTATATTTACAGCATAGCTATTTTAACTAAGTCTACATATTTTTTGATATGGCAGTCTAGCACAAGGAAAGGACATCTTTTTTTAATTTGAACAAAGCCATTGAAGTCTTAGTGGTAGTAATGAGCAATATGGAAAATTTTCAAGTACATTATTGCTTGTACCACACCTCAGAGAAGGAAAGAGACAGATGAGAGTTGTGTGTATGAAAGAGTTGTATCTACCCATAATTTACGGTTATAAGAGTAAACATCTGTTTTTAGCTCAAGTTCTTCAGGACGTACATTTTAACGGGCAGACACATAAGCTCTGCATTCAGATGGCTTCTTATTTTTTTTACCAACCTTTTTTTTTTCCTATGTAAAGTGGAGATAGTATATGTATAGGATTGCAAGGCTGTACATGTTTATAGATGCAGTCTGTGCTAACTGTATGCCAAGTACTGTTTTGTCTGTATGTACGTGAATGTAAACTTTTGGCATGGGAATCCCTTAGAGCTTTTTAATTTAAAAATGATGTTTTTGAGGCTGTGAAAATGGTGATTATTCTGATTTGATCATTATACAGTAGGTATGCATATTGAATTATCATACTGTGCTCCACAAATATATACAAATCCTATGTACCACTAGACATGTTTTTCTTTTTTTTTTGTTTGTTTGTTTGTTTGACAGGCAGAGTGGACAGTGAGGGAGAGAGACAGAGAGAAAGGTCTTCCTTTGCCGTTGGTTCACCCTCCAATGGCTGCCGTGGCCGGCACACCGCGCTGATCTGAAGCTAGGAGCCAGGTGTCTCTCCTGGTCTCCCATGCAGGTGCAGGGCCTAAGGACTTGGGCCATCCTCCACTGCACTCCCGGGCCATAGCAGAGAGCTGGCCTGGAAGAGGGGCAACCGGGACAGAATCCGGCACCCCGACCAGGACTAGAACCCGGTGTACCAGCGCCGCAGGTAGAGGATTAGCCTATTGAGCCGCGGCGCTGGCTGACATGTTTTTCAAAGCATGGTTTCTTTTTTCTTTTTTCTTTCTTTCCTTTTTTTTTTTTTTTTTACAGGCAGAGTGGACAGTGAGAGAGAGAGAGACAGAGAGAAAGGTCTTCCTTTGCCGTTGGTTCACCCTCCAATGGCTGGCGCGGCCGGTGCGCTGTGGCTGGCGCACCGCACTGATCCAAAGGCAGGAATCAGGTGCTTCTCCTGGTCTCCCATGGGGTGCAGGGCCCAAGCACTTGGGCCATCCTCCACTGCACTCCTGAGCCATAGCAGAGAGCTGGCCTGGAAGAGGGGCAACCGGGACAGAATCCGGTGCCCCGACTGGGACTAGAACCTGGTGTGCCAGCGCCGCTAGGCGAGGGATTAGCTTATTGAGCCGCAGCCCCAGCTCAAAGCATGGTTTCTAACTCTAGGGTTGGGCATCATACCCAAACTCATATTCTACCCAAGTTACCATGATTCATATGGGCAGTATGAAAGGGGGGGCACAGAGTATTTTGAAGAATTTCCTGGGGGCTGGCGCTTTGGCTCAGCAGGTTAAAGCTGTGGCCTGCAGCATGGCATCCCATATGGACACATGTTTGAGTCCTAGCTGCTCCACGTCCAATCCAGCTCCCTGCTAATGCGCCTGGGAGGGTGGTTGGGCTCCTGAACCCATGTGGTAGATGAGGAAGCAGCTCCTGACTCCTGGCTTTGGCCTGGTGCAGCCCCAGTTGTTGTAGCCATTTGGGGAGTAAACCAGTAGATGGAAGACCTCTCTCTGTGTCTCTCCCTCTCACTGTCTGTAATTCTGCCTTCAAATAAATAAATAAATAAATAAATCTTAAAAGAAAAAAAAAAAAACCAAGAAGCTCCTGTATTCCAAAGTAATTCTGTTTACTACCAACTCATTCCTGCTTGCTCAATAACATGACTAATCTGGACCTTTATTTCTATTACCCTGCCCACCTATTAAATCTGTTACCTTAGATTCTCTTCTACCTCTGTCGTTTGAGAGAGGTGTTAGTATACAGCTGTTGGCTGATGCTCACAATGGTCACTTGGGTGGCATCTGAATTTGGGAGTCAGTGTCCTACTTGCATGGTATGATTTAGTTATCCTGTGCCTTCCCACATCCTTTGAGTTGCTCTGGGTCTTCATCTTTCCACCTAGCCCATCTTCTCCAGAATTTTATTTCCTCATATGTGTCAGACCATGTAACTGTAATTTGGTAAAATATAGCTTTAGTAATAATGATCAGTGGGTTTATGGGGACAAATCCAGTTGCTAGCCATCTGAAGTAGTAATCAAGTGCCTTTCATAAAATAACTTCACAGAGTTCAGAGAAACAATTGAAATTCAGATGCTGAGTTTTTGTTTGTTTGTTTGTTTTTAAGATTTTATTTGAGAGGTAGAGTTATAGACAGAAGGAGAGAGAGAGAGAGAGAGGTCTTCCATCTGCTGGTTCACCCCCCAGATGGCCACAATGGCTGGAATTGGGCCTATCTGAGCTGATCCAAAGCCAGAAGCCAGGAGCTTCTTCGGGGTCTCCCGTGTGGGCGCAGGGACAAAAGCACTTGGACCATCTTCCACTGCTTTGCCAGGCTATAAGCAGAGAGCTGTACTGGAAGAGGGGCAGCCAGGACACACACTGGTGCCCTTATAGGATGCTGGCACCACAAGCAGAGGCCTAGCCCACCACTCCACAGCACTAGTCCCCAGATGCTGAGTTTTCAGCTGTTTGTTTTAAACATTGTTGTGGCTGGACTAGTCCCCAGATGCTGAGTTTTCAGCTGTTTGTTTTAAACATTGTTGTGGCTGGCACTGTGGCATAGCAAGTTAAGCTGCCATTTTAGCACTAGCATCCCATATGGGCACCAGTTCCAGTGCTGGCTGCTCCATTTTCAATCTAGCTTTATGCTAATGTGCCTGGGAAAGCAGCAGAAGATGGCCCAATTGCTGAGGCCCCTGCACTCAACGTGGAAGACCCCAGTGAAGCTCCTGGCTTTGGCCTGGCCTAGCTCTGGCTGCTGCAGCCATTTAGGTAGTGAACCAATGGATGGAAGATCTCCCTCCCTCTCATTCTGATTTTCAAATAAATATTTTTTAAAAATTTATTTTAAGATTTATTTATTTGAAAAGCAAAGTGAGAACGCTAACTTCCATCCGCTGGTTTACTCCCCAAATGTTTGCAATGGCCAGGGCTAGACCAGGCTAAACCCAGGAGCTTAGAGCTCCAGCTTGTTCATCCATATGGGTAGTAGGGGTCCACGTACTTGGGCCATCTGCTTCTGCTTTCCCAATCACATTAACAGGGAGCTGGATCAGAAGCAGAGCAGCTGGGACTCCATCTGATGCATGATATGGGATATTGCTGTTGCAAGAGGTGGCTTAATGCACTGCATGATAATACTGGCCACTGTTTTATATTAACAGTGGTTATGTCTATAAATTTAACAACTGTAAGGTTTTTTTAAAAAAGATTTTCTTGAAAGGCAGAGAGAGGGGGATACAGAAAAAGATACTCTGTTTGCTGGTTTATTCCTTTAATGACCTGAACAACTGGGCCTGGTCCAGGCTGAAGCCAGGAGCCTGGAGTTTCATTTAGGTCTCCCACATGGGTGTCAGGGACCCAAGACTTGAGTCATCCTCTACCACTTCCCCAGGCACATTAGCAGGTAGCTGGATTGGAAGCAAAGCAGCTGGGAATCAAATGGTGCCTGGTATGGGATGTCAGCATTGCAGGCAGCCGGTTTGCCCACTGTACCACAATGCCAGCACCACAGCTGAGAGCCTTTTAGATTGACTCACATCATTTTTGTGCCTTTTTTCTTCAAAAATGGGATTAACAACTTTACAAACTGAATTTTTACATTAAAGCATTTGATATCAAATTGTAGCCTTGACTAAGATTTGTGAAAATTATTTGAACCTATAAATCTGCTAGAACATACTTCGATTTGTTTTAGCCAAAGCTTGGCCTTTTTTGCCAGCCTAAGAACCTTTATGAGTTAATTAATCTTGACTTGCTTTATGTAAATATGATACAAATTGTGGAACATTAAAATTTTTTTACCCTTAATATTAAAATAAAAGTGAATTACACAGATTTGCTTTAAATTTCCTAATTTACTTTCAGGCAGCCATTCATAACCTTGATAAACATTTTGATATCTTCCCTTACCAACAAAATTTGTACCCCATTTGTGTTAATGGGGTATCATGCATAGACTTTTTTTCATAGAACTCACCTGATGGTGTTAATGGCCTGAGAGTTTTATGGATATCTGTGTATATACAGTGTTTAATACAGTCTAGCACAATGGTGGTTATGCTGTGTTGCAAAGAGGAAAGGTGGCAGTAGAGCTGTATAATTCATATTGTCAGAATAACTTACCAAGTATTCAAGTTTTAGATGATACGGAATGTACTAATTGTCTCACTTTTATTTCACAATCACAATAGGACAATACAGGCTCCAACACAAGTTCCAGTAGTTGTTTCTCCTGGGAATCAACAGCTGCATACGGTAACACTCCAGACAGTGCCACTCACAACGGTTATTGCCAGCACAGATCCATCAGCAGGTGCTGGATCTCAGAAGTTTATTTTACAAGCCATTCCATCATCACAGCCCATGACAGTACTGAAAGAAAATGTCATGCTACAGTCACAGAAGTCAGGCTCTCCTCCTTCAATTGTGTTTAGCCCTGCCCACGTCCAGCAGGTTCTCACTAGCAATGTTCAGTCCATTTGCAATGGAACCGTCAGTATGGCTTCATCTCCATCCTTCAGTGCTACTACACCTGTAGTGACCTTTTCTCCTCGAAGTTCACAACTGGTTGCTCATCCACCTGGCACTGTAATCACTTCAGTGATAAAAGCTCAAGAAACAAAAACTCTTAATCAAGAAGTAGACAGAAAAGAGGCTGAAGATCATTTGAAAGAAGACACTGAGAAAACTGAACAACAGCCACAGCCTTATGTGATGGTGGTATCCAGTTCCAATGGATTTACCTCTCAGGTAGCTATGAAACAAAATGAACTACTGGAACCCAACTCTTTTTAATGAATATGCCAAAGGAATTATTGGTAGTTGGTTTTTAATTCAACTCATTATCAGCTGTATGCAAACAATCTGATTGATTCTAAGATAAATGCTACAGAGGTTCTTAATTTTGTAACTGTTAAAAAAATTGAGTTAATTTTGACTTTGTTAGATGAGGGAGGAAAACCCAAGTGTTTCTCTTTGTTCTCCGAATGTTTCAGGATTCAGTTGTGAAGGAACAGACATTTTATACTATGAAGACATTCTTTTGAGATTTTTTTTCAGTTATAAGTATTTTTAAAGTTTCTTTTCTAATTTTACATTGTATTAGGTTTTCTGATTCTTTTGTAAATATAGTGCTTATGTGTAAGGCAAAAGGAAATTTATATAGGAATTATTTTCATTCCACTTAAGTCTTGACTCTTTGAAATGCCAGAAACCTATTTTATGCTTTGTTAAAATTATGATGCCATTTAGATTTTTAGTTAGCTACACTGTATATTGAGCTATGAATACCTAAAATAACATTAAAAATTGAAGTGTGCCCAGGATATGGCTGTGAGCCTGTTTTAAAATCAGGACAGTGTAAATGCATCAGCCTAAGAATGGCTTTCCCACTAACTAGCTGTGCAACACTGGGCAGCCACTTGATTTTTTGAGGCTTTTGATTGTCTCATAAAAGGAAGCACTGGACTAAACCAAATGATCTCCAATTTCCCTTCTAGTTCTAAACTTTATGATTCTAACACCTACTTTTTAAAGTTATGTCCACCAAAACATTATCAGGTTATTTCCTAATATAAATATAACTAAAATATTACAGAAAAATAAGCTGTCCTGCAAAATTCATTCTATTATTATGAGTAAGATCTTCCATAACTTCTTCCTAATTACTTTAACTCTTTAGGCCACTATGCATTGTGGTCCAATAGGAAACATGTTGCTGAGTGCTGAATGACATACTGCTAATTTGAGAGTCAAGGCTTTCTTAAGGGCCAATAAAGCAACTTGAGCCTTGTGCTAAACTGGCTGAGTAGCCAGTTGTTATAAAAGCACAATTGCTTTATATTTTGGATCATTTTTACTGGGGGTGAATGGGGAAGGGAAACTGCATACAAAGGTAACATACGTATATATCCAAGTTTCTGGAATTAAATTTTTTAATTGCTTTTTCAGCTGTAAATAATGTACATTTCATGTCACAGGAAAAATTTTTTCTGCAAATTTTCTAGTATAGCAAAGAAAAATTTTTGTAGATGAAAAATCATTGTTTGTTTAGAGGTCTAATGTTATATGTTTCATATTACAGAGTGAATTTGTATGTAAACAAAAATTTAAATTTTGGAATCCTCTAAACGTTTTTTGTATCCTTAATTGGTTTATTATTAAATAAATCATGTAGAAATTCTTAATATTTTTGTTTTAAAGTAAATGTTTCTTAAGTGTACAGAGACTGTTGCTAGTATTTACAGTGTCACTGTTTATATAACAAAAGCTATTAGACTTGCAGATCGTCATCCTCTCACTTTCTATTTTACTAAGACACATGGGCACTTACTGAACATTACACCATGTATTATTATTTTCTTCATCCATTTTTCTTCTGCTGTAACAGAATACCACAGACTAATTTATAAAGAAAAGAAACTTACTTGCTCATAGTTCTGAAGGCCAGGAAGTTCCATATCCAGACACCAGTAGGTTCTGGAGAGTTTTATAATTTTTACTACAATATGGTGCCTTGAACATCACATTTGACAGTAAAACTGCCATAAGAGTTTAGCAGGGGAAATGAGAATCTTCTCAATAAAAGGCCTGAATCAACTGGACGTCTAAACTGAGGGTTGGGGGTGAGGATGAACCTTTATCCCTAACTCTTACCTTTCAGAAAAATTAATTTGAGATAGATTGTAGTCTTAAATGTGAAATGTAAAACAATAAAGCTTCTAGAAGAAATAGTGTTTTGAACATCAAAAAGTTTTGTAGAAATGGAATTAAAAGATAAGTTTATTTTGGAGCAAAAAGATTTTGAAATCCATGCATCTGAAGGTTCTTTAAACAGTTCATGGAATACTCCTGTGAAAAAACAATGCATGAATTTTTAAAAAAAGTAAATTTCCACCAAAATATGCATATATTTTACGTTTCATTTTTCCTTGAATATTTTTAAGTACCCTTGTATATTACACAAAAAACATTGATCGTCCATAAAAGACTGATAAGTTGAGGCCGGCGCCGTGGCTCAATAGGCTAATCCTCCACCTTGCGGCGCCGGCACACCGGGTTCTAGTCCCGGTTGGGGCGCCGGATTCTGTCCCGGTTGCCCCTCTTCCAGGCCAGCTCTCTGCTATGGCCAGGGAGTGCAGTGGAGGATGGCCCAAGTGCTTGGGCCCTGCACCCCATGGGAGACCAGGAAAAGCACCTGGATCCTGGCTCCTGCCATCGGATCAGCGCGGTGCGCCGGCTGCAGCGGCGGCCATTGGAGGGTGAACCAACGGCAAAAGGAAGACCTTTCTCTCTCTGTCTCTCTCACTGTCCACTCTGCCTGTCAAAAATAAAAAAAAATAAAAAAAAAAAGACTGATAAGTTGGACATTAAAACATATTAACACAGACAATGACAGGCAACTGGGAGAAGATATCTGCAATAAACATCTGACAACTCTTGGCCATATAAAAAAATACTGTAAGCTGAAAACTAACAACCTGAACAGTTCTCATCTTTTCAGCTTTAGTCTTTTCAGGTATGAGTCCTAGTATCTGCAAAGAACTCTTAGAAGTACTTTAAACTTATTATATCCAAAGAAAACTCTATGTCCAAATGAAATGCTCCATCTTCCTTCACAAATCTGCTTCTCCTTTTGTAACAGTATCTTTCACCAGTTACCCAAACTATAAACTTGGCTTTTCAAAGAGTTTTTTTTAAAAGATGTATTTATTTATTTATTACAGAGAGGCAGAGAGAGAGATTTTCTATCTGCTGGTTCACTCCCCAAATGGCCACAACAGCTGGAGCTGTGCCAATGTGAGGCCAGGAAACTATAGAGTTTCTTCTGGCTTTCCCACATGGGTGCAGGGGCCCAAGCACTTTGGCCATCTTCTACTGCTTTCCCAGGCCACAGCAGAGAGGTGGAGAAGCCAGGACTCGAACCAGTGCCCACAGGGTATACTGGCACTGCAGGTGGCGGATTTACCCACTCTGCCACAGCACTGGCCCCCAAAGAGCTTTTAAAAGACAGGAAGATGGAAGGAGACAGGGCTCCCACCTGCAGTTCACTCCCCAAATGGCTTTAAGGTCTAACATAGCGTCAAAGCTGGGCCTGGAGAACTTAATCCACGTCTCAGTGGGTAGCAGGAACCAAAGCACTGCATGCATCACGGGCTGCCTCCCGGAGTCTGCATTAGTCAGTAGGAATCTGGAGACAGGACCCCGACCCATTATGGAACGCAGATACTCAGCCCATGGGGATTCAGGACTCTTAAGTCAGCATCTCAACTATAGGCCAAAATATCAGGCCCCTGCAATCCTTTCCGTTGACCAGGAAGCCCAGAATTTTACTTCAGATATCCTGTAACGGGACCCTCCTCTCCATCCCTAAAATGTCACCACCTATCTCAGATTTATTTATTTGACCCATGTTTCAAGTTACCTCCCAACAACTTTCCTCTTTAATCTTCCACGATGAGAGTGATAACACCTAAAACATGCAAATCTGGCGGAATTCCCTTTCGTAATTAAAAATCTTAACAACACTCAAGCAGTTGAGTATACCGCAAGCAGCCCTTTATGACCTAGCACTTAACCTACCTCTCCAGCCCTATGGTTTTTTTTTTTTAACGTGAATTTAAGCTCTAGAAACTTGGGAGCTCACTAGGTTTTCAAACACATCCTATTTTCTGTCTGAATTGCCTTTCCACATCGTTCATCAACTAATCGGAGGCACGGCTCGAGTATGACATCTTTCAGGAAGCCATCTCCACATCTCATATTCAGTTAAGTGCTCCCTCTTAGACGCATCAGATTTAGTGTAAGCTCCTTGAGGACATTAACATCTTTAAATCCTGGGGATTGGTGCGAGTTTAGATAGAGCACTGACACTAAAGCTCAGTTCTGTATCTTGACTGACAGAGCCACTCACTTTCAGCCCTTCCTGCTCCTCCTGGACACCCACCCGTCCCGTGGAGCTCGATGGAAACTTCAGGAACAAGTCTGCATACGTCAAAGTGTGGGTCGCGGGGGCTGGGGGTAATGGCGCTGCTGTCTATGGGAGCAAACAGCAGAAGCCACACAAGTTCAGGTCACTTTCCCTTCAGTGGCTTGTAGGAAAGGTCCCCGCCCACCTCCCGCCCGCCTTGGTCTGGGAAACTCACTAGAAAGCAAGCCTGCGCTGTGGGGCTCTAGGGAATGTACACTGGCAAACTGGCATCAGTGCATCTACCCGGGAACCAGAAGCTTCTCTTCCCTCTAGGCCCTGTAAGGGCTGTACGACTTCCGGCGAGTCCCGGCGCGTTAGCGTCTCATCGCAACGATCGCGGGAATCAAAGCAACATCCGGGACTTTGCTCCCGGAAACGATCGCGCAAGCCTCGAATGACGTTAAGGGTCACGAAAGGCTTGGTTGCCTAAGGCAGCCATTATGAGAGTGTAGCTTACTATGACTTGTTCACGGGCAGCAAAAGCCTCCCTCCCAACTCCAATCGGCACACATTCCTGAGGGGCAACAGTACGTCATAAAATGGTTTTGACCTAGTGCTCCTGAAGACTGTTGGAGCGCATGCGCAACGCACGCGATGGACGAGACGGCGGACTGGACAATTGAGGCCTCCGTAGGCAGGGCTGTGAGGGGCGGGACTGTGAGAGCTGGTCACGGGACCGCGGGTCAGGCCCGCAGAATGGGTCCTCCACCTTCCCAGCCAGCCCTGCGCTGCTTGTCGCCTCCCCTCCCCTAGCTGCACGCTGCGTGGCTGCTCGTTGGCTACTTAGGACGGAAGCTCGGTTGGTGTTTCTCCAGAAGTTTCCCCCTTGGGCGGCGGCGGAGCGGTAGCCGCGGTAGCAGCAGCAACGACTATCAGGGATGGCGGCGGCTGCAGGAGGACCTGCAGCAGCCCAGAGGTGCGTGGCGTTTCGTTT
This sequence comes from Oryctolagus cuniculus, assembly GCF_964237555.1. Classification (NCBI taxonomy): domain Eukaryota; kingdom Metazoa; phylum Chordata; class Mammalia; order Lagomorpha; family Leporidae; genus Oryctolagus; species Oryctolagus cuniculus. The sequence continues at coordinate 60,193,044 of NC_091440.1, read as the reverse complement.
TATTTTTTTTTTCCTCCCTTTACTATGTATTTAATATCCTTGCCTTGGTTAGTGAGCCCTGCTTAAGTCGTTCTTTTCCTAGCAGGGTTGCCCAGACCTTCCCAGATGCGGTGATCGACGAGGACCCCCAGGCGGCGTTAGAGGTGAGGGATCCCGTTTCTGCCTTCTCCGTTCTCCTGAGGGGAATGGGACTGCGTCGGGTTCTGGCTGACCCCGCCTCTTCCTAGCGCTACCTTCCCGGGATCGGGGCTGCTGCTTTTACTGTGTCTCAGCCCCTTGTGTTGGGATCCTTGGTCCCACAGTGGACCCCTCGCATCCCTGTTCTTGCCCTTCGCGCTCCCAGACGCCCCCATTCCCACAGCTTCTTCCGAACACAACCTGTGTTTTACTTCGTGGGAGCAAGAGAAGTGAAATCTGGACTTGGTATTAGTTGATTTAGTTTCCTATTTGATACTCATCCTTGCTGTTCTGTACCGGGCCCTATGGTAAGGGTCCGTGAACGGAACAAAAACCTTTAACTCGTGCCCTTGAAACTTTCCAGATGTCTTATCACTGTTGATTATTCACTCGTTTGTTGATTCATCAAAAAATTTTTTTAGAGTTGGTTGTGTGCAAGGCACGGATTGCTATGGGTTAAAGTCTTACCTTATGTATTTAAGAAAGCACGTTGTGTTTTTGTGCAGTTGGAAGAGGCGTTATATAGCTGAAAAGGGATATGAAAGAGTGGGAGTTAATAATAGAGAGAACCTGAGCTGAGGTGCCATGGGTCACAAAATTTAGCCGGGACGTTTCTTTTAAGCACAGGAGAGGAAATTGTTACATTGTTACTCTTGAACATAACAATTTGAGGCTAGAGAATCGTTTTCCCAACTGTGACTTCTAAAAGAACTTTGCCGCTAAGTACCAGAGTCTTTCCCCGGAGTTGAAACTTGACCCAGACCTGAAGCATCAAAGGAATGAGCTTGGAAGCTCTAGGGGAAGGAACGTTCTAGGCAGAAAGAAGAGCCTGTGATAGGAATAAGTTGGTCTATTCCAGGAGGCAAATAGACCAATCTGATTATAGTGGGATGAAAGAAGAAGAGGTAAGGTGGGACTGGAAACCAGGGCCAGATCAGGCAATGGTTTTTTTTTTTTTTGCATCCACGATAGTAATAATGTTACTGGAAGCTTGGAGAATTTTTTTTCCCATAATTTCTTATGTTAGCTTATTTTCTGAATATACATTTGTGATAGTCCTGTTAGGCCCATTGCTTTCTTTACAAATCCAGGCTATATAAAAGTTGCCTTTAAAAGATACAGGCCGGCGCCGCGGCTCACTAGGCTAATCCTCCGCCTTGCGGCGCCGGCACACCGGGTTCTAGTCCTGGTCGGGGTGCCGGATTCTGTCCCGGTTGCTCCTCTTCCAGTCCAGCTCTCTGCTATGGCCTGGGAGTGCTGTGGAGGATGGCCCAAGTGCTTGGGCCCTGCACCCTCATGAGAGACCAGGAGAAGCTCCTGGCTTCGGATCAGTGCCGTGCGCTGGCCGCAGTGGCCATTGGAGGGTGAACCAACGGCAAAGGAAGACCTTTCTGTCTGTCTCTCTCACTGTCCACTCTGCCTGTCAAAAAAAAAAATAATAATTACATAATGAATTCCATTGTCACATTACATCTTTCTTTAGCTTTTAAAGTTTTTGTTGATGTATGATATCTGTAGATAACAGGTCTTAATAACTTGATGAATTTTTACATGTATACACTACCTAGATCAAGAGAGAGAACCTCTCCATCCATAGAGCTCCTTCCCTCACTCTCCAGTTGACTCCTTGTCAGACTTCCATCACCATCAGTTAGTTTTACTTGTTCTTGCATTCATAAACAGAATCCTACAGTAGGTGCTTTGTTGAATGTAGGTCCTTCCCTTTTGATTTGGTCACTGTGTGAATACATATCCATTTTGTGTGAAGCGGTAGTTCTTTTTTCATTGCTGTGTACATAGCATAATTTATCCTAGAAATAAATGTATAGGTCATTTCTAGTTACTAATATGAATTAAGCCACTATGAATACTCATGTGAGGATACGGATTTTGGTGAATATTAGCATTTCCTTCTCTCGATTGTATATACCTGAGAGTAGAATGGTATAGGGTAAGATTTATTTATTTTTTTAAAAATTTATTTTATTTATTTGAAAGAGTTACAGAGAAGTAGAGCCAGAAAGAGAGATAGGTCTTCCATCTACTGGTTCACTCCCCAAATGACTGAAATGGCTAGAGCTGAGCTGGTCCAGGAGCCAGGAGCTTCTTCCAGATCTCCCACACTGTTGCAGGGGCCCAAGGACTTGGGTCATCTTCCACTGCTTTCCCAGGCCATAGCAGAGAGCTGGATCAGAAGTGAAGCAGCCAGGACTCAAACCGGTGCCCATATGGGGTGCTTGCACTGCAGGCAAGGGCTTTAACCCACTGTGCCACCATGCTGGCCCCTAGGGTAAGTTTTAGTAGCTTGCTTCTTTATGTGTGAGTCTTGGACCAGCAGTATCAGCATGTTTTGGAAACTCATTAGAAATATAAATTATTACTTAACATTTTTACAACTTGTGTAGTCCAGTACTTCCTACTACTCTTTTTATGATGTTTGGAAGAAAACTGAGATCCAGTGTAATTCCAGTAATGTGTCCTAGAGATAATATATTCAGCCACTTAGAACCAGATTAGGAGACTTAGGACACAGATATCCTTTTTGTGCTGTAAACCAGTGGTCCTCAAAAGTATGATTTCTAGGTGCTGGTGCTGTGGTGCACCAGGTTAAAGCCACGGCCTACAGCTCCAGCATCCTATATGGGCACTTGTTCAAGTTCCGGCTGCTCCACTGCTGATCCAGCTCCCTGCTAATGTGCCTGGGAAAGCAGTGGAAGATGGCCCAAGTCCTTGGGGAGCACCCAAGGGCTGCACCCATGTGGGAGACGTAGAAGTGTTCTTGGCTCCTGGCTTTGGCCTGACCCAGTTCCAGTTGTTGTGGCTGTTTGGGGAGTGAACCAGCAGATGGAAGATCTCTGTCTCTCCTTTTTCTTCTGTAACTCTGTATTTCAAATAAATAATCTTAAAAAACCAAAAAAGTATGGTTTCCAGACCAGCTATAGCATCAGCTTGTTAGGAGTGTAAATTCTTGGAGCTGGCATCCACCACTGCTCTGCTTGCAGTCCAGCTCCATGCTAACACATACCTGGAAAATCAGTGGAAGATGGCCTGAGTCCTTAGGCCTCTGCTGCCATGTCAGAGATGAGTTCTGGGCCCCTGGTTTACTGTGGCTATTTGGGGAATGAACCAGCAGATGGAAGATGTCTATCTGTCTCTCCCTCTGTCTCTGTAATGTTGTCTTTCAAATAAATAGATAAAATTGTTTTGTTTTGTTTTGTTTTTTTAAATATAAATTTTTAGGTCCCACCACAGACCTGAAATCAAAAACTGTGGAGCTGGAGGATCATGATAAAAACCAGCTGTATTGTGAGAAATGCTCTCTCTCTTTTTTTTTTTTTTTTTTTTTTTTTTTTTTTTAGGATTTATTTATTTATTCAAACAGCAGAGTTACAGAGGCAGAGAGAGAGAGAGAGAGAGAGAGATGTCTTCCATTCACTGGTTCACTCCCCAGGTGGCCACAACAGCCAGGGCTGCACTGATCTGAAGCCAGGAGCTTCTTCCTGGTCCCCCATGTGGTGCAGCGGCCCAAGGATCTGGGCCATCTTCTGCTTTCCCAGGCCATAGCAGAGAGCTGGAACTGAAGTGGAGTAGCCGGGACTCGAACTGGTGCCCATATGGGATGCTGGCACTGCAGGTGGCAGCTTTACCCACTATGACTCAGCGCCGGCCCTGGAAATGCTCTTAAATCTTGAGATGAACACCTTGTGAAGATGAACAAATAAATGTAACCTGTCAAATAATTGTTAATCAGTAGGGCGGGAACCTTGATGTTTGAATGTACATTTATTTCCGGCTCAATTTTCCCAAGGGCTACAATTAACAGTAGTCATTTGCAATTCAGATCACTTACCATCATGTGGGTTAAAATATATGTATCTTATATAAGATCATGCAGTCAGAAAAAAAGGAGAATTATATCAGATAAGCTATTTCACATTTTCGTTTATTCTGCAAGCACTGGACATTAGTGGTGAGTGCTCTACTGGGAACTAGGACTCAGTATGAAAAGGCTGCTGTGAGGGAATTTGCAGTCTTAGGCAAGTCAGCAGACATTTACTGTGATGGAGTTATATATAAAGTAAACTAAGACCATAGCAGAATAGAGGTGGAGTAGGGGAGGTAAATTTACAGAGCAGTTTACAATTCAGTGGGGGAGAGAAAACTGGATTTTGAGGCTATTTTTAGGCCCAGTGGTCATGGTGGTTAGGAACCCAGGCTGTGGAGACAGGAACTCTTGGGCCCAGGTCCTGGTTACATGATAAATAACCTCAATAAAGTTGCTATCATCACACTAGATCAGATAACACCAACTGTAAAATACGATCAAACAGAATCTCCCTGAAGGGGTTATTGCTAACATAAGTGAGGTACTGTGTATTACATGCTTAGTACACTGCCTGACACTCTGGAGTCCTTATGTCCCTATAGCCTCTGTATTGTCTTGGAGTCAGTACAAGTTGTTCAGTAGTGTTAGAACATAAAACAGGAGGAGGCAAGTGGTAGGAGATAAAGGCTAAACAGTACAGAGAGACCAGGCCATCAAAGTCATTAATTGCAGCAGAGGGTTTTAAGTTGTATCAGGTAGTCATGGAAATCACTGAAGAATGGAGGAAGGAGGGGCTGGCATTGTGGCTTGGCAGGAAAGCTGCCACCTGTAATACTGGCATCCTATAGGGGTGCCTGTTTGTGTCCTAGCTGTTCCACTTCTAATCTAGTTCGCTGCTGATGTCCTGGGGAAAGTAGTGGAAGATGACCCAAGTGTTTGGTCCCCTGCAACCCACAGAGGAACCCATATGAAGATCTTGACTTTGGCCTGGTTCAGGCTTGGCCATTGCAGCTGTCTGGGGATCATCAGTAAACGAGATAGATGAAATCCCTGCAGTCTTGATGCTTACATTCAGGCTTAATTTAGATTTACACAGAAAAACTGTCTTCTCCAAGTGTCATTTCAGCTGAAATGTAAAGAGATAAGCATTTCTAAGTAAAACAGGAGACAAATCAAGAATGAGTACAATTTAGGCAAAAGAAACAGCAAGTCCAGCGGTAGCGGGATTGAGCTCAATACATTCAAGCAGAAAGAAAAACAGTGGGGCTTGACTTTAGAGGGGAAAGAAACAACATGATTACCTCACCAGACTCTCTCTGTCTTGCAGGCAGAGTTTGGACCTTAAGTGTGATACAGAGTTACAGAATGTTTTCTTTAGGAGAGAAACATAGTCCAAGCTACATTTAAAAAATGTCATTCTGGTTTTTGTATGACAAACACATTATAACAGCAGGATTAGAAACAGACTTCTTAGAAAATGTATGCGGTGAGTTCAGGCAATGGGTGGGACAGGCGACGAAAGGAAGTGTGAGCTGGAGTATATTAGAAACAGAGGGCTTGGCAGTGGGCTGAAAATGGAGGGTAAGAAGCCAGGATGACTGAGGGATTGGGGCTTGCCTAGATTTGTGTCTGGCACTCAGCAAAGGCCAAATGAAAGTTACTGATGTCTCTCCTTGCAGACTTTTCTCTGCCTTTTCTATATTCTCTACTTTGCCATCATTTTTTTTTTTTTTTGCCATAAACTGTAAAAATAGCTACCTCTCTAGTTGCATTCTTCTCAAAGTCACAAATAACCACTTGCTATCACAGCCAGCTGACTCCTGTCTGACTTGATCTTGCTGTGGCTCCTGAATAGTAACGAGACCTTTCAGTATACCATTCTGTCAGCCTCTTAAAAACTAACGTTTCCCTAGAACCCAGTACTTAGGATTTATTCCCTTGTAGCATCATTCTTCACCCCTCTAAGTATCCAGGATTTCACAACATATTAAGGTACACCATTGTATCAAATCTGTGCTGAACTTAGGCAGTGGTCTTGAACAACTACCACATGTAACTAGTTTTCTGTAGACATCACGTGCAATGTGCCAGGGACACGTACTCAAAATGTAAAACCATCACCTCTGGGGCAGGCAGAACCTAGCAGTTAAATCACTCATTGGGACGTCTTTGTCCCTTACCTGAGCACTTAAGTTCAAGGCACAGCTGTGGCTTCTGACTGCAGCCTCCTGCAGAGTAGTGGTGAAGGCTCAAGTTGCTGGGTTCCTGCCTCCCTTTTGGGACATCTGGGTTAGAGTGCCTGGCCCAGACCCTGCTCAGTTGTTGCAGCCTTGAGGGAGTGAGCATGAGGATGAGAGCTCGCTCAAATAAAAATTTAAAACTTAACAAAGCCAACTTCTCTCCTGAAGCCTGCTTCTTATCCTGAACACAATCATTTATTAGTGAATGATACCAACTTCTATATTCTCCAAGCCAAGACCACAGGAAATATACCTTAGTCCAGTGAATTTTATGTCATTTCCCCTCAATGCCCTCAGCTAGTTCCCTAGATTTTTTTTTTTTTTTTAAGATTTATTTATGTATTTGAAAGTCAGAGTTACACAGAGAGAGGACAGACAGAGAGAAGAGGTCTTCCATCTAATGGTTCACTCCCGAATTGGCCGCAGTGGCCTGAGCTGATCCGGAGCCAGGAGCCAGGAGCTTCCTCCAGGTCTCCCACGCGGGTGCAGGGGCCCAAGGACTTGGGCCATCTTCTACTGCTTTCCCAGGCCATAGCAGAGAGCTGGATTGGAAGTGGAGCAGCCAGGGCTCAAACAGGTGCCCATATGGGATGCCGGTGCTTCAGGCCAGGGCATTAACCCACTGCACCACAGCGCTGGCCCCCCAGATTTCAACATTCACCTTTCACTTGGTATATCCTCCAGTTATCCACTATTTCTTGTGTCTCCTCCAATTCATACCTACTATGCTTTTACAGTTTTTATAATTTAGATCATCTTATTTCCTTCCTCCAAATCCTTTTTTATCCCACCCCTCACCCAAAAGAAAAGATTTATTTATTTATTTGAAAGGCAGAGTTACAGAGAGGGTGAGACAGAGGGAGAGAGGTCTTTCATCCTCTGATTCACTCCCAACATGGCTGCAATAGCCAGAGGTGGGCCAGACTGAAGCCAGGAGCTTCTTCTGGGTCTCCTATGTGGGTATAGGGGCCCAAGCACTTAAGCCATGCTTTGCTGCTTTCCCAGGCACGTTAGCGGGGAGCTGGGTCAGAAGTGGAGCAGCAGAGGCTTGAGCTCATATTGGATCCTGCACTGCCGGCCTCAACTCTACCTTCTGTACCACAGTGCCGACCCTGGGATAGTGTGATACTAATGACAGTGGTTTTGGGAATTCTACTGAGATTGGTAAATGTGTAATGGTATTAGTTATACATGGTTATTTGGGGTAGGTTTGTTTGTTTTCTTCCAGCAGTGCTAGATAGTTAATGGAAGAAGAGTTGATAGTCTGGCTGGCACCGCAGCTCACAAGGCTAATCCTCCGCCTTGCGGTGCCGGCACACCGGGTTCTGGTCCTGGTCGGGGCGCCGGTTCTGTCCCAGTTGCCCCTCTTCCAGGCCAGCTCTCTGCTGTGGCCAGGGAGTGCAGTGGAGGATGGCCCAAGTGCTTGGGCCCTGCACCCCGTGGGAGACCAGGATAAGTACCTGGCTCCTGCCATCAGATAGGCACGGTGCACCGGCTGCAGCGCGCCGGCCGTGGCGGCCATTGGAGGGTGAACCAGCGGCAAAGGAAGACCTTTCTCTCTCTCTCTCTCACTGTCCACTCTGCCTGTCAAAAAAATAAAAAATAGATAAAAAAAATAATAAAAAAAATAAAATCTACTTCGGAGTCAGACAGACCTGGATTTAAATCCTCTCTGGTACAGTCTTGTCATTAACCAGGAAGCATGTAAGTGAATGCTCTATGCAGAGCTAGGGGGAGAGCATTCTCTTCAGAGCGAGTAGCAGATGCAGAGTGTTGGAGTGTTGGAGGAACTGTGCAGACACGAGAACATGTGTGGCTAGAATGGAGGAGCAAAGGGGAGAGGAATAAGAAATCAGGACAGAGAGTAGAGAGGATTATGTAGAGAGGCCATGTTCAAAGGAGTTGGGCTTTTGCTCCAAGTCAGCAGGAAAGGTATTGGAGAGTTGTGCAAAGACAAAGAAACCAGGTCTGATGAACATTGCTGCTTGGATCAGGGCAGTGGGTTAATGTGGTGACATGTCATTGGGATTTTAGGTATATTTTGGTTCCCTGATATACATTGCTTTGTGAGACTCACTACTGGCTTACATGTGGGGCTATTGAAATACTGTAACCTAAGAAAACCAACCAAATCCCTAAGGAGTATAGGCAGAGTTAAAGTGTTCTTTTGGTCTGCACTTTTTGGTCACACTAATTGTGTGAATTCTTGCATCATTATTGTTCTAGCAGCTACTTATGTAGGATGACTTCCCAGGCCAGTGAAAATTTTAATCTCTCTGGTGTTAACTCGTCTATTGATAATAGATATGAAATTGTATCTGGGCTTTGAACAGGATGTTGTAGTCTGTTGGGGTTGTTTGCCACTGACAGAAAATAGAGGAGGGGGCCACCTCTGTGGCATAGTGGGTGAAATAGCCACCTGCAGTGCTGGCATCCCTTCAAGTTTTGACTGCTCTTCTTCCGATCCAGATCTCTGCTACAGCCTGGGAAAGCAGTAGAGGATAGTCCAAGTTCTTGGGCCCCTGCACCCACATGGGAGACCTGGAGGAGGCTCCTGGCTCCTGGCTTTAGATAGTCTCAGCTCCAGCTGTGCAGCCATTTGGAGAGTGACCCATTGGATGGAAGACCTCTCTCTCTCTCTCTCTCTCTGCCTCTTCCTCTCTCTAATTCTGCCTTTCAAATAAATAAATAAATCTTAAAAAAAGAAAACATAGGAGGCCCAGGTAAGCTTGATCGCGTATTTATTGAGCTTGAGATTTAACTACCAGTTATTTTTTATTGGATAGCTTCACATTTTCCAAGCTTAAATCCTACATGATCTTTGAGTCTTCTCCAAATAAGGAGAAAATTTGTGTGGGTCAATATATGTCAACTAAACTTTTCAGAGTAGATGAGATAGTGATTATCATTTATTTTTTTTTTTTTTTTTTTTTTTTTTTTTTTTTTTTGACAGGCAGAGTGGACAGTGAGAGAGAGAGACAGAGAGAGAAAGGTCTTCCTTTGCCGTTGGTTCACCCTCCAATGGCCGCCGCTGCAGCCGGCGCACCGCGCTGATCCTGGCAGGAGCCAGGAGCCAGGTGCTTTTCCTGGTCTCCCATGGGGTGCAGGGCCCAAGCACCTGGGCCATCCTCCACTGCACTCCCTGGCCATAGCAGAGAGCTGGCCTGGAAGAGGGGCAACCGGGACAGAATCCGGCGCCCCAACCGGGACTAGAACCCGGTGTGCCGGCGCCGCAAGGTGGAGGATTAGCCTATTGAGCCACGGCGCCGGCTGTGATTATCATTTATTGAGTTCTTATTGTGGGCTAGGAATTGCTGAGTGCTTGGCATAGGTGTTACATTAGGTAGTATGCTTTTGGATGGGCGGAGGAGAAAGGAAGATAGCAATCTTAAAAGGAAAAGCTCTGGGGGCCGGCACCGTGGCACAGTAGGTTAATCCTCATCCTGCAGCACCAGCATCCCATATGGGCACCGGTTCGAGCCCTGGCTGCTCCACTTCCAATCTGGCTTTCTGCTATGGCCTGGGAAAGCAGTAAAAAATGGCCCAAGTTCTTGGGCCCCTGCACCCGCGTGGGAGACCTGGAGGAAGCTCCTGGCTCCTGGCTTCAGATTGGCATAGTTGCGGCCATTTGGGAAGTGAACCAATGGAAAGACCTTTCTCTCTCTCTCCCTCTCATTGTCTGTAACTCTATCTCTCAAATAAATAAATAAAATCTTAAAAAAAAAAAAAAAAAAAGGATAAGTTCTGAACTTGTTTCCCTGTTATCTTTCCTCCAAATAACTTACAGTAAGTTCTTTGATTAAAAATCTTACTTTAATTGGAATTCAGTGGCTTTTTAAAAAACGTGTACTGATACTCAACATGTTTGTATTTGTAGGAGCTGACGAAGGCTTTGGAACAGAAACCAGATGATGCACAGTATTACTGTCAAAGAGCTTATTGTTATATTCTTCTTGGGAATTACTGTGGTAACTTCTTAGAGTATTTTTATAAGTTACTTACAAATGCTGTATGGTGCAAAATGAATCAAGTAAAATAGATACTATCTTTGAGGATAATTTTCTTTCCAACAACGTGATGTAGTTGAAGTATCACAGACATTATGTCAAATAATGCTCATTTAAATTTTGTGGATATCTTCCTTCAGAGTGAATAATTGATAGGTTTTATAGTTAACTGAATACACTAATAAAGAGCATCACATTTAGTATTTCACAGAATATTTGTTGTATGCATTTGTTATTTAAGAATACATTTCTCTATTGTGTAACTTAAAAATTATTCTAATTGAGAAGTAGATGGGAAAAATCCAATGAAAATAAACTCCTAATGAAAATGGGAGATTAGCATGGTGACACAGAGCTTTTACTCATTGACTGAAGAGTTGTAAGAATGAACTCTTGGCCGGCGCCGTGGCTCATTTGGTTAATCCTCCACCTGCGGCGCCGGTACCCCGGGTTCTAGTCCCGGTTGCTCCTCTTCCAGTCCAGCTCTCTGCTGTGGCCCGGGAAGGCAGTGGAGGATGGCCCAGGTGCTTGGGCCCTGCACCTGCATGGGAGACAAGGAGGAAGCACCTGGCTCCTGGCTTCGGATCGGCGTAGCTCCGACCGTAGCGGCCATTTTTGGGGTGAACCAATGGAAGGAAGACCTTTCTCTCTGTATCTCTCTCTCACTGTCTAACTCTGCCTGTCCCCCAAAAAAGAACTCTTAAAATACCAGGCCAAAAGGGGAGGTATGAGGATAGTATTTATTTGAATTACATATGGATTTGCATTTCCTAATTTAAAACATTTAGCCTTTCACCAGCCTGAAAACTTAAAAAACCTAAGATGGATTCAAATTTTGTATTAGTGTTTGTTAGGGTCTGTAAATAAATGGCTTAAAAACCCATCTTTTTATATACAGATGCTGTTGCTGATGCAAAGAAATCGCTGAAACTCAATCCAAATAATTCCACTGCTCTGCTGAGAAAAGGGTATGTGATAACTACTCCTTTGTTTGCCTTAGACTAGATAGTAAGTGTTTAATTTGTTGAATGAATTAGTTGTAAGCTCTGTATCAATAGTAAAATTATATACATTTCATAGCTGAGACATTCAATTTTAAATATAGCTTACAGTTCTGTTACATTACCTGCAGTATGTGACAGAAGATGTATAATGTGTTTTAAAAGAGTGATGAATAAACTACAAGGTATAGATGGATCTGATTTCACATCTCTTTCTTATCTTTTGGAATTTACTATATTTATTTGACTAGAGGGCATCCTGTTTCACAACTAAGCTTAATGGACTATAGTTAACACTATGAAAGCTCTGAATTTGTATTACCTGTATCTGGTAAACCCAATTTGTTTCTTTTGATAAGTGTGACTTGATTCTCTAAGAAAGAAACTCTTTTGGCCGGCGCCGCGGCTCATAGGCTAATCCTCTGCCTTGCGGCGCCGGCACACCGGGTTCTAGTCCCAGTCGGGGTGCCGGATTCTGTCCCGGTTGCGCCTCTTCCAGGCCAGCTCTCTGCTGTGGCCCGGGAGTGCAGTGGAGGATGGCCCAAGTGCTTGGGCCCTGCACCCCATGGGAGACCAGGAGAAGTACCTGGCTCCTGCCATCGGATCAGCGTGGTGCGCTGGCCGCAGCGCGCCGGCCGCGGCGGCCATTGGAGGGTGAACCAACGGCAAAGGAAGACCTTTCTCTCTCTCTCTCTCACTGTCCACTCTGCCTGTCCAAAAGAAAAAAAAAAACTCTTTTGATTCCTTTGTCTAATTATGTTTTAGAATGAGTAAGTATATGCAATTAAACACCTTCTGAAATAAATTCCAGATGTGAATATTGGTGGGAATTGTACTGGGTATTACAGTATTATAGAGGATATCTTGGCTCATTAGCATATATTTAAAATAAATTATTTCAGCAGTACAGAAAACCAAGATTTATTCTTAAAGAGGGCCATTTTCCATGATCTTGTGTGTTAATTTGTTTTTCACACACTGATGCAGGATATGTGAATACCATGAGAAAAACTATGCTGCTGCTCTGGAAGCGTTTACAGAAGGACAGAAGTTAGATAGTAAGTATACACTTCGACTTGAACTTCAGTCATTCTTCATCCTAAATGCCATACTGTAATTGTGAGTTAATTGTAGAAACTCAGCACCTATTTTTTCCTCTTAGTGACATTTCATGTTGATTGCAGAATTTGAATTCACTTACATTGATTAAATTGGCCTTTAGCATTTAAATCACAGACAGACTTTACCATTAGAAGCCTAAAGCTATATAAAAACCTAATGTACTCTCCCTTCTTAGTCTGGCTTTATTTTTTTCTAATGGAGAAATGAAAATTTAATTGGCTTCTTTGTTCAGAAGTTTGTTCATCTTAAAAGTTAGACTGTGGAAATGGAAATCTTACAGCAGTCTTTTATAGAGAAGTAAACATGTAAGTTTGGTCATATTATGAATACAAAAGAAATAAGGGGCTGGTGCTGTGGCACAGCGGGTAAAGCCGCCACCTGCAGTGCCGGCATCCCATATGGGCACCGGTTGAGTCCCAGCTGCTTCACTTCCGATCCAGTTCTCTGCTATGGCCTGGGAAAGCAGTAGAAGATGGCCCAAGTCCTTGGGCCCTTGTGCCCGCGTGGGGTACCCAGAAGAAGCTGCTGGCTCAGATTGGCGCAGCTCTGGCTGTTGTGGTCATTTGGGGAGTGAACCATCGGATGGAAGACCTCTCTCTCTACTTCTCCTTTCCTTCTCTCTCTATGTAACTCTGTCACATAAATCAATAAATCTTTTTTTTTTTTTTTTAAATGCAGATAGGAACATGAGGGGTCTTCAGAAAGTTCATGGAAAATACATACTACAAAAAATGTGAATGTATTTCAGTGTTTTTCTTGTAGCAAAATAAACTCAGATTTCTTTTTTTTTCCTTAAAGATTTTTTATTTTTATTTATTTGAAAGACAGAGTTACAGAGAGAGGTAGAGACAGAGAGAGAGGTCTTCCATCCGCTGGTTCACTCCCCAGATGGCCGCAACGGCCGGAGCTGCGCCAATCCAAAGCCAGGAGCCAGGCGCTTCCTCCGGGTCTCCCACATGGGGACAGGGGGTGGAGGACTTGGACCATCTTCTACTGGTATCCCAGGGCATAGCAGAGAGCTGGATCGGAAGAGGAGCAGCCAGGAATAGAACTGGCACTCATATGGGATCCTGGCACTTCAGGCCAGGGCTTTAACGTGCTGCACGACAGTGCCAGCCCCTCAGATTTATTTCTATGTATCAAAGACACCATTTGCTGGTTCACTTCCCAAATTCATATAATAGTCAAGGCTGGGCCAGGCTGAAGCTAGGAGCTGAGAACTCAGTGGGTGACAAGGACCCAACCACTTGAGCCATCATCTCCTGCCTCTCAGGGTGCACAGGAAGCTGGAATGAGGAGTGGAGCCAGGAGTCACATCCAGGCACTCTGATACGGGATGCAGGCATCTCAAGCAGCAACTTAACTGCTACATCAAGTGCTCAGCCTATATAAACACTTTTTTCCAGATGAATAAATTAATGTATTTGAAATACAGAATTATACACACACACATCTGCTGGTTCACTCTCTAGATAGCTGCAATGGCCAGGGCTGGGCCAGGCTGAAGCCAGGAGCCTGGAACTCTATCTGGGTCTCCCACATGGGCGGCAGAGGCCTAGCTATGTGGGTCATCTTCTACTGCTTTCCCAGGCACATTTATGGGGAGCTAGATTGGAAGTGGGAACAGTGGGTTGTAACATAGACTGCAGCTTAACTCGCCGTGCCACAACACCAGCCCCAAACTTGTCTTTCTGTTCCTTTTTTTTTTTTTTTAAAGCTTTATTTATTTGAGAGGTAGAGTTAGAGAGACGGAAACATTTTCCATCCACTGCTTCATTCCCCAAATGGCCACAGCGGCTGGAGTTGGGCTAATCTGAAGCCAAGAGCCTCTTCTGGGTCTCCCACATGGCTGCAGGGGCCCAAGCACTTGGACCACCATCTATTGCTTTCCCAGGCCACGGCAGAGAGCTGGAACAGAAGAGGAGCAGCTGGAACTGGAACTGGCATCCATTGGGGATGCTGGCGCTGCAGGCAATGCTTAGCCTACTATGCCACAGCACCAGCCCCTCTGTTCCCTTTTTGCAAAAACTTTCAAATACCTTTCTATGTAACTATCTTAATAGTCTCTTGTCCTGTAACTTTATAGATGTGACAAGAGTTTATAAAGTGTGAAGATGCTTCTTGGTGTTTGTAGGAAAGACGTGGCAACAAGGAAAGCTACTGAGAATAGTAAACTGAGTAGGTAGCTGCACTGAATGGCAAGTTGGGACCAGGAGAGACTCTTGGACCTCTACCCAGCTGCCATTTTTGAGGACTCCAGCTCACCCTAAATAATGGCATATTGGGTAACTGATTCTGGTCTCTTGAATATGAGAGAAAAACTCCTTTAAGAGTGGGAGGGTGGGAGGAAATGATTATTTGTATCTGAGAAATGTTGACTGCAGTTTTTTTTGATGAATAACTAAAAAACCTCTGGTAGATTTAAAGCTATAACAGTATGGTATGATAACCATTGTTAGGATGTGTATTTCTGTTTTGTTGAGTGCTGAATCCTCGGTGCCTAGAATAGCATCTTGGGACATAGTAGACTTCAGTAAGTGTTTGTTGATTGAATATGTTAGATTATACAGATGAGTAGTGTTATAGTCAGATCTATCTTTCTAGGTGCAGATGCTAATTTCATGGTCTGGATTAAAAGGTGTCAAGAAGCTCAGAATGGTAAGTATGTTTTGTAAGTTTCCCATGGTATTTCAGTGGAAAAAGAAGTGAACATTTGAAGCTTTTTGGTTCAGACAAACTTGTTTTTAACTGTAATTTTAATAGCCCATGTACACTTGGATACATATGTATATATACAGTTTGTTTTATTGCTTAGTTTCATAAGTGGGAAGGGAGAGTTGAAAGAATTTATTTTGTAATAGTATCATGGTATTACTAATAAGAAATTACTAGTAATGTAAAATGATACCAGAATTCACTGTAAAGCCAGCTTGCTTTCTGTGAGTTGTTTAATGAGTACGTCTATGGCATAGAAATTATGTGTGTGTCTTTGCCTATAAATTCATTGTCTGAAAATGTTTGCTTTTTCTGTTTTAATAGGTTCAGAATCTGAAGTGGTAAGTCTAAAGTTTTTCATGTTTTTACTTAATTATTTGAAATTCCAAATATATTTGAGACAAGACTCAGAATGAGCTATTTCTAGGTTCAGTGTTAATCAATTCCACTTAAACATTACATTCTTTAGTAACTGAAATAAAGTTTTGGTGAAATACAGATGTTTATAATCATGAAAATAATTGGGTTGTTTTGATTAAATTAGTCTGTAGTTGATTTGGTGTGTTTTAGTTTTGTTAGGGTGATTATTGTCCTTTCATTACTAAAAAGTCATCACATTTCTTAGAATAAACAGTTGAAATTATTTATAAGGCTTTTTATGGTAGACTAAGACAACAAAGGATAAGTAAAATTGAAAATATTTGTATCTGGTTTAGTGTTAGATTGTTGTTTTTACTTTCAGTCTTTTCAGTTACCAGAAATACTGGAGTTGAGAAATTGTGATGTTATTTTTTAATGAATTTAAGCTTTTAACAGTAAATTTTGGCTAATAGTATATAAACAGCTTTTAGCACCAATGAACATTCATGTTATGGTGAAGCCATGAGTGGGGAAAGATACTAGGAAGCCACCACAGAAATACTACTTTACAGGTTTCAGAACAGTGTTTGATGTCATTGTTAAGCCCGAAAACTAAGCTCCTCTGAAAGTCTTTTATTTTAGAAGTGTTTTTAAATTAAAGCTAATAAAATTTTAAAAATACAGAACATGCTAATTTTTTGTGTAAAGACTAGTATTGCTTAACAATTATGGGTACCATGCTTTATCTTTGAAGAAAGTCTTTATGAAGTTATTCCATAAAAAAATAACTATTTAGCTAGGTAAATTAATGGTACATTTTAAATATAAAATTGCTAAACTAACTTGGAAAAAATCTTTCTTTTTCACCTTGTCAAAATCAGTCTGCATCCCAGCGGACTCAGTCAAAAATCAAGTAAGTGTTTCATAAAATGATGTATTTAAATATTTATAAAGGGGGAAAAACTGTAGTTAATGGTAAATAAGTCCTTACCATATGACTTCAAGTGTGTCTTAGTTGTAAAATTGTGTTACAGCCTTATGAAAAACTAATTTTAAGGCTGTTTTCTGATTGTATTATTGTTTATACTTAGTTAAAGTTGTGTCATCTGACTCCATATTACATTACCATTCCATATATTAAGAATCTCTTGGCTTTGACTATGACCTTGTCTAAACAAGATAAGAGTCGGAGAACTCAAGGGGCTTCCATAGCCTTGGAAACTCATGACTGGTGCATAGGGAGATTACTGATGCCATAAACAGGAGTGTCAATTTGTATAGTCAACAACAGGAGTCACTGTGCACTTACTCCTCATGTAGGATCTCTGTCCTTAATGTGCTGTACATTGAGGCTTAATGCTATAACGAGTACTCAAACAGTATATTTCACTTTGTGTTTCTATGGGGGTGCAAACTGTTGAAATCTTTACTTAATGTATACTAAACTGATCTTCTGTTAAAAAAAAAAAAAGAAGAAATTAGCAATTCCCAACTTGACTCTCACTGGGATTAAACATGACAATAGGTCTGATCTGATTTCATCATCATTTAAAAGATCATCTATTATTTTTCACTTTATGTTTCTGTGTGGGAGCAAACTGTTGAAATCTTTACTTAATGTATGCTAAACTGATCTTCTGTATATAAAGAGAATCGAAAATGAATCCTCATGTGAATGGAAGGGGAGAGGGAATGGGAAAGGGGAGGGTTGCAGGTGGGAGGGATGTTATGGGGGGGGAAGCCATTGTAATCCATAAGCCGTACTTTGGAAATTTATATTCATTAAATAAAAGTTTAAAAAAAAAAAAGAATCTCTTGGAATTAGATTGATGGTATTAAATACAGATAATTAAATTTGTAGTAGGCTTAATAGAATACTAACTTGTCCTGCCTTTTATATTTGGGTAAATTTTTCATAGGAACATTCTGCATGAGTTGAAAGTTAATATTGCCAGGGGCAACAGTTACAATAATGAATAAGCAACTAGTGAGTCTTGGACTCTATTTATTAGCCATGTGTACAACTTGTATTCTTAGAACTGTATCAGAAAGAAACACAAAGCATTGATCTGGAGCTTTGCATCCTAACTGAATTTTAGAGGCAAACTGTGAGACTCCTAAAATTCATTTCTTTAATCAAGTTGCTTTTTGACATAATTACCTAAACTTGCTTAGAAATGTTAACAGTTCATTTATGTTCTTTCTGGAGAGGTACCAGATGAAACTCCCAAGTTCCTAGTAGACAAGGAATTTTGGCAGCAGCAAGTATAGGGTACATAAAATCAACTAATAATTACAGTGTTTGAAGCATAAAATAATCTAATATTTGATTTAACAAATACCGGTATGAGGGCACTATGCTTGATCCTAGGAATATTGTAGTGACAAAATAAATAGCTCTACCCTCAGGGAGCTTATTTCCTACATTTTTAGAGCTTTCAGTGTTAATTGCACACAGTTGAAATCTTTAGACACACTGATCTTCCTGGGTACCTTGAGATTAAAGAAAGGTATTGTATGTAATGTGCCTGGTGCAATAATTTACACCTTATTTTAAATTTTAGTTCTCTTGCTTCTGTTCCCTATGCTCAGGGTTATTTGCTGCCAGCTTCTGTTAAGAGAGCTTGGAGTGTTGACTCAAATTCACTGGGTCCATTGTACCTCAGTTGGCTTACTGCTTCACTTTCTGAGCTTTGGTTTTTGCATCTGTAAAATAGGGATAGAGTTGCTTACTTCATGTTAGTGTTAGGTTGATGTGAGTGTAAAACTCTTATTGGTGGTGCCTAATAAAACTGTTAGATATAAGCCAGAATCCAGAAAATCATGTAAGTATTTAATTCCACTGGTAAGGTTTGGGCAGCTTCTAGCTTACTATTTTTTTCCATTAGTGTGGATAATAGACAATTTGTTTAAATTGTTTTTGTGAATGAATAGCTGCTTTGGGCATCATTTACTTTACTGTTTTCCTTCTATTAGTATAGAACAGATAATAGAAAATTAGTTAACATCAAATTGTTTTCTGTGAATCAGCAGCTGTTTTGCCATTTTGTTCCTCAAGGTGGAGCTCTTGTTGTTTATCAGATTAGTTTATTTTGATAAACAACTTGGAAAATTAGAAGTGCTGTTTTAAGTTTCTTTTTCTTTTTTTTTTTTTAAATAGGTATGACTGGTATCAAACAGAATCTCAAGTAATCATTACACTTATGATCAAGAATGTTCAGAAGAATGATGTAAATGTGGAATTTTCAGAAAAAGAGGTCATTAGTTTTTGAATCATTTTTTATATTGAGATTAAATACTGTTGTTTGGAATATTGCAGAATAACCTATAGTACTTTATCAAATATATGCCATTTCTTCCTGAGATAATGTAGAAATTGAATAAAATCTGAAGTATTGCTTTTAAGCTTGAATCATTTAAAGTTTTGGGATTAGATTATATTGTAGGTTAAGGCTAGATGTTCATTTTTTTTTCTATAGATTCAGAATTCAAAACAGAACTTGGTTGACATAGTAAGATATATGATTTGGTTACACTTATGTGGTATACTCTCATGTAAAGTTTTAAAATAATCTGTGATACTAAATTTCTGTGATTTATTGAGTTCATTTTAACCTTCATTATATAAATTTATAAAATATGATAATTTTGTGTTCATTAGTTGTCTGCTGTAGTGAAACTTCCTTCTGGAGAGGATTACAATTTAAAATTGAGACTTCTTCATCCTATAATTCCAGAACAGAGTACCTTTAAAGTACTTTCAACAAAGGTAAGGCAATTGAAAAGGATTGTCACTGGTAATGTTTTTAAAATAAAAGTACTGCGGTGAACTAATTGCCCATGAGATTATAAATTTGTATATCCTTTTAGTCACTTATCTCTAAAAGGGACAGAAAAGAGTGATAATTTTTGATTACCAGGGTTTTTACTCCCCAGATTTTAGTACAGTGGAATATAAAAGACAAGATGGGGCAGGCATTGTGGTGTAGTGGGTTAAGCTGCTACGTGGGATGCTGATTTGAGTACTGGTTAGTTCCTTTCCAGTCCTCTGCCCTGATAATGCATCCTGGGAGGCGGACAGTGATACTGGGAAACCCATTTGAGTTCCAGGCTCCTGGCATCATCCTGGCCCAGCCCTGGCTGTTGTAGGACATTTAAAGAGTGAACTACCAGACAGAAGATCAATCTCAATCTCTCCCTTTCTCTCTTCTCTCTCTCTGTCTCTGTCTCTTTCTCAGGGTTGCTGTGCCTATTAAGTAGATGAAAAATAAGTAAACAAACAAACAAAAAAAGCTCATACAGCAGTTGGTGTGTGTGAGCGATACATATTAATACGTTTCAATGAAGAAGTGTTTCTAAAGATAATAACGAGTTCAGTGCCTCTTTTGAACCTATCAGTTTGGTCTGTTGTACAGATACTCTTCTCCTCCAACCTCAATTTAAAATAGAAACTGTAGATTTGCTTCTTTATTTATATCTTTTTTAAAGATTGTACTTATTTATTTGAGAAGCAGAGTTACAGAGAGAGATTTTCTATCCACTGGTTCACTCCCCAAATGGCTGCAACGGCTGGAGCTGGGCTGATCCAAAGCCAGGAGCTTCCTCTGGGTTTCCCACATGGATGCAGGGGCCCAAGCACTTGGTCCATCCTCCACTGCTTTCCCAGACCATAACCAGAGAGCTGGATCACCTGAGGAGCACCTGAGACAAGAACTGGCATATGGGATGCCGGTATCACAGGCTGAGAGTTAGCCTACTATGCTACAGCGCCAGCCCCTAGTTTTATTGTTTAGTTTAAAGACTTAGAGGAAGAGATCAGAGAGGTATTCTGTCAGCTGGTTCACTTCCCCAAATGGCCGCAATGGCTGGAGCTGGGCCAGTTGAAGCCAGGAGCTTCTTCTGGGTCTCCCACATGGGTGCAGGGACCCAAGGACTTGGGCCGTCTGCTGCTTCCCCAGGCCTTTAGCAGAGAGCTGGAATGGAAGTGATGCAGCCAGCACATGAACTGGTGCCTGAATAGTATATTGACGCCACAGGAGGAGGCTTAACCAATTAAGCCACAGCGCCAGCCCCAGTTTAGCTAAATTTTAAATTTTACTATATTCTGAGGGAATAATGAGAATTTAAATTACAGTTTGAGTTTCTAATTTTTAGATTCCTTTAGATTAAAAAATATGTATACAGGTAATATTTAGGGAAAATTTTAAATATCGCTAAAGATCTTAATAGTAGTAAATTTAGTAGGAAAAATATTGACTGAAACAAAAAATCTGACTCTAATTCTATACACTATGAATTTGCTTTTATCACAAAATGATTACAGGAGTGAATTTTTATCATCTGTAAAATGAGGAATATGGAATAAATGAAGCTCTGAGATCCTTTCAGGTGTGGTATTGTATGAAGGTTCATGATAGATAAGTTAATGGGAATGAATGATGTAGGTGAACTTTTTCTATTACTATGCCTTTTTTTTATATACAAGTCCTGCAATGTACTGTTATTAACTATTATATTCTAAGGATATGTGACTTTTATCATGAAATAGGATCAGGTTTTCTTCTCCTGTCCCATTACCCACCTCCCAGTTTCATGTAGAAGGGTTAAGTGGGCTGGCAAAGAGAAAAGGACAGTTGCATGGGCTTGGCACAGGAAACGCAAAGTTAAGAAGTGTAATTAAATGTAATTAAAATGGAGTTGCCCTTTTAAAAATGTATTTGAAGATAAGTAAAATAAATAAAAGATGGCTCATTATGAGGAAGACACGGGGAAACAACAGCTTGGGACAATAGCAGTTGAGAAAAGATGTGAAATCTTACCAGGATCTGAGTCTGTCATAGGCCCTATCCAAACAGTATAAAATTTGTTTGATAAAAGAATTTTGAGGGGCCGGTGTTGTGATGCATCAAGTTAAAACCCCAGCCTGCAGCACCAGCAACCCATATGGGCTTCTCCACTTCCAATCCAGCTCCCTGCTAATGCACGTAGGAAGGCAGCGGAGGATGGCCCAAATCCTTGGGCTCCTGCATCCATGTTGGAGACCTGGAAGAAGCTCCTGGCTTTTTATCTGCCCAGCTCTGGCCACTGCAGCCATCTGGGGAGTGAACCAGCAGATGGGAGACCTCGCTCTCTCTCTGTCTCTGCCTCTCTCAGTAACTCTGTCTTTCAAATAAATAAATCTTTTAAAAAAAGAAAAAAGAATTTTGAGTAATCAAGCACAAAGCTCTAGGTAGATTGAGAGGGAGATGGGTCAGAAAATGGATTTTCTTATTTTTGTGTACATTTCTTATTAAGACATTGTTAATGTATGTCCCCTTCAGTTTATTAATGTAAATAGATAAATGACCTGAAAACTTGTATTTCAGATTTTTTAAAAAGTTCATTTGTATTTCAAATAGTGAATAAGTTTTAATATAAATACCTATATTTCATGCTGTATTTTTATTTGCTAAATTTGGCAACTTTTGCTGTGTAATGCACGTGGGAGGTGCTCAATATTTGTTTAGTGAAAGAATCTAAATTGGGTTCTGATATTAATTCTATGAAGTAGACAGTAAGCTATTTTTACTAGTTTTACAGGTAGAAAAGAGCTGAGTTCTTGGATTTCCCCAAGATCATATTGTTAGTAAAATTTTATGAACATGCATACTAAATGAATTTTCATTTCTGATTGCCAACCAAAACTAGTGCTTCTTTGTCTAGGTTTTTCTAAAGGTGTATTCTAAAGGATGATTATTTTTCTTGTCATGACTCTGGAATATCCCTATTTTGTATCTATATATTTCTGTCTATACATACATACACACATATATATTTTTATTTTTGATCAACTACTAATCTTCAAACTATTTTTTGGGAAACAAATTAAAAAATTATTTTAATAATTTAATTAAAAGAATTACAGAGAGGGAGAGTGAGATACTGATCCTTATCTTCCATCTGCTGGTTCACTCCCCAAATGGCTTCAGTGGCCAGGATAGGACCAGGCCAGAGCCAGAGCCAGGAGCCTCCAGCCTCCTCCAGGCCAGGTCTCCCACAGGGGTGGCAAGTGCCCAAGCACCTGGACTATTCTCCACTGTTTTCCCAGGGCATTGTTAGCAGGGAGCTTGACCAGAATGGAAGTAGTCAGCACCTGAACCAACACCCACTACACTGCAATGCAGGTCCCAGAATTTTTCTTAATTGTAGCTTAAGGAAACTAAATGAAGAAACCTTTGAATCCTTTCCTTTTTTATACAGCAGAGGGAGACAAAATAGCAAAATATCTGAGTTACTGAGGCTTATTTAACTATGGCATTAAGAGGGAAATAATTTGCTTTTAATATATTCAGATGTCTTGAATGTGTTTCAGATATTCATGTCTTGAATCTGAGTGGATTTAGAGAAGGATGTATTTTGCTTAGGAGATTTACTTAAAATTAGAGTTTCCATAAAATCTATTTAGAGGGCTGTTTCTTTACTTTTTAAAAATATTTATTTATTTATTTACATATTTGAAAGATAGTGTGCCAGTGGGGATAGGGCAAGATCTTCCAAATGCCTGTAATACCTGAAGTGGGCCAGGCTGAAGCCAGGAGCCAGGAACTCTGTTGTGGTCTCCCATGTGGTTGGCAGGGTTCCAAATACTTGGGTCATCCTCTGCTGCCTCCCAGGTACATTACCAGGAAACTGGATCTGAAGCCGAGGCAGGACTTGATGCCAGGCACTTCAGTATGGTGTATGGGCATCCTGAGTGGTGCCATAATTGACTGTACCGCAACACCTGTCCATTTCTTTGCTTTTCAGAGTCCTAATTTCTTTTCTACCTTCAAAATTAAATGAATATTACGTATTACTATATAGCCATTAGTTGAGTAGTATTAATTTGAGTGAAACATAATTTGCCCTAAAAATATGAAAATGTGTGACCCTTAAATTAATGAAAATAGCATCTCTTAATATTCCATAATATAGTATGTTCTTCCAAGTCAAAATTCTTGCTTTTAAAATAACTGATAGCTGCTTCTACCTTTTATTGAATACCAAGTTTTTGTTTCAGCCTGATCGCCCTTTTTTTTTTTTTTTAATGATTGATTGATTGATTTGAAAGGCAGAGTTGAACACATATGGAGGGAGAGACAGATATGCCATCCTTTGAATCTTCCTTTTACTCTCCTAATGGCTACAACAGCTGGAGCTGGGCTGAGCTGAAGCTAGGGGCCAGGAATTTTTGCTTGTCTCACATATGGGTGCAGAGGCTCAAAAACTTGGACCATCCTCCTCTGCCTTCCTAGGCACGTTAGCAGAGAGCTGAATCAGAAGTGGTTCAGGCTGGCGCCGCGGCTCACTAGGCTAATCCTCCGCCTTGCGGCGCCGGCACACCGGGTTCTAGTCCTGGTCGGGGCACCGGATTCTGTCCCGGTTGCCCCTCTTCCAGGCCAGCTCTCTGCTGTGGCCAGGGAGTGCAGTGGAGGATGGCCCAAGTGCTTGGGCCCTGCACCCCATGGGAGACCAGGAGAAGCACCTGGTTCCTGCTTTGGGATCAGTGCGGTGCGCCGGCCGCGGCAGCAATTGGAGGGTGAACCAATGGCAAAGGAAGACCTTTCTCTCTGTCTCTCTCTCTCACTGTCCACTCTGCCTGTAAAAAAAAGAAGTGGTTCAGCCAGACCATGAACCCTTGCCGATATAGGATGCTAGTATCCTAGGCAGCACTTTCACCTGCTGTCATGACACCGGCCCCAATTATTTTTTTTAAACTAAGAAACACCACTTTTGTTTCATCTTCATTTTATGACAATATTCCGTTTGCAGAGTCTCAGGATTATGACTTCAATGGCAGCTACATAGTAAAGATTAATATTATAGCTTTTAAGAATGAGAATTGTTAGTCCGTTAGAGTAAATTTATCCTTGTGGAAATGTTCTTGCATTCCTATTTTTAATCAGAATGATTTTTTTGTATTAACACAATATAAAACATGAAAACCTAGAATCGTGCACTTGAACAGGTTCCCAGGTGTTGTTACTTAGGTGCTGGGTCATAATTGAAGTAGCCGGTACTCAAACCATCATTCTAGTACAGGATGTGAGTATCTCAAGTGGCAACTTAATTTTCTGTGCCATAATACATAATGTAGTAGAGTTTTCCCATGTTATTGTATTTTAAGATTTTTTTTCTTTTGAAAAGAGAGTGACAGAAGAAGAGACAGAAAGATTCCCATCTGCTTGTTTCTTCCCCAGATAGCCCAAACGCTTGTGGCTAATTATGCTGAAACCAGGAGGCTGAACTCCCATCAGGGTCTTCCACATGGGTGGCAGGGACCCAAGTACTTGGGCCATCTTCTGCAACTTTCCCTGGCCCATTAGCAAAGAGCTGGATTGGAAGTGCAACAACCAGTTCTTGAACTGGCACTCTGATGTGGATTGCTGTCATTGCAGGTGTAGCTTAACTTCCTGTACCACAACACCAGCCCCTCCCATGTTGTTTTGACCTGTGGGAAACTACAGTAATGAATTATTAGAACTACGTTACATGCCAGGCATTGTGCTGTATATTATTAGCTCATGTGATTCTCATAAATTGCCGCATGGTACAGGTATTTTTATACCCAGGTTATAGGTAGAAAAAACCCACAAATGTTAAAAGTGGTTTTTCAGCTGACTATAATGATGTTGGAAATACTGATATATATTGTTATTTGCCAGACATGATGCTATGTTCTTCTTATACATGGTGTCTTTTAGTCCTTGTAAGAACTGTAAATGAATTAAGATTTATTATTCATGCTTTGTAGGAGAAACAGAGATTCACTGAAATTGAATTACCTGCTTGTGGTCATACAGCTAAGTCCAACAAATGGCACATATTTGTGACTCTTCCTAATTACACAACTGATGACTTGTCTTGTTCTCCTGCTTATTTCTAAAAAAATATGTAAAAATTCTAACTGAAAAAGGTATTTCCAGCAAGGTAGTCCATCTGTTGGCTCTCTTATCTGATGTTAAAATAAGGAGAGTAGCCTCCTGTTGTAGGATGTTTCTATTAAGTGAGATATTAATAAGTGAAGCACCTAGCATGCAGGACATTTCATAAGTGCTCAACAAATATTATTATTGTTATTTTATCCTAATTAGGTTTTTATACAGTCTATACAAGCAATAAATATGTATCTGAACATATTATAGAAAATTTGAAAAAGTTTAGAGCTGAAAAAATGACTCAGACTCATCATTGATAACTTTCTGACATACTGCCTTCTGGATAGCTAGGTATTTTCCAATACATAGATCTGTCACTATGTATGACATTTATTGGAAGTTTATTTGTGCAGGCTTGGCAAACCTTTTTCCTGCCAACGGCCATATGGATATTTATAACATCATTTGCAAGCCAAACAAAATTATCACCTTAAAAAATTAGCCTGTGTAGCTTTGCTGAATTTTGAATCTTGCCTGCTGGTGCCTTTGCAAAGGGCTGTACCAAATGATTTTGTGGGCCATGTATGGCCCCAGGCTGGATATTTCCCACCCATGGTTTATGGTTTCTCTGTAAATCTGAAATTCATTTCAGTGAAAAAATCAATAAATTCTCTGTTATGCAGAAGAAACCTTGGTGGGACGTGGTAGTGTGTGGGGAGCAACTCGGACTAGACTAAGTTACTGGAGTTGAGACTTGTTCTATGCGTCTGCTCTCCCACAATATGGTGCTGAAAGGGAGTAAACAACTTCTACGCAGCTGCCTCTCGCCAACTTGACTGATGAGCTGCAGGAGCTGATCCTGCTCCTGATTGGAGGAGAGCAGCGTGCTCGGCGTGTGGGTGGCAGAATTGGGATTGGTGGAAGAGGACTATAAAGGAGGAGAGAGACAACATGCACCAGGAACATCCGGATAACATCTGAGCAGCCCCCGAGAGAGCCGGTCGGCGGTGTGCCGCTCCCCCGTGGAAGTGGGGAAAGTAGCAGGGGGAGCCGCCCCTCCACGAAGGTGGAGGGATTGGCAGCCAACCCGGGAAGGACCAGCAGCAAACCCGGGAAGGGCCGAGCAGACAAAAGAAGAGCGCAGGGTTTAGTGTCGTTCCTCCGTGAAGAGGGGGAGCGACAGTAGTGTGTGCAATGTTGAAAACTGATCATCCAGCAAGAAGAGATTTTTACTCGAATACTGCCTTGGGATATTATGGCGTCTTGAAAAGACCTCCTGGTGATATTAGAGCAACATTCAAGGAAACTACCAAAGTTTTCAGTTAACTTTTTTTAAAAAAAGATTTATTTATTTGTTTGAAAGGCAGATTAACAGAGAGGCAGAGAGAGAGGTCTTCCATCCACTGGTTCACTCCCCAAATGGTCGCAACAGCCAAAGCTGCACTGATCTGAAGCCAGGAGCTTAGAGCTTCTTTTGGTTCTCCCACGTGGGTGTGGGACTCAAGGACTTGGGCCATCTTCTGCTGCCTTTCTGGGCACATTAACAGGGAGCTGGCTCGAAAGTAGAGCAGCCAGGACTAGAACTGGTGCCCATATGGGATGCTGGCACCCTGGTGGTGGCTCTACCCACTACACAGTGCTGGCCCCTTCTGTTAACTTTTGAAGTTTTTTTTTGTCTGTTTTATTTTTTTAGGTTAATTTTATTTATTTGAAAGGCTGAGTTAAAAAGAGGTACAGACAGACAGGTCTTCCATCTGCTGGTTTACTCCCCCAAATGGCTGCAACAACTGGGGCTGGGCCAGGCTGAAGCCAGGAGCCAGGAGCTTCTTCTGGGTTTCTCATACGGGTACAGTGGCCCAAGCACTTGGAACATCCTCTGCTGCTTTCCCAGGCCATAACAGAGAGCTGGATCAGAAGAGGAGCAGTTGGGACTCGAACCAGTGCCCATATGGGATTCCTCACCTGCTGTGCCACAGTACCAGCCCCTAAGGTTTTTTCTTTTTTAACTTCAGTGAAAATGGAATGACTTTTTAATGATTATAATAAGACTTGAGGCCAGCGCCACAGCTCACTAGGCTAATCCTCCGCCTTGTGGCGCTGGCACACTGGATTCTAGTCCCGGTCAGGGCGCCGAATTCTGTCCCGGTTGGCCCTTTTCCAGGCCAGCTCTCTGCTGTGGCCCGGGAGTGCAGTGGAGGATGGCCCAGGTGCTTGGGCCCTGCACCCCACGGGAGACCAGGATAAGTACCTGGCTCCTGCCTTGGGATCAGCGTGGTGCGCCGGCCACGGCGGCCATTGGAGGGTGAACCAACGGCAAAGGAAGATCTTTCTCTCTGTCTCTCTCTCTGACTGTCCACTCTGCCTGTCAAAAACAAAAACAAAAAACAAACAAACAAAAAAAACTCTGAAATTGGACTTGAGGTAATTCTAGAAAGATCTGCCAGAATCATCAAGACTGAACACTTTCATTTTTAAAAGTATGTATAAGCATCAAAAGTAGGGTAGAAATAAAAGCAAATTCATAGAAAATTAGTCCTGGACCAAGTATAATTTCAAGGTCAGGACAACTTATTTCATTTGAAACAGGCTGTTCCAAATAAGAGCTTTGACTTTAGCTTTATAAAGGCCTCTCTTATGGTACAGCACAATTACTTTGGTTATAGTGGCTTCCCTTACATGTGAATACTAGTTGGTCTTGATGTGAAACAGGGAACTTTATAAAGCATGCATAGTGCAAGAACATGAAGTGTGACTATAAGACACTCTGTGGCTGAGTTTAGTGTCATGATATGTACACTGTGTATCCTCATTTGCAGATGCATTGGGAATTAGAGGAGCAAGATGAATTTTAAATTCTAAGGTGATCTTAATGGCCCTTTTACTACTGTGTCATTGCCATATACTGGATTTCTGCCTCCTTTTGGTAAAGATCCCAGCCATGACAACCAAAAATAACACTATTTTTTATCAATATTTTCACTGAATACTGTGAATGAAAAAATATTAATGGCATTTTTACTTTCTAAAAAGTAATTGTTCATTTTAGAGGATTTGAGAAGTTCTTATACTAAAAAATGTAAAATTCTAATTCAATTTTTAATTTAAATTCTTTGCATAATGTTTGTTATTGTGTTTAATGTTTGCACTGAAAATGCTGATTTTTGCAAGACAAAAATGGAGGTGAAAGCATTATTTGTAAGCAAGACAAAAAGTAGGTGTAAGTGCTATGTGTTAGAGGTAAGGGAACATTCTAGGGGATCAGTTTTGATTAGAAACTAGAAGATGCTGGGGTGGGCATTTTGTGCAAAGTTAAATCATCCTTTGGGATGCCATATCCTATGTGAGTGCCCGGTTTAGGAATCTCCAGTCCTCAAATGTACATCCTAGAAGACAGCAGATGTTGGCTTGGGTCCCTGACACCAGTGTGGAAGACCCAGATTGAGTTCCAGGCTCCTGGCTTCAGCCTGGCCCAGCCCCAGCCTTTTGGGTGCCTTTGGGGAATGAATTAGCAGATGAAAGATCTCTGTCTCTTTGCCTTTCAAATAAAGTGAAAATAAAGTTTTAAAAGTAAAAAATGTTATTAGAGTGGTGTTAACTTTTCATTTAAGTAAACTTAAGAAAGCACTCAGACACTCTTTGTAGTCTATCTTCTTATCTCTTTTTCTGTCTGTATTTTTCATGGGTTTTCTGTCATACCTCAGAGCTCCTGTTTTAGTCATTTCCTTCTGCTACCCATGTGGGAGGTCTGAAAGAAACTCCTGGTTTTTGGCTTTGGCCTGGTCAGTTCTTGCCATTGCTGCCATTTAGGAGATGAGCCAGTAGATGGAAGATGTATTTTTCTGTCTCTCCCTCTCTGTGTAACTGTTAGCTTCATATAAATAAATAAACCTTTAAAAACAAAAGTTACTTCTAGATGATGTGTATCTGATGATGTATATGAAACAAATATTGTGTTTAGGTCAGCGCTGCGGCTCACTAGGCTAATCCGCCGCCTGTGGCGCCGGCACCCCGGGTTCTAGTCCTGTTTGGGGAGCTGGATTCTGTCCCGGTTGCCCCTCTTCCAGTCCAGCTCTCTGCTGTGGCCCGGGAGTGCAGTGGAGGATGGCCCAAGTGTTTGGGCCCCCGCACCCGCATGGGAGACCAGGAAGAAGCACCTGGCTCCTGCTTCGGATCGGCGCAGTGCGCCAGCCGCAGCAGCCGTTTGGGGGGTGAACCAACGGAAAAAAGGAAGACCTTTCTCTCTCTCTCTCTAACTCTGCTTGTCAAAAAAAAAATAAAAATAAAAAAATTGTGTTTAGACCTGTGTCCCATGTCCAGAATAATCCCATTGTATATATGCAAACATTCCAAAATTAAATACTGAAAAATCTGAAACACTTCTTGTCCCAAGCATTTCAGGTAAGAGATACTTGATGCAGTTAATTTTTGAAAGAATTGAAAAAGAGTACATTAGTGGTGTTTTACACAGTTGAATAAATTTCTCCACTAAAAAACAGGTTAATGCATATGTGAATACAGTAATTATTTTGGAAAACCATCTTTCCTGGTGTCATCATTGATAATTTGAGCTGTTGTGAAGGCTTGCGCTGTACAGGGTGATGTTCAGTGCCACCCGTGGTCTGAACTCCATAGATGGCAGTGCAGTGCTTCCCTTTACACCAGTTGTGACAACAGTGTTTCCAGACATTGCCAGATGTTCCCTGGGTGGCAGAGTTATCCATCATTGAGAGAGATGCTTTAGAAAGTAGGGTCTGGGGGAGATAAAACTAAATTTCTAGACTCTTCATTGTAGCTAATATAAAATGTATGTTGTGTATGAAAGGGTGACTTAAGTAGAGAAATGTTTTATAGTTCTTCAAATTTAGTCTTGTGTAATTTAAAGAAACTCAAAGGCACTATCTTACAAAAATTTTGTGTGGTTTAATTTTTTAAATTCTATATATTTTACGTTGAATAATGGATTTTTTTGTTGTTTCTTCCAGATTGAAATTAAAATGAAAAAGCCAGAGGCTGTGAGATGGGAAAAGCTAGAGGGACAAGGAGATATGCCTAAACCAAAACAGTTCATAGCAGGTTTGTGTTCTGGCCTTTAATGAGCTTTAAACTTATACTATACTGTATTTTATAGTTGACGTTAAATAGTAATGAGCATTCTTTCTACTTTCTTTCTTTATGTTCCCGTGATAAGGTTGCTTTGTAATGGATACAAAGTAAATAGCCTTTCTTATAAAGGTTCTAACTTCTTAAATTCTTAAGAATAGGAATGAATGGCAGCAAAATCCCAGAGGGAGCTGGGATTTATTATTCACTGTGTCAGTTTTATGACATTAGTTGAAGGTTATTTTTGTGTGTTAGCCTTTCCTGTTGGGTTTGAATTAATTTACTCTGCTGATATATTTCCTGTTCCTTTATTCCTTTCTGTTACTTCTTTTGATATTGTGACTATAATTTCTTGGAATTTCAGAGCTTTACAGAATAAAGTATCTGGCCCATTTCACTGTATTGCTGATTTAGAAATGGACACAAAACAGGTAATGGAGTGCCTAAGAAAAGCCTAGAAGAGTAGAAAACTAGGATTGATAATTGAACCCTTCAAGGGCTTGGCAACTTTGCGTCGAGGTCAGTTCTAAGCAATCAGCACATAAGCATTTGTTTAGTGGAATGACTAATCAACAGGATACTCTTAGAACTACGACATACCATTGCACATTACAGTTACAGTTTCGTTAATGAATGGAGAGAAATTTCTTTTTGGTTTACTACAGCTAATGCTAATTTGATGACTGAAAGAAGCTAATATTGTGTCTCAGCTACTCTTGGATTTTGACTGCTTTCTTCTGTAACAGAAGACACTTTTGCTTATGACACCTTTTAGAAAACAGTGAGTTATTCAACAGGTCATTTATGTTTAGTTAATTTAGAAATAATTTTAGATTCAAAGAGGTTGTAAAAGTAGGAGACTTCCCATGTACCCTTCACTTGATTTGCCTGATGATAATGTCTTAGCTGGGCTGTAGTATAATTAGCAAAGCTAGGAAATTGATACAGATAATTTTTAATATATATATTTTAAAAAGTAATAGACATAAAACTTGTGCATATTGATGGGGTACCATGTGATACTCCATTACATGTATACATATGTAATGTCCAGCCAAGCTAAATATATTTATCCTTTCAAGCATTAACATTTGTAATGAAAATACCCAAAATGATTGTCTTGTAGTTTTTTTTTAAACAGAGAAACATACAGTAAGATAACATTATCTATCTTTACCTTACCGTTGCGATAGAACCATAGTACTTCTTGGACCTGTCTAACTATAACCTAGTACCCATCAATTAATCTTTCCCAGTTCTATCTCCTCTCCCTCTCCAGTCTCTGGTAACCGTGATTGCATTTTTTTTTTTTTTTTTTTTACTCTATATAGTTAACGTCATGTGATATTTATCTTTCTCTATTTGGCTTATTTCACTTAATGTAATTATATTCAGTGCCATCCTTGCTGTTGCAAATGACAGGGTTTCACCTTTTTTATGGCTAAGTAAAACTCTGGCATGTATTTATTTATCACATTTTCTTTATCCAGTTATCAGTTAATGGACATTTATGTTGTTTCTGTTTTGGAGTTCTTGTGAATACTGCTGCCAAAGACATAGGAGTACTCATGTCCCTCAATAAATGATGGATTTTATTTCCCTTGGATATATACTCAGGAGTGGGATTGATAAGTCATATCAGATGGTAGTTCCATTTTTAGTGTTTGGGAAAGCCTCACACAATTTTCTACAATGGTTGTGCTCTAGCTGGGACCTCTAGTGTGGTGTTGAATAAAAGTGAAGAAGGTGGGCCCACATCCTTGTCTTTCAGATTTTAAGAAAGAAAGCCTTCAGTTTATTCTCCATTCAATATGATGTTTGCTGTTGGGTTGTTATCTATATATGTGGCCTTTATTATGTTGAGCTATGTTGCTTTTACACATAATTGGATTAGAGTTTTATCATGAAGTGATGTTGAAATTTATCTGATGCCTTTTGTGCATCATTTGAAATGATCTTGTGATTTTGCTTATTTTGATGATGTGGTTTATGTGGTGTATCACTGTTACTGACTTGCCTGTTGAACCATCCCTTGCATTCTTGGAATGAATCTCACTTCATCATGATGATTGATCTCTTTTAATTTTATTTTTATTTTTTGACAGGCAGAGTGGACAGTAAGAGAGAGAGACAGAGAGAAAGGTCTTCTTTTTCCGTTGGTTCACCCTCCAATGGCCGCAGCGGCCGGTGCACCGCGCTGATCTGAAGGCAGGAGCCAGGTGCTTCCTCCTGGTCTCCCATGGGGTGCAGGGCCCAAGGACTTGGGCCATCCTCCACTGCACTCTCGGGCCACAGCAGAGAGCTGGACAGGAAAAGGAGCGACCGATACAGAATCTGGCGCCCCAACCGGGACTAGAACCCGGAATACTGGCGCCGCAGGCGGAGGATTAGCCTATTGAGCCGCGGCGCCGGCCAAAATCTTTTTAACGTACTGTTGGAATTGATTTACTAGTATTTTGTTGAAGATCTTTGCATCTGTTCATTAAGGATATTAGTGTGTGGCGCTTTTTGTTGTTCTTTGTTTGGGTTTGATAGCGACTTAATGCTGGCCCCTTAGAATGAATTTGAAAAAATTCCTTCCTCATCTATTTTTTTATTTTTTTATTTTTTAATTTTTTTTTAATTTTTTTTTTTATTTTTTGACAGGCAGAGTGGACAGTGAGAGAGAGAGACAGAGAGAAAGGTCTTCCTTTGCCGTTGGTTCACCCTCCAATGGCCGCTGTGGCCGGCGCACCGCGCTGATCCGGTGGCAGGAGCCAGGAGCCAGGTGCTTTTCCTGGTCTCCCATGGGGTGCAGGGCCCAAGCACCTGGGCCATCCTCCACTGCACTCCCTGGCCACAGCAGAGAGCTGGCCTGGAAGAGGGGCAACCGGGACAGAATCCGGCGCCCCGACCGGGACTAGAACCCGGTGTGTCGGCACCGCTAGGTGGAGGATTAGCCTAGTGAGCCGCGGCGCCGGCCTCTCATCTATTTTTTTTTTTTTTTTTTTTTTTTTTTTTTTTTTTTTTTACAGGCAGAGTGGACAGTGAGAGAGAGACAGACAGAGAGAAAGGTCTTCCTTTGCCGTTGGTTCACCCTCCAATGGCCGCCGCGGCTGGTGCGCTGCGGCCGGCGCACCGCGCTGATCCGATGGCAGGAGCCAGGAGCCAGGTGCTTTTCCTGGTCTCCCATGGGGTGCAGGGCCCAAGCACCTGGGCCATCCTCCACTGCACTCCCTGGCCACAGCAGAGAGCTGGCCTGGAAGAGGGGCAACCGGGACAGAATCCGGCGCCCCGACCGGGACTAGAACCCGGTGTGCCGGCGCCGCTAGGTGGAGGATTAGCCTAGTGAGCCGCAGCGCCGGCCCTCTCATCTATTTTTAAAAATAATTTAAATGTTTGGTAGAGTTAAGTAGCAAAGCTATCTGGTATTGAGTTTTTATTTGATGGGAGTTTTTTTTTTTAAAGATTTTATTTATTTATTTGAAAGTCAGAGTTGGAGGAGAGGAAGGGAAGGAGGGAGGGAGGGAGAGAGAAAGGGAGAGGGGAGAGGGAGGGAGGGAAAGAGGGAGGGAGGGAGGGAGGTCTTCCATCTGCTGGTCCACTCCCCAATTGGCTGCAGCAGCCAGAGCTGTGCCCATCAGGAGCCAGGAGCTTCCTCCGGGTCTCCTCTGTACCACACAGGTATAGGGGCCCAAGGATTTGGGCCATCTTTTACTGCTTTCCCAGGTTATAGCAGAGAGCTGGATAGAAAGTGGAGCAGCTGGGACTGTAACCGGCACCCATATGGGATGCCAGCACTTCAGGCCAGGGCGTTAACCTGCTGTGCCACAGCGCTGGCCCCATAATGGGAGATTTTTTATTACTGATACAATCTTGCTACTTATTATTGCAGTGTTTAGGAATTCTGTGTCTGGATTTGATATTTGTCCAAGAATTTGTCCGTTTCTTCTAGGTTATTAAATTAGCTGCCTTGGAATTGTTTGTAGAAGTCTCTTAACCATCTTTTGTTTTTCTGTGGTGTCAATGGTAATGTTTCCTTTTTATCTCTAAATCTGTGTATTTTTTTTAAAGAGTTATTTATTTGAGAGGCAGAGTTAACAGACAGGGAGAGACAGAGAGGTCTTCCTTCTGCTAGTTTACTCCTCAGATGGCTGCAATGGCCAGAGCCAAGCCTGAGTTAAGCTGATCTGAAGCCAGGAGCCAGGAGCTTCTTCTGGGTCTCCCATACATGTGTGGGGGGACCCAAGCACTTGGGCCATCTTCTGCTTTCCCAGGCCATAGCAGAGAGCTGGTTAGGAAGTGGAGCAGCCGGGACTCGAAACAGCGCCTGTATGGGATGCTGGCACTGCAGGCAGTGGCTTTACCTGCTATACCATGGTGCTGGCTGTGTGAATCTGTTTCTCCCACATTTTGAATTTTTGCTGTTACATTTAACTTTGCGTATTTCCTATCTCAACATTTTGGTGTATTGA
This sequence comes from Oryctolagus cuniculus, assembly GCF_964237555.1. Taxonomy (NCBI): domain Eukaryota; kingdom Metazoa; phylum Chordata; class Mammalia; order Lagomorpha; family Leporidae; genus Oryctolagus; species Oryctolagus cuniculus. The sequence continues at coordinate 60,158,146 of NC_091440.1, read as the reverse complement.
TTTTTGACTTATTAAGTCTTCACAGTAAAGATAAATAAATTACATACCATGTTTACTGTATTAGAGCATTTTGAATTTGCTGGTATAGTTACTATTACCAGTGATTTTTCTACCTTCTTATTTTTTTTTCATATTAATGCCCCTTCCTTTTGGTATGAAGAATTCTCTTTTAATATTTCTTGTAGCATAGTTTTGGTAGTGATAAATTCTCTCAGCTTTTATTGTCTGGGAGTGTCTTTCTCTCTCCCTCATATCTGCAGGATGGCTTTGCTGGATATAGTATTCCTAGGTGGCAATTTTTTTTTTCCTTCAGTACTTTAAAAATCTCATCCCATTTCTCCCTGGCCTGTGAGAAGTGTACAGTCATGCAAATTGGGGACCTCTTTATGTGCTATTTGCTTCTTTACTCTTGCAGTTTGGAGAATCCTCTGTTGATTGTTAACCTTGGAGCTGCATGTCTTAGGGTAGGTTTATTTTGGTTGGATCTATTTGGTGACCTTTGACCTTCTTGTACCTTGATAATTGTATCTTTCTCTAGGTTTGGAAAGTTTTTCTCTCTCTCTTTTTTTTTTTTTTTTTTTTTTTGACAGGCAGAGTTAGAGAGAAAGGTCTTCCTTTTTTCCGTTGGTTCACCCCTCAAATGACTGCTATGGCTGGCGCGCTGCACTGATCCGAAGCCAGGAGCCAGGCGCTTCCTCCTGGTCTCCCATGCAGGTGTAGGGCGCAAGCACTTGGGCCATCCTCCACTGCCTTCCCCGGGCCACAGTAGAGAGCTAGCTGGACTGCAAGAGGAGCAACCGGGACAGAATCTGTGCCCCAACCAGGACTAGAACCCGGGGTGCCGGCGCCTCAGGCGGAGGATTAGCCTTGTGAGCGGCAGCGCCGGCCAAGTTTATCTCTTTCAATATGCTTTGTACCCCTTCTGTGTTCACAGACAGAACCTCCAGACTAGCCTGGCATAAGGCAGACACCTGCACTCCAGTAGGTGGGACTCATTTTGGCATGTGCCACTGTCAGTCTTTGGTGGGCCGAGAGAGTAACCCCAGATTCTGTGGGGCTCAGGGACTATAGGACCCAGGTGTGACCAGCCAGGGGCCGATCTGGGCAGGACTACCTTTATCTCCTCCTCCAACCTTGAGCAGACAGCCAAAGACCAAGGTATTGTGTCTTAGAAATCAGTGCTGTGCTGGTAAAGCCCAAAGCTGGACAGATTCTAATGGTTTCCAACCCCAGGCCAGCGCCTGTAGATGGAGTCTATGTATTTGCTCCATTATTGGACAAAGACCTGTACTTGTTTCGGTGTGTAGCAATACCAGCCTCTCCTTGCTGGTGTACCCTCCTTAGGATTGCATGGTATCTGGTGACTCTAAGAACCAGGGGTGCCCACCTAAGGCCTGTCTGAATAGTTATATTCCACTCCTCCTAAAACCTTGGGCAGACACCAGGAATCACTTGACTATTTTGGAACTCAGTGACAAGCTGATAAAACCCACCACTGAGCAGATTATAATGGTCCCTGTCCCCAGGCAATAACTACAGATAGAGTCTCTGGCCCTGTTTCAGTACCCAGCGGAGTTCTGTGGTCTTGGCTAACCAGTTTTCTAACCCAGCCAGTATCATCAATGGCTAACAGGTGCAACCTAGAGTAGTGAACCCACCTTGGCAGCAGAACAGACTACTTAGAAAAAGCCAGATTACTAAAACGTATCCTTCAATACAGACAATGTCGTACTCCAATAGGCATCAGGAATTTTCAGGGAACCATGATTCTCCTTAACAGCAAAATAAGGTGTCAGAAACCAACCACCTAGGAATTAAATTCTCCAAATGCTCAGATGAAGATGTCAAAACAGCTGTTTTAAGAAAACTCAACAAAATCCAAGAGAACACACAAAATAATGATTTAATGCTCTGACAGAGATTTAATAGATGGAAGTAATTAGACAAAAGCAAGAAATCCTTCAACAGAAAAATACTAAGTGAAATAAAAAAATGTGAAAAAAGCATCAATAAACAGAACAGAAGAGATACATGTTATTTGAAAATACACAGTTCGAGGAGAAAAAATAATCAAGAGAAGTAAGCATATGGGAAATATGATATAGCATGAAAAGATCAAGTATTTGAGAAACTGGGAATCCTAAGGACTTGGAGAATGCCGAGAATGCCAAAGGGGTACAAAGCATATTGAAAGAGATAAACTTGGCCGGCGCTGCCGCTCACAAGGCTAATCTTCCGCCTGAGGCGCTGGCACCCCGGGTTCTAGTCCTGGTTGGGGCACAGATTCTGTCCCGGTTGCTCCTCTTGCAGTCCAGCTAGCTCTCTACTGTGGCCCGGGGAAGGCAGTGGAGGATGGCCCAAGTGCTTGCTCCCTACACCTGCTTGAGACCTGGCATCTCAGATGGCAGATCCAGCTGCGGGTCCCAGTGTGTGCGCCCAAGATCTCTCTCTGGCCCCCATGGGGCTGGAGTTTTGCTTTATGTGGGTAGTTGGTACAAGAGTGGCAGGGCTATGGCATCTGGCTGTGGCAGTTCCCAATATTCATTCTACTAGTACAGGCCTGGATATAGGGGCAGGTGGCTTCAGTCTGAATGAATGTTTTTGCAGGGGGCCTGATACTGGGATTCAATTTGCTCTCTCTCTCCCAAACCAGAGGTGTCAACAGGTTGAACTCCTTGGAGTTGGGGGAGGGGTACAGCAGACAACTCTACTTGCTTTCTTCAGAAACTTAAGATTATAACATGCTGGAGTATTGTGACCTCTCACCTGACTTTGATAGCTCCTGTGAAGGCAAGTTGGTGGTGTGTATATACCTAGTCACATCAGTGTGTCTGCAGGAGGAGGACCCTTTTACTCAGCCAACGTCTTGGCTCTTTGGCTCTAGATAATTTTTAAGGAGTGAAATAGTTCCAGATGGTACTTTAGGTATTTAATTATCATTTTTGCTTTATACTTTATTTGAAAGGCTAGTAAAGATGTTACATGCTTCTTTTAGGACTAACTCCCAGAGATTCTCAGGCTTAGGTTTATATATAACTCAAAGCATTTTTTAAAAAGTCACTTCATGTAATATCTCATTCAGTCCCAACTACAACTTTATAAAGCAAGCAGTCAAATAGTATTCCTTTTATTTTACTAGCCCAGAAAACATAAGCAGCTTGCTCAAGATCACCCCAACAGTTTTCATTGTCTAAGACTAAAATCTAGGTTTTCACAATCTGTCTGATTTTTCTGGAATACTGCTTCTTGAGTCATTTCTAATAAGGGGACCAGTCTCTGCTTAGGTGAGTACATTTGCAACTATTTAGCAATGTTTGCAGTTTGTGAATGAGCAAGGAAGCTACTTCACTCACCTCTAGTAGTCAGCCACCATGGGCACAGGGTCTTTACCATTTTGTTACAGTTTTTTTTTTAAGCAAGCATCTTAGATTTTTAAGATGCTATTCCTCCTGTCCTGTTATATTTTCGTAAGGAATTAATATGCTTGTCAGGTTTCTTGGGTACTGCAAGCTGGAGACTGTAGATAAGGGCAAATCACTTAACCTATCTGGGCTGGCTTTCTTATCTGTAAAATGGAGATTAAAACCTCTATTCCCAACATTTCTATAAGTCAGTGTTAGGATTAATTAAATCCATGTTTCCCAGGCTCTTAACATATTTTGGCATACAGTTTTTTTTTTTTTGTTTTTTGTTTTTTTTTTTTTTGGCTACTACTTAAAATGTACAAAGATGGAATTTCTATTCGAGAAATAGTGATAGGATTTTCAAAACAATATACTTTACTGAATAAAATTGGGCAGTGTTGGATTGTTTTATGTTGCTTTAATGAAGAATGGCTAGGGAGAAAGTTGGGTTACAGGTAGAGAGAAAGGATGAAGGAACAGAATAGTGTTTTAGAACTTTCCAATGTAGTTTGAAGAAAGCAAGTTTATAGAGGGGCAGTTTTGGAGGAGGAATATTTTTGTACTGATGGAAATTAAGAGTCTGGTGTTTTATTTAAAGCTCTGTAGTTGTATTGTCCAATACAGTAACTGCCAAATGGACCTGTTGTGTACCTGTAGCTGTATTGAAGCATGCTGTAAGTGTAAAGTATATACAAGAATTTGAAGATTTAGTGTGACAAAAATAATATAAAAATCTCAAGATTTTTCTGTTGATTTCATGTTGAAATGATAACTTTTTTTAAATCAAAAATATATTTATTTGAAACCAGAGTTAAAGAGAGAGGGAGAGACGGAGAGATCTTCATCTGCTGGTTTACTCTGCAAATGACCACAACTGCTAGGGATGGGCCAGGATGAAGCCAGGAACCAGGAACTCTATCCTAGTTTTCCACATGGGTAGCAGGGACCCAAGGACTTGGGCTATCTTCTGCTGCCTCCCAGGCACATCAGCTGGGAGCTGGATTGGGAGTAGTACAGCTGGGACTCCAACTGGCACCCATATGGGATGCTAGTGTCACAGGAGGTAGCTTAACTTGTACCACAATGTTGGCCCTGAAGTACTATATATATTTTTTTTAAAGATTTCTTTATTTATTTGAGAGGCAGAGTTAGAGAGGGAGAGAGAGAGAGGTCTTCCATCCACTGGTTCTCCCTAAATGGCTGCAGTGTCTGGAGCTGAGCTGGTCCAAAATCAGTAACCAGGAGCTTCTTCCAGTTCTCCCATGTGGGTGAAGGGGCCCAAGCACTTGGGCCATCTTCCTCTGCCTTCCCAGGCCATTAGCAGGGAGCTGGATTGGAAGAAGAGCAGGTGGAACACGAACCATTGCCCATAACGGATGCCAGCACCCCAGAGGAGGCTTAATAAACCTACTATGCCACAGTGCTGGCCCCTAGAAATACTAATTTTGATGTATTGCATTAAATAAAAAACATTAATGCATTTCACCTAATTCTTAATTACTAAGCATCTAAAATTTTCTACATTGTATGTGGCCTACATTTTTGGCCACTGTTATATTTTCATGAGACAGTGAATAGAGCTGCTGTTAATAGCAGTTACTTTTTAATTATTTGTATGTAAAATTTATGTGTGGTGTGGGCATTGAGCCTCTGGATCGTCAAGTGTAGTATTTTCAGCATTGAGAAATTCCTTATTTTTGTCTCCTCTTGAAGTAATCTTAACAACTGTATTTTTATATGGGAAAATGATGGAGTCTTAATTTGGCTGTTGAATGGCATCAGTGATAATATTTTTAATTTTATTTCTAATCTGAAGGATATGTAAGTACCTCAGAAAAAGCCACATATTTAACATTAAAATATTATGTATAAGAGAGTTCTTAAACATCTTTTTATAAGAATAAGGCTTGAGGCTGGCGCTGTGGTGTAGCGGGTAAAGCCACCGCCTGCAGTGTGGCATCCCATGTGGGCACTGGTTCGAGTCCTGGCTGCTCCACTTCTAATCTAGCTCTCTGCTATGGTCTGGGAAAACAGTAGAAGATGGCTTAAGTCTTTAGGCCACTGTACCTGTGTGGGAGACCTGGAGGAAGCTCCTGGCTCTTGGCTTCGGATCACTCCAGCTCCGGGCATTGCAGCTGGGGAGTGAACCATCGGATGGAAGACCTCTGTCTCTCTACCTCTGCTTCTCTGTAACTCTGCCTTTGAAATAAATAAATAAATCTTTAAAAAAAACAAAACAAAACAAAACAATGAGACTTGTTAGTATTGTTTCTACTGGGGCCAGTGCTGTGGCATAGAGGGTTAAGCCTCCTGCTGTGCTGGTATCCTATGTGGGCATCATTTTGAGTTCCGGCAGTTCCACTTCCAATCCAGCTCCCTACTAATGTGCCTGGCTAAGCAGCAGAAGATGGCCCAAGTGCTTGAGTCCCTGCGTCCATGTGGGAGATCTGGAAGAAGGTCCTGGCTCCTGGTTCTTGCCTGGCCCAATGCCGGCCATTGCAGCCATTTGGGGAATAGACCAGCCAGATGGAAGATCTCTCTCTCTCTCTCTCTCTTTCCTTCTCTCTCCATATCTATGCCTTTCAAATAAATAGATAAATCCTTTTTTAAAAAAGAATTGTATTACCATTGTAACTTTTCTGTAAGTTCAAAATTTCCTATATCCTTTCCTAGTTTTTCCTATTATTAACATGAAAAATGCTTTTAATATAATTTTGTATAGTGTGCCAAAAGTTTACACTTATTGAGTTACTTTACTCAAAAGAAATTCCCAGATTTTGCATTATGCTAACTGATTCAGTGTGTAGAATGTAAATCTGGTTATTGATCTATATATCAAAAAGACATTTATTGCAAACATGAATTTCAGAGCCCTAAACTATTTCTGAGATACTGTGTATACCATGAACACAAAGTTTACATACCTAATTTGACATAATCAAAAACATTTTGATTAATCATTTCTGCCTTTTTTACTTTGTAGATGTAAAGAACCTATATCCATCATCATCTCATTATACAAGAAATTGGGATAAATTGGTTGGTGAGATCAAAGAAGAAGAAAAGAATGAGAAGTTGGAGGGAGATGCAGCTTTAAATAAATTATTTCAGCAGATTTATTCAGATGGTTCTGATGAAGTGAAACGTGCCATGAACAAATCATTTGTAAGAACATAGCCCTTTTTTTTTCTTTAAATGTTACAGGAGTAAATTTTAGGCATTTTAAAGGAAAGGCTGAGGTATTTGAGACCAAATTCGTGTGTTTTAGCTGGGATCCTTTTTAAATGGGCTTTGTCTGAACATTTCTTTTTGCTCTAAACTTTGAGTAATTCTTGAGGAAGTTGGAAACTTGTGAAAGAGATGGAAAACAAGTAGTTTAATTTCAAATATTTTTTCTCAATGGGTTAGAGCTTGGAAGGCCAAGAAATACCAGTGTAAGCAGTAATGGATAGGCGTTTTCTTAGATTTATCATAGTAGCTCAATGAGCTTCATTCCATTACCTTCTAGAATCATTTGGTCTGAATGTTGGAGATGAAGAATTTAGTAAGGAAGCTAGTAGAAGATACACATTAACTCATAGGATTCATAATTTATTTTAAAAATTTATGCTTTTTGCCAGAGCAGCTTGAATTAGGCCTCAAGTTCAGAGATTTCTATTGATAATTTATTATTGTAGAACTGTGGATTTTTGTTTTTAAGTTGTAATCATTAGTCTTTTACTAGTAACTCTAGAAATGTCAGTCTTTGAAGTCATTCATACTTAAAGGTGGAAATTTAAATTTAACATTTAATAATTTAATAGCAAATGTGTTTGATTGAGGCTCAGGTATTACATATTTGAATATGTGGTTTCTGGCTTTATTTTGAGGTAGTTATAAGTTCATATGCTGTTAGGAATATTATGGTGAGAGAGAAATTGTCTTGACCCTTTATGCAGTTTCCTCCACTGCAAATAGCTTACAAAAACTACAGTGTATTATCACAACCACGATGCTGATTGTTAAGACACAGAACATTTCCATGGATTTCAAGGATCCCTCTTGTTGCTGTTCTATAATCATTACTTCTCTCCTACCCCTCCTTTGTCCCTGGCAGCCATTAACTTAGCAGATGTTTGTCAGATACGTAGTTTGCAAGTATGTTCTGTCTCAGTCTGTAGTTTTCAATTTCTTAATAGTGTCTTTCATAGAGTCAGAGTATTTAATTTTGATCAAGTCCAATTTATCAGTTTTTCCTGGATCATTCTTTTGATGTTAAATCTAAGAATGTCTTCCCTATTCTAGTTCTTAAAGATTTTATCTCCCTCCACCACCTTACAACTTATTTTTTTAAATACAAGTTGTAAGGGCAAGCAGGTTAAGTGGCAGTTTGGGATTTGCACATTTCTCATTGGAGTGCCTGGGATCAGTCCCACCTCCGCTTCCAAACCAGCTTCCTACTAATGTACCCTGAAGGCAGCAGGTGATGGATCAAGTACTTTGGTCCCTGGCACTCATATGGGAGACCAGATGGAGTTCTAACTGCTGGCTTCATCCTAGCCTAACCCTGACCTGTTGCGGGCATTTGAGAAGTGAACCAGTGGATGGAAGATCTTTCTTTCTCTGTCTTTCTTTCTGTCTATCAAATATGTAAGTTTTTTTTTTTTTTTAAATAAAAGTTGTATAGTTTGTTTAAATTGAACCGTCCCCTACGTATATTCTATTGTCACAATACCTTTTGTTGAAAAGGCTATTTTTTTCATTGCTTTCGCACCTTTCTCAAAAATCATTTGAATATATTCCTGTGAATCTGTTTCTGAGTTCTCCATTTTTTTTTATTGATCTACCTGTGTATTCCTTTATTTATTTATTTATTTGAAAGTCAGAGTTACACAGAGAGAGGAGAGACAGAGAGGTCCTCCATCCGGTGGCTCGCTCCTCAATTGGCCGCAATGGCTGGAGCTGCACTGATCTGAAGTCAGGACACAGGAGCTTCGTCTAGGTCTCCCACGTGGGTGCAGGGGCCCAAGGACTTGGGCCATCTTCCACTGCTTTCCCAGGCCGTAGCAGAGAGCTGGATAGAAAGTGGAGCAGCTCGGTCTTAAACCAGCGCCTATATGGGATGCCGGCGTTTCAGGCCAGGGCATTAACCCGCTGCACCACAGTGTGTATTCCTTTGTAATACCAGACTTGACTGTAGCTATGTAAGTCTGAAGTTAGGCAGATTCATTTCTCATTACTTTATTCTCAATATTCAAAATTGCTTTTAGGTATTGTATTTGTTTTTCCAGATAAATTTTTGGGTAAATCTGTAGAAAAACATCCTGCTTAGGAATTTGATAGAAATTGCATTAACTGTGTCAATTTCAGATGGCCATCTTAACTGTATTCATTCTTCCTATTCATTTAAATCCTTTTTGATTCCTTTCATCAACATTGTATAGTTTTCAGCATGGAAGTCCTATATACCTTTTTTGTGTTTATACCTAGGTATTTAATTGCTTTATTGAGTGATTGTGAGTGGTGTTATATATTTAATTTTAGTGTTCATGTGTTTGTTGCTAGTATCCAGAAATACAGTTAATTTATGTTTATCTTACATTCTATGACCTTTCTGAACTTACTTATTATTTCTAGAACTTTGGAAGGGGATTATTAGTGGTTTTCTATGTGAACAATCATGTTATCTTCAAATAAGGACAAAAATGCCTTTATTGACTATGTTTGTGTATTTCATGCTAGAACATTGCACTGTGTTGTATAAGAGTGGTAAGAGAACATCCTTACATTGCTTCCTTTCATAAGGGAAAAGCGTTCATTCTTCCATTGTTTTTAAATACTCTGTCAGATTTGGAAGTTTTGCTCTGAGTTTTATGTTTTTATTAGTTAGCAATGGATGTTGACTTTAGTTGTATGCTTTCTGTGTCAGTTGGTATGATTATGTACTTTTCCAGCCTGTTAACATGGTGATTTTATATGATAAACGTGATTAGTTTTAAAGTATCGAGCCAACTTTGTATAAACTCTGTTTTGTCATAGTGATTCTTTTTATATGTTATTTCTAAGTTCTGTTGTGTTAAGTATTTTGGTATTTTGGTGTCAATATTCATGAAGGATACTGGTTTGTAATTTTCTTTTTTGTACTGCCTTTGTCTAGTTTGACATCAGAGTAATGCTAACTTCCTAAAAAGAATTAGGAAGTGTTCCATTCTCTTCTGTTATTTTGGAGGAGATTGTGATGTAGTGTTAATTTACTTTTTAAACATTTGGTAGAATTCAGTGAAATAATATGGGCCTAAAGATTATATGGGGACATTTAAAATTATTAAATTAGGTACCCAGACAACTTGTAGGATTTTTCTGATTATCTGCCTCATTGTGTGAGACTTCAGTTGTTTGTGGTTTTTTTCTAGAAAATGATCTGTTTTCTGTTAAAGAATTTATTGTTTTTAGTGCAGATGGTCCTCTGTACCCAAGGGTTCAGTATCTTCAGGTCAACTAACCACAGGTCTGAAATATTTGGGGGAAAAAATTCATACTTACTAAACATATACATACTTTATTTTCTTGTCATTATTTCCTAAATAATGCAGCATAGCAATTTATAGAGTATTAACCTAAAGAAGGAAGGAAGGAGAGAAGAAGGGATGGAGGGAAAAGAAAAGAAAAAGATTGACACAGAGGTTAATGAAAATACTATTTATTTGAGAAGCAAGAGTTGCAATTTTGATACACTGGATCAGGGCAGCCCTGAGTAATATTCCATAAGGCAAATAAGGAAGGGTTTTTTTTTTTTTAATTTTTTTTTTTTTTTTTTTTTTTGACAGGCAGAGTGGACAGTGAGAGAGAGAGACAGAGAGAGAAAGGTCTTCCTTTGCCGTTGGTTCACCCTCCAATGGCCGCCGCTGCAGCCGGCGCACCGCGCTGATCCGATGGCAGGAGCCAGGAGCCAGGTGCTTTTCCTGGTCTCCCATGGGGTGCAGGGCCCAAGCACCTGGGTCATCCTCCACTGCACTCCCTGGCCATAGCAGAGAGCTGGCCTGGAAGAGGGGCAACCGGGACAGAATCCGGTGCCCCGACCGGGACTAGAACCCGGTGTGCCGGCGCCACAAGGTGGAAGGGTTTTTAAAGTGGGGAATTTCCACAGTGTTTTTCAAAGGCAATTAATTGTCTCAACAAAAATTCTTTTTTTAAAAAAAAGATTTATTTATTTATCTGAAAGTCAGAGTTAGAGAAGGAGAGGCAGAGAAGAGAGAGAGGTCTTCCATCTGATGGTTCACTCCCCAATGCTGCAACGGCCGGAGCTGCGCTGATCCGGATCCAGGAGCTTCCTCCAGGTCTCCCACGTGGGTGCAGGGGCCCAAGGACTTGGGCCATCTTCCACTGCTTTCCCAGGCCATAGCAGAGAGCTGGATTGGAAGTGGAGCAGCCGGGACTCGAACCAGCATCCACATGGGATGCCGGCACTGCAGGTGGAGGCTTTATCCACTACACCACAGCACCGGCCCCGAGTGAGATCTCTTGAGATATCTTGATCCTATTTTAGAAAGCCTTTATCCTTAGTTACTTCATTTTCTTTCACAGTAGCGTTGTATTTTATGAGGTATTATAAGTAATCTAGGATTAAAAAGGAAGGAAAGTCCAATATGGGAAGCAGTCCATACAGCAGACTCCTAGAATGACAATCGCTGTAAATAACACTCTGACCTCAGAATCAACCCTTCAGGCTTCCAGGTGTGGCTGAAAGGCCTGTGAGAGCATTTCAGGCATGGAAAGCCAAGACTCGGTGACAGAAAAATATCCTACACGGACGATCTCCGTGAGACTTCATTGGATGAAAAAGGTCATCAAAGAAGGATGTACTCTTCTCTGAAGGGAAGAGAGAACATCCGCTTTGCTTATGGCCATGTCCAAATACTGATGGAGTCTATGGTCACAATGGCTTCCATAGGCTTGGCAGCCCATGGCAAGAGCCTCGGGTGATCACTGATTTCATAAATAAGAGTGTTAATTGTTAAAAGAACAACGGCCGGCGCTGCGGCTCACTAGGCTAATCCTCCGCCTAGCGGCGCCGGCACACCGGGTTCCAGTCCCGGTCGGGGCGCCGGATTCTGTCCCGGTTGCCCCTCTTCCAGGCCAGCCCTCTGCTGTGGCCAGGGAGTGCAGTGGAGGATGGCCCAGGTGCTTGGGCCCTGCACCCCATGGGAGACCAGGAAAAGCACCTGGCTCCTGGCTCCTGCCATCGGATCAGCGCGGTGCGCCGGCCGCAGCACGCCGGCCACGGCAGCCATTGGAGGGTGAACCAACGGCAAAGGAAGACCTTTCTCTCTGTCTGTCTCTCTCTCACTGTCCACTCTGCCTGTCAAAAAGAAAAAAAAAATTGTTAAAAGAACAACAGAAGTCACTGTGCACTTACTCCCCAGGTAGGACCTCTGTCCCTAATAAGTTGTACTATGAGAACTGACTGCAAATTTTGTTGCCAAACTGTACTCTATATGTTGTGTGGGTGGGTACAAACTGTTGAAATCTATGCTTCACATGGAGTTGGTCCTCTGTATATAAAATCAAACTAAAAATGAACCATAATGAAGAAGGAGATGGGAAAGGGAGAGGGAGGTGGGATGAGAGTTGGGGGGGAAGCTGGGTATGGGGGAAAGAACTGCCATATTCCTAAAGCTGTTTCTATGAAAAAATGCATCCATTAAATAAAAACTTTAAAAAAGTAAGTAATCTAGGTATGATTTAGGTATATGAGAGGATGTACATAGGTTATATCCAAATACTGCACTATTATATATAAGGAATTTTGAGTATCTCTGGATTTTGGCATGTGGAAGGAGCCAACCCTGGAGCTATTCCTGTGCAGTTGCCCTCATTATCTTATGATGTTTTGGAGTTCTGCAGTGATACTCCTTTTAATGGTAATTTGTATACTCTTTTTTCTCTTGGTGAACCTTGTATGAGGTTTGCAACCTTCTTGAAAATCAATTTTGTTTTCCCTATTTTTTATTCTAAATGTCATTTTCTTTATTTTTTCATTATGTTAATTTTATTTTGCTGTTCTTTAATTTTTTCTATGTTTTTCAAATATAAGCTTAGATTGATTTGACCTTTATTCTCTTCTGTATGTACATTCATGCTAAAAATGTCTCTTTCCACAGAATTTTAACTTTATCCTGCATATGTGGTATGTTATAGTTTCATTTTTATTAAGTTCAGTATCTTGATTTTTACTTAGAGATTTGCAGGTTATTTAGAAGTGTTGTTAGTTTCTCAGTGTTTGGAGATTTTTCTGGTCTGTTATCAGTTTCTAATTTTAAACCTTTATGGTTAGAAGCATGTTGTTTATGATTTAAGTCATATTAGTGTGCTAATATTGGTTTTTACTGCCCATGGTTTGGTCTGTGATCTGTGAGTGCTTAAATGTTCTCTGCTGTTGTTGTTAGGTATGTGTTCTATAAATGTCAGTTAGATCCTGTTGATTGATGACCCTGTTGAAGTCTTTTGTATTCTTGCTGGATTTCTTTTTGTTTGAATGATTATTTACAGAGGTTATCTTAACTATAATGATGAATTTGTCAGTATTTCCCTTTTCATTTTTGTTATGTGTGCTTTAATGTATTTTGTTGCTTGTTGCATAGGCATTTTACAAATGCTATATCCTTATGGTAGAGTGGTCTTTTGGTGTTTTTTTTTTTTTTTGGATATATTTATTTATTTGAAAGAGTGACTGAATCTTCTCTTCACTGGTTCACACCCCATAAGGGCACAGTGGGCCCAAACCAGGGGCCAGGAACTCTATTCAGGTCTCCCCTGTGGGTGCCAGGGGCCCAAGTACTTGGGCCACCTTCTGCTCTTTCCAGGGCCATAAGCTGGGAGTTGCATCAGAAGTGGAGCAGCTTTAATTTTCCCAGCATTCCAATATGGGGATGCTGGCATTGCAAACAATAGCTTAAACCCAGCATTACAATACTGGCCCCTAGATTGGCCTTTTTGTCATTATTTAATTCCATTTTCTTCGCTTTGGTATTAACATAGCCACTTCTATATTTTGATGATGTATCTTTTTTTTTTTTTTCTTAAGGGAAAGGGTTTATTGGGGAAAACCCAGCATACTGGAGGGAAGGAGCCAAGAGGGAAAAGGAGAGAGAAGGAGAGTGTAAGAGAGAGAGACAGAGGAGAGGAGCTAGCGAGGAGAGAAGAGAGATAAGAGGGGGAGAGGAGAGCAGAGAAGAGAGAGCGAGAGTTGTTGTGTTTTTTTGTTTGTTTTGTTTTGTTTTGTTTTGTTTTTAAGGATTCAGGTACTTATTTGAAAGTCAGAGTTAGAAAAGGGAAAGACAAGCAGATATCTGTCTGCTAGTTCACTCCCCAGATGGCCACAACAGCTGGGCTGGACCAGACTGAAAGCAGGAGCTGGGAGCTTTATCCATGTCTCCCATGGGTGGCAGGGGCCCAAGTATTTAAGCCAGTCTCTGCTGCTTTTCCCAGGCCTTTAGCAGGTTGCTAGATTGTAAGTGGAACAGCCGGGATACAAACCAGTGCCCATATGGGATGCCACTGTTGCAAGCAGCAGCTTTACCTACTATGCCACAATTCCAGCTCCTGTGTGATGTATCTTACTCCATCTTTCTATTTTCATTTTGAAAGAGACATGTAGACTGAGAGAGACACTGACAGAAAGATCTTTCATACACTAGCTCACTCTGCAAAGGAACTGAGAACTCAATCCAGATATCCATGTGGGTGAGAGGAACCTAATTGCTTGAGCCTTCATCAGCATCTTCCAGGGTCTGCATTAGCAGGAAATCAGATTCAGGAGACAGGAATCAGATTCCCAGGTATTCAGATCTGGGATGGGGACATCTTAACTACTAGGCTGATCACTTGGCCCTCATCCTTATACTTTCAACTTGCCTCTGTCATTATACTGATAATGAATTTCTTATGGAGAGCACATGTTGGGTCATTTTTTTTTTTTTAATCTGCCAATTTCTGTCTCTTCATTATCTATCTAGACTGTTTCCATTTAATGTAATTATTGACATACTAGCGCTTAAGGCTACCATCTTATTTTTTGTTTTCTACTCCCTGGTTTTCTTATTTCTGCCTTTCTGTTGGTTGTTTGAAAATTTTCAAGCATTTAAGGTGATTTATCTATGGTGTTTTTAAATTTCCATTCATCTATTTATTTGAAAAGCACATTGACAAGGAGAGAAGTGTTCTATCTGCTGGTTCACTCCCCAGATGGCTACAGCAGCAAGGGGGAGGCTGAAGCCAGGAGCCAGGAACTGCAGACTAGTCTCCTATGTGGATGGCAAAAGACATCTCCTGCCTTTCCAGGGGCATTAGCAGAAGCTGGGTTGGAAGCAGAGCAGCTGAGACTCAAAGTGGCACCCTGGTATGGGATGCAGGCATTACAAATAGAGACTTAACCCACTGTACCGCAAGGCCTGCCCCTTGTTTGGATAGCTTTTGAAATGGTTATTCCAGATGTTATCCTAGATACATTGTACTAGCTTCTCAGCATCTACTGGTGCTTTTACCAGTTGAAGTATAGAAATCATACCACGTTTTATATCCATCTCCTTATAACTCCCTTATTTATAATTGTCTTAAATATTTCCTCTACATAATAGTTAAAACCAAGGATAAAATTTTTACTTAGTTGTCATACATAACTTAGAAAAACTCAAAAGAAATGAAACCTTGTTATATTTAATGCAAATTTTTAGTTACCTTTTATCCTTTCTAATGTTCCAACATTCTGTTTCTTATTGTTTCTTCTCTGTTTAAGAATTTCCTTTAAGCATTCTTTTAGGGTAGGTCTGTTGGTGACATACTCTCTGTCTTGGTTAGGATTTCTTTGTGTTTATCCTGGTTAGGATTTGCTCAGCTTCTTGATTCTGTTAGTTTCTATCTCTCCAAATTTGGGAATTTTTCATCTGGTATTAAATTGAGTAGTATTTCCGACCCATCTTTGTCTTCTCTTTGCTGCACCGTGATGATGCAAATGTTGCATCTTGTTATAGTCCGCTATACCCCTAAGGATCTGTTCATTTCATGTCAGTCTGTTTTCTCTGCTGATCAGTAAGGTAATTTATATTGATCTGTCTTCAGCTCACTGTTTCTTTTCTCCATCCCCTCCTTTCTGTTGTTGCTCATCCACTGACTTTTCTTTCTTTTGCCTATGCAATACACTGACCTTTTTGTTGCAATTATTGTATTGCATTTCTAAATTCTAAAATGTTTGTTGATTGTATCTTCAGTTCTTTGGGGGACTTGTAAAATTTTTTCATTTAGATCAGTTTATAATTTCCTGCTGAAACATTTTTATCACAACTGCTTTAAAATCTTTAAAATTTTTTTTTCTTTTTGAGAGGCCTAGATTGCCTATCTGCTGATTTATTCTCCAGATGTCCACAACAGCCATGCTTGGGCCAGCTGAATATAGCAGTCAGGAACTCCATTCCAGTGTCTATGGATGGTAATAACCCAAGCACTTAAGCTCTCACCTGCTGCCTCCCAGGATATACATTAGCAGGAAGCTAAATCAAAAGGAGGTAGTTAGGACCGGAACCAGCACTCTGATGCGGGATGTGGATGTCCTGAGTAGCTACTTTACTTTTGAACATTGCCCCAACCTCCAAACCCCATGACTACTTTAAAGTATTTAACAGAAAATTTTTAAGATCTCGGTCATTTTTTTTTTTAATATTTAGTTTATTTATTTCAAAGAGTTACAGAGAGAGGTGAGACAGAGGTCCTCCATCTGCTGGTTCACTCCCCAGATGCCTGCAACAGCCAGAGCTGAGCCAATTAGAAGCCAGGAGCCAAGAGCCTCTTCTAGGTCCCCAACACAAGCGCAGGGGCCCAAGGACTTGGGCCATCTTGTACTGCTTTCCCAGGCCACAGCAGAGAGCTGGATCGAAGAGGAGCAACCAGGACTCGAACCAGCACACACATGGGATGCTGGTGCCCCGGGCCAGGTCTTTAACCTGCTGCACCACAGCGCCTGCCCCAAGATCTCTGTCATCTTGATATTGGCATCTATTGATTATTCTTTGTGCCCTCCACCTTCCAGTTTGAGATCTTTCTGATTCTTGCCGTTTTCCAGTAGTGACAAGTAATTTTTCAGTTGAATCCTGGATATTTTCATATTCTGTTCAAGAAATCTGGATCTTATTTAAACCTTACCCATTTTAGTTGGCCTTGTCTGATAATGTGTTGGTTGGGGAACGCAAGGCACTATGTCATTACTGCCTGGAGGACATAAAAGTTCAGGCATCCAACTTTGCTTCCATTGGCACTGAAACTGGGACAGTCTAAGCTCCCTGCTCAGCCCTTGCTGGTTGGGTGGGGCTTAGTGAGGTGCTTAGCTGTAGTAATTCATTGTCTACAAGTTTTCTGTCTTCCTAGACTCTCCTTTTCGTTCTTTTGGCCACAAAGAGCAGGCCTTTATTGAGGCTTTTTTGTTTACTGGTTTACTCACCTTGGTGTTTCCAGCTTCTTCAACTCCAAGGCTAGAATATATGAGGGCAAAGGAAAATCCAGGGGTTTAACTCCATGTCACTTTTTGTGTCCCACGATCTCTGGCAAATTTATCAACTTCCTTTGTTTTCTGGGTTTTTAGTTTGCTAGTGGAAAGAATAGGAAAAAAAAATATCTATTTGGTCTTCTCAGAAAGGAAAGTCATTCTCACTACTGACTGGGTGGACTGTAGTGTGCTGTACAAAAATACCAGTGTGTCAGACAAAAGAGCATTGCAGAGTATATGTCCACTGTATATAGAGAGCAAGTGAGCCAGGTATACCCCTAACACACCATCTCATCTGTGTGACAACACTGACCTGGAGCATTGCAGAGTATGTATCCACTGTATACAGAGAGCAAGTGAGCCAGGTATACCACTAACAAACATCTCCTCTGTGTGACAACACTGACCTGGAGCATTCCAGGGACGACTTCTGTTCTTGTGGGAAAACAGAAAAAATACAGTAGACTCTGTCCTCTGTAATTGGGACAAGACAATTTAGAACAATATAACTTGAGAGAAATGCTAAATTGATCTGGAGTCTGTCAGGAGAAAAAGGAGAATTAGTCATTAGTGAGTATGTTCAGGTTATAAATTGCATCTACTTCTTTCAGTTTTGTAACTGAAAAGTTCTGTTAGGTTCAGTGCATCACGCAAGCTTACCATGTTTAATTCAGTCATTCATTTGAAGCCTACCATGTGCCAGGCCTCTGTGCTTTGAACTAGAATATGAGTATATTCAGCCCTCTTAATCTACAAGTTCCACTTCTATGGATTCAGCCAACCAGAGATTGAAACTAGGAAAAAGAGAAAAAATGAAACTCAGTCTGTACTAAAAATTTTTTCCTTTCATTATTTCCCAAACAATATACAACATCTATTTATATAACATTGACATTGCATTTGGTATTATAACTAATCTAGAGATAATTTAAAGTATTTGGGAGTCTGTGTGTGAGATATTTGCTAATACTCCATTTTATATAAGGAACTTGAACATCTGCAGATTTTGGAACTTGAGTATCCACAGGGTTAGAGGGGTGGCAGTGGTCTTGGAACTGGTTCTCTACAGATGCCAAGAAGTGACTATATTAGTAAAATATATTCCCTTACTCTGAGGAGCTCTCAGATTTATTTGCAGGCAAGGGTGGGAGGCAGATATAAGAAGGCAAACCCTTAAATTACAACTGCATAGTAATAGGTGTTATGTTAATAGTAATTAGGTTCATACAGAAGAGTAGAAGATTAGTCTTGATTAGGGTCAAAGAAGACTGCGGAGAGATGGTGACATTTCATGTTGAGAGGATAACTAAAAATACAGAAAAGAAATGGGCTGGAGAGGAGATCTCATGCAGAGGAAAATGAGTAGGGGAGTATCACAGAGCACATAGGACATAGGGGTTCATTGAATTTCCAGTGTAACAGGGTATATAACTTCATACATTTGTCATGAACACAACTGGTTATAATAAACAGATAATAACAGTCATTTATTATGAGGTATTATGTGCTATATATAATTGTATATCCTATACTTCTTATGATCAGTAACACCGCAGGTTAGTTTACACCAGCATCATAAACATGAATAATTCCATGTGCTATGAAGTGGCAATGCCAACAGCTGTGGCATTACTGTTATGGGAATTTTGCAGCTTCGTTGTTGTTGTATGAAACCACTGTTGATACGGTTTAGATATGTTTTGTCCCTGCCAAGGGTTCATTCTTGATTCCAGGTGCGATGATAGGACCTTTAAGAGGTAAGGGCCTAATAGGAAGTTATTATTAAGTCATTGGGAGCAGTTACCCCAGAAGGAATTGATGGTAGTTCTTGTGAGACCCTCATTAGTTCTCAGGAGAGGATTTTATAAAAGAGCAAGTCTGTCCCTCCTCCTTCCTATCTAGCCTTGTCGCCTTCCTTTACACATTCACCTCATGATGCCACATAGCTCTCAATAGAGTTGGTATCTTGCTCTTTGGACTTTCAGTCTCCAGAAACTGTGAACTAAATAAGCCTCTCTCGTTATTGAAACAAAAATTTGATTAATTGACCTAAATGTTATTATGTGGTACCCTATAATATTTGTAATTGTGCTAGGTTGTGGTACATTCAATAAATGGTAAATAATCAGTTCTTCATTGAGATACTGTGTACATGCGTGTGTCTAACTTTTGACTTTGAAAACATTTTCAAGTAAACTTGAATGAGTTTTGCACAGAGGAAACATGAAGTTGAGTCCCTTTGAAGCTCCAACCAGCTAGCATAGAGTTTATTTATCTGGTGATTACTCTCTTACAGCAAAAAGAATTGTATCATTATTTGCAGGGTGGGGGGCAGTTTTATTTTAATTTGAAAGTTTTTCCACATATACCTCTGTGCTAATCAACAGAGGGAGAGATGGAGCCTTATATGACAGTGTATGTGAACTTGATGCTCCTACTTGACTACTAATAGTTTCCTTTTCAAATTTTGTGAAACTTAAATTCTCTCTGGACGAGATTAAATGAAAATAATGTTTTTAGTTTCTATTGAGCTATGTATAGTGTGTGTGTGATCTATTAGAGTTTATATTGAGCTGTTGATATATTTATAATGAACCTGTATTTGAGTCTGTATACTTAGAACATTTTTAGGAAAATGCTCTTGATCATTTTTGATATTATGGTCCTGGAGTTAATATCTTTTTTTTTTTCCCTTTTATTACAGATGGAGTCCGGTGGTACGGTTTTGAGTACCAACTGGTCTGATGTAGGTAAAAGAAAAGTTGAAATCAATCCTCCTGATGATATGGAATGGAAAAAGTACTAAATAAATTAACTTGACACCACTGTATTGCATACATTCACCTAATGCCCATTGTGTGTTGATACTGCATTCTTAAATTTTGAACACTGAGTATTTTTTTGAAAGATTATACCTCTTTACCTCTTTGTGCATTAGAATTTATTTCCCTTCAAGTGTTCTAAGAGTCTAATGAAGAAAGATCAAATTTTTATCACTTATGTCCTTAAGGATTTTAGATATGCTGAACTGAATGAAGTATCATTTGCTACTAGATAGATAGTTCTATTTAGTTGTGGGAGTGGAGAAATCTTCAATGGCATATCTCGGGTTATTGCCTTATTTTTGATGCAGTATTCTGTAATTTATTAGACCAGGCAACTTTGGATGAGCATAAAATTTTCAACTTCAGTGTTATATTGTGTTTGCTTTTAAATGAAGTTGTAAATATAATTTTTCTATGAAGAAGTTTGGTTTACTTACCTTTGTCTTTCAGTTTTTAATGAGAACCTTGAGAAATTATTTATCACAAGGAATTCTCGTTTATTATTTTTTTAATGGGAGGTATTTATAATTTGTAATTGCACTGAGATTTTGGTCCTTACCTCCCAAATTCTTGTATAAAATATGCTGCAAATTTAGTTGTGCTGATGTTAATCTGTGAAGCTGGGACAAAGAAAGATCTAGGAAAGCATAACTCCACTTTCTGCTGCTTTTGCTACAGCAGGATTCCAGTACTAGTGGGCTGGGTGTTGTGTTTTGTTTCTTTCTTGGAAAATCTCTGCTCACACATTTCTATGATTGTCTTGTTTTCAGTGGTTTATACTGGCTACTGTGAGAGTAAGTATGTATCCACATGGATACTTAAGAAAGTTTGCAGGAAAATTTAATTAAGAGATAAGTTTATTTTGACCCATGCCAGTTTTTTTCATAATGCCTGTTTTCCGTGAAAAACACTATGCATGAATTTCAAAATATTTGCAACAAAATGGACCTTTTAATTCCATCTTTCCACAAACTTTTTGAAGTACCCTCATTTATTACTTATACTGTGCCTAGAATATATAGATAACATAGGAAGAAACAAACTAAAAGACATGAACATTAACTCCAAAAATTAACATTCTTGAAGGGATTATGGAATGGTTGAATGCTCAACTAAGTATAATTTTGAGACAGAAAAAAAGTGGCCTGTGATTAAAATTATTTACAGCTTTAAGCTCTTGTAAATTATAGGCAGTGGGTGCCCTATGGATCTGACTTCTCTTTCTGGCCATAGTTTTCTCACCTTTGTGTCCCAGAAGTTGATCTCTGTTACATCATCACATTTTGTGATGAGGCACTACTGTGTACACAGAGCTGAGGGTAGGGTGCATGGGAAACAAGTTAGCTATTTTCAGCCTCCCAAAGAGTCCTTTGATCTGAGATACAGCGGAGTTCATAAGAAAAGTGGCAGTGGGCTGATGTTTTCTTAGTGCCCACACCTGTTGTTACAGCTTGTTTAAGCCTGCTGGGGTATTCACTTGTTCTTCTACCCACTTAGAGCTGAAAAGCTGCCTTTTTGATTCTTGAACACTGAAGGGAAAAGCGAAATTAAATTCTTGCTTGCATGGATTTCTGGAATATTCTCCAGAGGAAAACAAGATAGTGATTTTTGTATTCTCTGTGTTAAATGTTCTCAGAACCATTAATCCTGAGGAGGAGGAAGGCAGTTGCTTCAGAGGCAACAAGATGAGAGCAGACAACACTGGAGACAAGAATTCTTAGTTCTAGAACATTTCTGTCACTAGCTTTATAATCTTCATTAGGTCTTGGCCTTTGTATGTGTTTACTCCTTTATCTGTAAATCAGTAGGGTCTGAGAATTATAGTCCGCAAGTCTAAATAAGGAAATCTTTAGAAGTTATTATAATACTAGGGGTTTTTTTTCCAAGAAATTTCTAGTATTATTTTTGCTCGTACTTTAAAGGGTACATTATTTGGAGTATACTTACCTGTTGGCTAGATTTGCTTAGTGTTAGGGGATTCAAGGTTTTGCTGATGTAAATGGTGTTCCTAATATGCCTGATTAAAAGCATTAGAAAATTAAACCTGGTCTAAATATGTTAGATTTATAGGTCATGGAAATTTTGAAAAGTAGGCTAGACAGCTACCGAAAAGTGTCACTCTGAAGTACTGCTTCTATTTTGCCTTTCTAGATAATGTAAACATAGAAGCCTCCAGAAATTTAAGAAATTTGATTTTAATTAAGAGCCTCTCTTTTTTGGTAAATATTTTGTTTATTTATTTGAGAGGCAGAACTACAGACAGATGGGGGAGGGACAGAAAGGTCCTCCATCCATTGGTTCACTCCTCAAATGGCTGCAACAGCCTGGTGCTGGGCTGATCCTAAGCCAGGATCCAGGAGCCTCCTCTGGGTCTCCCATACGGGTGCAGGGCCCAAGCATTTGGGCCACCCTCCACTGCCCTCCCAGGCCTTTGCAGAGAGATGGAAAGAAGAGCAGCCGGGACACAAACCAGAGCCCTCCACAGGGGATGCAGGTGCCACAGGCGGAAGCCCAGCCCACCACGCCACAGGGTTGGCCCCAATTAAGAGTATTTTAACTTTGTTTTTATTCTCTATGTTAACATAGATGTTATTTGGTCTCACTTCTTTTTCATACTTCCATTTTTATTTATCAAATTTTGGTTCACTTAGTACTTTAATATTCAGAGTATACATTTTTTTGTGTTGGTGTTTCCTTTTTACGGTTTAGTCCTAAAATTACTTTTCCTCCCCTGTTAATTATATAGACTTCATCTGTTCTGATTTCTGTAACAATTTGGACCTTGATGACTTCCCAGAATTCTCTCACTGTCTTCAATGAATCTTTTATAATTTCCTGCCTTGTGTCTTTAATACCCATTCATAGTTGGTTACCAACTAACAAGTCCTATCTTCAGCATTGGCACTTACTGGTCACTTTTTAAAGATAATTTGGTTTCTTTGTCTTTAAATGAATTGTGGAGGGTTTGCATTAATTTTTTTAAATCATCTCATCTTTTAGATCTATTATGTACACTAATGGCAGGACAATGGAAAATATTGTACTGTCTTATCTAAATTTTTTGATGAATTTAAAATATTTAAAGTGTATATATTGCTCTGCTGTTATAAACAGATAAAGATGTTTAATTTAATTAAGTATTTCTTGACATCCTTTCTATTTTACCTTCCTTTTCTCCTTCCCCAGCTACCCACATATTAGGTTAGGAAATGGATCTCTGAGATACACACTGACACAGAGCAAAACTGCACATTAATTCACCATCAACTTGTTGCACTTTAATTCCTTTGGAATTTTCCCTGTCCATACTGGTATGCATTTCTTACTTGTAGCTATTACTGGTATTTCCAAAAATAGGAGATTTGAGTGGCAGCTTTCTGGTCATTTGCTTTTAAATTCTTAACCTTTCTTCTTATTAAATGTGACTCTTATGTCAACCAAAATCATATCCATTGCTAACCCATTAAGGCGAACAGTGGTAGCTAGTACTTCTTTATGGCCCAGGTGTGATTTATGGTTGCTCATTTAAGTAGTGATAGCATCTCATTATTACAGATCAGAAAAATGAAACTAAAATCCTTTCCCTAACGCACATCACTGGGAATGCGATGGAGCTGGAGTTTGAAAGTAGGTCTCCCCCCTTGCTTTTTGCCTCTACACTCTATGTGTAACTCTGACTTTCAAATAAATAAATCTTAAAAAAAAAAAAAAAAACTAGGCCTGTCAGACTCCAGCACCTGTTTTTGACGACCAGGCCTCTTCACGTGAATAGTTGAATGTGCAAGGAATAATGTTAATACTGAATCAGCTCTCTGAAAGTTAAGCGGAGAATGTGCAAGTTCAAAGAATTTTAACAGGAAAAGTATATTCCTAAAGATCAAAAATACTAACTCACTTTTTTTATTTTAAAGATTTATTTTATGTATTTGAAAGGTACAGTTACAGAGATCTTCCATCCATAAATGGCCACAATGGCCAGGCCTGGGCCAGGCCAAAGCCAAGAGCCAGGAGCCTCATCTGGATCTCCCACATGGCCTCAGGGGCCCAAGAACCTGGCCACCCTCCATTGTTCTGCCAGGAGTATCAGCAGGGAGCTGGATCTGAGTGGAGCAACTGGGACTGATATCCACCTGAGATGGTGGTGCCGCATGTGGCAGCCCAAACCGCTATGCCACAACAATGTCCCCTGCTGTCACTAAAGCATTATCTTTTTTTTTAAAAGATTTATTTATTTATTTATTTTGACAGGTAGAGTTACAGACATTAAGAGGAAGAGACAAGAGAGAAAGGTCTTCCCTCTGTTGGTTCACCCCACAAATGGCCTCTACGGCCGGCGCTGCGCCAATCTGAAGCCAGGAGCCAGGTGCTTCTCCTGGTCTCCCATGCAGGTGCAGGCACTCAAGCACTTGGGCCATGCTCCACTGCCTTCCCAGATCACAGCAGAGAGCCAGACTGGAGGAGGAGCAACCGGGACTAGAACCCGGCGCCCATATGAGATTTTGGCGCCACAGGCGGAGGATTAGCCAAGTGAGCCACGGCGCCGGCCCTAAAGCATTATCTTTTAACATCTGAATTTTGAATTAAGAAACACATCTGGCCCCCAAGGGTTTTGAATAAAGAATTATATTCCTGTGCATATAAGGTATTACAGATAATACCGGATGATGATTTTTTTTTAAGATTTATTTATTTGAAAGGCAGAAGCAGAGAGAGACTTCTTCCATCTGCTGGTTCACTCCCCAAATGGCCACAATGGGCAGGGCTGGGCTGATTAGGAGCCAGGACTCGAACTGGCATCCAGATGGGATGCTGGCAGTGCAGGCAGCAGCTTTACCCGCTATGCCACAGCGCACTGACCCCTAATATCAGATGATCTTATTCATTTAGGCTGGGAGATTGCATTCTAGAGAAGGCCATTTGCATCACTTGTTTGGTACTTGAAGATTTGAGGTTCTGTCTGAAAAAAGGATATTAGTTAAAAATGTTAGTATAATTTATAAGGTTTATGCTTTATTTTGAGAGGCAGCGAGAGATGGAGCTTCATCTGCTGGTTCAGTTCCCAAATGACCACAACACCTGCAGCTGGGCTGAGCCAAAATCAAGAGCCTGAAACTCAATCCAGGTCTCCTAGGTGGGTGACAGGAACCCAGTGACTTGAGGAGTCATTGCTGACTCCCAGGGTCTGCATTAGCCAGAAGTTGGAGTCAGGACCTAGAGCCAGGAAATCAAACCGAGGCACTGCCACATAGGCTTAAGTGTCTGTCCCTAAAATCTTATGCTTCTGAGAGCATGAGGGCTTCTAGAAAAGTCTTTAATGAATTTGAATGGGTAGTTAACTTTACTTAAACAGACAAATAGGTATTCTTAGCAAAACTTAAAGATCCAGTGGTGGCAGAAAATGCAAGCCATATGTAGTATATTAAGGGACTGCCTTTAGAATTGTGGTTTTAATTCCATTTTAATTTGGAATCTCAGTAAAACTAGGATTTGTCTTTTCTAAAAAAGTAAAATCACCATTTACAAACCACAAATTCTTATTCTCATCAGTGCAGTTGATAGATTTTTTTTTTCAAAACAAGAGTTAATCAGTCTTATTCTCTTATATGCAAAAAATCAGTTTGAAGTAAAGATAAGTGAATAGACACTACTGTGGACTCATTCTCAGGTTTGGGGTTCTCCAGTTCCTTCACTACCAGATTTTTCTAATCATCTATACCCTCAGATCACTTTTTCTGTGGTTTTAGTTAAAAGTAAACATTTTCGGGGCCATTGCGGTGGTATAGCAGGTAAAGCAGTGCCACCTGCAGTGCCAGCATCACATGTGGGCACTGGTTTGAGTCCCAGCTGCTCTACTTTTAATCCAGCTCTCTGCTATGGCCTGGGAAAGCAGTAGAAGATGGCTCAAGTCCTTGGGCCCCTGCACCTGTGCCCGCCTGGGAGCCCCGGAAGAAGTTCCTGGCTCCTGGCTTAAGATCAGCACAGCTCTGACCAATTAAAGCTCTGAGGCCAATTGAAGAGTGAACTAGCAGATCAAAGACACCTCTCTTTCTGCCTCTCCTTCTCACCGTGTAACCCTGCCTTTCAAATAAATAAATCTTTTTTATAAAAAAGTGAACATTTTCATAAGTTGGCTAGCTTAGTTTGGGGATATCTGCTTAGCAGCCATGGAATATGCTACGAAATTGAGTGCCTTTCCTTGGCTTTATTATTTTACTACTTGTTAGTTGCAGAATGATTTTTCCCCCTTCCTAATTTCTACTCAGTCACAATTGTTTTATAATGAAAAGGATACTCTTATGATTTAGGAATCTTAAAATCCAAGTTCTGATATTTTAATAATGTGTGTTTTGAAGATAAGTAACTTTATCCATCTGAACTATTTTCTCATCTATAACACGGCATGGTAATTGCCTCCCAGGACTGTGAGGATTCTTCTAAGTGTTTGATCCATATCTGTTACTTACAGTCCTTGTCCTCAACCCTCCTCCCTCCAATTCTGTTGAGTATTGGACTTCCTTCAAGAAAAGTAACATCTTGTTCTAGGACTTTCATTTCAACCCCAACCAAAGTTGTTAGCCTCATCTCTTGTCACTGTGTCGTTGTGAGCTCCACACAAGAGTTCTCTAGAGGTCAGCAGACTTTTTGTTTTACAGGTCCTATAATTTAGGCTTTGTAGGCCACATACAGACAATCTCTGTTGCATATTTTTCTGTTTTTAGTGTACAGACCTGAGCTCTGAGTATGCTCTGTATTTCTTTCCTCTGTCGTCCCCACCTGGGAATCTCCAGTCTAGTAATACGTCAAAATTCAGTTCATATTCCACCTTCGGGAAAACTAATGCTGCTCTGTTACTGACTCTGCAGAAACTGAATGGGCTTACTTTTCTGTTTTAAGAGACTGGGTTGGGGGGGGAGTCCTGATTAGGTGGTTCTTGTTTTTAATTGTCCTGATTATTTTTAAACCAAAAGGAAACTTACTTTTTGAGGAAGGAACTAAAGTTGGCTTTTTTTTTTTTCTTAACAATTTTTTTTGAAGATTTATTTATTTGAAAGGCAGATCTGGAGAGGGAGAAACAGAAGTCTTCCATCCGCTGGTTCACTCCCCAGATTCCATCCAAAGCCAGGAGCCATTAGCTTTCACTGGGTCTCCCTCATGGGTGCAGGGGTCCAAACACCCGGGCCATCCTCTGCTGACCTCGCAGGCTCATTAGCAGGGAGCTGGATAGGAAGAGGAGCGGCCAGGGCTTGAACCAGTGCTTTTATGGGATGCCGATGTTGCAGGCAGCAACTTGACCCGCTTTGTCTCAACTTCAGCCTCAAAGTTGGCTTTCTAACTAGGTTAGTCATCCTTTCAGAAGCAATGCTGAGTTCGAAGGCACAGCTTTACAAAGCCAGGCATGGGATAGATTTGGACATATGTGGAAATCTGGAAAGCATGAGTAAGCCCATTCATAAGCATACCAACTTCTGGAAACAAAAGTTTGAAGTGATCACTAGTATTTTTTTTCTGAAAAGCCCAAAGAAATTTTATTTTATTTATTTATTTTTTTTAAAGATTTATTTATTTATTTGAAAGAGTTACGCAGAGAGAAGGAGATGCAGAGAGAGAGGGAGGTGTTTTCCACCCATTGGTTCACTCCCCAGATGGCCGCAATGGCCAGAGCTACACTGATCCGAAGCAGGAGCCAGGAGCTTCTTCTTGATCTCCCACATGGGTGCAGGGGCCCAAGGCATTGGGCCATCTTCTGCTTTCCCAGGCCATAGCAGAGAGCTGGATCAGAAGTGGAGCAGCTGGGTCTTCAGCCGGTGCCCATATGGGATGCTGGTACCACAGGTGGTGGCTTTACCCGCTATGCCACAGTGCTGGCTCCAAGAAATTTTAAATACTGACTGCTAAAAGACCCTCGCTGGTGAATGCTGTATACTTTTTTTTAATTTTTAAATTTTTTTTAATTAAAAAAAATTTTTTTTTGACAGGCAGAGTGGACAGTGAGAGAGAGAGACAGAGAGAAAGGTCTTCCTTTTGCCGTTGGTTCACCCTCCGATGGCTACCGTGGCTGACATGCTGCGGCCGGCGCACCGTGCTGATCTGAAGCCAGGAGCCAGGTGCTTCTCCTGGTCTCCCATGTGGGTGCAGGGCCCAAGGACTTGGGCCATCCTGCACTGCACTCCTGGATAGCAGGGGGCTGGCCTGAAAGAGGGGCAACCGGGACAGAGTCCGGCACCCTGACCGCGACTAGAACCCGGTGTGCCGGCGCTGCAGGCGGAGGATTAGCCTAGTGAGGTAGCCTACTTTTTTTTTTTTTTTTTTTTAAATAGAGTATTACATACTCATTGAGGTCTGTGGTATCAAAAACTATGCTTTGGAAACATATTGTTCATCTCAGTTATTTAAAAGATTTTTTTAAACTTGAAAAAAAAAAACTATGCTTTTGTTTGAGCTTTTACTTTAATGTTGATGACAGAACAATGAGGTAAGTGAAAAATAACTTTGTTCATGATACACCCTTACATTCACTCATTCAGTTAGTGTTCATTGAGTGCCACATTTGAGCCAGGACAGTGTTCTAGAGTACTAGGTATACAGTGGCAAACTAAATTGTGTATTAAGTAATGGTAAGTGCTAAAGTGGGAAGAAAAAACCCGAGGAGAAGACAATAAGTGGTTGAAATTTTAAGGTAAAGAAGACCAAGTAAGTGAGTATACTCACTGAGAAGTGATATTTAACACAGACTTGAAAGAAATGAAGAGGGTAAGCAATGCAGATACCAAAGAAACCCATTCAAGCACAGAAATGCTGTGTATGTACTGAAGCGGGAGCGTGCCTGGTGTGTGCCTGTCGTGCTGAGGGACCTGTGCTGCTGGAGTGGAATGACCAGTGGGTGAGGATGACTGCTGAGTCAAAGGGGAGAGCTGGGGAAATAGAGAGCATGTAGGGCCTTGTGTTAATATTGGGACGATGGTAGCAGCTCGGGCCAGGTGTCTGAAACACTACTGTCCTCTGCTATAAAAATGTTATCAGTTGTGCTGCTTAAAATTTGTATTAAATGTACATGTGCTTAAGTAATACCACAAAGCTTACCATGAAAAGCATCAGTCTCCTACCCCTCTCATTGTCCCTCATCGGAAGCAACGGTTTAAAATTTCTGTGTTGTCCTATCTCAGTGCCGACCCCTTTCGTCTTTCCAGTGGTCTGAGATGCTCACTTGGTCGCCTTTCCTCCACTCTTCTCCTGTCTGTACTTTCATCTTCTGAAGCTCACCCTACAAGAGCTTCCCAAAAAAGCATCCAGGGGAGTATAACTGTGTGTGCAGTTGAGCTCTTATGTAAGTGAAATTATATTTTACCTTACAGTGAGTGATAGTTTGGTTATAGAATCTTAGGTTGAAAAGAATTTTCTGCTGCCATTTGTTAAAACCAAGTGTTGCTTTTAGGGAGTCCAATACCAGCTCTAGCGTACTTTTTGTCCTTGAGGGGTAGTACTTGTTTTATTCTTCTACTGTCACTTTATTGATGTTGGGGATGGGTGGAGAGTGGGTAACATGCGAAATCAATTTTTTACTTTAGAGTCCATATTTTTATTTTTTAAAAAAATGTGACAGCATCATGCAAGTTATTTTCTTCCAGTCAGTAAATTAATATAAATGTTAACACTCAGCTTTATTAGAATAAAACCACAGTTTACCTCATACATCTAACATGAGTTGAAGTGGTATTTTACACTGAATATACTGATGGTATCGATACAAGTTAATTTGAGTTATTGTATATTACTTTATGGGTATTTAGGAAACTCTCAGGTTGAATACTCACCTCATTTCCACCCTGTCTTCCTTGCACATTAAGTTACAGGCAGTATCACATTAGTGTAGTCTTTGTTTAGCAAAGCTATTTCTTATTGTGAAATGTAAGTACAGTTACAGCAGAATTAATACTGAAAGATTGGATTAAATAGATTGGTTGTAAGCAGGGACTTAGGTGTGGTATAGAATTTTATGTGTGATAGAACTGTTAAAATCAGCTCAGCAGAGCATGTTTTTATGGGCCATCTGTGAAGAATAGAGGTAGCTTTGGAACTTGTTATTTAACTTGTATTTGCATTCCATCCTCTGTCGCTATGAGAAAACAAAAATGAAACTCAGATTTTAGAGCTGGAATGGCTCTTAAATACTTCCAAATTATTTCATTTTACATACACATTTTTTTTTTCAGAGTTCTCTCATACAATTTTTCCTTCTTGAAAACAGATGGTTGTTGGTAGAATCATACTCAAACTCCCTTAAAACTTAACACTAATCTGCTGACCACCTGAAAGGTACTCAAAGAAATCAAGCAAATAAAAATAAAGCATTGGGCAGATAGTTCCTAAATTTATACAGGGTGGTGGTTATCAAACTTAATGGTGAATAACTCTCACCTGGTAAGCTTGTTTTGTACAGTGTAGGCCTTGTAAGTTTTGCTGCTGAGGTTTTTTAATTAGTAGGTTTGGGATAAAGCCCAGTAAGTATATTTTTAATGAACTGATGATTTTGAAGCTTATGACCTGGAGGATTACAGTTAGAACACTGATTGCAAACAGTAAAGGAGAGCGTAAAGAAGTGAGGTTAGCACTAATCACTTTTAATGCATTATTGCCAGTATATTTTAGGAAAGAGTAAAATCTACTTGGAGATTGGCTCTTTTTTGAAAGATTTGTTTCCCTTTTTACTAGAAATAAAAAGATGTGTAATGATTAGTTTGTTCCTCTGTTATTCGAAATTACCATCATTGTGATTAAGTTGTTGAATCCTTTTAACTGTGGCACTGCGCCAGGATCAAAAAAAAAAAAAAAAAAAAAAGTATGGCCAGCATCCCATATTGAATTCCTCATTTGAGTCCTGGATGTTCTGCTTCCGATCCAGCTCCCTGCTAGCATGCCTGGGAAAGCAGCAGAAAAAGACCCAAGTAATTGGGCCCCTCCCACCCATGTGGGAGACCTGGATGGAGTTCTGGGCTTCTGACTAGTGGCCTTTTGGGGAATGCGTGGATGGAAGCTCTTTCCCTCTCTGAGTCAAACATTTGAGTACCATTTGAGCAAGACTCCAGCTAATCAAGTAGTAAGATACTAGAATATTCTATTCATGGAGAGCCATGGCATTGTACTGATTGCTACTGAGTGAGGCAGATTATTTCTTAAGCAACTGGAATCTGACTATACATACATATTGAACGAATGCTAGAAATTACTGTGCTAGTTACATGGGATGTGCATTATGTCCCATGGTGATCTTTTTTACCAAATCATTTTACAGTCACCTCAGTAATTGGCAGGAATCTGGTTTTAATGGAAAAGAAACTACTTAGCTTTTAACAGTATTATGTCCTGCTAAGAGAAAGTTCATGCTTGACTAGGTTTTCCTGGTCATATTCATTATAAAAATATGGGTAATAGTTGAAGCTAACAAAGTGTAGAAAGTTCAGGAAAAGAAAATTGTTAGCAGTTAAACAATTCACACCTTAAAAAGAAGGCTGAAGGACAGGAAACCACAGAAATCATGTTTTTTGAAATAACTGCAAGGAAATTTGCAAACATAATGGTTTGTTTAAAAAAAAAAATAGGACCAGCACTGTGACACAGTGGGCAAAGCCACCGCCTGCAGTGCCAGCATCCAATATGGGAGCCAGTTTGCATCTCAGCTGCTCCACTTCTGATCCAGCTCTCTGCTGTGGCCTGGGAAAGCAGTAAAAGATGGCGCAAGTCCTTGGGCCCCTGCACCCATGTGGGAGACCTGGAAGAAGCTCCTGGCTCCTGGCTATGGATCAGTGCAGCTCCAGCTGTTGGCAGCCATTTGGGAAGTGAACCAGTGGATAGAAGACTTTCTCTCTCTTTTTCTCTGCCTTTGTTTCTCTATAACTCTGTCTTTCAAACAGATAAATAAATCATTTTTTTTTTTTTTTTTTGACAGGCAGAGTTAGAGAGACAGAGAAAGGTCTTCCTTTTCCATTGGTTCACCTCCCAAATGGCCACTACGGCCGGCGCTAGGCGATCCAAAGCCAGGAGCCAGGTGCTTCCTCCTGGTCTTCCATGCGGGTGCAGGGCCCAACCAATTGGGCCATCCTCCGCTGCACTCCCCGGGCCACAGTCAGAGAGCTGGACTGGAAGAGGAGCAACCGGGACAGAACCGGTGCCCCAACCGGGACTAGAACCCGGAGTGCCAGCGCCACAGGCAGAGGATTAGCCAAGTGAGCTGTAGCGCTGGCCATAAATAAATCTTAAAAAAAAAAAAAAAAAAAAAAAAAAAAAAACAAAAACCACTAAGGATTTCTTCAAAATTATATTGCTAGCTGTTAGAATTTTTTGGATTTTCGGCCAGCGCCGTGGCTCACTAGGCTAATCCTCCGCCTTGTGGCGCCGGCACACCGGGTTCTAGTCCCGGTCAGGGCGCCAGATTCTGTCCTGGTTGCCCCTCTTCCAGGCCAGCTCTCTGCTGTGGCCCGGGAGTGCAGTGGAGGATGGCCCAAGTGCTTGGGCCCAGCACCCCATGGGAGACCAGGATAAGTACCTGGCTCCTGCCATCGGATCAGCATGGTGCGCTGCCCGCAGCGCCCCGGCCGCGGCGGCCACTGGAGGGTGAACCAACGGCAAAGGAAGACCTTTCTCTCTGTCTGTCTCTCTCTCACTGTCCACTTTGCCTGTCAAAAAAAAAAAAAGAATTTTTTGGATTTTCTGAGGCTTTGAATGTAGGAATTTTGTGAGTTTTGCAAAGGAGCACACAGGTGAACAGGAGGATGACACTCAGCATGTATAAATTATTAACTAAACTCAGGGAATTCTGTGGAGTCTGCCTCTTAAATGGTTTTTGATAACTTGGTGTTATAGTGCTTTCCTTTAGCGTAATGGTTCTATTTCTGGCCCCATTATGGATTTGTGTCACTCTGCGGTGATAGTATGTATCTTTGTATTGTTTTAATTTTTTTTAAAGGCAGAGAGGAAGCTCCCACCTGCTGGATCACTTCCCAGATTCCCTAACCAGGAACTCAGTCCACATCTCTCATGTGGCCTGCAGTTTCTCAGATACTTGAGCTATGACTGCTGCTTTCCAGGGTGTGCATTAGCAGGAAGCTGTAGTTTGGAGCTGGGTTTTGACCCAGGTACTCAAATACAGGATGTAGGCATTCTTTTTTTTTTCTCTCTCTCTTTTTTAAAGATTTATTTTATTTATTTGAAAGGCATAATTAGAGAAATGGAGAGAGACATCTTTTATCCATCTGCTGGTTACTCCCCAGATGGCTGCAACAGCCAGGCCTATTGCAGGCCAGAGCCAGGAGCTGCTTCCAGGTCTCCCATATGTGTGTAAGGGCCGAAGCACTTGGACCACCTTCAACTGCTTTCCCAGGCCACTAGCACGGAGCTGGATTAGAAGTGGTGCAACCATGACCCGAACTGATGTCATATGGGATATCAGGTTGCCAGCAGTGGTTTTACCTGCTGTGCCACATTGCCAACCCAGGATGTAAACACCTACCCTGATATGTCTTAGTGGAGACTGATTGCTTATGTACCAGATTTAGATATAATTAAGATACGAAAAAGTTTTAGTAAGCATCTGCTATTTTCTAGGTTATATAATATATAAATGTATTTACATAACTCTTAGGGTACTTCAGAAAGTTGTGGAAAATGCATATCATGAAAGCATTGTGCATGAATTTAAAATTTTTGCAGCAAAATATATCTTAATTCCACTCCATAGAAATTTTGAAGTCCTTTCATACTTTACACAATAAATATTTAAAAACTTTGTTATGTAAATTGAATATTTTTTAATGTAAGCAGTTTAAATAAAACCTGTGGTGCTTTAGTCAGTTAACACTAACTTAACCAGTTTAGTAAGTATAATTGGACTTCTTCAGAATACATGGAGTGAGCATGCATATATGTACAAAATCTCTAAAACAGAAGTTTAGCTTTCTTTTGAAAACACCAAAACACTCTTTGTAAAATTTTTTTGTTGAAGTTTGTCATTCACTCTCAAATTTACATCTTTATGTTTGAGATATGGTATTGGAACTACCTATGCATGTAGCTTTTCCCAACTGCTACCTAACACCCTCTTAAATCAGTTAACTTTTGAACAATATAACTATTTCTGTAAAATAATATGTTCATAAAAACAAATCAGTATATTCACCTTATATAGAAAATTAAGTCATGCTACTCTTACAAGAAATCTATTTTGTAAAAATGTAAATTGTCTTTCAGAGTGTAATAAAGAGTAACAGAAGAAATGGTTGAGGCTGGCGCCGTGGCTTACTAGGCTAATCCTCCACCTGTGGTGCTGGTACCGGGTTCTAGTCCCGGTTGCTCCTCTTCCAGTGTAGCTCTCTGCTGTGGCCCGGGAGTGCAGTGGAGGATGGCCCAAGTCCTTGGGCTCTGCACCCACATGGGAGACCAGGAGAAGCACCTGGCTCCTGGCTTCGGATCGGTGCAGCGCGCTGGCTGTAGTGGCCATTTGGGGGGTGAACCAATGGAAGGAAGATCTCTCTCTCTCTCTCTCTCTCTCTCTCTCTCTCTCTCTCCCTCCCTCCCTCCCTCCCTCCCTCCCTCCCCCCCCCTCCCTCTCCCTCTCCCTCTCCCTCTCCCTCTCCCTCTCCCTCTCCCTCTCCCTTTCCCTGTATAACTCTGCCTGTCCAAAAAAAAAAAAAAAGTTGAATAGATTACATGGCATGGTTAGCATTTTTTTAAAATATTGATTACTTGAGGTGGTGGAAGGGAAGGGACAAGGCTGAGGTTAACAGGTTTTTAAACTTGCAGGTGGAGCTTGTCATATTTCGTTGACTTAGGTTCATTTAAGTGATAGGAAGAACACAATACATAACTGCCATACCTTTTTGCCATATTCCCTGTGCTAACTGAGCAGTAGCCATCACATAGAAGACTGTGGTGGCCCTTCCTTTACCAGTCAGACTTCTTGAAAACTTATCTTAGATGTTCATAAGGTTGACTTACACCACCACCACTGATACAGTAACTCTAAAATAATATTCCACTAGCACCTGAGTCTGTACACCCATATTTTAGTCATGATTATTTAGCACAGCAGGTTGAGATGTATTTGCAACTTTGGGACTGAAGTGGTTAAAGGTAATTTGGGAGGTTAATACCAGGCTGTGAAGAACTTTGTGTTCAGTTGCATGTCCTGTCTCCCTTGACTATATGTTCTTCTGTCCGCTTGATTGTTTTTCAAATAAGCCTTTTATTTTCTTCCTTGAACACAGTTTGGGATCTCTTCATCACTACCACCCTTAATCCAACCCGAGTTTCCCCTCTGCCCTTAAAACACCCAGATACTTTTTTCTCTGTTGACCACTTGGAGTATGGTGTGGTTTTGTTTGTTTGTTTGTTTGTTGTTTTTTTTTTTTTGTAATACAACATAACCCCTGTATCTGTTGCAAAGTATATTATCCGTATCTTGTATTTCTATTTAAGGAACTTGGAAAAAGGAGTATCTTTTCAAAAGGCCGCTTTCTATTATGACCTCCTCTTCCCCTGAGATGCCCCTTCAACCCTTTGGCATGACGTCTCAGCTCTCACATGAAAAGCTACATGGTGATCCGTCTAAAATGGGAAAATGACTAGCCCTATCTTTGCCTGGAATCTCTCATTAGTTCCCTGTTCCCTAACACACACACACACACAGTTCCCAAACTTTGTTTCTAGATCCCAGTACAGGTAGTTGAGCTGTGGGGTAGAAGAGGGTGTGTAGAACTGTTAGGGGGTACTTGTTTAATTACAAAGTTTCAACCATTTCAAAGACCAGGCATGTGAAATTCTCAACTGCAGAAAGTAGCTGCTGCCTGAGAACAGTGTGTGTGTAACAAGTCATTACAGTGTGTGTCTTTTGTCCCTTTTGTTCTCTTCAGAGACCTACCTTTAGTTGTATTAAGTGGAGGCATCTGAATATTATAAGCAGTTTTTAAATTTTCTGTATAACTTCACAGACTTCATTGGCAAACACCAGGCATGTAATAATGAAATGTATTCGGAATATGGGAGTGTAGTGAGACTGTGGTATGAAGACCTTTCTGCCTCAGAATCCTGTGTTCTGGAAGACTTATTTTCCCTCGGAAACATTTTCTTCATCTCTGAAACTTCCGGATTCAAAACTAACATGTCAAACATATGAAATACCTGCTTGTCTCCTGATCGAATATTTCAGTTTCTAAAGACAGTCCGTGTTCCTGAGAGAGTTTCTTTGTCATTAGAAATAAATAAGGCCGGCGCCGCGGCTCACTAGGCTAATCCTCCGCCTTGCGGCGCCGGCACACCGGGTTCTAGTCCCGGTCGGGGCGCCGGCTTCTGTCCCGGTTGCCCCTCTTCCAGGCCAGCTCTCCGCTGTGGCCTGGGAGTGCAGTGGAGGATGGCCCAAGTCCTTGGGACCTGCACCCCATAGGAGACCAGGAGAAGCACCTGGCTCCTGCCATTGGATCAGCGCGGTGTGCCGGCCGCAGCGGGCATTGGAGGGTGAATCAACGGCAAAAGGAAGACCTCTCTCTCTCTCTCTCACTCTCACTCTCACTCTCACTGTCCACTCTGCCTGTCAAAAACAAGGAAGGAAGGGAGGGAGGGAGGGAGAGAGGGAAGGAAGGAAAGGAAGGAAAGGAAGGAAGGAAAGGAAGGAAAGGAAGGAAGAAATAAGCTAATCCTGCTCGTCGTATCTGTGGCCAGACTGCCCGCCCATTACTAGGACACTAACTGCAGGTAGCTGGCCTGCATCAGCAGCCTGATGTGTACTGCACAGGTGAAAAATCCTGCTGCCCCTTGCCCAGTGACCACTTACTGAAGACAGCTCGTAAAGGGTTTCAACACCTCCTTCTTCCATACCGTCACAGTTCTCCACATACCTGATTTACCCTTAACTACGCTTTCATCACCTGAAGGTGCCTGTCAGCCTGAGGTAGCCAGCTGGTTACATCAGCGCCTCATGAGGGTTACAGTACTTACTTTCTGGTAGATCCCGTTATGGTTTTTCGTGCTTTCACATGGGAACTCTAGGGACAACACTTGTGAAACCAGGAAGGACATAAACAATCAAGAACAATTAGGGTCAGTGTTTTGGCACGGTAAGTTAAGTGTCCCCTTGTGGTATCGGCATCCAATGTCAGCACCAGCTGCGGTCCTGCTGCTCCCCTTCAGTGCAGCTCCCTGCTAATGTGCCTAAGAAAGCGGCAGAAGATGGCCCAAGTACTTGGGCCCTGCCACCCATGTCAGGACCAGAACTGGCTTCAGCCTGGCCCAGACCTAGCTCCTACAGCCATTGTGTAGTGAACCAGTTTAGAATGTCTGTCTCTCTCCCTCTTAAATATTTTTTTTTAAAAAAGAGGGGTTGGGGTTAAAAACAATTGAGGAATCTGTGTAAGTAACATCAGAAAATGACTTGAATTTTAGTCATGACTTAATTAAAAAGAACTCAAATGTCTGAGGTCTTCAACAAATTGTTAAAATTTTCATATTTATTTCAAAATAGTTTAGCAAGATTTATAAGCCAACCTATTGGCAAAACAAAGCAATTGAAAAGTAGTGAATAAAGGATTATGGCACTTTAGACTTTAATCAGCCTTTCAATATATTTGCATAAACTAAAGATTTGGAAAGCAGTTGAGAAAAACTCTTAAAAATGTCTAGAATAACATTGCTCAGGGTGAGTATAAAACACTTTGTGGTCCCTTCAGCATCAACATGTCTCATGCTTCTTTGGTTGTCTCTTGAGTTCCCTCTTTACAGCACCTGATACGCAAAGTGACTTCACACCATGCCCAAGATCCGGGCAACCCACCAGCTGCATGGCATGACAACTCTGCAGGCCGAACGGCAACCTTGGTAATTGTAAGGCCATGGGTTGTAGCCCCCCAGGGGTTCACAGATCTTCTGGCAGTGGGTGTAGCTCCGCCTGCACTCTATACAGCAGATTCCTTCATGATCCAGTCTAGGGTCGAATGTCATGCTTTCCCCTTCCTGCTGCTGTGGAACAAAAGAGAATTGTTTGTGTTTTCTTCATATTGAGATGGTTACAGCTTGCACATGTTTCAAATTTCCTTAATTTTTGACTGCTATAAGAAATCAGGATAATCCTCCATTAGGAGTTTTCAGTCTTGTAAGTTGCCATCATTCAGAATTCCTTCTGACAACAAGGAACCTTAACTTATTTGTCGTTAGCAGAAAAAAATATTTAACAAATCTTAAAATTTCTCCATGATTTTAAGGAGCCAGTTACCACTCAGTAATGACTACACTTGTATTAAATAGGAAAATTAAAAGTAAGCATTATGATTGAAAGTATTTCTGCCATTGTTAATTCTAAGTCAGTGGAACACTGGTGCTTTTTTGTAGTCATGGTTTCCAGGGCTCTTTGGGTACACATTTTGAAAGTCATCTATCCAGGCAAACCACAGGTTTTAATTCCAGTCGCACTGGCTCTGAGAACACTGTCAAGTCTTAGTTTGTCCTGCCTTCATTTCAGCAATGGAATTAGGCTGTTACTTGCATAGGCAATAACGGGCCTGGATTATTGCGAAAAAAAGCTCCTTAAAAATAGATAAAAAAATCAAGAGCTTCAACCTCGTGCCATCATCATAGTGACATAAACATGAAGTCCTGTGAAGTAATGCTCTGTTCTCAAGCTGGAGAGGGCGTGAAACGAAGGAAGCCTGCCCAGCTGCACATCTGGGTTTCCTTGTAAGAATTTCTAGGGGTGGAGGGTCCCACGTAATAACCCATGCTTCGGTATTTAATGTGGTATTGAAGAACATTGCCAAGAAGAACTGTAATGCAAATTCTTGACAGTTTAAGCCTGCACAAAGCTGATTCTGGAATATTAAAAAAGTCTTCAATTTTTGGATAGAGGGGTTTATTAAAACTTTCAAAGAAACTGGAAAGTAGAAAAAATTATGTACAGCTAGGTTTGATGCTTGTTAGTCCATTGTCACATTTTTGTTTTCAGAAGTGAATTCAAAGAGAACTGAAGGGGGTGTGACATACCACCCGTAAATACATTAGAAAATACCTTACAAGATAGGAGGACATTTCCCTATAGACCACACTGTTACTACACCTACCAGTTCCCTAATATACTGTGATACGGCCTTTGCTCAAATTTGTCATCAAAACACCCGTCTTACTCTACGTCATTTGTTTTAGAAATTATTCAGACTCGAGTTTCTCCTCTTTGGGTTCATCTAGGCCAGGAAAAAGACAACTGCCTCGTTAACAGGAGCTGGTTTCTCCCGGGCAGGCGGGAAGAGAAGGCCTGTTGGTAGAGGCATTTCCTCCTTAATGAGGGCTTGCCGGGTTTGTTGCGGGAGTAAAAAGTTGGGAGAAAATCTGAGGATGCTCTTAAGATTTTTCCATAAAGGAGTATGTGAAGGACTGAGGTCAAGTGGGAAATGTTCTAAGCATTTTCTGCTTAGAGTTCAACATACAATAAAGGAAGAAACATAATTGGAGTTTCAAGGCATGTGGCCCGCTCGAGTGTGTGGTAGCAGGGCAGACAAAAGTCACCTGCAGCCCTTCTGTAGAGGGGCTGATGCCTTAATACCCTCAGCCTGATTCAGCCGGCCCAGCCAGGAGGGAATAAACTATTATTAAATTCTGTTTGCCTATTCAGACTTTATTTTTTATTTTCTGAGATTAGGGAATGAAGAACTGTGGTGTCCTGAATTTTCTGATAAGCCCTGAGGTATTTAGAAAATACATTTTGCTCTAAATCTCTCCCAAATACATTTGCAACACATGAAACAGTTGTAGGATTGAATAGACTGTATTGAAAAAAAAATACAGAAACGGCTTAACGTATGAAAAGATAACCTTACACATAATTAAAGACAGACAAGATAAACGCCCAGAGGATATAATTAACACCCAAGAGATTGGCAAAGTCTTTTTAAAGTTTGATAATAAATGGATCTCTCTACTGCCATTTTCAGACACATGCAGTTGGTTTGACTCTTTGGAAGGTGACTTGGTACCCTCTATTAAAATGTAAAATTCCCACACACTAACCCATGCTTTGGTATTTGTAGATATATTTTATAATTGCATGTTTATAGGAGGAATACTGTACCAGTAGCTAGTGCTGAGCAAGTTAATGCTGCTTATGTGCCCAGCTCTGTGCCTGCATCACCCCATTTACTCCTTCCCATAACCCTAGGAGTCATGTACCAGATTGTATGCTGTAAAAGTATTTGCAGTAGCAAAAGAAAGAGAAATAATATATGCCCACCAAGACAGAACTAGTTAAGTTTCTGTGCATCTATCCATGCACTGGGAGACAGTTAAGTGAATAGTAGTCATTAAATGATTGAGATATTGGAGCCGGCGCCGTGGCTCACTTGGTTAATCCTCTGCCTTGCAGCGCCAGCATCCCATATGGTCACTGGGTTCTAGTCCCTGTTACTCATCTTCCAGGCCAGCTCTCTGCTGTGGCCCAGGAGGGCAGTGGAGGATGGCCCAGGTGCTTGGGCCCCTGCACCCGCAAGGGAGACCAGTAGGAAGTTTCAGATTGGCACAGCGCCGACCATAGGCCATTTGGGGGGTGAACCAATGGAAGGAAGACCTTTCTGTCTGTCTCTCACTGTCTATAACTCTACCTGTCAAATAAATAAAAATTTTAAAAATGATTGAGGTATTATGTAGGAGACAGTAATCGCCAAAGGGGCCGGCACTGAGGTGTAGCAGGTAAAACCGCAGCCTGCAGAGCTGGCATCCCACATAGACATTGGTTCAAGTCCTAGCTGCTTCTCTTCTGATCCAGCTCTCTGCTATGGCCTGGGAAGCAATAGAAGATGGCCCAAGTCCTTGGGCCCATGCACCTTTGTGGGAGGCCCAGAAGAAGCTCCTGGCTTCTGTCTTTGGATCAGCCCACCTCTGGCTATTGCAGCCATCTGAGGAGTGAACCAGTGGATAGATGTCTCTGTCTCTCCCTCTCATTCTGCCTCTCAAATCTTTAAAAAAAAAAATCTCCAAAATACTGCAACTAGAAACAAAGCCAAATATATAGGTGTTTTGTTTAAATTTGTGTGTGTGTGTACACACAAACTGGCATTTATTGTTGGTAGGCTGTTCCAGGGAGAACAGGGTGGCAGGGACACACTTTTTACTGTACCCTTCTGAGATGTTTTTTAAAACATGCATTTTTTTTTTTAAATTTTAAAAAGGCACAAGTAAGAACTTCTACTTCCACTCCCAACAAAGGATAATAATGGTAAATAACATTCTGTAGAAGGTTGGCATTTTTAGCACCTGGGTGTCAAGTTCAGAAATATCTCCTCAGACTGAAGTATTTTTATCTCCATATGTGTCTGTCCCCTGCTGGGACTGAGAGCCCCTGGGGCAGAACTGACTCCTGACTGTGCTCGGGGCCTGGAAAAGAACAGGTATTTAACAAACGGCTGTCCAATGGAGGAATAAAAAGGGCATACAAGAGGAAAGAGAATACTTTCATTCCACGAGATGCCCCCAGGGCACACTCTCGGAAACATTTTCAAATCAAATTCTTGAGATGAATTTGTTTTCGTGGATTTGCCTGTGACTCAACAAGAAAACAACTCTGAGTGCAGGGCCAGAGTCCTCACACCACAGAGCCATGGGTAAGTGTTGTCACCCTTAGTTCTAAACTTCGCAACAGATTCAGATGTATTTTAAAATAGTTCATTAGCAGTAGTGGAATTCGAAATGCTGTTTGCATGCTCATTTGGAACCTTGAGTGGCAACACCCGTTGGGTGAGGTTTATTGCGCTCGCCTGGGCTGAGTGTGTGAGGGTGACACAGGTACGCACGTGGTAGGGGTTATCGGGGTTGAAGGGTTCCGAGTCCTCTTGAACGCTGGGTTGGCTGTCGTTCCTCACTCTTGCGGGACCTGGGTTGCCCCGGGGGCCACTGCGCGGTCTCTTTGTGGTGGTGGGAACAGTTTTTCTCACCACCTCTCTTCTTTCTCTCTGGATTTCTGCAAAAATTTCTGTAAGTTAATTCCATTATTTGCATATTAAAGAAGTTAGATCTGTTTATCAACAGGAAAAACATAAGGTCCTTAAGTATTCATGAAAAGATACTTTTTAATTTTGTGATGGTTTTTGTAATAAGAAAAGCTTTGGGTTAGTAGTTAAACATACACCTAACCCTATTTGGTGGCCTAGTACTGGTTGAAGAGATCCATTCTCAATCTTTTTTCTTTGCCTGCACCACTCTTCCCCTGGCTCCTTTGCAGTTAGGAGTGACTGGGAGTGACATTTCTGACCAGTGAGACGCAAGCAGCGTGTGCTAGTGCAGTTTCTGGGAAAGCTTTGGCTTCCTTGATGAAAGGGGCATGCATGCCTTCTTCCATCTTGTTTTCCTTTCTTGAACACAAATGTGATATCTGGAGTTATGAGCGCCACCTGGTGAGCGTGCAGTGTTAGGACAGGGTAATGAGCCAGAGTGCTACAGACACCAAGAAGGTCAGCTGGAAAGAGCTGGTGGCCTGGCAGAGTGTGCCACAGTGCCAGGGACCGCTCATCTCCGGACTTTATGTACATGCACACGACACACTTGTTGAAATCCCTGTCGCTGAGGTAACTGCTACTTGCAGCCCTGTGTATTCCTAATGGATTGACGAGATAAGCCATGAAGTTTCACAGCTTGCAAGGGACATATTATCTCGAGTGATTCTTTA
Organism: Oryctolagus cuniculus; assembly: GCF_964237555.1. Classification (NCBI taxonomy): domain Eukaryota; kingdom Metazoa; phylum Chordata; class Mammalia; order Lagomorpha; family Leporidae; genus Oryctolagus; species Oryctolagus cuniculus. The sequence goes on along the minus strand of NC_091440.1, from coordinate 60,115,720 downwards.
TAAAAAAAAATCCTACAGGATAGAAGAAACGGATGCCTCTGTACAGGCATCCGGTCTCAGACCAAGTGCCTTGGCCAGGATCTTGGGATATGTGGCAGAGCCGAGAGTCACATGTGAACTCTGATCCACCGCACCGCCTCGGGGCTCCTGCAGCGTGGCTGGTGGCTCCTGAGTTGAAGGTGTGTCCACAGTGTGGATGGGGATATCTCTCTGAGCTTTGGCGCTTCATCTAAAACAGGTAACTGTGTAGTGTACAGGATAATCACGGAGTGAATGAGAATAAAGGTGGAAGCACAGTGTCTGGCGTATAATAAGCATTCAAATGTTAGAGGACGGTGACTGTATCGTGCTTTATTATCTGTGAGAACTTAAGTGTACTTTCCAAAGCTGTGGTTGGCATCTGTATGCCTGGAGAGGCAGCAGGGAAACCTGGATTCAATTCACAAATCTACGTCTTTTCTGAATGTACCCTGTAACATGGGGACATGAGTAGCTACCCCAGCGGTGGTGAGCATGAAGTGCAGCGCCCAGGTCGGTGCCTGGCACACAGTCCGCGCTCAGCCACCATCGGCTCTCACGTAACCTGCGTCCAGCCATCAGTCACTGAGTCCCTGATAACACAACTGTGTGACACTGATGACCGCCCACTTCAAGATCCAAGGGCAGCCGCTGCGGGACCCTGCAGTGGCGGTGGCGGGGAGGGGGCTTTCATTAGCATTAGGTGGTGGGCAGTGAGGCATCGTCAGAGGGGGATGGAGTTTCTTGATTTTTATTGCAAAATATGCAGCACATATGAGAGATTAGGGAAAAAAAAACTTCATTTAAAACAGGTATGATATTTGAAATGTGTGTGATGGTCCATCTTATTGATGTCCTAACATTAATCCTTTTCTAATCTGGGGCGTGTTTCCCGTGAACATAATGTATGTAACTCTTGTATGAATGGAGGGGGCATTGAATATTTAACATGTGGGCCTGCGTGGTGCTGTGAGGGACCTGGGCACGTGGTTGAACGTCGTCGTGGGGAAAAGCTCTATACCTGGGGGTGCAGATAGTCACTGCATCAGGCCTCCAAGCAGCGCCAAGCCAGCTCTCTTCCTGTCCCTGCCCCCACCCCCTTACCCTGCCCTGTTGGTTTTCCATAGCTCTTCCTATCATACCGTACGATTTTTCCTGATTGAGTGTGTGTCTGCTGTCTTCCCTTGCTACAACGTAAAACCCCTTGAGGACGTGGATTCTGGACTGTTCTGGGCACTGTAGAACAAGCACGTGGGGCATACTGGGCCTGCACAGCTGTGTGCTGGCTGCGGGAATCAGCTCTTTGGGTGAGGCTCTTCCTCAGACAGAATGTGAACACGGAGAGCGGCACACGGTGACGGTCAGGGGACTCTGGGCCACCTCAACTAGAAGAGGTGGCAGTTCCTGGGTGGTGGAGAGCTAGAAGGCCCATTCCCTGCTAAGGCAGGTGGGGAATGCAAAGCCCGAACTTGGCCGGTGGCCGTACTGTGAACCTTAGCTCCTCCGTGCGGACAAAGGCAGGAATGGCAGCAGCACAGCGCAGGTGGCAGCTGCCGCCCGCCCCCGCAGCTGCAAAAAGCTGTGACAGTTGAACCCGCACGCGGCCTCAGGCTCCTCCGCCGCCCACACGGACACTGACTCCGGCTTGCCTCCTGAGGCTAGAGAAACTGCTTCTCCAGCCTTTGGAACAGAATAGGACTTGTAAACCCTTAAGGCTAAGTTAGTCATGGCAGGGTCAGAAACTGGTACTTTCTAAGCCTGCTGGGTTTAGTGTTGTTTTCCTGGAACAAAATGCATAACAAAATGTACTGTTTTAGCCAATTTTTAGTGTACAGTTCAGTGGCATCGCGTGCCTTCATATTGCTGTGCAACCCTCACCACCATCCATCTCTGGAAGTTTCCTCATCTTGCAAAAAATGAAAACTTTGCACCGATTAAACACTGTCCATTCCTCCTCCTGTCACCCCCACCCCACCAAGCTTAGTGGCCTCAATGTCTATATATATATTTTTTTTTAATTCCATGCTGCTCTCTCCTGATGTTCAGAAAAATCTTTGAGAAAGCATAGTTCGACCCAGTAGGCCTCCGGGAAACCAGGGTGGTGAGTGCCAGGTAGAGGGAGAGGGAGAGGGAGAGGCCCCCTGCAAACTGGGGGTGCGGGGAGTGAGGCCCGCAGGGCTCACCTGCCCTTGGTCGCGGGAAAACAGCCCAAAGGATTGCTCCCTCAACTCGGAGACCCTGTGTGAGTTCTCACTGGGCTTGCAAGCAGCTGTTTAAGCCATGAACTTGAGGAATCTCAGCCTATACCCAGAGAGGCTTTTGGCTGTCCCATAATTCTAGGTCTGAACATCATAAAGAGTTGGTGGTATGACAGCTTCTCAGTCCCTTGATTCTAGCCTTGGGAAGGGGAAAAAAAAGGGTAAAATTGGAAGGCACAAACAACGGAGATTAAGGGCAAGAGCAGAAAGAAGTGGGAGTGTCGTAAATAAAAGCAGTAGGCAGCTCGGCTGTTCTGTCTCCTCCTCCAGGCTGTCCTCTTCCTTCTTTTCTTTCTCATGCTAATTACTGGGACCCTGCACAGGCCTCCTGATCCCTCCTGCTCCCTACCTGCTCAGGCCTGGAGGGGTCTCCTCCCACCCCACCCCCAAGCTCGCAGGAGCAGGGAGTGTTGCAAGGGGGATCAGGTTCATTTAAGAAGTTACCTTTTGGATAGGTTGGTTTAAGCCAGAAAATCGGAAGGTCGCCGCAGAGTTCTAAGACTCTTGCGCTCAAAAAGCTGTTGTCCTGGACAGGCTGCCCCACGGCCACCCAGACTAGAGCCTCCTCTTCGTGTTTCACGGGCATGATCTTGCCTTCCTGTGGGCGAGGAAAAACAACACGCATTTGAGCACAGGGGACGGTGGGAGGTGCTGCGGCGAGCAGTCGCAGGTGGCTAGAGGGTGACTTTGCCTTGGAAATGAGAGTTGTGTGAGGGTGTGCAGGTGTGCACGTAGCACACACGCACTTGGAGAGAAAGTTCCTCATCTCTCTGTAGCTGGCCGTGTTCACAGCGCTCAGCACATCTAGCTGCGATGTGTGAATATGTGTGTCCTGAGCTGGAGTGAAAATTACTTGATACCAGCCTGGAGATTCAGGTTAATCTGATGTTTTTGATCAAAGCTGTTTTTGAGGGAAAGCAATTGAATGGACCCCGGAATCCTGTAAAGAATAGAGGAGCCCTTCATTTGAAGTGAAAAAATCTTGTGGGGTTTGATTCTGCGGCTTCGGAACAACAATTGGAAAAAGCAAGTGATTGGTTCTTTAATGTCTTCAGTTCAAAGTGTTATTTAACATAAACCATTTCTCCATTTCCCAGCTATAACAAAATAGGGTTCAGATGTTCCTCCTATCAAGCGCACCACTGAGATTCAAAAGCTAAACCCTGGATTTGCTTCTACTGCGAGAGGCTAAGACCGGTCTCCTAACCCAGGAGACAGATCTGTTTTGCCAGGTTCTTGCTTTCATGTATTTATTAGTTTGTAATAGGTTGGAGAAATTAAAATGTTTTCTCCTTATTTTTAGCTAAAAGCAGCACTTCATTTACTCCTTCTCCCTCAGGCTATGGCTGCATTAAAACAACTTCAGGTTATTGGAGGAAGCTCACACTCAGGTAATCCAGTTATTTACCTTAAATTAAATGACTCCATGCAGGAAATGAATGCTCTCTGAGTACAGTAGCTTCTTAAAGTTATACAGAGCTGATGAAACATTTATGAGAGCAATTGCCGCATAAATCTCCCCCATCACGGTCTAAAGTGTGTGGGGAAGAGTGGGATGACTGGGATAATGCATACAGATGCAGCCTACAAGCCAAGAATGTTAAATCAATCTCCAGGCCTGGTCTTCGGTTGCCTCCCGACCTCCTGCCTCTCTCTGGTTCCTTGCAGACGAGCATGATTTTGTTGGAGGCTGCAGTGTGCCCAGTGCCAGGAGAGAGAACCACTAAGAGGTCGGAGGGGCCCGGGTGACCGGCGCTAACCAGGACCATCCAGGCCGACGTCTGTGTCAGGGCTTGGAGGCCTTTGTTTTCGCTTGACTAACACTAAGTCATGGCTGGCACTACTCAGCCTTTTCGTGACTTTGGAAGTCAGAGTGAGGGTGGGCAGTGCTGTCCTGTTTGAAGCTGGAAAGAAAGATTCAAAAACAACAACAACAACAAATCGCAGAGATAGTGGCCACTGAGTCAACCTCCTGTTTCTACACTGCTTGCCATGCAGAAAACCCAACCCCTAGCTGTTTAAGTTACTCTAAGTGTACTTTGCTGCTTCCTACAGGTACACATACCTTATGTACGCAAACGTCTGGATTTTTTTTTTTTTTTTTTTTTTGTCTAGCAGAGGATCCACTATACATGACATAAATGACTAAAACACAAGATCCACCTCTATGGTCTAAGACTCAGACACAGACAAAGATTTAAATACAAAAAGAGGAGCAGGTGTTTAGTGTAGTGATGAAGACATCCACAGCCCACATCGGTGTGCCTGGGTTGAACCGGCTCCAGCTTCTGATTCCAGCTTCCGGCCAGTGCAGACTCTGGGAGGCAGCGGGGAAGGCTCCAGTCCTGGTTCCCTTCCCCCAACACAGATTACCTGGATCACATTCCTTACTCCTGTTGCTAGTCCTACCCCTGCTCCAGCTGTTGTGGGCATCTGGGGAATGAGCCTACAGGCAGGAGCTCTCTTCTGTCTGTCTGTCTGCACCCCCCCCCCCTTGGCCTCTGCCTCAAATAAAGACAATTTTAAAATTTAAATACAGAAATAGCACAGTGAATCATTTAGAATTCAAAATCATTATTTCAGTTGCCACCATCAGAGATAGTTGAAAATTGAGGTATAATGAAGTGTTCCAGAATGAGACTTAAAATCCCGTGATGACACATACCACATCCATCATCATCTGCGTTGTAGAAAAACCAAAGCGACAATAATAAGAGTGCACAGAAGTCTGACTACCTCTGAATAGAATGTTACACATGCAGGAGACCCACCAAAATGTCAACATTGGTTACCTGTGGATTATACAATTGTGGGTGATTTTCTTCTCCATACTTTTATGTGTTTCTCAAAGTTTCTACAGTGGCAAAGTATTGTGTTTTAAATCAGGGGTGGGGAGGGAAGGGAACTCATTTGAAAAAAGAAAACACACTGCAGACCTGTAATCAGGGCAGAGTCCGCTGTGGCTGGGGAAGTGGTCCAGGGGAAGCAGTCCTCTGTCCCTCTGTCCGCGTGTGGGGGACAGGGCGGGGATTGGAGCTGTACTGTCAGCAAAGGGGAATGCAGGAAGGGAAGCTGTTCTCAGCATTAGCAAGTGAGAGCACACCCTTTGCTTCTGCACCACCCAGCTCGTGGGGTACGGGGTGGGGGGCGTCAGAAATAAGGACCGGACCCCAGGCCAGGGAAGCCTCTCACAGGATGAATGCTGGGAAACAGGGAACAGGTAGCCAGTTTTTAAGACTCACAGGTTTGTTGTTAGCCTCTGTTCTGTTCTGTTTTGACTTGAGACACCACCTGCTACTTCTCCTCTGGGGGCAAACAATCAGTTTCCAGGCACCTTTGCTTACCCATATTTTTCCTCTTTTGCCTTAAGGGAGCTGATCTTGCTTCGCTTCCCTCTCAGGGATACTGGAGGGCTTGAAGATGATCATGATAGAATTAAAAACACTGAGCGAGAACCATCTGTTCGCCAGGCAGTAGATTCTAGGGCCACAGGCACAGTGTGCATACCCCCAGCTTGCAGAAGACAAAACTGAGGCTGAAAGAGGCCTCATCCATAGCCTGTGTCAGAGCTGGGATGGAACCCACGCCCTTCAGGCTCCATCATCCACTTTCTTTCCACCATACCCTGCCACACTCAAGTGGAAGACAAAATGAATGTGACCCCTTCGTGAGCCTTAAAGTATTATCAAAACGTAAGGTGACTGCCTGCAGTTCTAAAAGGAAATTTTAAAAACCAAGTTCCAAGGGGAGTTATTAATTATTAAGGAAAGATTAAAACTCACAGGCTTGGCACATGGAAAAGGCATTAGATATGATGTTAGGTAGCTTCCCTGGGTTGACCTTGAACCAACAGGAAGCAATCACAGCTCGGTGCAGGGGAAACCTGTCGATGTCAGGACGAATTCCCACGCTGACGGAGGCTGAAGCGGGAAGGCTTCGGAGGTCCCTTTAAAGAAGATTCTATCTTGTGGAGTCTTAATCTCTGATCAGATCGCTCCCTAACACCAGGCAAGTAAGAGCTGAGTGAGCACCAGGCCCCTTTATGCGCTTTCCAACATGGCTTCCCTAAGACCTTAAATACATTGTATCAAGAAAGAAGGATGCCCTGGAAACAGCAGGACAAGAACCTAGGTTCCCATCAGGATGGATCCAGGATCTAGAGGCTGCAGGGAGATTTTGCCTCCAAACAAGGTCTGCCCAAACCTCCCGCCGTCCCGCCCCTGAGGGTACCCACCAGTTCCGAAGAGATGCTCTGTTGGGTCACGGTGCCCACCTCAGGGACGCGAGCCTTCATCTGCGCCTTGATGTAGCACTTCTCTCCCCCAGCAAAACGGATCCCTGTGATGCCCTGTGAAGCGAAAGTGTATCCAGTGTTCATTTCTCTTCAACGGATTGAGTGTCTGTTGTGAACAAGGCACTGTTCTAGGTGCCGGGGATAGGGATGAACAAAAAATGAATCGCTTTCATGGAGCTTAGCTTCTAGCATAATTGACCAATAATAAAAAAAATAGAGATAAAGCAGCTGGTGCTGTGGTGTAGTGGGTAAAGCCGCCACTTGCAGCGCTGGCATCCCATGTGGGCGCCGGTTCCAGCCCCGGCTGCTCCACTTCCAATCCAGCTCTCTGCTATGGCCTGGGAAAGCAGTAGAAGATGGCCCAAGTGCTTGGGCCACTGCACCTGCATAGGAGACCTGGAAGAAGCTCCTGGCTTCAGTCTGGCCCAGCCCTGGCAGTTGCAGCCATTTGGAGAGTGAATCAGTGAATGAAAGATCTCTCTCTCCTTCACTCTCTCAAATAAATGAATAAATCTTTTTTTTTTTTTTTAATGGAGATAAAGTAACTAAGGCAGAGAGAGAGAGAGTAGGACTAAGGGATGGTACTTCACACAGCAGTCAGGGAGGTGACCAGGAGAGGGTGATCTTTGCACGGAGAAGGAGCATAAGGGTTTGGCCATCTCCACCCAGCAGCCCAGAGGAAGTGCCCGCTTGTCCATGCAGCCCTCTGTGAATGTCCCAGGCCACGTGGGCCCCCCTGCCTCTGCCTTCCCACCCGTCTTCATCTCTCTCGCCACCTTGTCCAGGCTGCCCTCACCAGGACCAGTCTCTCTCAGGATCAGTCTCTGAACCTTTTGTTCTTTTTATTTTTCCTTCTTGCTGATTCACTGAAAGGTTCTCAAAAGATGTTGGTCTAATAAATGAAGTCCATGAATTCAGAATTTTTTCCAAGTTACCATGCGCAGAGTAAATAGGAAAGCTCTCCGCAGCACCTGGAGCTGACCTGTGCTCCTAGACCTTATCCAAGGATGGGGACGTTTTGTTTTTTGGCCCTTGTGAGATATAGACAGTGTCTTCTCCTCCGCCTAGGGACCAGCCTCAAAGGGCACATCAGCCACAGGGCTCCGTCTGGGTGGACAGCTCGGCCCTGATTCTCCCTACAGAAGACATAGGGTAGCAGTACTTTCTGGCCCAAGAATGTTCTCTGTCACCTTGCTGGTTTTAGTTTCACAACAAATGAGTTACCAAAAATAGTGTTAAACATGTACAAATGAGGGGGCTGGTGTTGTGGGGTAGTGGGTAAAGCCGCCTGCAAACTGCTGGTATGTTGTAGGGGTGCCAGATCCAGTCCCAGCTCTTCTGATCCAGCTCCCTGCTAAGGGCCCGGGGAAAAGCAGCAGGAAATGGCCCAAGTGTCTGGGCCCCTGCCACTCACGTGGGAAACCCAGAAGTTGTTTCTGGCTCTTGGCTTTGGCCTGGCCTAGCTCCAGCCTTCGCAGCTATCTGGGGAGTGAACCAGCGAATGGAAGATTGATCTCTATTGATCCCCCTCTCTGTCTCTCTCTGTCTCCCTCCCCTCCCCATAACTCTTTCAAATAAAACAAAAAAAAGTCTACAAATGATATGCCTTGATAATGTAGCCATACAAATCCAAACCACATCAACCTTTTGTTGAGGCAGATGTCGGGATGATACAGAATTGAGAAGTCTGGAGTCAGTGCTGGAGTCGAGGAAGAAAGGCATAGCAGGTAAAGCCACCACCAGCAGTGCCAGCATCCCATATGGGCGCCGGTTCGAGTCCCAGCTGCTCCACTTCCCATCTAGCTCTCTGCTATGGCCTGGGAAAGCAGTAGAAGATGGCCCAAGTCCTTGGGCCCCCACCCACGTGGGAGACTAGGAAGAAGCTCCTGGCTTCAGATCGGCCCAGCTCTGGTGGTAGCAGCCATTTGGGGAGTAAATCAGCTTATGGAGGACCTCTCTTTCTCTCCCTGCCTCTGCCTCTCTGTAACCCTGCCTTTCAAATAAATAAATAAATCTTAAAAAAAAAAAAAAAAAAGCACTTAGCAATCTAGGGGGCCTGGAGCAGGCGTTGTGGCACAGGGAGTTAAGTCGCCACTTACATTGCCAGCATCCCACATGAGTGCCAGTTCAAGGCTTGGCTGCTCCACTTCAGACCCAGCTCCCTGCTAATGCCCCTAGGAAAGCAGTAGCAGATGACCCACGTACATGAGCCCTGGCCACGCATGTGGAAAACCCAGATGGAACTCAAGGCTCCTGGCCCAGCCTGGGCTGTTGTAGCTGTTTAGGGAATGGACCAGCGGATGAAAGAGCTTTCCCCATCTCTGTGTCACTATGCCTCTCAAATAAATCTTTAAAAAATATAAATAAAATTAAAAAGTAGAAATCTAGGGGCCCTGGCTCAGGATTTAGCCCTGAATGAAGAATGAAGAGAAGTTACGGTACCTTGGAGGACCTTTGTGGGAAGGTCTAACCTTAGGCAGTCTCAGAGCCCGGAGTCTCCACTAGCCCTGGGGAAGTCTGGGCAACAGAGAGGGAAGGCTCTTCCTCCCTAGAGCACCTCTATGCACCCTGAGGCCTTGCTGGCCCCTAGACTCACAGCTCATTTCCGCCAGGGCCCTGGCGGCACCAGAGTCCCCTGCAGAAGTTTTAGGAACACACAGGCCTGGCTCCACATCCAGCAATGATCGTCTCAGCCGCTCCCCAAGGGTGAGGCCCACCAGTTTAGGGAGAAAGGGATTTGTTTATTAAGTGACCCCATAACCTTTGGACAGCGGTTTACCAGTGGCGCACAAATTCTCCCTTAACATCCAAATCACCCGGAGGTCTTGTTATATAAGACACAGAGCTTTGGGCAGGGTCCCTCTCAGAGGCGCTGACCTGAGGAACACACTTTGAGAACCAGTGCTCTTCCCATTCTCCAAAAGTCTGCCCCTCTTATTCTGCATGTAAATCTAGGAGTCACTGCTAGAAAAACGGAAGGCAGGAAAGAGCGGTGAATGTCTCTCTGTGTGCTGTGTTCTTTCAACTTCAAACACTCGTGCCCTCTGCCTGGCAGGTGCGCCAGCAGGAAGCGCCATCAGACCGCGATGATACCGAGAGGGAGAGCGGTGATCCTACTGTGGGATTCACAGCCCCGAACCTGAATCCAGTATTGAGTTAGTTCTGACAGCACACCTGCTGCAGAGAACTGAAACCCCACGGGGACCCGACTTGTGGGAAGGGATTCACACATATTAACTACCGTGTCTAGCACAAATCCACATCAAGCAGGCAGATCGAGCAGAGATTAAACAGAGGGAACTAAGTGCAGCTCAAGAAAGCCAAGCAAACCTGTTTTTTGCAAACAAACCAGGCCTTCCTGAGCTGGGGACAATGAGGAGGTTTGCTAACAAAGGCAATGAGGGAAGAGTTCAAAGACGCCACACGCTTATCAAACATCAGGCAGCCTCACCTTGGCTGCACAGGTTTTCTTTTGAAGGAGACCTTACTTATTTCTATAGCTTACACCAAGGATTCCCAAGAAGGGTTGGGGTCTTGCCCCAGAGGAATGCTTTCGAGATGTCTGGGGAACAATTGTCACAAAGATTGGGATGCTCCTGGCTTCCCTGGGGTAGGGGCCAGGGGATGGCAGTCCTGCAGAGCCAGGGGCAGTCCCGAGCTGAGTCTGAAGGGCAAGCCTGTTGCTGAGTATTCCTGCCTAGACCCCAGCACTGTTTTACACAGCAACACAAAGTGACTTTTAGCAGAGTCTTAATGTGCAAGTTCCCTAGAGATGCAATTACTATGAAAATGGAAAGAAAACAGCACTTTTGTCCACTGCTTGAGAAAATTCCATGGCATTTAATTTACCAACACACACTCATGTCCATCTGCATTTTAGACTGCAGCATTGAAAATCATTCAACTTATGGGCCCAAGGCTTGACTTTATTATGTCTTGTGCATCAGGCTGAGTGAGCATTTACATAGGAAGTCCATATTTTACTCTGAATTACTTTCGTTTTATTTTTCCCTTATGTTACATTTGGAAGCTATATTGATTTTTGAAATCAACAACCTACTTACCAACTAGACAGGTCATGCTATACTTTTCTCCTCTAGCTTTTTAAATCAAGACTTTTGAATACTTACAAAAGTCAAAGAATTGTACAATAAACACCCATATGCCCACCAGTGTTTATTCTCTTTTAATTTCTAAACAGAATTTTTATTATATACATCGGGCTTTGAGTCTGAGGGGATTGCAATGCTTAAACCAATTCTAATGCTTGTGAAGATGTAACCTTCTAGAATGTAACCCATTGTTATGATTGGATAAGATTTGACTCCCTGAACTCATGCAGATGTTTGAACCCCAAAGTCGGTTGTTAGTGGATTCATGTACTGTGGAGTCTCCATCCAATTTGGCATTGAAGGTGGGCCCTTTGGGAAGTGACTAGACTGGGTTAAGTTTGCTGGAGTTGAGCCTCATGACCAAATCATGGTGGCATTATAAGCAGAGACCATGCTGGGGTGGGGAACTTTTCTTCTGTGACACCCATTTGGGTATTTATAGCATCATTCATGGGCCATCCAAGATTACCAACTTAAAAATTAGCATGCTGTAGATTTATTGATGTTGAGTCCCACCTTCAGTTGCCTTGGCGAGGCCAGACCAAATGATTTTGTGGGCCTAATACAGCTTGCAGGCCAGGCATTCCCCACCCCTGTGTCACAGAGCGTGAAGGAAGAGTGTGCTCCTGTCTCTCTGCTTCCCCACCTGTCGTGTGATTCGGCTCTGACCTCGCCAGCCTCCATCAGATGCCAGCCTCATGGAGTCAACTGATCTTGAACTGTGAGCCTCCACAACTGTAAGCAAAAGTAACCCTTATTCCTGCCTAAATCGTTCCTCCAAGGTATTTTAAGGTAACAGGAAACTGACTAACACACTTATGCACTATGAACTAACCCAATTTTTATCTCTCTCAGGGTATATTTGTGTGTGTGTTGTTTTCTTCACTCCCCTTGGGCTGTAGTAAGATCTTGGTGCCTCCCGGGGTGAACAGGAAGGCTGTTCATTCACAATTCAGAACCTTTCATAACCTGGCCCCACTTTCATCTCCATCGATTTTTCGCTACATTTGGCCACAGTGGGCTGCTTGGAATTCTGGAACAGGCCTGTGCATTCATGTGTGTTATTTTTCTCTGGGCCTGGAAAGCACTCCTCTCCACCCCCTCCCCACCGCCCCTTCCTCTCTGCCGGCTGAAGCCTTAATCATTCCCCAGGACCTGATTCAATTGTCAGGGCCTCCGTTACACCTGCTCTGATCCTGTCATCAGCAGCAGTGCCTTCTCTTGGTGTGTCCACAGCGCTCTGCCCATCTTATCACAGTATGTCTCCAAGGTTGACCCAAAGCCGGTCCTCTGTGCCAGTCATCTTTGTATCCCCCATGCTCAAACTGCCCCTTGCACACAGTAGGACTCAATCAACTCTTCCTGAATTTGACTGATGCTTTAAAGTATAAGAGAAAGTAATAAAGCAGGTACCATAGAGGCTGATTCATGTGTTTTCCAAAGTCCAGGCTTGCTTAAACCCATAACAGGTACTATCCATCAAAAAAATGTTCTACTCACCAGTTCTGACTTAGAGATATGTGGAAGCTATCAAAGAGAATTGATCAGTTTATAAAATATTTGTAGCCCTGTTGGTCTATGAGAACAAAACACAATCGATACCATCATTAGAAAGAACCCAAGGATTATAAAACAGAAATACAGGTTTGGGATTAAAATATTTTAAAAGGATATTCTTGATACATGGCCATGTCCAGAGAGATGGAGCTTTTCTTATTCATCTTTGTAGTAGTTCCCTTTGCGTATCTTGATATTGTGGCATCTCGTTGTATTCAGTTTTGCACTGAATTGAATGATGTCAGTGGAGGAGTCACATTTTATTAGTTTATATTGAGTAGTATAAACGAAGAAAAACTGTTTTCACCCTTTCCTGGGTATTGCAGTAAAAGCCTTTAATCGGTCTGGAGAAATTATACTTGTGTGCTGACTAGAACCATTTACAAAGCTATGACTAAATAAAGTGCAGTAGGGCACACATGGAGCTGCACAGCCTGTCCCAGGGCAGAGATCACTCTGAACAGAGCCAGTGCTTGTCACCATCAAATAAGGCCTATTTCACAGGGCTCTCACGTTAACATCTGCTGGGTATTCAGAAGGATTTGTGAAGTGTGTTTGGGTACCAACCAGAGGAGTGCTTTCATTCAAATGAAAAACATCTTTAGTTCTTCTCATCAATCAGAGGAAGATGGGTCAGTGAGATGTTTGTGGACCAATAAAATATCAGAAGAGACATTATTTTCAAGAGCCTCTCTTCCCAATAAAGTTCTATCTACTCCCTGTGCAGATTTAACAGAGGTGCCATGCCTCGTCCCCATTGTTAGAACGTGAGGGAGAGAAAGACATTTATGTTCCCAACAGGAGAGACAGTTTCATTTGCAGATGAATATTGAAGCATTGCTGCATAGCCTGATGTCTCAAACTGCTTGTAGATTAACTTTTTTTGTAAAAAGAAAAAAAAAACAGTCTTCTTTTCAAAGAAGATTCGAGTATTTTACCTGGAATAGGCCATGGTCAGCAAACATGCCATCACAGGCGAGTCTTCCAAGCCAATGCGCTGGCTTCATTGAGAAATTAGAAGAATTGAGAAAAGTATGTCACAGAGCCCACCTATTATTGAGGAGAGGTCATTAACAATTCTCACCTCTTTAGAAATTCAAGCTTTTGGCTTGGCAACATTCTAGGAGGATTTGAGTATTTTATCCACCACATTAGAGAAAACAGATGGGAAAGAAATAGTTCTTTCAAGTCCTTCTGCCAAGACTATATCATTCCCAGAACATGCTTTGTTTTTTTTTTTTTTTCAGTAATGTGGTGTTTTAATTTTTTTTTTCATTTTTCAAAATCAAGTTCTATTTTGATTTCTAAGCTCACATTGTTTATTCCCTAGAAGCAAAAAATTTAAAACCAGAAGTTATTTCCTGAAGTGCATGAATGCAATATAAGTAGGTTTGGGGGGTGGCGTTTTGAGTTTTTAACCCTGAAGTGTTGTCTTCAGTGTGGTTCTTTCTCAAAGAGAATAAACTCCGACACATGTTAGTGGCATGACACCTGCTGTGAAACCCGGTGATCACTGGGATGTGCGTGTGCGAGAGGCTGCTTCTCCTTGAATGAGAAGGGTCCCCGAGGCTTGCCTGGTTACCCTCTAAATGTGTGAAATATACTCACGTTCTGGAAGTCATTAACTTCAATGGCTTCTTCAGCTCCACTTCCCATTTTAAAGGTCTCCAAGTTGTTCCTAGCATCTATTTCCATTGACCCATCTTGTAATTTCCCATTGATACTCATGGTGTAATGGACGTTGTAAATCTGCAAGGGAACAGGAGAGTTAGCGACGCTTTCTGTTCCCAGCAAGTCAGGCCTTATCTGGAGACCTGCACTGGGGGAGGTACCGCTCATATTTTTCAGAGACATGTGCCAGCTTCCTTTACAATAGCATATTTACAAGGTCTTCATCCTACACCAGTCACTCATTACAGTGATTTCTTTAAAAATATCTTAAAGGTAAAACCCTTGATAGTCCCTGGATACTTATTCAAACAGCTCAGTGTTTCGCAATCTTGGCTGCACATCAGAAGCACCGGGTCAACTCACCAGGGGCCACACTTGAGTTTCATCCTCAGCCAATCAAATCTGAGCCTGTAGGGACGAGGGTGGAGCACTGGTCCTTCTTTACAGCTCAATTCTATCATGCAGCTGGGTAGAGTGAGAACCACTGATCGGTACATGGAAACTGAGGAGGCAGAGGGCTACCTGGGCAAGTCTGAACCAGTCTGCAGTGGCATCTCAACATGCGAAGCATTTTTAAACTCTTTCATATTTTTAAGCAATCCTTTGGTCAAGGTTAGGCATGGAATGTGGCATATAGTTAGAACTGCAGTCAGGACTAGAATAGACTTGATATAGAGTAGCATTTGTAGAGAGCAAGGTCAATGCGCACATCTGTTCCAGTTCCAAATGGGAGTTACTCACTTAATGACCCTGTGGGACAGGCATATGGTGTAGGGCATTTTGTTATAATGAGATGTGCAGGGAGTGAGGGAGAGGGGGAGGGAACTTGACACTGCAGAGGAGCACTGGCCCAGGGACAGGAAAAACAGGTGACCACACCACTTATCCCCGGGTCTTGGGAGTGGGCCTTGAATGCAGATGGAGAAGTTGGACCTCTTAGTTGGTTTTCACCCATGTCCATAGAGCTCAGAGGCTGCACAGGTGTGGCCCAGAGGTGAGATGGTAGAGCAGGTGGGACTGTGAAGTGCCTTCCCTGTTCACCCATCATCTAATCAGACTGGCTCTGTTACGTGTTGCATTTCTCAGTAAGATTTTGTTAGAAAAATCCACCTCTTAATATTGTTTTTTAAAGGCATCCACTAAGTTAGATGATCCAATGGAGTCTCAGCGTAGACTTTAAAAACCAACTTACTTATCTGAAAGGAGGAGTCACAGAGACATAGGGAGAGACATAGAGAAATCTGTCATCCACTGGTTCATTCCACAAATATTTGCACCACCTGGGGTTGGGTCAGGTGGAAGCCAGGAGCCTGGAACTTCATCTGGGTCTTACACGCGGATGGCAGGGATCCAAGTACTTGGGCTGTTACCTGCTGCCTTCCCAGGTGTATGAGCAGGAAACTGGTTTGGAAGTGGAGTAACTGGGACCCAGATCAGCCCTCTGATATGGGACGTGGATATCCCAAGTGGTGGCTTAACCCACTGTGCCACAACACCTGCCCCAACTTAGACATCTTATTACTACGCTGGCTTAAAAATAACCCACTGCTGCTCCTGCTCAGCTTGCTGTGCCCTGCTAGGTCTTTGTGTGGTGAGGCAGTAGTGGATTTCTTACTTCTTTGGACTTAGTGGTATAGCCATCTTATGTATGACACAGTATATATGTGTGTGTGTGTGTGTGTGTGTGTGTGTGTTGTATGAGGGCACCTCAAAGTCAGTGAAAAATGGATTTAAAAAATAAGTTTGTCCATGCTTATGAGAGACTTGTAAAAAGTTCATGGAAAATGCATATTATGAAAATGCTATGCATAGACTTAAAAATGTTTGATACTAAAATAAACTTATCTTTTAATTTGATTTTCCATGAACTTTTTGAAGCATCTTTTTTTTTTTTGACAGGCAGAGTGGACAGTGAGAGAGAGAGACAGAGAGGAAGGTCTTCCTTTGCCGTTGGTTCACCCTCCAATGGCCGCCGCGGCCAGCGTGCTGCGGCCAGCGCACTGCGCTGATCCAATGGCAGGAGCCAGGTGCTTCTCCTGGTCTCCCATGGGGTGCAGGGCCCAAGCACTTGGGCCATCCTCCACTGCACTCCCTGGCCACAGCAGAGAGCTGTCCTGGAAGAGGGGCAACCGGGACAGAATCCAGCGCCCCGACTGGGACTAGAACCCGGTGTGCCGGCGCCGCAAAGTGAAGTATCTTTGTATTGTACATAACATAAATTTTACATTTCTGTATTTTTATAAATATGTGTGTACATAAATCTTTAAAAGGGAAGGAATGAGAATGGATGAAAGACAGTTGCTAATTAATGTCAGGTCAGCTGGTTAGAAAAGCAAGTATCTGGGATTCAATTCAAGTGCATTTTCTCCCTCATTATGAAGAATGACTGCTACAGGGACAAACATTTGGACTCTGTATCTGTTGTTACTGGCTCATGACTTGTAGGAAACTCATTATTACAAGACCCACAGAGCACCATTTGATTTGCTCAGCGGAGATGCAGAAATAGCTTTGCCATCTGGGGTACCCTTCTTGGGTAGCAGCGTTCATCCAGTGGGACAGAAAGGATCGGCCGTGTTTCTGTTCAGCCACGCCTCCCGCCCCTCCTTCCCTCCCTCTGTGGAACTGCGATGTCTTCCAAGCTCGCCTGATCAGAAGAGTCACTTCTAGGGGTTCTGAGTTAGCGGAGCTGGAGCAGAGCCCACCAGGCTGTTTTCACTTTGCCCCTCGGCTGGTCCTTATGATCAGCCAAGTTAAGGAAACCTGCTTTCTTTGGCTGGGCCAGTGCTTTCCACAGGTAAGGTTTAGAAAGCAGGCTGTGTGCTGCCCGGTCTCTCCCAGAAGCCACTATTCACAGGAGGTAATGAAGACTGTCACCAGGAGCCCAGCAGACAGTTCTGGTGTGACTTCCTGCTGGCAAACGCATCCTCCGCTCAGGTGACAAGAGGCTCCTTTTAAAAAAGGAAAGAAAGCACTGCACATAGGCATTTATCGATAAAGCAATGCAACATTTAAGAACTCAATCCCCTTCCAAGTTCCTAGGGATCCTTAGGAGCTGGAATGGTAACATGAGAAGAGTGACCTGTGGTCCTAATGTCACTTTCCTTCTCCATCACCCTTGCCACCTCCCCACCAACAAAGGCTCCCCCCGCCAGCTACTGCGTCCCATCTTGGACTTGCAATATGCTGCACCCGGACAGCTGTGACCCTCCTGAGGCCATGGGAGAAAAGGGGAGGGGAGGGCAGAAAGGAGTTTGCAGTTTCCAAAGTGCTGGGCTCCGGGCTGGGCTGCTGGAGCAACCCAGCCACTGCATTATCTGCTCTAAGCCTGTGGAGCTGTTGGCACCTAGGGCTATTTCTATCCCAGTACAATGAAGTTTATTATTTGCCAAAATTCTGCTCAATATGGTGCCTTTCACAGCCAAGGATATTTGCTAATGAGTTTTTAATAAGACCTAGGTTTTATAAGATTAATTACATTAGTTTGGGAAAATGTCTGGGAAAAATTGGTCTGAGAAGAAAAGCCCCCAGCAAGGATCTCCTCCCCCTATCCCAGAGGGTGTGTTGTCAGTTATCTCATATTAGCAGCAATTTCCCGTATTGCAATGCCTTGTTCTATTTACAATAATGGGGATGAAGCATGGCCTCAATCTTTGAGCCCTGTCAGTTGTCTCCTGATTATTAGTGCTCTGAAGGTTCCCAGTCTTCCAGCTACATGTGAATAATGCTGTCCTTAGGGCATCTGCCCACAGGCAGGGGAGAGGAGGTGAATTACAGTTGGCTCTCCTCTATAAACAAATACAAAGAAGCCAAGGCACAGATAAGCCCCAAGAGTGGTTAATCCACTTGGTTTGATAGGTCTTTCTGTTCCACACAGACTTACCTTTTTTGATGCCGTTTCATTTGGATTATTTAGATTTGTGTTCAAGGAAAGCAGCCCCATGCATGCGCTGTGCATGGACGATGCCACATTTACTCTTTTTAATATTTTGTGATTTGTTTTTCAGGCTTAAGTAATATGGATCCGCATTGGACATTTTGGGAGGAAAAAAAAACCTTTTATGATGTTTTTTTCATTCTCCTGTCTGTACAGGAAATAGCAGTAACTTTGATTGTTGGCAATAAAATGAGATTCACTATTCCTCTGTATTTTTAAAATTTCATACCGCGCTCTTGAACCAGACAACCCACCATCTTACAGTAAAGATACGAAAAAGGGGAGCCCACTTATTCCCGATTGTTCAATCTCTCCTTTTAGAAGTCTGTCAGTAAGCTCTGTTTGTCTTGAATAATTACATTCCAAACGATATTCATTTTAATATAATCTCATGGCCAAAATCTTTACCAAAGCAAAACTAAAAAGCAAAGCTATTTTTTTTTAATTCCCAAATAACCTGTACTATTAAGGTTTTGTTACCTGAAAGATAGTGTTTATATTCTAATGCCATCAAATTTCCCAAAGCGGGGAGGGGGGGATGTTTAGACATGTGCTTAAGATACCGGCTAACATGCCCTTGTCCCACATTAGAGAACCCGGCTTGGATGCCCTGCTCTGGCTTCTGACTCAGCTTCCTGCGAACACACACACTGGGAGGCAGCAAGGACGGTTCCAGTAGCTGGGTTCCTGCCACCCATGTGAGAGGCCTGGGTTGAGTCCCTGGTTCCTGGCTTAGCTCTGGTCCAACCCCGGCCATTGCAGGCATTTGGGGGGTTAGCCAGCAGATGGAACACTCTCTCTTGGTCTTTCTCTCTTGGGGTCTCTCTCTCTCTTTCTGTCTCTCTCTGTCTGATTCTCAAATGAATTTCCCATGAATGATAAAAAAAATTCCCCAAGTTGAGACGATCTAAATCCTGTTAATAGAGATAGAGATATTGAAAACATTCTCGTGTTCAGATTTGTTGCTTTCAAATAAGAGCATCTGACCTAGCTTCTATATTTAAAACACAAAACATGCAGGCACTTTTCAAACACAGTGCAATCCTAATCTCACAAACCAACGCTTGCAAATTTGATATATTCTCTAAAACAGACTTGGTGCTAAATGGCCTGCTTATCTACATTAGGCATTTGAGTTAAAAATACAAATTATGCAGTGACTACAGAAGATGTGATGTGCAAAATGGTTGAATTGCTTTCAGCACCATTTTCTCTAAGTACTGGAATCTGTTCATGCTTTGAATTTCATGGTGGGAGAAGGGGGGGGGGGGCAGCAGTCCCAGATCCTTTGAGGATGCTGATGTGAAAGCCCTTTGTGTGCACGCCTGGAGAGGGAGATGGAATTCTTCTCCATTAGCGAAATAGGCTCATACCAGACCTGGCAATGGTCATCAAGATAAAATGCCCCCTTTCACATAGGTGAGTACGTTCAGAGTATTTCGAGAACACTGGAACTATGCCCAGTCAAGTTAGAAGGGAGCTGGGCACTCCTGGAGAACCCACAGAACTTTAAAATAAACAGTTGCACACACAAAAAAAGTAGGACAGCTTTTAGTGAAACATCCACCATTCAATCACAAGTGACCAGGTCAGAATTGATTTTCAGACACTTGCCTCCTTTAAGGAAGTTAGCCTTTTTTTTTTTTTTTATTTTGAGAGAGAGAGAGAGAGAGAGAGAGAGAGAGAGAGAGAGAGAGAAAGGGGAGTGTTAATGGACGGGTCTGTCTCTCTCTGTCCCTTTCTCACAAGCGGGCACACACACACCCTCTCCTGAAAGATCGAAATTCATCCTCAATGATGGGGCTGCATATTCCTCGGTGACCTTAGCCCTAGGGGTGACATTTACAGTGTGTTCAGCGGGGAGGGGTCTTAGAGGCCAGGCACCTCCATTTCTCGCTTTCGCGGTGAGTAAACCGAGGCCTTCCTCGGGTCACACGGCGGCTTCGTGGCCGGGCACAGCGTCCGTGGCGATCTCCACTACTCTGTGTTTAAGACACAGAAAACCCTGCCTTGCTTTTCCACGGCGGGCTGAAAGCGGCTAGTGGGCACGGATGGCACAAAGAAGGCGGTGTCACTAGGGAAGCGTGACCCGGGGCTACGGGGCCCCTCGCGGGAACCTGGGTGCCACCGAGAGGCCCCCGCCGCCGCCCTCCGCACTTACGTGATTGTCGCTCCCCTTCCATAAGTAGAAGGCCCCGATGGCCCCGAAGAGCAGCAGCACCGCTCCAGAAATGAGGACCACGGCCCCGACCTTGAGGAGCCGCGCGGGGCTGGAGGGCTTCACCGTCACTGTGGCGTAGGCCTGCGGGCAGGGGTGCGAGAGGGCCCGGTCACGTCTGCGCCCTGCGAACCCCGCGCCCCGCGCCCCTATCCGCGCCCGCCGGGAATCGGGGTGGGTTCCTCCGGCGCCCTCCCGAGGGTCCAGGGCCAGTGCCGTGGGATCCGCGCTGTCCTCCGGCTCTACGGTGCTCCCTACCCCGGTCTGGGCATCCCGTGCACACCCCACGCGCGCATTTAGGCACCCACCATGTGTCCCCTAGTCACCCCGTACCCCCCCCCCCCCTCCACACACACACACTGCGCAAACTGCTGACGGCGGACACCCACGCGGCGGGACTCACCGGGGGACCGCAAAACTCGACGTCGTCGGGCCCCACCAGGGCGATGGGAACTTTGTCGGAGCGCTCGGGCATGGCTGCGGCGGGCTGAGCGAGGCGCTCGGAGGCTGGGCGCGCGCGCTACGCTCTGACCCGCTGCCCCCACGGGCCGGGCATTTCAACGCGGCGCGCGCGCCCTGCACCGTCCCGCCTGGGCCGGGCCAGCCGTCCCCACCCCTCCCAGCGCCGCACCCCGCTCCTCCCTTTCGCCCTCCCGCCCGCGGCAGCCTCCGGAGCGCCTCAGCCGGAATGCTGAGTCCTGGGCTCTGAGCCGTGCTGCGTTTTTAGGGCAATTAGCCGCCCATGCAAAGATCTCTTGGCTTGTCAGAGGGTTCTGTTGTGACACGCGGCTGGAGGCCGTTTCACCCCATCCCTCAGGCCTCTGCGGGCATGTTGAGGGGAGGGGGGACTGAGAGCGCAGGGCTGTGCAGGTGAACAGGGGATGGCCAATAGCTGAAAGCTGCCCCAAGGTAGGCCGCCTTCGCACTGGCCTGCCACTGCTGGGTGGTCCCTGGGACGAGAGCATGGAGTGTGGACTTGTCACAGGTGTCTCCAGGCGACGACTTGCAGCAAAGTGAAGGCCAAGCAGAGGGGGGCTGAAGGGATAGAGGTGGGGAGTGCAGAGTGAAAAGTGTGTTGGATGTACAGGGCTGTAGCAGGAGACAGCGCTGAAGGATCATGGGAAACTCGGTGAGGCGCGATGATGATGATGATGATAATGATGATGATGATGATGGGAGTGGGGGTGGGACAAGAGGCAGGATGAGCTGGGATTGGGAAGGAGGAGAGAAGCACAGGACACAGCAACCCCTGGGCTGGGGGAGGCCAAGGGCCTAGCAGGATTGGAGGAGGAGGCAGGAAATTGAGCAGGGCAGGTTTTAGACCTGTTGAGCTTGAGGTGGGAATTAAACAAGAAGAGCTGGAGGAAACCTGAGCCTGCCATGGCTTCAGCTGTGGTGCTACTTGTCCACCCGTCCCACTAGGCTGCAGGTGCTGAGGAAGCCTCCAGCCGGGTCCCCAGCCCTGCTCATCGCTGGGGTGCTGCTCAGGCACGTGCACAGAACTCCCTTCCCAAGGGCATTTGTTGCCGGAATGAGGATAATTACAGAAGTGGGAGATGCTCCAACACGAAGCAGCACATGCAGTTTAAAAATGCAGGGTTCCAGAAAGACGGGCCAGCAGTGTCAAATGCTGAAAAGCAAAAACCAGACGTTCAGAGCTTTGCAGTTAGGAGGGCACGGGCACCCCGAGAGATCACAGCTCCCGTTTGCTTTAGTGGGTACAGTGGATGCAATGCCAGGGATATCAGAAGGCCTCAAATGCTAGCAACTCCTATCACAGATAGAGCTCGTTTCCTTGTGTAGAGTTTCCTAGAAAACCAAAAGAACAAAGAAAAAATGTAATAGAAAAATACAAGCAAAGAGAGGAACGCGCAATTCTTGCAAGGAATACAAATGTCTCTTGAAAAAGAATGCCTGACAGCATTTATAAAAAGAAATGCAAATTAAACATATACTTGTTTACCTCTCATGCTGGCCAAAATAAAAACACGTGTTAAAGCAATCTGTTGGGGAGCGTGAGGGAAAGCGAGGCCCTCCCACATCCTGCTGCGGGTGGGTGAATTGCTATGACTTCTATGCAGAGCAATTTAATTCCAAAATGCAAAATGCAATTATATTTCTGTGGATTTATCCCACAGATGCACTCACAAGGGTGGAAAAAATCCTGCGTGTGCAAGGATGCTCACTGCAGCCCGCTTGTTGGAACAAAGGACTGGAAAAATAATGTTCAGAGTAGAGAATTTATAGTCCAGCCTCACGGTGGCATCCTGGCAGCTGTTTGCAGGAACGAGGCAGCTTTGGATCGACTGATATAAAACATCCTCTATGATATCTTAAGTGAAAAAAGCAAAGGGTAGAAAATGCATGTAAATGCCTCTATTTGCAAGCCCTCTTCCCAAATGTCTCTATGTGCTCTCTGTAAGGCCACCTTGAGGCTGGTGATGGAGGTTGGGCCTTAGGAGAATATGGGGCTGGGGGAGACGGATGAGATGAAGATGCTTGACTGAGAGCATTCTGGCTTCTACACTGTGAGCACGTGCAACTATTCAAGAAATTAGAATAAAATGGAAACAGTGAGTGGGTAGGGAAGGGGTGAAGGCTGCAAATAGAGAAATTCTTTGAAGAACTTTGGCCTTGAAGGGAAGAAGAAAGTAAGGATAGGGGAGATCAAGGGAGGCAGAGGAACACAGATGGTATCCCCCTTGGCTAGCTGGGCTGGAAAGAAGTTTGAAGGCTAAAGGGAAAGAGGCAGGAGTGACAGAAAGATGGAAAGGAGGTGATTGATTCAAATAAGATGAATTTTGAGGGGCAGGCGTTTGGCCTAGTGGTTAAGACACCACTTGGGATGTCTGTATTCCATGTCAGAAGGCCTGGGTTCGAATCCCAGCTCCATTTCCAATTCCGGCTTCCTGCTAATGTGCACCCAGGGAGGCAGCAGTAGATGCCACAAGTAGTTGGAGCCCTGCCATCCATGTAGGAGACCCAGATGGAGTTCCTGGCATCCAGCTGCAGCCCAGCCCAGCCTCAGTTGTTGTGGGCGTTTGGGGAGTGAACCAGCAGAGGGAATCTTTCTCTTTCTCACTTTATCTCTCTCAAATTTTGAAAATTGATGCTGAACTTTGAGGACTAGAGGGACTGAAGGGAGTGGGTGAGGAATGGGTGCTCTGGGGGCTGTGGGCATTGAGGTGAGGGTGAAGAGTCCTGGAAATGCAAGGGCATGCCTTGCTCATACATTCTCAATGATCAATACACAGGAAGTAGCCGATATGGCCACGAGCTGGTACGGGTAGCCAGGGAGACCCTTGGCACCCTCTGAACAAGTTCTCCCTAAGTGAAATATTTTCAACAACACTAAGATAAATTCTTGACAGGATGATGGTTAAGAGTGCTGAAAAACACCAGAAAAAGCAAGGAAGCATGACCACGAGGCTCTTGGAGAATGGGATCCAAGGGCTACCAGTTCCATAGACTTGGCTTCCTGCTACCCACTCTGCTGCTGTGGCCATCCACAAACTCATTCCCTGAAGGGCGGAGCCCAACTTGGTGCTCATGCCAGGCACTCTGCCAGGTCTGGACACACAATGAGCAGATGAGACATGTACCTGTTCTTGTGGAGCTTATAGAGCAGTGGGAAAGACAGCCATAGAATAGTGATGCCTTTGCATTCGTGATGCACAGTGTAAGGAAAGAGTATAGAGTACCCTGAGATCACATAGCATCCACTCTACACTGGGCAAGACGAGGGATCGCACCTGCGGAAGTAGCAGTTAGGCTGAGAACTGCAAGACAAAGAAGAGGCATTCTCCAGGTGGAGATGAGCAGTAAAGTGTGAAATATGTGGAAGGACAGCACATTAGAAGTCTATGCAGTAGCAAAGAAGTTAGCACTCAAAAGAAGAGAAGATTGGGTTGTAGACAATGAAAGAAAGAGTAGACAGAGATGAGGTTGCAGAGAGGGGCAAGTTACCTTGGTTACCCAAGGTGACTTCTAGGCTATGGTAAGAATTTTGAAATTTGTCCTCTCACTGTGAGAAGTCACAAAGAGGTTTGAAACAGTGGAATAGCATGATCAGCTTTGCATTTTGAAAGCATCAATTTGATCACCATGGGATAGAATGATCAACTGGAGGAGGACAAAGTGAAAGGGGTGGTTTGTTCAAGAGGCTCCTGCAGTGATCCTGGCGAGAGACGATGGTCAGAGCTAGGATGGTTGTAAATGATGGTGATGGGATAGAATGATTTAAGAGGTAGAATGCTGGAGGTAGAATCAACAAGCCCTGGGGATTGATTGAGTGCAAGGTATGTGAGAGAGGGAGCAGTCAGGAGGACCCCTGTGTAGCAAGCACAAACAACTGGGTAGACGTTGGGGACATTGGCTGAGTTTGGGGCCTGTTAAGTTGAAGAGCAGTGACAAGTCAGGTGGAGATGTGGTGCTTGACAGTGTCAGTAAAGAAGCAGAGGCAACCATCTGCTGAGATGGAGAGTCTAAGGGATGGCGTGGGACTTATGGGATGCAGGAGACGTTGATAACAGTTGTATGAGGATACAACATGGAATTTACAAAAATAGTGATCATTTGGGACTGGAGAACAGGAAGGGACCAAGACTCCCTATTAGCACTAGACAGGTTACAGCAGGTCCCAGGACACAGGATGATATTGAGTGTCATTGGGTATTGAAGATAGTCCTGAGAAGGGCAGAAAGACAAGGGCTGGGGGATTCTGGGGTATGCGCTAGGGAAAGTGGTCCAGAAAGTGAGGAGGGGCTAAGGAGAAGCAGAAGAATAGGGAAAGGTTGATGTGATGATGGTGTCCTATGAGGACACAAAAGAGGGGAAAATGCAATCAGAGAGGGAAAAATTCAGATTTGACAATTCGAGAGGGGACTGGTTCTGTGCAGAAAAGATCTGAAGTGTGGACTACTGATGAAAGGGCTTGGAGACAATGACACTTTTAGGAGTTGAGGACATTGAGATCAGGGTGTTAGAATCATTGGGAGTTTTGGAGTGGCAGTGTCAGTCCTTTAAGGCAGTTATAGGAAAGCACCTGACCCTGGGTAACTCATAAAGGACAGAAATGTATTCTTAGAGTTCTGGAGGCCAGGGAGTCCAAGATCAAGACGGCAACTGATCCTGCATCCGGGGATGCTTCGCTCCCTGCTCCATAGATGCACCTTTCCCAGCATCTTCATGTGTGGGAGCTCTCCCCAGCTCCCACAGGCCTCTGCTTCATGACCTAACCATCTACCCACAGCCCCGCCTCTCAAAACCACCACACTGAGGATTAGGCCTCAATGTATGACTTTGGGTTGGGGGCGGGCACAATTATTCAGAACACAGAACTTGAATGGCATGGTAGGGATGGATGGTATGGAAAGAAAAGTTGTGTGGGGGTTGCAGAGACTAAGGAGAGTAGGAGAATGTTCTGCCCGCAGCTCCCTGGTTGGAGGTGAGGGAGAGAAGAAGGTTGTAGGAACACGGGTGTGGACTTCGAAAGAAGAGCTTTTGCTGAGATAGAGAGGGCAATGGGTTAAAATGCTGGAGTGGAGGGTGAAGAACCAGAAACAGTCAGCTGGCTCCAGGGAATCCATGCAGGGATTCCGTCTTCCAGAGCAGGTGAGGGGGGGTGCAGAGGAGAGCTCCAATCTTTGGGACTATGATAGCAGCTACTTTTATGCAGTTTTCTTTCATTTCTGCTTTCTCTATACCTTGGCATTTACATGAGGAAAAGAGGGCAGCGTTGGGACAAGTGGTTAAGATAATGGAGAGCCGGCGCCGTGGCTCAATAGGCTAATCCTCCACCTTGCGGCGCCGGCACACCGGGTTCTAGTCCCGGTTGGGGCGCCGGATTCTGTCCCGGTTGCCCCTCTTCCAGGCCAGCTCTCTGCTATGGCCAGGGAGTGCAGTGGAGGATGGCCCAGGTGCTTGGGCCCTGCACCCCATGGGAGACCAGGAAAAGCACCTGGCTCCTGGCTCCTGCCAGGATCAGCGCGGTGCGCCGGCTGCAGCGGCGGCCATTGGAGGGTGAACCAGCGGCAAAGGAAGACCTTTCTCTCTGTCTCTCTCTCTCACTGTCCACTCTGCCTGTCAAAAAAAAAAAAAAAAAAAAAAAAAAAAAAGATAATGGAGAGCTTCTGAGGGTATTATATGGCATCACTAACTCACAATCACTCTTCTCAAGCAGTTGCAGTGTCTAGAATTTTCTGATGGCAATACTGATATCCACAACCCAGAGAGACTCGGAAGGCATTGATGTATGGCTGTCAGAGACAATGAACTTTCTGTGTGTTACCCCAGGGTCCCTACATGGCTGTGCTCAGGAACTGGTGCATGGGTTTTATTTGCTTTTCCATTCCCACTTCCTGTTGTCAGCCAGTTTGGAGTTTGTTGAAGGAATATTTTTAACATTGGCAAAATAAAAACAAACATTGCATCAATAGCAGATACCCTTCAGGAAAAGGTTGAATTCCAAAGCTAAGTACAGTAGTCCTCCTTACCTGAGGTTTCATTCTCCGCAGGTTCAGTTACCTGAGGTCAACTTCAGTCCAGAAATAGTAAATGGAAAATTCCAGAAATAAACAATTCAAGCATTGTAAACTGTGCACTATTCTGAGTAGCGTGATGAAATCTGCAGTCCTAATCCCTCCCACCCTGAGTGTGCCTGGTCCCTTTGTCTGGTTTATCCATGCTGCATACTCTACCCACTATTATTCACTTAGCAGGCTTCTGGGTTATCAGATGGACCACTGGAATTTTGTAGCACTTGTGTTCAAGTAACTCTTAATTTATTTCTTAATGGTAGCAAAGCGCAAGAATAGTGACACTAGCAATTTAGATGTGCCAAATACAAGCTGTGAAGTTGGAGCAGGCATTTGGCACAGCAGTTAAATCACCACTTGGGATGCCCACCTCCCATTCACAGTACCTGGGTTCAAGTCCTGGCTCTGCTCTTCATTTAGGCTTCCTGTGAATGTGCACCCTGGGAGGCAGCAGGGAATGGCTCAAGTTCTTGGTTCCCTGCCACCCACATGGGAGACCTGGATTGAGTTCCAGGCTCATGGCTTTGATCTAGTCCAACCTTGGCTGTTGTGGGCTTTTGGAGAGTGAACCAGTGGATGGGAGATCTCTCTCTGTGCCTTTCAAATAAAATGAAAACAAATAGTGGGCCGGTGCTGTGGCACAGTGGGTTAATGCCCTGGCCTGAAGCGCTGGCGTCCTATAGGGGTGCCTGTTCGATACCCGAATGCTCCACTTCTGATCCAGCTCTCTGCTGTGGCCTGGGAAAGCAGAGGAAGATGGCCTAAGTCCTTGGGCCCCTGTACCTGTGTGGGAGATCCAAAGGAAGCTCCTGGCTCCTGGCTTCAGATCAGCGCAGCTCCAGCCATCGCAGCAAATTGGGGAGTGAACCATCAGATGGAAGACCTCTCTCTCTCTCCCACTGTCTCTCCTTCTGTCTCCCTGTAACTCTGCCTTTTAAGTAAATAAATATTTAAAAAAATTAGAAGCAAGAAGCTGAAAAGTCCTTTTAAATGAAAATGTAAAAGTTCTTGACAATAAAGAAAGGAGAAAAAACTGGGTGTTGAGGTTGCTAAGTTTCCTGTTAAGAACAGATCGATTTGTGACATTGTGAAGAAGGACAAAGAAATTCATGCTAATTTTGTTGTTGCACCTCAAACTGCACAATTATAGCTTTAATGCGAGCTAAGTGCTGAGCTAAGATGGAAAAGTCATCTTAATTAAGATGAAAGAGTTTGGTACTATCCACAGTTTCAGGCATCCGCTGTGGGCCTTGCAAAGTGTCCCCTGAGGATAAGGAGGGATATTGTCCCAGGAATTCATTTATTATCTACCTTTTGGATCATCAAAGCAGATTTCTTCCCTTCAGCTTAGCCAATTTTGAACCATTTTAGATAGATTAATTTTCAAGTTATTTTTAGTCATTTGTCCCTAAACTGTCTCCTGCGAATGCAAATGCCCACGTGTTCAGAACGTGTACGGAGCACCTTGTCTAAACCTGGACGTAAACAACTGGAGCCCTGCCCTGCCCTGCCCTGCCCTGCGCACCTCCAGCTGGCTGCACCTGCCCTGCCCTGCCCTGCCCTGCACACCTCCAGCTGGCTGCACCTTGGCGTGGGTGCCCTAGCTCACCTCTCCCTTCTTGAGGACTCAAATCCCTCCCATTGGAGCTCTAAGTGGCCATTAAGCTTGGGATGGCACAAGCCAACCTGCCGTCCTTTGTCTTGGCCTTTTCCATCTGTTCGTTCTGTAGCACCACCGTCTTTCCGGAGTGTCACTCACTCACCCCCTCACTTCTCTGTGCGAGACCCTGCTGAGGCTCCCAGCATCATCGGTGTAGAGCCCAGACTCCTCGGAAGCACGGAGGCTCTGGACACTTCCCTGCTCTCCTCTGCCTATTGATTTCCCCACCAGACTGTCAGGTAAGCTGCTGGGTGGCCAAGACAGTGCTTTATTCATAGCTGTTCACTGGGCAGGTGCACAGCAAACTAATACATTAAAAATAAAAAAGCACAAGGGACGCTGAAAACACACACTGGGTCATAGGACAGGAAACCTAGCTGCAAAAGCTTGTGCTCCGTGTTCATTGCCATTGTACAGTTACAAATGGCCAGTAACCTTATGACGTGAGTCACCACATGGTCAGTGGCCATTGTTTCTGGCTAACAATCACCACTCAGGATCTGATGGAGGATTTTTGTCTTCTGGATAGAAGAGGTCATCTGAGAAATGTAGCTTGGCTTCTTCCCTGTGATCTTTGGACTCTGTTCATGATTGATGAAGACCATGGCATAGAAAATGAAGTATTAGAATGAACCCAGAAAATCCATGGGGCTGGGGCTGTGTTGTAGGGGGTTAAGCCAACACCTGCAATGCTAGTATTCTATGTGGGCACTGGCTTGAGTCCTGGATGTTCCACTTCCAATTCAGCTCCTGCTAATGTGCTTAGGAAAGTAATGGAGGATAGCCCAAGTGCTTGGTCTCCTATACTCAGGTAGGAGACCCTGAAGAAGCTCCTGGCTCCTGGCTCCTGGCTTTGGCCTGGCCCAGCCCTGGCTGTTGGGCCATTAGGGGAGAGAACCAATAGGTAGAAGATCTCTCTTTCTATTTCTCCCTCTCTCTCTGTAATTTCAAAGAAAATAAATAAACTTTAAAAAAAAAAAGTGAGCCCAGAAAATCCAGACCCTGAGATCCCAGATCACCATGATCACAAAGACAGTTGGCAAATAACTGTGCTTACATAACATTTATTTTGTGAATTTCCAATCCATTTTACCAGATAGCAAGCTCCTGTCTTGCTCTGTCCTGTATATCTTTGGACCCTACCTGTGTTTAATAGAATGTGTTGAACATGGTAGGTCACTGGTAAATATTTATTGAATGGCTCAATAGGGACTAAGTCAGTTACCTCCTCTGTGCCTCAGGTGATTGCTCAGGGGAGTGGAGACAGAACACTCAGGAACTTCTAGACACTGTTCACAACAGAGCAGTTACCAACTGAGCCCATTCACTGGGACTTACCCTGGGTTTCCCCAGAGAACAGCACATCCAATTAATAGTTTATTCTATATGAGTCTAGGGTTGATGCATCTTGCCTTGGAATCATTAAGGAGAGAGGGTCACACTGATAAGTTCTCATTTGTACAGACCGTTATGGTCTACTCCAACTCTGTTCACCCAGATACCTTTTTCTGTTAATTGTGGGAAATTTCTCCCAAGAAGAATAGGGGCTGTGAAAATAGATAGGGAGAGCCAATTGAATTCTCTTTGCTGCAAGTAATAAAAATAGGAAGAGAGAGAAATGAATATGGGGAACATTCTGAAGGGTCATTAGGCCAGCCTCCTCTTTATCATTGTTGAATAGCTATTGAGTGTCAACCCACAGTGGGTGCAATAAGTGGGTAGGATCCCTGCACAGCAAGTTAATCCATATGCAAGCACAGTGACCCCAATTGCTTTGTGATAGAGAGCCACATGGCCTGTGCCCTTAAAATACATCATTTGGGCAGCTGCCAGAGGGCTGATTTATCCCAGCTGGCCAGAAAGAGCCCTGAGATCATCAATGCTTTTGTTAATTGGGAGAGAGGGGTTAGAGGAATCAAGATATTCCTGGGCACCAAGCATTCATTAGCCACCTGGCCTCCCTAAATTACGATCCAGTCATGATTTTCCCAGTGCTTCCACTGAAATTTTAATATTTGGAACGTATTAATAACTTGGAACATGCTGTTTCCTAAATAAGCAATGCCCTTCTGGACTCATTGGGGAAAGGAGCCCAGAGAACGGTTAAAAAGCAGCGATACTGGCTACCCAGTGAGACGAGCAGTGCGGGGGTGACCCTGGAAGTTCCATCCACACAGCAAATACAAACAGATGTGATGTGTGAATGGACCTCTGGGTTAATGCCCCTGATTTCTATTCATTTGTTCCATTTCCATAATGTCTTAAAAGGACCAGCCCGGAAAAGTGGTGAAACAGATGATAATAGCAGCAAACAATTCTAGAGCACTAATTATGCACAGCCACTAGCCATGTCGAGGACCCCGTGCACTGTTAGAGGGAGCCCGTGAGGCACTGTTATCCCATGAGGATGTAAGGATCACAAGGGCAGGCACTCGGTCTGTTCTATTTGGCCTTTTCTCCTCAGCATCTAGAATACTCTTGGCACACAGTGGCTGCACAGTGAACCACTAGATGAATGGAGTCTCCATTACAGACAAGGAGGTGTGGCCCAGTTGCAAATCTGTCCAGGTTGCCCAGCTGAAGAACACAGTGCTTCAGCAGGCACAGCCTCAGTCACCATCCTCAGACATCGTCTTGCTCCATTGCTCACAGCCCTTATGCCTCCCACGGAGGTCTGTTTCTGTCCTCCAAAATTAACCCTTGTTAGGGACTAAGGTTTGTGTCCTCTGAAAATTCCGATGTTGAAACTCTGTGATGGCCTTTGGGAAGTGATTAGGGGTGGACAAGGTCATGAGAATGAGGCCTCCTGTGATGGGATTCTTGTCCTTTCAAGAAGAAGAAGAGACCAGAGTATGCCCTCCACCATGTGAGGACACAATGAGAAGGCAGCTGCATGTAAGCCAGGAAGAGAGCCCTCACTGGGAACTGAACCTGCTGACATCCTCATATGGGATTCTCCAGGTTCCAGACCTGTGAAAGAAATACCTGTTGCTTCGGGTGCCTGTATGTGGCCCAAGCTAAGACAACTCTTCCAGATCACTCATCATCATTTATCTGCCTTGTATCCCATGAAGATAGGGCCCTTCCTGCCATGCAACAACAGTTGCTGGTGAGATCAGCTTTCTGCTTCCCTGACCCTCCAACATGTGTGGTACATCAGAGTTTACAAGGATGATTGGTTAAACACAGCTTGCAAAGCAGGCAGAACAGTCATTATTATCCCCATTTTACAGGTAGGGATTACCATGACCACACAGCCAGGACAAGGACTCAGGTTCACTGATTCCCTTGCCAGTACCTCTTTCTCTGGACCACTTTATGGATAATGTACCATGCCACTCATTTAAGAGTGGATTGTATTGTAACTGGAGGCTGATGGGGAGGTGAATGTCAACTTAAACCAACACAGCCCAGAGATTTTAAGAGTAACTCAAGTGAATCTGACTTCCTACACATAAGCCTGGGAAATGATCATTCTTCTGAAAACCTTGAAGAGCTGCAAACCAGTGTACTGTTCCAATCTGTACATTGGACCAGTTGAACTTCAACCCCTGACCAGACTAAGAAATGTCACCTGTATTTGCCTCCCTCTGCCCATTCCATGCCCCCATCCACACATACTGAGAGCCTCATCCTGCCTGCTTGGACTACTGCTGGGCTCTCCTAAGTGGACCCTGACTATAACTCTACCCTGTCTCGGCCAAAGTGATCTGCCTGGTAACAAATCAGTGCCACCAATCTCCCACCTAAAAATTCATGCTTGAAGAGGCAAATGTGCAGACTTTATAAAGTTTTTTAGGGGAGACAGCTTGCAATTTTTTTTTGACAGGCAGAGTTAGACAGTCAGAGAGAAAGACAGAGAGAAAGGTCTTCCTTCCATTGGTTCACCCCCAAATGGCCACTATGGCCAGCGCGCTGCACAAATCAGGAGCCAGGTGCTTCTCCTGGTCTCCCATGTGGGTGCAGGAGCCCAAGCACTTGGGCCATCCTCCACTGCCTTCCCGGGCCACAGCAGAGTGCTGGACTGGAAGAGGAGCAACTGGGACAGATTCTGGTGCCCCAACCGGAACTAGAACCCGGAGTGTTGTTGCCACAGGTGGAGGATTAGCCTAGTGAGCTGCGGCGCCAGCCACAAATTTTTTTATTCCTTTTAAAAAAGATTCTCTTTTCACTTTTGTTTTTGAAACAAGTTCAATGAGAGCAATTTTATTTCTTTAGGACACAAATTTATTAGGTACCTAAAACTGAATAAAATGTGAAAGAATTTCACACATACTTTGTGTTCTACTAAGTCCTTGGATCTTTTGTATGTTGCAGCATTTAAGACAATCCATTTGTGACACAGGAGACCTCGAATAGCTAAAGCAATCTTGTACAACAAAAACGAAGCTGGAGGCATCACAATACCAGATTTCAGGACATACTACAGGGCAGTTGTAATCAAAACAGCATGGTACTGGTACAGAAACAGATGGATAGACCAATGGAACAGAATTGAAACACCAGAAATCAATCTAAACATCTACAGCCAACTCATATTTGATCAAGGGTCCAAAACCAATCCCTGGAGTAAGGACAGTCTATTCAATAAATGGTGCTGGGAAAATTGGATTTCCACGTGCAGAATCATGAAGCAAGACCCCTACCTTTCACCTTACACAAAAATCCACTCAACATGGATTAAAGACTTAAATCTATGACCTGACACCATCAAATTATTAGAGAGCATTGGAAAAACCCTGCAAGATATAGGTACCGGCAATGACTTCTTGGAAAACACCCCAGAAGCACAGGCAGTCAAAGCCAAAATTAACATTTGGGATTGCATCAAATTGAGAAGCTTCTGTACTACAAAAGAAACAGTCAGGAAAGTGAAGAGGCAACCGACAGAATGGGAAAAAATATTTGCAAACTATGCAACAGATAAAGGGTTGATAACCAGAATCTACAAAGAAATCAAGAAACTCCACAACATCAAAACAAACAACCCACTTAAGAGATGGGCCAAGGACCTCAATAGACATTTTTCAAAAGAGGAAATCCAAATGGCCAACAGACACATGAAAAAATGTTCAAGATCACTAGCAATCAGGGAAATGCAAATCAAAACCACAATGAGGTTCCACCTCACCCCAGTTAGAATGGCTCACATTCAGAAATCTACCAACAATAGATGCTGGAGAGGATGTGGGGAAAAAGGGACACTAACCCACTGTTGGTGGGAATGCAAATTGGTTAAGCCACTATAGAAGTCAGTCTGGAGATTCCTCAGAAACCTGAATATAACCCTACCATTCAACCCAGCCATCCCACTCCTTGGAATTTACCCAAAGGAAATTAAATTGGCAAACAAAAAAGCAGTCTGCACATTAATGTTTATTGCAGCTCAATTCACAATAGCTAAGACCTGGAACCAACCCAAATGCCCATCAACAGTAGACTGGATAAAGAAATTATGGGACATGTACTCTATAGAATACTATACAGCAGTCAAAAACAACGAAACCCAGTCATTTGCAACAAGATGGAGCAATTTGGAAAACATCATGCTGAGTGAATTAAGCCAGTCCCAAAGGGACAAATATCATATGTTCTCCCTGATTGGCGACAACTAACTGAGCACCAAAGGGGAAACTTGTTGAAGTGAAATGGACACTATGAGAAACAGTGACTTGATCAGCTCTTGTCCTGACGGTTGATGTACAATGTAATACTTTATCCATTTTAGTATTTTTTTTGTTCTAGTACCATTGGTTGAACTCTGTAATTAACACACAATTATTCTTAGGTGTTTAAATTTTAACTGAAAAGTGATCCCTGTTAGGAATTTGGAAAACATTATGCTGAGTGAAATAAGCCAATCCCAAAGGGACAAATACCACTTGTTCTCCTTGATAGGTGACAACTAACTGAGCACCAAAAAGGAAACCTGTTAAAGTGAAATGAACACTATGAGAAACGGTGACTTGATCAGCCCTCACCCTGACTGTTGATGAGCAGCTTAATATGTTATCCCTCTTAGTATTTTTTTTTTGTTTGTTCTACTTAATACTTTTGGTTGAATACTGTAATCAATACACAATTCTTCTTAAGTGCTGAAACTTAACTGAAAAGTGATCGCTGTTAAATATAAGAGTGGGAATAAGAGAGGGAAGAGATGTGCCATTCGGGACATGCTCAAGCTGACTTACCTCAAACGGTAGAGTTAGAAACATACCAGGGGATTCGAATTTAATCCCATCGAGGTGGCATGTACCAATGCCATCTCACTAGTCCCAGTGATCAATTTCTGTTCACAATTGATCGTAATGATAGGACTAAGAACCAAAGGGATCACGTAAACAAGAATAATGTCTGCAAATACTAGCTGATAGAATAAAAAAGGGAGAGAATGATCCAACATGGGAAGTGAGATACACAGCAGACCCATAGAATGGCAAATGTCCTAACAGCACTCTGGCCTCATAATCAGCCCTTAAGGCATGCGGATCCAGCTGAAATGCCCATGAGAGTATTTCAGGCATGGAAAGCCAAGACACTCTGGGGGAAAAAGAAAATCTAAATGAAAGATCTCCACGAGTGAGATCCCAGTGGAAAGAATGGGTCATCAAAGAAGGAGGTACCTTTCTCTGAAGGGAGGAGAGAACTTCCACTTTGACCATGGCCTTGTCTAAAAATGATCAGAGTCAGTGAACTCAGGGGGCTTCCATAGCCTTGGCAGCTCATGACAAGAGCCTAGGGTGATTACTGATGCCATAAACAAGAGTGTCAATTTGTTAAGTCAACAACAGGAGTCACTGTGCACTTACTCCTCATGTAGGATCTTTGTCCTTAGTGTGCTGTACATTGAGATTTAATGCTATAACTAGTACTCAAACAGTATTTTTCACTTTATGTTTCTGTGTGGGAGCAAACTGTTGAAATCTTTACTTAATGTATGCTAAACTGATCTTCTGTATATAAAGAGAATCGAAAATGAATCTTGATGTGAATGGAAGGGGAGAGGGAGTGGATAAGGGGAGGGTTGCGGGTTGGAGGGACGTTATGGGGGGGAAGCCATTGTAATCCATATTCTGTACTTTGGAAATTTATATTCATTAAATAAAAGTTAAAAAAATAAAACAATCCATTTGCACTTACTTATTAAAGATGATACCAATTAAAACTTTTTTTTTTTAATTTGACAGGTAGAGTTATAAACAGAGAGAGAAAAGTCTTCCTTCCATTGGTTCACTCCCCAAATGGCCACCACAGCCGGCGCTGTGCTGATCCGAAAGCAAGAGCCAGGTGCCTCTTCCTGGTCTCCCATGCGGGTGCAGGAGCCCAAGCACTTGGGCCACCCTCCACTGCCCTCCTGGGCCACAGCAGAGAGCTGGAATGGAAGAGGGGCAACCAGGACTAGAACCCGGTGCCCATATGGGATGCCAGTGCCACAGGCGGAGGAATAACAAAGTGAGCCACGGCGCCGGCCCCACCAATTAAAATTTTTTTAAGAACATTTATTTGAGAGGCCGAGAGAGAGAGAGAGAGAGATGTCTCATCTACTAGTTCACTTTCCAAATGCCCACAATGGCCAGGGCGAGGATCAAAGTTGGGAGCCAGGAATTCAATCCGGGTATCCCATATGCATGGCAGAAATCCAATTACTGCTGTCGTCACTGCTGCCTCCCAGGGTCCGCATTCACAGGAAACTGGAGCCAGCAGCTGGAGCTGGGGGTCAAACCCAGGTACTCTGATCTGAGATGTGGGCATCCTAACTGGCATCTCAACCATGAGGCTAAAGGCCTAGTGACTCCAAGGAAATAATCCAAAGGAAGGGGAAAAAATCAATAAAAATCAAAGTAATCATCATGGAGTAATTTATACTAAAGAAAAACCAGAAACAACTTAAGAGTCAGTAGTTAAGTAAATTACATTGTGTCAGTTTGATGGACTATCATACAGTCACTAAAAATTATAATTATGCAGACTGTGTAACAACATAAAATGCTTATGATATGATGTTAAGCGTGCAAAGCGGAATAGCAAATTGCACATATTCTTGATTACAACTCCAAAAATCATGTTTACATGTGGGCAAGGACTAGCAAGAAGAATGAAAACAGATGATTAGCTTAGCTGGTGGGCTTGTGCGGGATTCTTCCTCTTTCTGGATTTGTGTTACGTTTATCATGTTGTTTGTACAGCTTGAAAGGAGTGCTATTCAGACCTTCTGGGGACTACTTTGAGACTGTCAGCCCTAGGAAAGCACATAAACAGCCACAAGGACTACAATTCCTGATTATACCTCCATGCCAGGTCTCTCCTGGGTACCCGGCACTGCTGGTGGGAATTCTCTGATCCAATCTGAGCATGGCTTTTTACACAATTATTCCCAAGTACAATGTTGCTGTAGAGATTCATCCACAGAATGAATATTTATATATAACTGTGATCATATTCACAGCCAATTACTATTTTTTTTTTTTTTTCATTTAAAAACAAGCCAAGCATAGGCTGAAGAAACCATTTACTTGGAATGGTGTAGAAGGAATTGCTTATTGGAGCGGAAGTTTGAATTTGATGACCTTGAAGACCTGCGTTTAACTCATTGTCCACGTGCCCTTTGCACTGACACTGCTGTGCCTGTCCTTACTCATAGTCCCTTTACATCTCCAGGCAGCTGTCACCCTCGGTCTAAGGAATCCCACACCAGGGTGGACAGAACAGGCTCTGGAGCCAGGCAGCCCGGGTAGACAAACCACAGTTCTCCCCTAGACAAGCTTTGCGAGCATGATGAGTTCTGTTTTCATCTCTTGGAATCTCAGTTTAGCCATTTGTAAAACTGGCGCATCAAAAGCTGTCCCTGAAAGGTGTTGAGAGCATGGACATATGCTGATAGGCAGAGAAGCCCGCTTAGGGTGGCAGGTGTGTAGTAGGTGCTGAGGTAGATGGAGACACACAACAGTGACAGACTGAAACAAACAGATAGGCGTTAACACATGGAAGCACAAGAAAAGTGAGTTGTAAGTAGGAATTTAGAGGAGCACACCAAGTACGTGAGAAGCAGAAAACTGCTGATGACATATGCCGAGAGATAAAGGAAAGGCTGGGAGTTACTGCCAATCTGCAGATGGTGGAAACACGGTTCCTCCTGGGAGCAGCTGTAACAAAACAAATGTGAGCAATCAAGAGGCTCCTGACTTTTTATTTAATTACGAAAAAAATCAAATGCATAATCTGAGAATCACCACGGCCACCTGTTCTAGCTTCTCTCTCTCCCGGTTAAGATCTTGTCAGCCACGACCGGATGAGCCTTTCACGCTGTATTTCGGAGGGAAGCCTCCGTAGTAAACTGGCTTCTCAGATCGATGCCAGCCGCACGTACTACGGGAGCTAGTTTCTGTTTTTGATCCCTGACAGTTCTCTTGGGACCAACATATCCATTGACATTGACATTCAGTATTAATTTGAAGACTATCTTCATAGTTCCATAAGAATTAGATAAACCAAAACAGAAGAACTTTGGACCTGGAACTCTATTACATTTTTTCCCCTTCATCCCTGCCTTTACTTTGTTTAGTAAAGTGAAAATGTTAGAAGGAGAAAGTGGTACTTATTATATCGCACACAATTTAAAAAGCAATAAGCCATTTTGATTTCTCCCAAGCATACCCTGAGCACATAAGAACCTTCTGATATTTCAGGACTGTAGAAACTAAACTAATGAGTGTGTCTGAAAAGATTAAATACAGGGTATGGTATTTTCAGAGTCAACAGAAAATTCGCTGGGCATTTATGGCATCTGAAGATTGGTTTTATGAAAACTTCTGAGCCAAGTGTTGTGCTGAAGCCAGATCTGAGAGACGCGTTGGACAGAGGCACTATTCACCGCTTGGGGGATTTGTGCGGAAACAGCTTACAGATTTTCTGACAACCTTGCCTTTCAATTCAGATGAATGAAGCACTATTGTTTGCTCGTGAGGAGCTTTAATAAAAAAGTTGTCACTAATGCTGTTTCTCATTGGGTGCAAGTGTGTGGAAATGACAGTCTTTAAATTTTGCTTGAAAAATGAAATTATACTAGACACCCAAATCAATGCCAAAATAAAGTTAACTTTGAATTAAAAAAATAAAATCCCAGAATGAGAACTTAAGACCAATAAGCTTTGGGCTTTGTTAGTAGATACTTTCTTGCCTCCCACATTGGATCCTGATGGAGATCCTTTTAAGGAGTGTGCTTACCATACCCATGAGAACTGGGTATTTTGCAGATGATCACTTGAGTAGCATATTGCTCAATAATCTCTTAACCACAATGTTTAATTTGGCACATTGACCTGTG
Organism: Oryctolagus cuniculus; assembly: GCF_964237555.1. Lineage (NCBI taxonomy): Eukaryota > Metazoa > Chordata > Mammalia > Lagomorpha > Leporidae > Oryctolagus > Oryctolagus cuniculus. The sequence continues at coordinate 60,077,135 of NC_091440.1, read as the reverse complement.
GGGGTGCTTAGTGTGGGCACACCACGATACACTTAAATCTTCTGAAACCACTGCCTTAGTTGGTTGGCTTTAAATTTTCTATGTCTGTCTGACTATCTCTATATATTTTAAACATAAGATAATTTTTAAAACATTTATTTTATTTATTTGAAAGGCAAAGTTACAGAGAGAGAGAGAGTGAGAATCTTTCATCTGCTGGTTCACTTCCCAAATGGCCACAACGGCCAGGGCCGGGCCGGGAGCCAGAAGCATCTTCAGGGTCTCCTGTATAGGTGCAGGGGCCCAAGGACTTGGGCCATCTTCTGCTGCTTTCCCAGGCACATTAGCAGGGGGCTGGCTAGGAAGTGGAATGACTGGGACTCAAACTGGCATGTATATAAGATGCTAGCACTGCAGGTGCTGGCTTAACTCATTATGCCTCAACGCTGGCTCCTAAATTTTCAATACTGTGCTAAATGCGCACGTGTTAAGACTTGTTGTGTTTCTAAGGCATCTTCTATTTGTGAATCAGGGTAAGTTGACTGTTGAGACTAAATATGGTTCCCAACTTAAAATGTTTGCCTTCATGCTTTTTTAACTATGGTAGTGAGAAGGTGATACACAGATCATATGAACTGTACTTTCAACTTTTTTTAAAGGATTTATTTTATTTATTTAAAATATAGAGTCACAGAGAGAGACAGAATCAGAGAGAGAGAGAGAGAGAGGGAGGTCTTCCATCTGCTGGTTCACTCCCCAAATGACTGCAATGGCCAGACCTGAGCTGATGCGAAGCCAGGAACCAGGAGCTTCTTCCGGGTCTCCCATTCAGGAGCAAGAACCCAAGGACCTGGGCCATCTTCCACTGCTTTCCCAGGCCATAAGAGCTGGATTGGAAGTGGAGCAGCTGGGACTTGAACCAGCGCCCATATGGGATGCCGGTGCTGCAGACTGGGGCTTTAACATGTTGTGCCACAGCACCGGCCCTAGAATTGTACTTTCAACTTTGAACTTGGGTCTTTTTTCAGGCTAGCCATATGTGGCACCATCCTGTCTCGTGATGCTAGGCAGTGGCAATGCCAGAAGTTCCCATTCAGCCAAGAGATCACAAATAAAGCTGAAACCTACAGTGTGCTGTGTTGCTAAGCTATGATGTCCAATAGGTTAGGCATATTCAATGCATTTTTTTAAAGATGAGTATCAATTCTTTTTTTTAAAGATTCATTTATTTATTTGAAAGTCAGAGTTACACAGAGAGAGAAGGCAAGGCAGAGAGAGAGAGAGAGAGAGAGAGAGAGGTCTTCCATCCGCTGGTTCACTCCCCAATCGGCCGCAATGGCTGTAGCTGCACCGATCTGAAGCCATGAGCCAGGAGCCTCCTCCGGGTCTTCCCACATGAGTGTAGGGGCCCAAGGACTTGGGCCATCCTCCACTGCTTTCCTAGGCCATAGCAGAGAGCGGGATCAGAAGTGGAGCAGCCGGGACTTGAACTGCTGCCCACAAGGGATGCTGGTACGGCAGGCGGTGGCTTTACCCACTATGCCACAGCACCAGCCCCAATGCAATTTTGGGATGTGATATATTTGAAAGTGCTTTGCATCTTATAAGGTACTATTCTAAGTTAGCCATTGGTTTTACTAATTCTATGACCAATCTCTTAGCCTTCTTAAGACTTTTTTTTATTTGACAGGCAGAGTTACAGACAGAGAGAGAGAGAGAGAGAGAGACAGAGAGAAAGGTCTTCCCTCTGTTGGTTCACTCCTCAAATGGCTGCAACGCCCGGAGCAATGCCGATCTGAAGCCAGGAACCAGGAGCCAGGAGCCAGGTGCTTCTTCCTGGTCTCCCATGCAGGTGCAGGGGCCCAAGCACCTGGGCCATCTTCCACCGCTTTCCCAGGCCACAGAAGAGAGCTAGACTAGAAGAGGAGCAATCAGGACTAGAACCCGGTGCCCATATGGGATGCGGGCACCACAGGTGGAGGATTAGCCTAGTGCGCCATGGTGCCGGCCCCTCTCTTAGCCTTCTTGAACCTTAGTTACCTGATTTGTAGAATGGGGAGAATAATGGCAGACTTATCAAATGCTGTGGGAAAACATGGGTAAGCTGCAAAATATTTTATTACTTTAGCAACTGTTTCAAATTAACTTTTTTTTTTTTGACAGGCAGAGTGGACAGTGTGAGAGAGAGACAGAGAGAAAGGTCTTCCTTTGCCGTTGGTTCACCCTACAATGGCCACCGCGGCTGGCGTGCTGCGGCTGGCGCACCGCGCTGATCCGATGGCAGGAGCCAGGAGCTTCTCCTGGTCTCCCATGGGGTGCAGGGCCCAAGCACCTGGGCCATCCTCCACTGTACTCCCTGGCCACAGCAGAGAGTTGGCCTGGAAGAGGGGCAACCGGGACAGAATCCGGCGCCCCAACCGGGACTAGAACACGGTGTGCCGGCGCTGCTAGGCGGAGGATTAGCCTAGTGAGCCGCGGCGCCGGCCTCAAATTAACTTAAAAATATTCAAGTGGAATGCTTTGTACATTATCCATATGAAGATGGTTTCATGATTTCTATACCTTGTTGAATCCTGCCATTTGTTTAATCCAAGATTTCAATAATTCCTTCAGTGGTCAAAGGCATAATTACAACTGCGTGGCTAAAGAAAATAATACTCAAATGTTGACACAGTCCTTTTAAACCACTTCACAGGACAACCCTCTCTTGAGAGTTGGCCCAGGGCAGCGGTTTGGCATAGTGGTTGTTAAGCTGCCACTGCCTGGGATGCCTGCATCCATGTTGGAGCACCTTATTTGAATCCGAGCTTCTGACCTAGATGCCTGCTAATGTACACCCTGGGAAGCAGCGGATGATGGTCCAAGTACTTGGGTCCCTGCCACCCGCACGGGTGGCCCAGACGGAGGTTTGGTTTCCTAGCTTTGGACTGTCCCAGGTCTGGCAGTTGCGGGCATTTGGGGAGTGAACCAGTAGATGGGAAACCTTTCCCCTCTCCCCTCCCTCATCTCCCTTTTCTTTCTTTCTTTTTTTAAAGATTTATTTATTTACTTATTTGAAAGGCAGAGTTACAGAGAGGCAGAGGCAGATAGATAGATAGATAGATAGATGTCTTCTATCTGCTGGTTCACTCCCCAGATGACCACAACAGCTAGAACTGCACCGATCAAAGCCAGGAGACAGGAGCTTCTTCTGGGTCTCCCAGGTGGGTGCAAGGGCCCAAGGACTTGGGCCATCTTCTACTGCTTTCCCAGGCCACAGCAGAGAGTTGGATCAGAAGTGAAGCAGCCCCATGGGAGATCAGGAGAGGCACCTGGCTCCTGCCTTCGGATCAGCGCTGTGCACCGGCCGCAGCACGCCAGCCTTGGTGGCCATTGGAGGGTGAACCAACGGCAAAAGGAAGACCTTTCTCTCTGTCTCCTCACTATCTACTCTGCCTGTCAAAAAAAAAAAAAAAAAAAAAGAAGTGAAGCAGCCAGGACTTAACCGGCGCCCATATGGGATGCCAGCACTGCAGATGGCAGCCTTACCTGCTACACCACAGCGCCAGCCCCCCAGCTCCCTTTTCTGCTCCCATCCTTACCTCCCCCATTCCCTCTCTTCTAGCTCTCTCTCGCTCCTCCCCCACTTCACATCCCTTTCAAATAATATGAAAACAAATTAAAAAAATAAATCTGGTCCATCACTGTGTCTCCTTTTCTCCTTTTGTTGGTTGTCATGTTCTGTTTTCTAATCTCCCCATTATCTGCTTCACTGATACACATCTAATATACTGGCCCAAAGTCGACCCTAGTTTCTTTGCTGCCCCTTTCACCCTTTGGAAGTCTGGAAGGGTTGGTCTCTGCTTCGTGTTGGGCATACACTCTGAAAAGAAGAGGAGACTCAGACATATGAGGGAAACTGGCTTGTTGGTAGGGGCTGGTGTTATGGTGTAGTGGGTAAAGCTGCAGCCTGTATGCCAGCATCCCATATGATCAGGTACTGGCTGCTACGCTTCTGATCCAGCTGCCTGCTAATGGGCTAGGAAAGCAGCTGAAGATGACCCAAGTCCTTGGGCCCCTGCCATCCACATGGGAGAACCAGAAAAAGCTCTTGGCTCCTGGCTTTGGCCTGGCCCAGCCCCAGCAGATGTAATTGTCTGGGGAGTGAACCAGCAGATGGAAGATCTGTTTCTCTTTCTCTCTCTCTCTCTCTCTCTCTGTGTGTGTGTGTAACTGACTTTCAAATAAATAAATAAATCTTAAAAAAAGAAAGAATACCTGGGTAGAAAGCTAGAACTCAGGAAATTAACATAAATGTAGATTCTTGAAGAAGGCTTCTTCTTGTGGCTCAGAAATAGTGTAGCCTTTGAGGTACTTGTATGTTCCCATAGCACTCATGTAACAGCTGATATACCTTGAAAGTTCCTGTAGTTGCCTTTGTTCCAGGAGATTTGGCCAGCCCCGCTGAATACATAGCCTTTCTTTAGAGGGAAGCCCAAGGACAGTCACCATTGATATTCTGTTCATGATTTCAAATAAAACATTGCTTGGTGAAAGGTAGTCTTATTCCTACCCTAACATCTGGCTCCCACTTGGCCTCTGCTTTTCACAGGGGAGGTGAACTCTTCCTGCTTCTGCAAAGTCTCTCCTTAGCAGCCTCTGACTAATCAAATAGGGGCAAAAAGAAGATTTTTCTTCTCCAGAGGATTTTGGCTTTCAAAGAATGACTGGCAGGTTAAAGGGTCACATGAGCTGGCATGACAAACCCAAAGACTGAGCTATTTTCCACATTTCTGTGTTCAGAGTTCCCAAACAAAAAGCAGAACGTGGTCAATTTAGTTAAAAATTGAGAATGTGAAGGGACACAAAGAGTTGTAAAAGTAAAATAACAGCAACAGCAACAGCAAATAACAGAAGTTGGTAGCAGCTGCCTAAGAAGTAAAAACAAGGAACATACGGGTAGTGTGTGTGTATTTGTGTGTGTGTGTGTGTGTGTGAGAGAGAGAGAGAGAGAGAGAGAGAGAGACATATATGCAGTTTGCATGAATAAGAGGCAGAAGAGTTCCACAGTTAGGAGAACAGGTAGTCTCGGGATGCATCATAGGCTTCCAAATTCAGGGACTTCTTTGAGACATGGTTTTTCCATCTGCAAGCAGGAAAAAGAATAGTACCTACTTCATAGGCTTGTCATAAAGATTAAATGAGATATAAGGTTTATAAAGCACAGCAAGTTCCTGACATAGAGCAAGCCCTCAGCAAGTAATCCCATAATTACTATTATGCCCACATAGTACTTTTGAATCCAAGTATTATGAAGACAAAATGAACAATTACCCAGCAGTTTTGGGCTTTTATGTTGAGGTTTCTACCTCCTACCATCATAAAAGGAAAATGCATGTCCTTAGTTCTAAAATTCTTCCTTACACTATTTTGTGTCCGTTTCCTTCCCAATGCTTTCATTTTTTGGAATAGTCTTTGAAAGGCCATTCATCTTTTCTTTTTTATTTTCCATTTTAAAAACTCTAATTTCTGTGGGCTTTTCACAGCTTTATCTTCTGCTCCTTCTTTTATTCCGCTGTAATATTTCTTGTCCTCAATTGGTTCTTAAAATAGTATTTTATTTTAGTTTCTTTGATGGACTATCTTTCATGTCTGTGAGGATATTAATTACAATTTTTAAAGAAGTTTCTTCTACTACCTGCATTGTATTCTCTTCTTCCAGGCTTCCTGAAGGATTTCCCTCCCATGCTGAGGATCCCTGGGGGTCATTTGTGTTCAAGTGGGAGCCCTGGAAAGCTAAAGGGAAGCTCAGTGTGCATGGTTGGACTATGAACTAAGTGGAAGGGAGTTAGCTTTCTGTTGGGTCCATCCACAGGTCTCTAACTGGACTCCAAGAGAAGTCCTCTGTCCATTCGCGTCTCCAGGGTGTAACACTCTGGGAGTGAGAACGGAGGAGGGCTGGGCTTTCTCTCCACTTGGCCTGCAATCTTTCTTTTAATTCTCTTGTTCTCAGAGGCATTTTACCTTCCTCTCATCTCTGTCTCAGTCCCAAAATCCAGCACCCTGCTTGCTGATCCTCTCCAGAGACTGGGTCGTGTCTGTCAGGGGAAGAGTTGAGGCTTGGGTAGAACATTCATCGAAGTATGGAATGGTTCTTCCACAGATTTTTTGATGGATCCTCTTGTTTTTATTTGTTTCTTTTGAAAGATTTATTTTATTATTTATTTGAAAGGCAGAGTGACAGAGAGAGGGATTTTTCCATCTGCTGGTTCACTTCCCAGATGGCTTCAACAACCAGGGCTTGGCCAAGCTGAATCCAGGGATTGCATCTGGGTCTCTCACGTGGGTGGCAGGGCCCCAAGGATTTGAACCCTTTTCTACTGCTTTCCCAGGTGCATTAGCAGGGAGCTGGATTGGAAGTGGAGCACCCAGGACTCCAACAGGCTCTCTGATATGAAATGCCCATGATGTCGCAAGCTGCAGCTTAACCCACAACACTGCCCTGATCCTCCCATTGTAAGCCCTGCCTTGCACCTCTGCCTTCAAGGGTATCGAGTACTCTTGACTCCTGAGCCTTTCCAGGTCCAGTAGCACAAACACTTCTGGGTGCCTCCCCTGCAGGAGCCTAGATTCTGCCTCCTTTGTTGAAGCTTCCATGCAGTTGCATATTATTAACGTTCCTCATCTGCTGCTGGCTTGTCTCCTATTCTTTCTGCTTTTGTATATTTTTAGCTCCTTAATTCCTTTGCTGTCATTTCATGGGATTTTAGGAGGAAGTGGAGATAAACACCTGTGTTTATTTAATCAGAAGTCCACCCACGGAAGTTTAACACTCTCCAGGCTGCAGGCGCACAGATCCCATCCTAGATTTTGTTTTGGGGGCCTGTGGTGGGATCAGGTCATTCTCCCATCTTAAGGGCTTACACCGGGCTGATGGGGTGGGCGGCCTTGCTGTTCACTGAGCCCCAGGGGAGTGTGGCTTTGAACACTTCTTTCAGGCATAGCTGATGCCCCTCCTTCTTGCTGGAAGCACAGTGGTAGAAAGCAGTTCCGTGTGAAAAGCATTTATTGGGAGCTTTTTATGTCCCTGGCACGATGCTAAATGATTCTTCCGATTGCAGATGATCGCATCTAACAGCTTTGGCTGTGAGTTTTTGGCTGATGTAAATCGATGGTGACAAAGGCAGGGGCTCCAACACCGCAGAGGCTTTCCTGGGCTCCCACCAATTTGTTTCTCTGAGTGTTGACTTCACTCTTCATGAGGCCACCGCTGCTTCCACCGTCGGTCTGCTCTTCCACCTGTACCGACTCTAGTCTAGAGCGCAAGGGTCTCTCCCCCCAAGCCCACTAGTAGCTTCTCCATTCAGGTTTGGACAAGGCTAGGGAAGACCCCTGCGTGGCCTCCTTGAACCAGGCTTTCCCTCTTGACCGATCGTGGTAAACGTAAGATGATGGCTGCCTCAGCCCTCCGGTGGAGGACAGTTTTCCTAAGCACAACCCAAGGGAGGAGGGAGAACGGGTCATTTTCAGAAGAGAGGAGGGCTGGGTAAAGAGAAGAACAAATCCATTACAGTCCAGACCCTCGGCTGTCCAGTGCCGCATGCAGATGCATGGATTTTTTTTTTTAACAGGCAGAGTGGACAGTGAGAGAGAGAGACAGAGAGAAAGGTCTTCTTTTGCCGTTGGTTCACCCTCCAATGGCCACCGCCGCCGGTGCGCTGCTCTGAAGGCAGGAGCCAGGTACTTCTCCTGGTCTCCCATGGGGTGCAGGGCCCAAGCACTTGGGCCATCCTCCACTGTACTCCCTGGCCACAGCAGAGAGTTGGCCTGGAAGAGGGGCAACCGGGACAGAATCCGGCGCCCCGACGGGGACTAGAACCCGGTGTGCCGGCGCCGCAAGGCGGAGGATTAGCCTAGTGAGCCGCGGCGCCGGCCACAGATGCATGGATTTTAACAAAGGACAGTCACCCAGACCCTGCCTATTTCTCCTGGGCATTTCTAGAAATGTCTCATCCAACTTAATGCAACTCCCCCCCCCCCCCCAGCAAAATGACATACTTACTTCCTCAGCACTTTGAGATGTTCCAGAATTGGGTTCCACTGCTTGCTACACTATGGTGGTGCCCATTTCTTCTCATCAGTTCCAAAACGGCTCCTTGTGATTACAGGCAATCTGGTACATTTAATTGTTCTGAACTCGTCCACCTCCCTAAAGCACTAATCTCAGTGGACTGGGTCCCCAGATGTGGCAGGTAATTGTTTGGCAAACAACTTCACTGACTCATATCAAAATGGCCATCAGAGTAGAGGGCTCCACTTGCTGTTCTGGAGATCTGTTGCTGTACAACAAGCCATTGCACACAGCAGTGAACACGAGGACGTCTGTCTTGCTCGTAATTCCAGGCATTGACTGGACTCAGTGAGGCAGTTCTCACTCATGGCCTCGGAGGCTGAGGCCAGAGTTTCCCCCAGGTCTGCTTCGTTCGTCTAAGGATTGCCTTGGCTGGGAACACTCCAGCAGCTGGGGTGCAGGGGGTCCTTGGGCAGTCCATGCACATGGTTTCTCCATATGTCAGCTGCAGGTTTCCAAATGTCTTACATGGAGACTGAGGCTTTCAGAGTGAGTGTCCCGAGAGAAACCGGCAGAAGGTCCCTTACTTTCTCCCCCAAACCTCAGAAATCCTACAGTGTCATTTCTAATGCATTGTGTCCATCCAGGCAGTCACAGGGGCCTCTCCAGTTTTAAGAGGAGTGCACAGAAATACTACCCCTTGATGGAAGGAGTGCCATGGGATGTTCAAATATGTGTTAAAACTGCCCCATCTTAACTCAGCCAGTTCTTCATGTTTAAGTTCTCCCACTTTTCCCTGCTTATGGCTTGTCTAGAGATCTTTTTTTTAAAGATTTATTTTATTTATTTGAAAGACAGAGTTACAGAGAGAGGCAGAGCCAGAGAGAGAGAGAGAGAGAGACAGGTCTTCCATCTGCTGGTTCACTCTCCAAACGATGGCAACAGCCAGAGCTGAGCTGAGGCAAAGCCAGGAGTCAGGAGCCTCTTCCAGGTCTCCCATGTGGGTATAGGGGCCCAAGGACTTAAGCCATCTCCTACTGCTTTCCCAGGCCATAGCAGAGAGCTGGATTGGAAGTGGAACAACTGGGACTCGAACTGGTGCCCATATGGGATTCTGGTGCCGGGGCTTTAAACCGCTGCACCACAGTCCCAGCCCCTGTCTAAAGATCTTTTGGTTGCATGTGACATAACACCAATTCAAATTAACAGGTAGCTGGGTGACTGGAGCAATGATTCAACATCTGCACACTTGGATCCTTTCGAAGGGTTTCAGTGACGTGCTGAGGACACATGGCCATCCTTGGACCAATGGCAGTAGTTGTTGGACATATACTGTGCTTGGCATAACTTGGATGGGTGATTACTTCTTGATCAGTCATTGTTGCCAAGGTCGGGTAAAAAGGTAGCAACCCACTGGGACTAGTACTGTGGCACAGTGGGTTAAGTCACTACCTGCAGTTATGGCATCCCATATGGGCATGGGTTTGAGCCCTGGCTGCTCTACTTCCAATCCAGCTCCCTGCTAACGTGCCTGGGAAAGCAGTAGGAGATGGCCCAAATGCTTGTGCCCCTGCACCCATGTGGGAGACCCAGATGAAGATCCTGGCTCATGGCTTCAGCCCAGCCTACCTCTGGCTGTTGTGACCATTTGGAGAGTAAACCAGCAGATAGAAGATCGATCTCTCTCTCTCTCTCTCTCTCTCTGTAACTTTGCCTCTCAAATAAAATATGTATTTAAAAAGTAGCAACTCCCATTTGGATGTCACAGTGGAAGTGTGAGAGGAAGAGGAGTTCTCTGAAAGAAAGAGGAGGCTTTCCCACAAAAGGAAGAGTGATGGGCTGGCTAAACAGCAAAACTCCACTCAACTTCTACAGCTGTCATCTCTGTGAATCCAGCAATAACCTTTGATGAGACAGGCATCACTCTTCCTCCCTGTTAATACGGAAAATACAGGCTTAGGGAGAATCTATGTCGTGTCCAAGGTCGCACAGCCAAGTGTAGCAGTGAGTCCTGGAACCTGATTCAGTCTGAGTATAAAGTCTGCACTCTTTTTTTTTTTTTTTAAAGATTTATTTGTTTATTTGAAATTCAGAGTTACACACAGAGAGAAGGAGAGGCAGAGAGAGAAAGAGAGAGATTTTCCATCCGCTGGTTCACTCCCCAAATGGTCACAACAAGCCGATCCAAAGCTAGGAACCGGGAACTTCTTCCAGGTCTCCCACACAGGTGCAGGGGCCCAAGGACTTGGGTCATCTTCTTCTGCTTTCCCAAGCCATAGCAGAGCTGGATTGTAGGGGGAGCGCCGGGACTCTAACCCATATGGGATGCCGGCACTGCAGGTGGCGGCTTTACCTGCTATGCCACAGTGCCAGCCCCTAAAGTCTGCATTTTTTTTTTTTTGACAGGCAGAGTTAGACAGTGAGAGAGAGAGACAGAGAAAGGTCTTCCTTTCATTGGTTCACCCCCAAAATGGCTGCTACAGCCGGCACACTGCACCGATCCAAAGCCAGGAGCCAGGTACTTCCTCCTGGTCTCCCATGCAGATGCAGGGCCCAAGCACTTGGGCCATCCTCCACTGCCTTCCCGGGCCACAGCAGAGAGCTGGACTGGGAGAGGAGCAACTGGGACTAGAACCCAGAGTACTGGCGCCACAGGAGGAGAATTAGCCTAGCGAGTGGTGGGGCCAGCCTAGTCTGCACTTTTAATACCCTTCTCTCAGGGTCAGTGTTGTGGCATAGTGGGTTGTTAGCACATGCGAAGCTGGCATCCCATGTGGGAGACTGGAATGGAGTTCCAGGCTCCGGGCTTTGGCTTGGCCCAGACTTGGCTGTTATGGCATTTGAGGAGTAGACCAATTATGGAAGATGTCTCTCTGTCCACCCCACACCCTGCTGTCTGTCACTCTGCCTTTGAAATAAATAAGTAAATCTTCAAAAACATACTCTTCTTTTCCCCAGTCTGAGGTCCACATTTTTCTTTGCAGGCTAGAGACTAAAGAGAGTAGAGGGGGTGAGCAGGCGCATCCCAGGAGGAGAGAAACTGGGAGTGGGGCTGTAACCTCTGGCTCCCACATTTTGCTCTTTGTTCTGTCTACCTCACCTGCATCTACCTGCTTCCCTGTTTCCACCTGAGATGTTGCTATGACTACCACCTCCAAGTGCCTGGGGAGAGGCTGTGCTTGATCTCTATTGGTCATGTTGATCCAGATGTCTGCATCCTTCCACCCTTAGTCCAGTTGAAGTAAAGTTGGCTTTTCCTCAAAGGAATCTTACTAGGAAATGCATTGGAAAAACAGGAGGGAGGAAGTGAATCTGGGGATAGAGAGCTGATTCTTGGTCTTAGCTTCCTGAAAGCTCTGCTCTCAGCTTGTTTGGCTGCTCACCACGCCCGAAAATCTTTTTGTTTTCCCAGCATTGCCTGGAATAGTCCCCTAGATGTGTGCTCACCAGCTTGTCTTGAGGATGGGCCCTCCTTGGGGTAGGTCTAATTTAGTTGATCTTGAAGTCCTGGGCTTACCAGTGGTTACATGGTCTCCATCACCCCTTGATAATGGTGCTCCATCTCCTGAGTACACCGGGAGGCCCCCATAACTTCCACCATCTAGGATTGCATAGGATCACTTGGGAAGCCCCTGTATGTCTTCCACTGAGTTCTTCTGCAGGGCCAAGTTCACTGACATGACCATAATCCAATGGCAATCAAGGCATTTTGCTATACACACACACACACACACACACACACACACACGAGCACAAGGATACTTTTAGAAGTTCATGGAGAATGGAATTAAAAGATACGTTTATTTTGGTGCAAAAATTTGAAATCTATGCATAGTCTTTACATAATATGCATTTCATGAACTTTTTGAAGACTACACACCAGACACACACACACACACGCACACACACACACATTTCCCAGGGGCTCCACCTGGGGCACGGTGTGACAGAATTCTGATTGCTGTAATGTTTCAACCTCAAAATGCCTCACACATGGTACATGTGGTAATGGCAACCACCACGTTTAGTCAGAGGGAATAGAAGGAGACCTTTCTTTGTGGACCTTTGTAGACTGTGATATTTTATGAGAAACTTCTGTTATGTGCAAGAAAGAAATGAAGGCCCTAAGGCAGGTGTCATTCCCAAGCTTAGGGCCCAAGGGTTGGAGAGGGAGCATTGTTTTTAAGCAGCTAAAAGCACGATGAAGGAAAATTACAACAGTTTGACAGCATAATTTTAATAAGTTTTGCTTTATTTCTGGCACTGAGATTCATCAAATCGTGGCTTGAAGCAATAGAGGGATGATAAGGGAGGAAACAAGTGTTGAGACATGAGCAGTCACTGGTGGGCGCCCTGAATATTATGTGGTTGTGAGAGTTGTTCGCACTCTTGATATTCCCATATGCTTTACCAACTTAAATTAAAAAATGATTATTTAATATGTGCAGTTCTTCCGCTGACCTTTGAGAGAGCAAGCACAATGGCCTTCCACATTAGAAGAGTGTCTCATGGTTGCATCTGTATCTCTGCAAGGCCCTTCTGTCCCATCCCTGTCACCTGGCCCTGCTTCTCCTCCATCCTGGAGTTAGGGCCAGGCTCAGCTTCTTCCCAGGCTGCAGCAGAACCCTTGGAGAACTCAGTTTTTCTGGGGTGTCTCAAAGACAGGAATGTGGTGTTGGTGGGAAAGGATGAGCAGCTGCTGCTGCGCACTCCTTAGAGTGCTTGGACATACTAAGAATCTTACAACTCTTTTAATTACTGTGCCAACACCAAATACCAGGCCCTGTGCTGGGTTCCAGGGATGCAGGTGAAAAACAGGCAGTTCCAGCTGCTGTCGTCCCTCCCCTGAATCCTACACCTGCTCCCTGTGGGGAGCTCTGAAGCAGGTTTGCCTCTGGGTACAGCATAGCCCCATGTGATCCTGGGACACGTCATGAGCACAGTGATGGTTCAAGTACCTGCTGAAGTGTTTTACTCTTGGGGGTCCTGGGAGACAGGAGTCTGATCTTGCTCTGGGTATTGCACTAAGTAGATGACTGGTCGTGGTAATGCCTGGCTCTGTGCTATTCCTTTACTGTGAGCATGGGGTCTCGGGGTTTCTGACAGCCTGCTTTAAATGGGAATAAAATCCGACTTACTCATTAGCATCAATGACAGATGGTCTGCAAATCTTGACTACCCTAAGTAACACCAAGTAAGAATGATACACTTGTTTGTGAAGGATTTCATACTTGGAGCTGTCACATCATGTCAGTTTTTTACCTCTGCAATATCTCTCCCATCCATCAATTTCTTCCTTCCCATCTCTACTGTCCTAGTTCAATCCTTCATTATCTCCTGCCTAAGATTCTTGCATCTGCTTTCTTACTAGTTTCTCTGTTCCTATTCTTGCTGCCTTTGAAATCATTCCACACAATGTTGCAGGATTAATCTTCTTAAAGTATCGCTCAGATCCAGTCACTCCCTGCCTCAGAAACGTTTTGTGATTTCTTCCCTCTGTCTATGAAATTAAGAAAACACTCTTCCAGCCTGGCACAAGATAGGGCCCTCCCCAGCTCCACCAGATGGCCTCAACTTCTCTCCCTGCATTTTTCCCACATTCACATTCACACACCTGACCCTTCATCCAGAACGGGTGCGGCCGTTCTGAAAACTTGCCCTATATTTGGCTGCTTCTCTGCTTTTGCTTCTCTTGGTCTTCTGGCTGGGAGGCCCTTTCTTGAAATATTCATCGGATGGAGTCCTACCTCTCCCTCAGGACCTAGATGAAATGCATCCTCAATCATAAAGCCTTCCCTACCCTCACAATGGGATATCATCACCCCTACCATGAGCCACCATAGCAGGTACTTGATCCTTTCTTATGACAGTTGTCATAATTAGTCTTGAGTGCCTCTTTGGATAACAAGCTCATGAGGGCAGGGACTTACATCAGGCACTCATGTCTGTTGACTCTGGTGATGAGCTCACCCAGCTGTGCATTCCTGGCCTTAGTACATAACAGAGGACCTTGTATGGGAAACTAGAACTGAGATCCCTTAGGTAATCTACCAGTGTGATGATAAGCCAGTAGAAATTCACACATTGCATATGTGTTTGTCAATTATTATAGTGTACACTGTATGAATAGAAATCCAATTTACTCTAAGAAGGACCTTGGGTGGATGTTGGGGTAGAGATGGCTAAGCTACTGCTTAGGATGCCCACACCTCATGCTGGAGTGCCTGGGATGGAGTGCTGCTTCTTCTGATCCTACTTCCTGCTAATGTGCACGCTAGGAGGCAGCAGGTGGTGGCTCAAGAAATTGGGTCCCTGCCACCCATGTGGGAGACCCAGATGAAGTTCCAGGCTTCTGGCTTTGGTTTGGCCCAACCCTGGCTGTTGTGGGTATTTGGGGAGTAAACCAGCAGATGGAAGATCTCTCATTCTCAATCTCTCATTTCTCTCTTTTGAATAAAATTAAGAAAAATAAGCTTTATTAAAAAAGAGATTTCTTGGCCGGCGCCGTGGCTCAATAGGCTAATCCTCCGCCTTGCAGCGCTGGCATACCAGGTTCTAGTCCCGCTCGGGGCGCTGGATTCTGTTCCGGTTGCCCCTCTTCCAGGCCAGCTCTCTGCTATGGCCCAGGAAGGCAGTGGAGGATGGCCCAAGTGCTTGGGCCCTGCACCCCATGGGAGACCAGGAGAAGCACCTGGCTCCTGCCATCGGATCAGCGCAGTGCGCCGGCTGCAGCGCACTGGCCGCGGCGGCCATTGGAGGGTGAACCAACGGCAAAGGAAGACCTTTCTCTCTGTCTCTCTCTCTCACTGTCCACTCTGCCTGTTAAAAAAAAAGAGATTTCTTGGAAGAACATGAGTTTTCAGAATTAAAGAAAAACATGAAGGAGCCAGCAAAACTTTAAGGCCTGGAACCAACAGCTCTGGGTGTTGCGGCGATGCTGTTTTCATCTCACCTTGATTTCTCTCTGGGAGTTAACTCTAAGGTAAGGATTGGGGAGAGAGATGGGAAAGGATACAGAAGTATGGGACAACTCATCTGGCTCATACATGATCAAATAAGGCGGTTCAGTGGATGACCAATCTCAGTTGCAATGCTTTTTGCCCAGACTCTGAGCTTTATCAGATAACCTCCAGAGTCCCTAACTATGTCCCTTGGCTCCTGCAGAGAAAGCAGACCTGTGGGGAGCAACTGGGAGCAACTCGGACTAGACTAAGTTACTGGAATTAAGACTTATTCTATGCATCTGCTCTCCCACAATATGGCGCTGAGAAGGGAGAAACAGCTTCTACACAGCTGCCTCCAGTTCAACCAATAAGCAGCAGGACCTGCTCCTGATTGCAGGAGAGCAGTGTACTCGGCATGTGGGTAGCAGAGTTGGGATTGGCGGAAGAGGACTATAAAGGAGGAGAGAGACAACATGCACCAGGAACATCTAAGGGGAACATCTATCTGAAGGAACACCTGTGCAGCCCCCGAGAGAGCCGGCCGGCGGTGTGCCGCTCCCCCGCGGAAGTGGGGAATGTGGCAGGGGTAACCGCCCTTCCACGGAGGTGGAAGGGACGGCAGCCAACCCGGGAAGAACCAGCAGCAAACCCGGGGAGGGCCGAGCAGACAAAAGAACAGCGCAGGGTCCTGTGTCGTTCCTCCACGAAGAGGGGGAGCGACACAGACCCACAGGAGAAGCCTGTCTGTTCCTTTTTCACGGATAGGAGAGTGGCAATGCTATGGTCTCAATGCTTGTGTCCCCCCTAAATTCAAATGGTGGCATTCATCCCCAGGGTGATGGTATTAGGACATGGGGCCCTTTGAAGGTGAGTAGGCCTTGAGGGTGGAGCCCTCATGAACAATGAGTGCCTCATAGAAGATCCAGAGAGCTAGCTTGCCTCTCCCACCATGTGAGCACACAGCAAGAAGGTGGCAATCTGTGAACCAGGAAACGGGCCCTCCCCAGTCATTAAATCTGCAGGTGTCTTGATCTTGGACTTCCCAGCATCAAGAACTGCAAGCGGTAAATTTCTGTTGCTCATAAGCTGTCCTGTTTATGGAATCTTGTTCTAGGAGCCTGACTAGACTAAGTCAAGGAGGCTCAGAAGGAACAAGTAGCAGAGCTCTTGGGCTGGAGCTGGAGCTGGAGCTGGAGCTGGAGGTGGCCAGTTATCTTTTTTTTTTTTTTTTTAAGATTTATTTATTTATTTGAGAGACAGAGTTACAGAGAGGCAGAGGCAGAGACAGAGAGAGAGAGTGAGAGAGAGAGGGGGTCTTCCATCTGCTGGTTCACTCCCCAGGTGGTCGCAGCAGCTGAACTGTGCCAATCCAAAGCCAGGAGCCAGGAGTTTCTTCTAGGTCTCCCATGTGGGTGCAGGGGCCCAAAGACTTGGGCCATCCTCTGCTGCTTTCCCAGGCCGTAGTAGAGAGCTGGATCAGAAGAGGAGCAGCCAGGACTCGAACTGGTGTCCATATGGGATGCTGGCACTGTGGGTGGTGGCTTTACCCGCTACAGGTGGCCAGTTATGATGGTGGAAGCCAGCGGGGGCGAGAGGGAAGGGAAGTGAATGACTAAGCTGAAGAAAGGTTACAGTTCTAGACTAATTTTGGCTCTGACATGACACATTAGAAGATGAGCCTTTTAATGAATAGGAATTGATAAAAATGTCCTGGTTGCCAGAGCAATTAGATCACTTGAGAGAACTTACAAGAATAACTGAAGAAGCAGGTAATGAGAGATACAGGAATCCGTAGTCTAGGACTGATGATAAGAAACATCCGCCTACCAGAGGTAACCTGAATATTTAACGTTGTGAGTCTATAAATATTTAACCACATTCAAATATTTAGCTACTAAAATTGCCTCTCTAAAAATATGAGATTTTTCTGAAAACAGTACCATTTTTTTCTGAGGTCCAAGCAATTTTTCCAGTCTAAGCAATTCATTTAAGAAATCATTTTTGACAACTTATCAATGATTACAGAATCCAGCCCAGCGCATGGTGGGACCCCCTTCTGATACACTGATCAGACAGCATGTGATGAGAGCCCTGCTCTGGCTATCTCTCATCACACACAGGATGTCAGAAAGCCTCTCCCAGCTTCTTGACATTTACAGAGCATATCTTTTCCTTGTTCTCCCCACGGGAGTCTTGCCACACTCACCTCTGGGAAGAATTGTGTCCCAGTGTAGACATTACTCATAGAAACACTGAGGAAACAGTTAACGACAACAGTAGCAGCGATCACAGCTTATGGAAGGAGTTGGGCATTCGTGAAGGGGCTGGTGGGGTGAGCCAATCCCCACAGACACATCCTGGGGCAGATCAGGGCCTGGAAATGGACTACGTGAACCTTCATCCCAGGACCATCTGTGCCCACAGAGCCTTTGGGAGGCCTTTGCCTACTTGGATCGGGTTCCCAAGGTTGACTGTTCTTGGCTCCACACACTCTTTGAGGGCATTGCCTTCTCTTGTAACACTTTCTCTCACTTCGAGGGAAGAGCCTCCACGTAGCTCTCAAGGAAGAAGAAAGGTCCTTGGTAAGCCTCCGCCTGTCCCTATTAATTCTACCACCCTTGCCTACATCTCTAATATCCCCACTCTGGTTCTTGTCATGGGCTCCTTGATTTCCAAACGAAGCCACCTTAAGCTCCTCTTGCTCTATTACTTGATAAATGGTTATCTGAGCTGCACCATGAGTCTGTCTGCTACTTAGAAGTGCTCAGGGAATTAATGCCCTTTTAAGATATAGAGGAGACAATTGTGCTCATGTGGTGAAGTGTGAGTGAAGGGGCATTTATGACAACCTCTGCAGTAATAATGTTAGCAGCTAACAACTAGTGAGTCTCAGGTCCCTTATATATCACACCTCGAATCACCACAATGACCCTGTAAAGTAGATAGTAGCATATCCATTTTACAATTGGGCCCAGAATTCTGAATCGTGCTTTCCTGAGAGGTGTTCAACCGCTGTCATTGAAAGGGAGAGGATCGAAGGTGGCCTGCCACAGAGTAACAATAAGCACATGGACTGACAAGCCTGGGGCTATTATACACACTAGGTTCTCTTCTGAAGGCTGTTTAGGGGCAACCCAATGGAGTGTGATAGCAACACATGCACTTATCCATCAAGGTACAGAGGAGGTCTGCCCAAGGCCACACTGGAAACGTGTGTCAGAGTTGGAATCAGGTCCTGGTCATTTGATTCTACATAGCCATGGGCAGGTCCCTTGGGGATAGTGGCTAGAAATTAGGTAGAGGGAGTGGGGAAGTCTCCCCTCCTCATGGGATGCCAACAAGTAGAGATGCTACATCACAGAGGGATGCAGCCATAGCCACAGCACTTGGCGTAATAGCTCAGTTACTGACAACCTTGGTGAGTGTGAGTTTGATGAAATGAAATTGAGTTGGGATGAGGCATTGTGGCAATCTTGTTCTTCCAAACACACTGGCCTCTGAGCTACATTTTCAGTTAATCTGCCATTATCTTAAATTGTGGATCTCGGGGCCCACATTGTGGCATAGTGGGTTAAGCTGCTGCCTTTGACACTGGCATCCCCTATGGACTCCAGTTTGAGTCTAGGCTGCTTCACTTCTAATCCAGCTCCCGCTAATGTGCCTGGAAAAGCAGAGGAAGATGGCCCATATGTATGGGCCCCTGCTATCCATGTGGGAGACTTGGAGGAAGCTTCTGGCTCCTGGCTTTGGCCTAGCTGAGACCTGGTGGCTGCAGCCATCTGAGGAGTGAACCAGCAGATGGAAGATTCTCTCTCTCTCTCTCTCTCTCTCTCTCTCTCTCTCTCTCTGTCTCTGCAACTCTGCCTTTCAAATAAATAAAAATATCTTTAAAATAAAGTCACAAATCCCAGAAGACAGCTTGCTGCTTAATCTTACAGCTCTATGTTCTTTCTCTGAAATCTTGTCCTCACTTTTAAACCTCCTGATCTTTGAGGCCCAGCTGAAAATGTTTCCTGTAATCTGACAGCATTTGTTAGATGTCAAATGTTTGTATATTTTGATTGAACAATTTCACTTCTAGGATTTTAAATGAGAAAAATAAAGTATGGATGCAAGTATCTACATTTAAAGATGTTTACTGTACCTTTTCTTGAAATGTCAAGAACTAGAAACAACCCAAATGTCATTTAGAGGGAAGGGTAAAATAAATTATGATACTTTCTCAATGCAATACAATGCAGTGGTTTGGGGGGAAACAAAAGAGAGAGATTGATATACCCAAGAAAGGTGTTCAAGATAAATAAAATAAAGACCAGGCTCAAAAACAGTATGGGCTTTATGAACACATTTTCCTTTTTTTAGGTCTAAATTATTTTTTATTTTGCATATATGTATACCATCATAGTCAACAGCAAAATGTGTTTTTTAGATATTTTGGTTACACAAAGATGTAGCAATAACATTTTTGTCTTTTATTCAGTTTTAGTAGATACCCTTGAGGTTAATTTTCAAAGAAAATTAAAACAATCAGTATTTACATCATTCAAGAGCAAGTCACTTTCCCTGATTCTACTAAGCAGGAGTTACAACTTTTAATAATTGTTAATCCCTATAGACATTATTCAGGTTAACCAGCTACTGTTTCTTTTTTTTTTCTTGTTCTTTTTTTTTTTTAACCTAGAAACCTTTTATTTAAGAAATGCAAACTTCTTGCCTTTCATATATACAAATTTAGGAACATAATGATTCTTCCCACCCTACCCTCTTACCCACCCATCCTCTCACCCTTCTTCCTCCTTCCTCTCCTATTTTCATCCTTATTTTTTTACAAAGATCTACTTTCAGTTAACTTTATACTCATAAGATAAACCCTACACTAAGTAAAGAGTTCAACAAATAGTATGAAAAAAAATACTTTCTTCAACAGTTGAGACAAAGGCTGTTCAAAATCATGGTTTCTTGGGGCTGGTGCTATGGCGCAGTGGATTAACACCCTGGCCTGAAGTGCCTGCATCCCATATGGGCGCTGGTTCGAGACCCGGCTGCTCCACTTCTGATCCAGCTCTCTGCCATGGCCTGGGAAAGCAGAAGATGGCCCAAGTCCTTGGGCCCATGCACCCGCTTGGGAGACCCAGAAGAAGCTCCAGCTCCCGGATTCGGATTGGCACAGCTCTGGCTGTTGCGATCAATTGCAGAGTGAACCATTGGATGGAAAACCTCTCTCTCTCTCTCTCTCTCTCACTCTGTCTCTCCTCTCTCTGTGTAACTCTTTCAAATAAATAAATAAATCTTAAAAAAAAAAAAACTGAAATCATAGTATCTCAAAGTGTCAATTTCACTTCTGTAGACTACCTTTTAGGTACCCTGTTGGTTACCACAGATCAGGGAGAACATATGGAATTTGTCTTTTTATGACTGGCTTATTTCACTAAGTATAATGGTTTCCAGTTGCATCCATTTTGTTGCAAACAAAAGGATTTATTTTTATTTTTATTTTTTGACAGGCAGAGTGGACAGTGAGAGAGAGAGACAGAGAGAAAGGTCTTCCTTTTGCCGTTGGTTCACCCTTCAATGGCTGCCGCGGCCGGCGCGCTGCGCCGGCACACCGCGCTGATCCAATGGAAGAAGCCAGGTGCTTCTCCTGGTCTCCCATGGGGTGCAGGGCCCAAGCACTTGGGCAATCCTCCACTGCACTCCCTGGCCACAGCAGAGAGCTGGCCTGGAAGAGGGGCAACCGGGACAGAATCCGGCGCCCCGACAAGGACTAGAACCCGGTATGCCGGCGCCGCTAGGCGGAGGATTAGCCTATTGAGCTGCGGCACCGGCGTGCGATTTATTTTTAAAAAAGATTTATTTATTTGAAAGGCAGAGAGATCTAGAAAGAGGATGAGAGAGAGAGAGGAAGAGAGAGAGAGGTCAATTTTCCATCTGCCGGTTCATTTCCCAAATGGTCACAACAGCTAGGGCTGGGTTGGGACGAAGCCAGGAGCCATGAACTTCATTTGGGTCTCCCAAGTGGATGCCAGGAGCCCAAGCACTTGGGCCGTCTTCCTCTGCCTTCTCAGGCACATTAACAGGCATGGGAAGTGGAGAAACCAGGACGCGAACCAGCACTTCGATATGGGGTGCCAGTGTAGCGAGCAGTGGCTTAACCCACTGTGCTGTGACACTGACTCATGTGATTCATTTTTGTATAAGAAACATACGAAATTGCTGTTTCTGACTGTTTTCTGCCCATGAAAGCAGTGGTTGTGTACATAAAGTCCAGACTGCTGTCTCCTGCACATTCAGCACAGTGCCAAGCTCCCGGCTGAACCAACTAGAATTGATTTCACGTTGGCTTTTGCTATTTAGAAATAGGCTGGTTTGCTGTCTCTTACAAGCATCCTTAAATTTATTCACAGTGTTAATACGATTTGCAGGATAATTTATACTCCCATTTGGTAAATATAGTTCAGGTGTGTGTATAATGGGACAATTATTGATATGTTTGTGCAGAGAGAAAGAGATTGAAAATGGGGCTTCAAGATGAATTCTAGAAGCAGTACAGCTTCTGACTGCAAGGAAAAATAGGCAAACCTTTAATTCTTTCTGGTTCTTGATTTCTTTTTAAGACTTGTCAGCTAAAGAGAGTGAGGAGGCTTGAACCAAGGCCAATGTAATTTTTTCCAACCAAAGGCAGCCTTCAAAATGCCTGGCTCACAGCGAGAACGCTGACGGCAGGGTTGGATGGGGCTGACTGTTCGTCCGCGTGTGACTTCTTTACAGACGCCCGTTTGTCTGGAGGGATTGTCCACGTTTCTCGGTTAAGGATTTGCCCTTCATTCTTTTCTGCATTACAAACAAGTGTGATATTACATTTGGGTGATTGCTGGTCTCACATTTTCCATGGGCTCAGATAAGAGCTCCCTTTTTTGAATACAAGAAAATATTTCGGGTGGCCAGTTTGCTGTTGGGGGAAAAAAAAAGTCAAATATGCAAACTTGGGAACCCAGACAAGCACTTTCCTTTTTACAGGAAAGTGCATGTTTGAAGAAGAGAGTGCCAGCTCCTCCCAGGTGGCACATTCACCTTTGGGAGACAAACACGAGTCACAAGAGTGATGGGAGCAGAGGGTGGGTCCCTGAAATCTCCCCCTGCTGTGCCTGGACAGAACCCATCCCTCTGCCAGTCCTGCAGGCGATCCGCTTGGCAGCACATGGGGACAGGTGGGGTCAATGCTGAGAAACAGAATGGTATTTCAGCTCTGAACAGGAATCCTAAGTCATTTTTAAATATCAGAATCAGAGGAAGTTAAAACATTATACCAAGAGGGATCTCAGTAGAGATTGCCTAGTTTCCCAAAGTTCTGCAAAATATTTTTCAGGGTTCAAAAATAATGAGGA
Source organism: Oryctolagus cuniculus (assembly GCF_964237555.1). Taxonomy (NCBI): domain Eukaryota; kingdom Metazoa; phylum Chordata; class Mammalia; order Lagomorpha; family Leporidae; genus Oryctolagus; species Oryctolagus cuniculus. Next base: position 60,054,777 of record NC_091440.1, on the reverse strand, counting down.
GGGGCCAGTGTTGTGGCACAGTGAGTTAAGTTGCCACTTGAGTCACCTGCATCCCATATTGGAATGCAGGTTTGAGTTCTGGCTGCTTTGCTTCCAAACTAGCTCCCAGCCAATGCATCTGGGAAGGCAGAAGATGGCTCAATGCTTGGATCCCTGTCACCCATGTAGGAGACCTAGTTGGAGTTCCAGGCTTCTGCCTTTAGCCTGGCCCAGTCTTGGTTGTTGTGGCCATTTGGGGAGGGAACCAGCAGCTAGTATATCTCTTTCTCTTTCTCCCTTACAAATAGATAAAACAAATCTTTAAAAACATTGCAATAAGGAGGAGGTGTTCTGTGGTCATCTAAGTTTGGGAAATGCTGGTGTGGCAAACACTGCAAGTGCCCTGCTATGTCCCTTTGGCCTTACCATGTCAGCACAAGAGGTGGACTTCCAGCAGCCGGAGTCTGAAGCCAGGGAGAGCTGTTTTGTCCTTACAGGATGATGGGAGCTTTCAGGGGCTGACGCCCACCATGAGCAGTCTGCAAACCGCAAACCGCAGCTGATGGTGTTAGGGGACAACGAAGGCAATCTCAGTTCTTGTCTTATGTAAAAGAGGAATTTCCATGTGGACAGGGACAAGGAGCAAAGTAGATTTATTGAGAAACCCCCTAGTGCAGCAGTCAGGAGGGGGCTCCAAGGGAGGAATGCCTGAAGGAACTTGCCAGTGTGGGGTCTTCTGTGCACAGTTTGGGTGGAGTGGAATAACAGCTAACAGGCTGGCACCGCGGCTCACTAGGCTAATCCTCCGCTTTGCGGCGCTGGCACACCGGGTTCTAGTCTTGGTCGGGGCGCCGGATTCTGTCCCAGTTGCCCCTCTTCCAGGCCAGCTCTCTGCTGTGGCCAGGGAGTGCAGTGGAGGATGGCCCAAGTCCTTGGGTCCTGCACCCCATGGGAGACCAGGAGAAGTACCTGGCTCCTGCCATCGGATCAGCGTGGTGCGCCGGCCGCAGCGCGCTGGCCGCGGTGGCCATTGGAGGGTGAACCAAGGGCACAGGAGGACCTTTCTCTCTGTCTCTCTCTCTCACTGTCCACTCTGCCTGTCAAAAAACAAAACAAAACAAAACAAAAAAACCCAGCTAACAGCCATTCAGAGGGCGGGGACAAACACACCAGAGGGCAGGAATTGTAATCCTGGCCAGCCTGCTCCTGATGAAACAAAAACCAATGGGAAGGCTGGGATAGGTAATTTTGTCTTGCTATTCTCATGCTAAAACTAGAAACTCAGAGGGTTGCTGTCAGTAATTTTGTCCTGCTAAAGGCAGCTTCTGGGGAGAACTGAGCATTTTGTCCATTCTTAAAGGAACCCGACCGAAGAGCCTATTGGCCCCGTCTAACTCCTCACAGTGTGAGCTGGTGTATAAAAACCCCAGGTCTCTAGCCATCCTGTGTGATAACTGAAATGTGTGTTCTACACTGGGTTCTGGGATTTCCCTGGAGGAACTGAGCTCCAGCGTAGCTGGCTTACATCTTCCAAGACTGCCTTCCCTTTCCTGAGGGGCTTCCTGATTGCCTTACCATGTTTCCTTCACTTCCACCCAAATCCTTGTCTCAGTGTTTGCTTTGGGAGCCCAAAGCAAGATGGCTGCATCAAGAAACATGAACAGATTTCTTTACTATAGAACCGGCCAGAGTCTTTCATGTGCTAATGTGTTTTGTGAATACCCAAAAGGGGCATTAAGTCTGCCCCTTTTGTATTTCCTGAATACATGACTACAAAACCAGACACTCCTCCACCCTGGGCATTTCTTTTTAAAAACTATTTTTTTGAAAGGCAGAGTGGTGGGGGTACAGAAAGAGAATCTTCCATCAACTGGCTCACTCCCCAAATGGCCACAACAGATGTGTCTGGGCCAGGCAAAAGCCAGGAGCCAGAAACTCCATCCTGGTCTCCCACATGGGTGTCAGGGGCCCAAGCACTTGGGCCATCATCTGCTGCTTTTCCCAGGCACATGAGCAGGGAGTTGGGTCAGAAGCAGAGTAGCCCTCTGATATGGGATGACAGCCTTACAAGTGGTGGCTTAACCTGCTATACCACAACATCAGCCCACAGGCAAAACTTTCTGAGAACAGAATTCCAAGCAAATACTTTGGAAGATATTCCCTTTTTCTCACTGATGAGAATGTTGTCGGGCTCTACGTTTCACTAACAAGAGGATTAATCCCAGGAAAGTCAAGGATTTGTCTAAAGTGTCACAGTTGTGTCTGGCAGAACTACAAGAATTCCCGTTTCCTGCTGCCTGCTCCTTGAGTCTTTTCACTGCACCCTTTTGCATCCTTCCAGAGGGACCAGTGTCATGGTTCTGAGGTCAGAGAACATGGCATTGGGACTCAGGGTTCAGGGTTCTGACGGGGCTCCCTCACCAGCCAACTGTGCCTCTCTGCTCAGCCACTCACAGGATCCTTTGTCTCCCTTTCTACATGTCTAAAACTGGAGAGTTAAGTTGGCTGACTATTTTTTTCTTGTGATAAAAAATATATAACTGGGGCTGACACAGTGGCATAGCAGGTTAAGCCGCCTCCTGCAACGCTGGCATCCCATATGGGCACTGGTTCAAGTCCTAGCTGCTACACTTCCAATCCAGCTCCCTGCTAATACACCTGGGAAAGCAGCAGAGGATGACCCAAGTTCTTGGACATCCTGCACCCAAGGAGGCTCAGAGGAAGCTCCTGATTCCTGACTGGCCATTTGGGAAGTGAACCAGCAGATGGAAGATCTTTGTCTCTCTCCCTCTCTCTCCCTTGTAAGTCTACCTTTCAAATAAATAAATAAATAAATAAATCTTTTTAAAGAATAGAAATAACATAAAATGAATCATTTTAATGATTTTTTACATTTGCCGTTCCGAGCCATTAAGTACCATAACTATAGTCCATCTCGAGAACTTATTATCCTCCCAGACTGAAACTTGATGAAACAATGACACCTCATTCTCCTTTCTCCCCTGCTCCTGGCAACCACCCTTCTCTCTTCAGTCTCCATAAATATGACTGTTCCAAGTACTTCCTGTTGGCAGAACCATATAGTAGTGCCCTTTTGTGGTCAGCTTATTTCACTTATAATGTCTTCAAGGCACATCCAGCCTGTGGCAGGTGTCAGAATCTCATTCCTCTTTAAAGGCTAAATAATATTCCGTTGTATGTAATTAATCCATTTGTATATCTAATCATCTATCAATGGAAATTTGGGTAACTTATACCTTTTAGCTTTTGTGAATGAATGCTACTTGGAACACTAGTGCACAAAAATCTGCTAGAGCCCCCCCCCCTTTTAAGATTTATTTATTTATTTGAAAGACAGAGTTACAGAGAGAGGTAGATACAGAGAGAGAGGTCTTCCATCCGCTGGTTCACTCCCCTGATGGCCGCAACGGCCAGAGCTGCACCGATCTGAAGCCAGGACCCAGGAACTTCTTCCGGGTCTCCCATGCGGGTGCAGGGGCCCAAGGACTTGGGCCATCTTCTACTGCTATCCCAGGCATAGCAGAGAGCTGGATCTGAAGAGGAGCAGCCGGGGCTAGAACTGGCGCCCATATGGGATGCTGGTGCTTCAGGCCAGGGCTTTAACCCACTGAGCCACAGCTCTGGCCCTGAGAGCCCCTGTTTTCAGTTCTGTTTTGTATGTATACCTACACATGGAATTCCTGGAGGATAGTAATTTTGTGTTTAAGTTTTTGAGGTCCTGCTATACGGTTTTCTGTAGTGGTTGCACTATTTTACATTTCAATCAGCAATGCACAAGGGTTCTAATTTCTCCTCACCCTCTCCAACACATGCTAATTTCTGTGTTTTTGATAATAGCCATCCAAATGGGTTTGGAGTGACATGTCACTCTCTAATGATCAGTAACGTGAGCATCTTTTCCTGTGCTTATTAGCCATCTGTACATCTTTGCAGAATTGTCTACTCAAGTCCTTTGCCCATGTTTATATTGGGTTTTTTGATGTTGTTGAGTTATAGGAGTTCTATATATGCTGTGAATATTAATCTCTGTTAGCTGATTTTAAAGGTTTTTTCCTATCTTAAAAGGCACACATCTTAAAGACCATATCAACTGTTGAGTCAGTAACACTCATGCTTAATCATAGCTGGCCTACCACCTAGTTAGTCAGACTCTAATCCCCAGAGTGGCAGCATCAGCATCCACAGGGATCTTGTTAGAAATGCAGACGCTTGGGCCCCACCCCCGACCTCCTGAGTCACAGCCTGCACGTGTACAAAGCTCTCTGACGCTGATGCTCAAGAGCCCTGTGTGGCTGTGTGTAAGATGAAACAGGCATTTGCTTTTCTCAATTCTTGATTCTAGAATCATCCCATTCTAGCCTTCTTGCCCTTTCTGCTGGTAAAGAGCAAGACCAAACAGTGCAGTTCTGATGGCACAGGTCATGCGTCTGTGGCTCTTCTTAACCCTGACATGCTGAGATGGATGTTTTTCTCCAGGGTTGAATCAGATTAATCCATATGTCTACATCTTTTTCTTTCTATTTTTCTTCTTTTCCCTTCTCTCAGCTCCAAAAATAAATGTAGCCAGTGGCTGTACCTTCTGTTTCTTTCTAGAAAAAAAAAAACCACCCAGGAACAGAGTCCCACGCTGGTTTTCCGTGGCCCATCTGACACTATATTTTATTTCTTAGCTGTTTGGTGGAAATTGCTTGTAGGCAATTCCCTTCTTAACCTCCAGCTGGGGCTTTGTGCAGCTGAGGTGGTTATTATCTCAGCAAGTTAGTGACATCAATCCATCCCTTCTCCTGTGGGATTGAGGGCCTGTAATGAGAACACTCCCTGAGTGTCCTCTTCTGAGTGTCCTGGGGCAGGTGCAGTAGGCAAGGTCAAGACCTGCCCAACCCACTCAGCACAAGAACACTTTGAATCAGTGACACCTACGTATGTCAACTGATCATTAGCCTTGAAGAATACCTTTGGCTCAGGTGGATCTCTGAAAACGATGATAAGGAATATGATACCTCTCCTAATAGACATATTCACCTTGAACTTGGGGCTGGCTGATTATTGTGTTCTCTTATGGAAAATCTTTTCATGGCTTACTGAACATAGCTGCTACTCAGTCTAAGTTGCCTTTTAGTAACGTGAGCATTAGGGGCCAGTGTTGTGGTATAGAGGGCTAAGTTGCCACCTGTGATGCCAGCATCCCATGTAAAGCACCTGTTTGATTCCCTGCTGGTCTACTTCCCATCCAGCTCTGTACTAATTCTCTTAGGAAAGCAGCAGAAGATGGCTCAAGTACTACTTGTTCCCTGCCACCCAAGTGGAGGACCTGGATGGGATCTCAGGCTCCTGGCTTTGGCCTGGCCCAGATCTGGGTGTTGTGGCCATTTTGGGAGTCCTCACTGAGGACAGAAGATGAAATGAACAGAAGGACCTGGGACCTGGACGACATTGCTGAGCTGCTGGATCAACACACCCTCAGATCCTGAGCTGCAGGCTCTCAGTTTTGTGAGACAGTCAATTGCCTTGTTACTTAAGTCAGCTTCCATTAGAATTTTTATTTCTGGCAGCCAAAGACATTGTAAGAGATAAAAGGGGGAAATATGGACAGTTTCCTCAAATTCCAGTCCTTTGGGTTTAGTATGTGGTGTTGGAGGTTCATGAAGGAAACCAGATCTATATTCCAAAATGTACAGACACATTCTAAAGCTGAATATAAATTAAATATAACTTTTCATGTTTACTTACATTTTAGACTACTGACCCCATGACTTTGCTTTGCTAATGCAGAGAATTGAGAGCTGGCTATTTTATATCCGCTGAACTATGCACTTTTCAGGTGTAGAGGCATAATCCTGTATCTATAACTTCCATCTCAGTCCATTCCATTTGAGTCTGGCTGTGGGCCCATTCATGATGTGGGCTCGCAGCTCATATTGTGGGCTTAAGAATCACAATAACCACAAAATACATTTTGAGTCCATTAATTTGGGGATAGGTGAAAATTGATTTGTAAAAGGAAAGTCTTTAACATTAAATGTTGGTTATTTTCTCAACAGTTGATTCATGCATATGATGTGCTATTGGAAGGCACAAGAGGATATATAATAAAAAACAAGTCTTCCCATTACCCTAGGCTCCAGCCACCCAGCCCCTGTTCCCCGAGACAATTGCTGACACTGTGTATGAAAGGAAAGCCTATCTCCCTAATCCACTCAGGTCTCAGGTCAGCCCCGGAGTTGTGCCTGGCAGGTACCTATGATATTCTGGAGAAGCTGGCGAGAGCCCTGGATGGAAGCTCACAGAGATGTGCTCTGGCCCCGCTGTCAGAGTGCAGCTGAGCCACTAATCTTGAGTAGATCACTGGGACTTTTTCAGCTTCAGCTGCCTCACCCTCAGGATGGGGTATTAAAGCCAGTTACCCTGCTCTCCTCGTGTGGTCTGCTAAACTTTGTATAAAATGTAATAATAAGAACTACCTGGAAAACAGCAGTTGAAGGAAGACAAGTGAAAACAGTTTACCCCATGGGGGGTCCAAGAATGGGTTAACTCTTTTCTTTCTTCCTTTTTTTTTTTTTTAGATTTTTAATTTATTTATTTGAAAGCCAGAGTCACACAGAGAGAGAAGAAGAGGCAGAGAGAGAGAGAGGTCTTCCATCCGCAGGTTCACTCCCCAGAAGGCCGCAACAGCTGGAGCTGCACCTATCTCAAGCCAGGAGCCAGGAGCTTCTGCTGGGTCTCCCACATGGGTACAGGAGCCCAAGGACTTGGGCCATCTTCTCCTGCTTTCCCCGGCTCATAGCCTTGGTGTTGTTGGCCTGCCTCTTCTTCAGGTCCTTCTTGTGCTTCTTGGCAAAATGCATGTTCCTCAGGAACTTGGGGTCTACTCCCTTAAGAAATTCATATTTTTGTGATTGGGGTTTCTTGATGCCATTTCTGTGCCATTCTTGAGACTGGTTGTGTGTCATGTGGCTCTTGGACTTGGCCAAGTCTGCACTGTAACCCATAACTCCCAAAGCAACTCAGGATAAACATTTTCTTTTACATTTTTAGCATTCTGTTTAATGCCTCAATAATTTCTGCAAATGCACAAATAAAGGATTATGGAATCTATTGTCAACAAGTTCTAATTAGTTGGCTCCAATATTTTGACCCCTTTTGACGTCCAGGAAGCATTAGGATTTAGATAGATTTTTTTCCCCTACCATTCTAGGCACTGAGTGATTTTGTTGGCACTTCACTGCCAAGGCAAAAGATAGAAAAGCAGGACCAGGCTTGCTTGATTCCTGGCTGGTGGTTGTCTTCTGGAACAGCATGGCGGTCACGGTCAACCTGAGAGGGCAGGTAAGCACCTGCAATCAGTTTTCTGGTGCTGGGACTTTGAGTTGCTCTTCTAGGTATGTAGCTGGTGCATGGATGGGTGCATGCTTGGTAGGGCAGTGTGGGCAGCAGGACAGGCTCCACTTGGGGGCACAGAATGGCGCTTGAGGACTCCTCACGCTTGGCTTGAATTCTTACAAGCAAGTCTTCAGTGGGGAGGAATTACAACCAGCTTCTGTTTAAACTGGGGCTTTTAGGAACATGCAGATTTGCAGGCTGAGCTGTGGGCAGCTGAACAGGCAGCACCCCAAGCCACCAGGGCACAGCTTGGTTAGGAAAATGAGGGCTGACCAGCTTGGAAAAAGCCAGCATTGTGAGTACCCCTTTGCAGGCTGCTGCTGGAGCCCCACGGCAGGAAGGGGGATCCTGTCGGAGCGGCGGGTTGTATTGACTCTGGCAGATCCTTTGGTGAAGCCGTGCTGAGCCGCATCTGGGGTGCTGTCCGCTATGAAAGGGCACTTCATCTTCTGCAGGCACTGTGCAGTGGCCCCCGGGCATTTGCGGTTCTTCTGTTTAGATTTCGAGCTGCGGAGACACTGCACCTTTGTGGAAGGCTGTGGTGGCTGAAAGAAACTGTGATTCTTTTTAATTTTATTTCACTTTTTTTTTTCCCCTGAAAACCAGACCTCTCTGATTTGGACTCAAGCCATTGCCCTAGGATTGGGCCAAGAATGTGTGGTAGCCATGGCAACTGCTCCTTCTACCTGGGAAGGATTCTTTTCTCCGAGGTAAGGCAGCCATCTGCACCTCCACACCCAACCCAGGTCTCTGCGGGCAGCTCCCAGCGTGCTCGGGTGGTCACCTCAGGGGCAGTTGAGGATGCGACCGGCCCTGTTGATGGTGCCATTCCTGTTGCTTTCCACCGTTCCCTGTCCAGGCCCAGCCCCGCACAGTGTCTGTGAATTTGGCAAAATTGGGCTTTGGCAATTTGCCCCACCGTGTTTCACAGCTTTCCCTTCTCAGTTCCAGGAAAGTCAGCAAACTTCTCCTGAAGCAGCGCAGCACAGCCACGAGCACAGGATTGCAGAACGAGCATTTCTGAGTGCGATCTGCAGCGGCCACGTGCACTAAGCACATGGCTTCTGGGAAGGGGTTTAGCCTCTCAGCCTTCTTTTAAAACTGGGCTCACAATACTTGCCTCATAGAGCTCAGGGAGGATGAAGTCAGGATTGTGTGTGTAAAGGTGTTGACTTGGTACTAGGCACGCGGTAAGAACTCACGAACAGGCTATTAGCTATCATTATTGTGTGTCGGAAGCTGTGTGCAGTTATGTTAGCAGGAAATGATACAAAGGGGGCCGGTGCTGTGGTATAGCAGGTAAGGCTGCCACCTGCAGTGCCAGCATCCCATGTGGGTGCTGGTTTGAGTCTCGGCTGCTCCCCTTCCAATCCAGCTCTCTGCAATGGCCTGGGAAAGCAGTGGAAAATGGCCCAGGTCCTTGGGCCCCTGTACCCATGTGGGAGACCCAGAGAAAGCTCCTGGCTCCTGGTTTGGGATAGGCGCAGCTCCTGCTGTTGTGGCCAACTGGGGAGTGAACCAGCAGATGGAAGACCTCTCTCTATTTCTGTGCCTCTGCCTCTCCTTCTCTCTCTGTGTAACTCTGACTTTCAAATAAATGAATAAATATTTAAAAAAAGGAAATGATAAAAAAACAGCCAGTAGACACAAAGATGGGCAGCCATGTACGTTAGTGCATCCTAGCCATAGCACTAGCATACTCAGCTGCTTCTGCACTTACCCTGGTCTTACCTAATTCTGGTTACTGGGTATCAGTTGCTCTCATGCCTGCTTTTGTAGCCCACAGTCTACCTGCATTCTGCATCCATCTTGGCTTGACCTGATTTTAGCAGCTGCTACTCTTTGTCTAATTTTTTTTTTTTCTGATTCAGATCCACTGTTGGCAAGATATAATCACCAGAGAAGGGTTTCTTCTGTTCCTGTGGTTTGACATGCCTAGGAATGAAGCTCTTGTTCTAGATCCACGTGTCTATCTTAGCAACTCTCCAAACAAGTCTTGCTGATTCTCTTCTTTCAGACCATTCATTCCCCAGTGGGCATGATGGAAGAGCTCAGGACCATGTCTCAGCATAAGGCTACAACCCTTGGGAGCTGCCTTCTTCCTGTCCTACAGTTAAGGTCACCCAGGCACAAAGCAGATCTCTTCCAGCCACACTGAACCTGCCCCTCTTGCCTGATGGAATTTCCATGTAGTTCTGGGAATGCTTATAGAAATTCCAGTCTTCTCATCGAAAGGCTGCTTATAGGTTGATGTCTTTGATCCAACTGGGGTGAGAGCCAGATCTCATTTCACAGATACCCATGGACCAAGTGAAGAGATGAACCAACCACAGTAGCAGAAACAAGGCCAAAAGTTCATTTAAATGGCAGCACAGTCATCTGCCATTGTATTACTGCATAGATTTATGTTATGAAATACAAGAGCCACCAATCACTTGCAGATATTAAGTTCTTGTCTGAATTGAGACATGCTATATGTATAAACTATATACTTCATCTTGAAAACCTGTTACAAAAAGTAAATTACCTAATTAATATTCTCATATTGACTACCTGTTGAAATAGCAATATTCTGGATATATCAGGTTAAATAAATCTACTGTTGACACAAATTTCATCTGTTTCTTTTTACTTTTTTAATATGGCTACTATAAAAATTTCAATGATGCCGCTGACTCACACGTGTGGCTTATATCATATTTCTACTGTTATCTGTCAGCAAAAAGGATCAAGGAAAATAGATATGGTTTTAATCAGAAAGGAATTTTATACAAGGATTTTGGTGTTTGTGAAACTACTGAAAAGGCTGAAGGTGGGAGAAAAATCAGTAGGTGGAAGAGATCTCTTTGGCTTTCAGGGTGACAACTAGCTTAAAGAGTGTTAGGAAGTTACTGCTCAGTGCAGGGGTCAGAAAATTCCAAGAAAATGTTGCTGATATCCCAGCTCCCCACAACACCCAAGTGGATGGCTGGCACAAGGGTTTAGCTGGTCTCTGCAAACATTTGGATCTGATGTGCCCGTGTGCCTACTATGGCTGCTGGAGGAAGAGTTAAAAGGTTCTGCTTTCCTTCTGCCTTCCAAATCTCTTGCAAACACATCCCCTGGGCAGAGTTAAAGTCATATCCAAGATCCTTGATGCTGTATGGGACCCAGTCTTGCAGTCCCTATGATATGCAGGAGAAAGGAGTGTATGCTGAGTGTTGAAAATAAAGACAAAAATTCCAAAACAAAACAAAACAAAACAAAACAAAAAAGGCCTCAATATTCAGCATACTCCTCAAGGAGAATTATATTCATCTTGGGGCCGTGAACATTGCCTGGCATCTAATAGGCATTCAATCAGTGAATATTGCAAAAACTGTGTGTGTTTTTGTTTATGTTGTTTCTTCTGTTTTGCTATTGTAGATAATGCTGAAATTGACATTTTCAAATAGGCCTCTTTTTTTTTTTATATATTTTCTAGGCATAGACATTCAGGAGTGGGATTGCTGAGAATTATGGTTGCTTAGTTTGGCCATACTGCTTTCCAAGTCTATAACCACACACGTATTATGTATTCAAGAATTATATAGAGAGGATGACTTCACAACATTACCAATCCTGTGCATAATCATTTGCTTATTTTTGTTCCAATTTAGTGCATGTAGGGTGAGCACAGTTTTCTTTGGATTGGGTTCTGGTTGAGAAAGTTATCAAAGGGATTAGAGATGGGGCTGACTGAGTCAGTGGCAGAAGTCATGATTTCTTTCATCATGGAAGGCTTTCAGCTGCCAAGAACTTTGTCCAGTTTAAGCCTTCCCTGCTGTTTTATGTGTTCTCCTCTTGAGATTAACTAAAAGGAATGGGAAACTTTGAATTACTGAATTCTCTCCTGCTGCTAGTGAGAGTTAAGAATAATTACACAGACATTTGACATTTGCTTCAGAGAAGGAAATATTAAATGGTAATAGCTAAATGAACCTTTTATTTTCTTCCCTGAATCTTGCTGTGTTTCCTGACAGGGCCTCACATGGTGATGGCTTATATGTTTATGAATTATATTCCAAGAACAAATAAATACTTCATTTCTCTGTAAGAGGAAGCTGAACTAGAAGCTGTGAAGACAGTTCAGTTGCCAGCCGCAGAAGGATTTGGGGCTCCTTCCCATAAAGGGGGTAAATAATATGATACCTCATAGCCTGCTGAGGAGATCAAATGATTTCCTACACAAAAAAGTGTTTATCTCTTCCCGGCGTGTGGAAGGGCTCAGTAAATGGTGGCCACTAGGACAGGTGTGAGGATCTGTGTGTTCCCCCACCTTAGCCCTGATGCTGTCGGTCACTTGTACCCTGAACCTCATTTCATTTGTATCAGCAGTAGCCAAGTGAAGAGACTACTTTATTATTATTATTATTATTATTATTATTATTTAACAGTTATAGTGAGGGAGAGAGAGACAGAGAGAAAGGTCTTCCTTCCGTCGGTTCACTCCCTAAATGGCCGCTACGGCCGGTGCTGCGCCGATCCAAAACCAGGAGCCAGGTACTTCTTCCTGGTCTCCCATGCGGGTGCAGGCACCCAAGCAGTTGGGCCATCCTCCACTTTCCTCCTGGGCCACAGCAGAGAGCTGGACTGGAAGAGGAACAGCCGGGACTAGAACCCGGCGCCCATATGGGATGCCGGTGCCGGAGGAGGAGGATTAACCAAGTGAGCCATGGTGCCAGCCCGAGTGAAGAGACTATTAACACTTAGCTGGGAAATACGGCAGAAGACATGTGGCCTTTCTGAGGTGTATGTGCAAGGAGCTTAGAGTGCCTATTTATTGAGTCACAGAATGGCTGAGCGGGCAAGGGTCTTTGACATCAGTAAGTAATTTTGTTTTAGAAATGGAGACCCAGAAAACTAAGTGAAAGACCTAAACTTTTCAAGCAAGTTAATGCCTGGCCTCAGAGTAGAAGTTGGCTCTTTGCATTCCCAGACTAGTGTCTACCTTATTCTACAAGCGTACCACACCTGACAGCTGGCCAATGTGCTCTGCATATGCCAGAGGTGGTGAGTGGGTGGGAGGTGGGATGCACACTGTCTGTAAGAATTCCTTTTCCTTGGGCCAAAAAGGGAAGGGGTGCTATTTGATAGAGGTCCACTTTCTCTGGAGCAGCAATACCCAGTCTTTCTGAGAATGAGGAGTAGTTTCTAATATTAACAGATCTCATTACCCTCCCCCCTTTCAGAATGTTATAATAGCTGCAGACTTGATATCCAACATCAAAGTATGATAATGCCAGTTACCGTAAACTTGCCAGTGCTTTACAATGAAGACATACATGCATTTGAAAAGAGATTGTACCTATATTATTCATTCACACTACAGACAAGGATCAGATGGAATTTAGACTCATAAATAGCTAGCAATAACTTCACCACCTCACTGAGTAACTTTCATGTACATTGACATGAGGGGCTGTTGGTTTTCTTGACTTTCTGAGAGTTCCCCAAAAAGAAGATGGAAATGTAGTGAAAATAAAAAGATGCAGCAGGTTAAATCATTTTGGCCCTCTCTCAAAAACGGTCCAACGCTAGCCTGTCAGCTTCAAAGAATGAGACTTGAACAACAACAAAAAAGCAAACAAAGCTCTTTCTTGTTCTTTCACATAATGCAACCATAAATTGATACCCACTTTGGAATGTTGGCCCCAACAGTCTGAAAGCCAAAGTATTCAAGGGCAGTTATGGTTCATTAACTGCAGTGAAAAAGAGTGATAGTGCTGAAGCTCCTGCAGCCAGACTTGTATGTTTTCTAATATTAGATAATATGCATATCATAGAAACAGATTTAAATTGCAAAATCCATTTTGTGTATTCTGGGGAAGGGCTAGGAAACAAGCAAAGCCAAGTTTCTGGGAGATTGTTCTGAAGGCCAAAGACCTCTGCCTCTCTCTCTCTCTTTAATTAATTCATTTATTTTGAAAGGCAGAGTTATAGAGAGGCAGAGAGAGAGAGAGAAAGGTTTTCCATAACCTGGTTCACTCCCCAAAGGGCTACAACGGGCAGAGCAGGGCCAATCCAAAGCCAGGAGCTTCTTCCGGTCTCCCACATGGGTGCAGGGGCACAAGAACTTGGGCCATCTTCCACTGCTTTCCCAGGCCTTACCTGCTATGGCACAGCGCTAGCCCCAGACCTCCGGCTCTTTAGAACAGTTTTGGAGGGACCTGCATCGTGGTGTCTGGGTAAAGCCACCACCTGCAGCGTCAGCGTACTTTATTGACCATGGTTCAAATCCTGGCTGCTCCACTTCCGATCCAGCTCCCTGCTAATGCACCTGGGAAAGAAGCAGAAGACTACCTAGGAGCTTGGGCCCTTGCACTCATATGCGAGACCTGGAAGAAGCTCCTGGCTTTAACGGGCCCAGCCAGGCCGTTGCGGCCACTTGGGGAGTGAACCAGCATAGAAAAATCTCTCTCTCTGTAACTCTACATTTTAAATAAATAAAATAAATCTTAAAACAAAAATGGTTTCAGAGCTGTCTGGGCCAGTGAACAGGACAACCTAATAGAGTGAGTAGGGTAAGAGTTCCCCTGTCTGGGGCTGTTCCCAAGTCAAGGAGGCTTTCCGTCTCCTGGAAGGACGGAGGGCGGGACTTCCGGCGAGGGCTGCCTGAGGGGTTAGTGGTTCATCCTCACAGGACAAGTAGAAAACTGGAAGCAGGAAGTCCAGCAAATCATTTCCAGGCGTTGTAAATTGACCAAAGGCAGACAACAAAGTTCCATTCTTGAAGAACTGGAGCTTCGGGTAAGAGCAACAGGAGTCTGCGGCCTTCTTGCCTGAAGCTGCTTCCGTCCCCTCCTGCCTGTCCCATAGGCCGGAGCGGTGGATTGAGAAGCGGGGCGCTGGCCCGAAGATGGGCAACTCTGCTGCCAGAAGGGACCGACTCAATTCGGGGTGTGTGTGTGTGTGTGTGTGTGTGCGCGTGTGTGCGCACGCGCGCGTGTGCGTACTGGGGCGGCTTTACAGGCTAAAAACGGAACACTCAGTTGGGAAAGAATGAGGAAAGCCTGTCACTTTGCTCCACCGTGTGTTCTCGGTTGGGGGGAGCCATGGACTAGCCAGAAATTTAATGGAGAGGAGGGACGTCTGAGAGCTCAGAAATGAGATGTTGGGGCTGCTCCTGTGGTGTAGCAGGTGAGGCTGTCGCCTGCAGTGCAGGCTTCCCATATGGACACCGGTTCGAGTCCTGGCTGCTCCTCTTCCACTTGAGCTCTCTGCTATGGCCTGGGAAGGCAGCGGAGGATGGCCCAAGACCTTGGGTCCCTGCACTCACACGGGAGGCCCGGAGGAAGCTCCTGGCTCCTGGCTTCAGATTGGCGCCGCTCTGGCCGTTTTGGCCATCTTGGGAGTGAACCAGCCGAAGGAGGGACACCCCCCACCCCCGCTCTCTAGCTCTGCCTTTCAAATAAATAGAGAAATCTTAAAAAACAAGACAAAACAAACAAACAAACAAAAAACAAGGAAGGAGATGGTGCTACAAAAGGGCTGAGTTAAATTCCCTACCTATTCCTGGCTGACTAGCAAATTATGCATGCATGAGGCAGACCCAAGAGAGCCTAGCTGAGACAGAAAACAAGGCCGATTGAGAACTGGCTGCAACTTTTTTTCCTTTTCTTTCCTCCATATTTTTAAAGAATTGTCTTATTTAATCTTTATAATAATCTTTTTAAAGCAGATTTCTTTATTTATTTGAAAGAGTTGCAGAGAGAGAGGGGGAGTTAGAAAGGGAGATCTTCCACCTGCTAGTTCACTCCTTAGATGGCTGAAACAGCCAGGACTGGGCCAGGTGGAAGCCAGGAGCCAAGAGCTTCATCCGGTCTCTCACATGGGTGGCAGGAGCCCAGACACTTGGGTCATCTTCCACTGCTTTTTCCCAGACCATAGCAGGGAGCTGAATGGGAAGTCAAGCAGCTGGGGCAAGAACTGATACCCATTTGGAGTGCTTGTGTCACAGGAGGTGGCTTTACTGCTATGCTGCAACGCAGGCCCAGTCAGGAGATTCCTGGTCCAGTGCTCTTCCTACTGCCTTGTATGTCTGACAGGAAAATCCCGAGGCCATGGTGGTGCTGGATGTCAGTTTAGCTACATACTATTTTGGGTACTTCTGTAGTGGTGATGTTGAGGCAGTGTTGCTTAGTAGAAAGGACATGGGTTTGGGTCTATCAGAATGAAGTTTTAATCCGAGTTCTTTCTCTTACTATTTGAGTGAATCTGGGTGAGCGATGTAACTACTCTGTATCTTATTTAATACTCATAAAAGCCCAGTGAAGTAGGCATTATTATCTCCATGTTCTAGCATGCAGTGAAGTGAGGACTTTTTTGAGGGGTTGGGGTGAGCACTAAAATTATAATGGCTGTAAATTGAGTACCTACTATCATATGATAGGTGTCTAATATTTTGTCGTTTTTGCTGATGATGCAGTAAAGGAATTATGGCCAGGCTGATAGAGCCAGAGAGCCTCTCTCTCCACACATGATCACCAAGATCATCATACGATGCTAGTAAAGATGCTAGAACAGGTGAGACATCTGCATGGCCCCTGTGCTGGTTTTCTGTGGCTGCTGAAGAAGTTATAAACTTAGTGACTTAAAACTTAGCTCCATAGGTCAGAGTCCAGATACAGTGTGGCATGACTGGGTCCTCCACTTTAAGTCTCATAATGCTGTAGGATGTGGACAAGGCCTGGTTTTTTTCTGGAAGCTCTGAGCATGAACCTACTTCTCAGCTCATTCAGGTTGTTGGCTAAATTAAGTTGCATATAGGGCTGAGGTCCCTGTCTCCTTCCTGGCTGTCAGTCAGAGGTCGACCCTTGCCCCTAGAGGCTGTTTGAATTCCTTCTTATATTTTCCATGTGCTCCCCTACCTTCCAGCAAAAGGGGATCTAGTTCCTTTCTTTTTTGCTTTTTCTTTTTTTTTGACAGTTAGTGAGAGAGGGAGAGACAGAGAGAAAGGTCTTCCTTTCTCCTTTGGCTCACCCCCCCCACCCCAAGTGGCCGCTGTGGCTGGCGCGTTGCGCCAACCTGAAGCCAGGAGCCAGGTGCTTCTTCCTGGTCTCCCATGCAGGTGCAGGGCCCAAGGACCTGAGCCATCTTCCACTGCCCACTGCCTTCTTGGGCCACAGCAAAGAGCTGGACTGGAAGAGGAGCAACCAGGACAGAATCTGGCGCCCCAGATCCTTTCTTGATTAGAATTTCTCCAACTTTTTTTTCTGCCGAATTTCTCTGATTCATATGATTGCATTGGGCCCACTGTATAATACAGGCCAATCTCTGTGTCTTATAATCCATAACCTTAATCACATCTTGCAAAGCCCTTCAGGCACAGGTTGTAGGGATTAGGGCATGGACATTTCAGGGGTATGTTCTGCCTACCATAGTCTTTCAATGAAGAACAGACAGAGGCAAACTTGAGATAAGAAGCAACATTCAGGTGGAACTAGAAGCAACTTTAGGGAATATAAAGTATGGGCTTGGGTTAGTATGGCAGTCTTGAGGACCTGTGCTGTTTTTTCCTCAAATAATGACTTTATTTGGGAGAAATGCCCCTCTTCATTCTCTGTGGGTTTTGTGGATTCTGTTACAGGAGTTCATCCATTTGGCCACAAGGATAAGATCCCTGACCCCAAATGGGCCAATTAGATGATCTCTATCACAGGAACTGACTCAAGCAGAGGCACACAGGCATTGAGAGTGACTGGCATTGGAAGCAGAGTTATGGTATGTCCATGTTCTGGGGAGGGGGTCATGAGTTCTGTCGTTGAGCTCATTGGTGCAGCCCTCATTTAGTCTTTCCTGGGGCCTGATTGTTCAACTCTTCCTTTGGTGCTGGGACCTACTTAGAATGCTTCCAATACATCTTTTCTGGCTTAAGTTACTCATAGTTGGTTTCTATTGCTGACGCCAAAGAATCCTGACCGATAAGCTTCCTCTGCATACCCTGGATGCCACCGTGATTACACAGAAGAACATTTATTCAGGTCTTTCATCGCAACTATGCTGGGAATTAATTACTGACACCATTTCTAATCTTTGTAATGGAGCTTCTTACCTTGAGCTGTGTCTTTTTAACACTTCCTTCATTAACCCTGATAAACCTGGAGCAGACATACAGAAAAGTATTTAATAATATGTAATGCTTCAGAAATCAGGTTACATTAAAGACATCAGCCAGAGAGGCAGAAATCACCACTACTTTTAACCTTTTATTACCTACTACCTGTGAGTTACAATCACACAATATAATTCTCATTCAAGATGATGGCCTGGATCATAAAATCTCAAGTATGAAATGTCCTCTGTTTATTTCAGAAGGCAACTGTGCGATACAACCAGTCTGCTTATTTATTTTTTATGATTCAGTGCTTTAAGGGGTTAGCCTATATTACATGGCACATTCACTCCTCCAGCATGCCTCATCCCTTGACAATGAAGGGATCAAGGAGGCCTTATAGTAGGTAAGAATTAAGATGCAAATTGCGTACAAGGCACTGACCCTTGTGTTTCTGGCATGATGAATTCAAGGGAGTGTTCTGAGCAACCCACATGCATTCAAAGGATGGCTGAAGGAAATTAGTGCTCCTCTTGCCTTGGTTGTGATCATGAGTCTTTAAAGAGGGTTTCAAGATCTGTTCTGACTGCTGGACAAGCAGCGACCCTGGGTGGACAGAAATGCAGTTGCTGTTAGGGAAAGCTTTGATGGGAAGAGTACAATATTCAGTTTGATCCTTTGTGAAGAGAGCAACCGCAAGGTCACACATCCAGTGCTCAAGTTGGTTCTTGGTGAAGATTAGGAGGCAATGAGTCTGCCTGCTGAGAGTCAACTTTGGACCCCTCAGTATGGCTCTTCACACCCCAGGAACCCAATTTTTTAAAAGAAGACATTTGGAGAAGCAATTCAGTCCCTCAGACTGCTTCCCCCTCTTAGTCAGGAGAACAATCTCTCAAAGACAATTCAGTCCAGTAATAATAGTAATTCAGGGACCATAACCACTTCCTGCATTTATATCACTTTGCCTTTCCAGAGGGACAAAACACGTTAAAGTTCCTTTCTCATTCCAGAAGGCAAGGAGCCACTGTTCCCTCTTGAGCTCCCAAGAGGCCCCCTGATGACTAACCTGAAAGGATTTGTTCCTCACAAAATCATCACCATACCTTGTGATCTTCTCAGCGCTTGTAAATGCAATATTTCATGCTACCTTCTAATGTAGAATTTTGCTTGCTTCCTCTCTCCCTCCCTCCATGCCTTCTTTTCCTTCATTCTCTTAGTAAGATTGAGCAGTTTGGATGATATGCCAGGCAGCTGCCTTTCAATTTATAAAAAGTCAGTGGTACTTTTCCAGTCTTCGGGCTGCACAGCAGTTCCTCTGGCCTCACGCAGGATAATGACCACCTCGGCAGTGACTCAGCGGCCTCCATAAGTGCCCTGGATGCATTGTTTTCCTGCGCAGCGACAAGGCCTCCGCTCTGTCCCTTTAACACAAAGGCATTGTTGTTGACTAGTTTTGAAGGAAAATTTATTTTCCTCCGCCCTCCAAACCACAACTTTGACACCTCCTCCTCCCCCTCTTCATAATAGTCACAGTAGGACGTTCAATTATAGCTAAAAGCCCTAGATTTAAGTGACAGATTAAGAGGCTCCGCAGGTTGCTACTCTAATGTTCACTTCACCTGTTGGTTTATTTATTTATTTTTTAACCTGCAGGCACCAGGTTTTAGGAAAGCCTTGGAGAGGTGCTGTGTGCTGATGCATCCCATGGTGGTCCATGCCCCTCTGCTGTATTCTGGCTTTCGTCATTGGGTAAGACCAGCTTCAGGGAGCCTCTCTGCAGGGCACCACTGCCCACTGCCGTGGCACCTTTGATCCCTGGCCCCAGCTCCAGAGGCTCCAAGTGCACAAAGTGACAGGAGATTGGAGGGGAGCCCTCCAGATGCCCCAGCACCAGCCTGGCCTAGAGCCTGGCACACAGTGGGTGCTCCCTACAGACGGTCTGCAGGATGAAAGAATGAGCCGCTCGCCAGCTGTGAGCTTAAGCATCCACGCTTGCTTCAGGTGGAGGTAAGGGGCAGCCTACAGTGCCACCCACTCCTCTTGAAATTATAGAAGGGGGAAAAATGTCTCTTTCATTTGGGCTTCAAAGCGTACATTTCTTGCTCCCCTCCTGCTCTCCTCTTTCTGCCCCTTCCCTGCTGTCCTCCAGCAGCCTTTCCCAGGAGTCTTTGCCCTCCCTGGCACCTCACAGGAAGCTGCTCTCAGCTGCTTTTCAACTGGGACCCTCTCAACTTGAGGGCAGGGCTTCCCAGGAAACGCTGTGCGGTAATAAGGATGCCGGACTGCTAGGCTGTAAAGATTGGAATGCCAGTGGTGAATTCCAGATGCTCTCTCCCTTCAGGTGAAAGCGGAGTTGTTGGGAGAGTTTCTGCAGCCTGCTCACGCCTGCTGTACAGGGCTGTTGCTTCCTGGGACATAGGACTATCTGAGAGGCTGCTCGGGCAGGGACAGCCAGGAAGTCGGCCATGGCCTTAGTCTGGGCGCACCTTCTGTCTTGCCTCCAATGTTGGCTGAGGGCCCTGGGCATCTCCAGGTTGCAACCCTGCCTCCTGCTCACCGCTCCCCAGTTCTTCCCTAGCCCCAGGGTCCCCCTGCTCAGAGCACTCAGAGCAGGCCTTCCCTTCCAGAGTCCTCCCAAGCTGGCGCTTTCTTAAGGCTCTTCTGTGTGCTGGAGCTGGATCTTAACTCTTTTATTTTTATAAAGATTTATTTTATTTATTTGAAAGACAGAGTCACAGAGAGAGGTAGAGACAGAGAGAGAGAGGTCTTCCATCCTCTAGTTCACTCCCCAGATGGCCATAACGTCCAGAGCTGTGCTGATCTGAAACCAGGAGCTGCTTCTGGGTCTCCCACATGGGCACAGGGGCCCAAGGACTTGGGCCATCTTCTACTACTTTCCCAGGCCATAGCAGAGAGCTGGATTGGAAGAGGAGCAGCCGGGTCTCGAACCAGTGGCCACATGGGATGCTGGAGCTTCAGGCCAGGGCTTTAACCCGCTGCACCACGGCAATGGCCCCTGAATCTTAACTCTTGTGGGATGGGTTCCCTCTAGCAGTTGCTCCGGGAGTGCCTGGCCCTGCCCTCCGCCGAGGTTGAATATGCTGAGTGTCTCATTGTAGTGGGTTGTGAGTTCCTGAGGATGGCGGTAATCTGTCTTATTTTACATTTCTACCACAGTGTCAAGCATGTCTCATAGATGGGTGGAAAGTGTTGAGAGAGAAGGAGGCAGGAGGGAAGGAAGGTGAAGAGAGAGGAAGACATGAGAGGGAAGAAGAAATGACAGGTTGGGGGTCTGGTTTCTGCTCTCTGCAACTAGCCTGTTACCTAATTGCCAAGCTGGTTCTTTATTTTTTAATTATTAAAGATTTTTACTTATTTATTTGAGAGGCAGAGTTACAGACTCAGAGAGGGAGAGACAGACAGAAAGTTCTTCCATCTGCTGGTTCACTCCCCAAATGGCTGCAACAGCCGGAGTTGGGCTGATCTGAAGCCAGGAGCCAGAAGCTTCTTCCGGGTCTCCCACGCTGTTTCTGGGGCCCAAGGACTTATCCCATCTTCTAGTGCTTTCCCAGGCTATGAGCAAAGAGCTGGATGGAAAAGGAGCATCAGGGACAGGAAATGAACCGGCACCTGTATGGGATGCTGGCACCACAGGCAGATGCTTAGCCTACTATGCCACAACACCAGCCTGCCAAGCTGGTTCTAAAAGTAAACTAGTATTGTGTACAGTCCTCTGGATTTGAATTTCCACCCTAGAAGCAGATAGGTAATGGATTGTCTCACAGAGAACTGCAGCATTTGTTTTATAGCTTTGATGGTACAATCTAATATATCATTAAACCCACAGGTTTTTTTCCTCCCATCCTCTGGATCCCTTATTGTTAGTAACCATGCTGATCTTAAGCCCCGCTTTGAAGTTGGATACAGTTGGTATTTTAAATTTAGCCTTTATCAGCAATGAGTTGTGTCTGGTAATTGCAAATTATTTGAACAAGAGGAAAATTGTATAGCAAGAATCTGAAAAGGTCAGGGGAGCTGTGTCTAGAAACTGCAGCTAGAGGATTAAAGAACTTTGGCTTGGAGCATTAATTTTAGACAATCACTAAGGCCCATTAAATTAGACTGGAACTACATTTGTGCAAGGAGCACATTGTGGAAATTTTTTTTTGCTTAAGTGACATGTGTGTGTATGTGTATGTTTGTGTGTAGACATGCATGCGTAAAAGCAAGATTCCAACAGGCTGAGGTTCAGCTGCCACACCCTAGTAAGGGCACAGGGTTGTTAGATCCATATTCTATTTTTTTAAATTAATTAATTTTTTTTTTTTTTTGACAGGAAGAGTGGACAGTGAGAGAAAGAGACAGAGAGAAAGATCTTCCTTTGCCGTTGGTTCACCCTCCAATGGCTGCCGCGGCCAGCACGCTGCGGCTGGCACACAGCGCTGATCCGATGGCAGGAGCCAGGTACTTCTCCTGGTCTCCCATGGGGTGCAGGCCCCAAGCACCTGGGCCATCCTCCACTGCACTCCCTGGCCATAGCAGAGAGCTGGCCTGGAAGAGGGGCAACTGGGACAGAATTCGGCGCCCCAACCGGGATTAGAACCCAGTGTACCGGCGCCGCAAGGCAGAGGATTAGCCTAGTGAGCTGCGGCGCCGGCCCATATTCTATTCTGAATGATCAGTACCCAGGCTGTGTTCATCACTAAATCTCATGATCTCCAAAGCAGTGAGGCCTAGACATATGCATTTGCTTCAGATGGAGATAAGGGGAGAACTACAAATGCCACCCAACTGAAGAAAATAGCTCTACCGTACCCCCTCTTTATTTTGGCCACTTGCTTAAGGAAGTTTTAAACAAATGTATTTGCATTTTTATATCTTCCATGTCAGACTTATCTGGAGGCCTAGCCTAAATCCAACTTAGGAGTCATGCCCACGGACTTTGGAATCCTGTCTGCCATGAAGCTGTCCATCCCTCATCCCTCCCATTCATGTCTCAGGTCTTGATTTCCCTTATTTCAGCAGAGGCTGGCCCTCCACATACCAGGATCTAGAGCTCCCCTTCTGTGCCAGCGTTTTTCCAGGGGCTTCAAGAGAGTGGAGTTGGAGGTTTTCAGGATTCCCTCCTTGGAGCTACAGCCTGGAGAGGAAGGAGCTGTGGGGTCAGCCCAGACTCATGCTCCTCTTCTGTCCACACTGGCCTAGGAGCATCCTACAACTGAGCTCTCTTTCTCTGGGAGTCCCACTAGATCTCCTGAGTGACCAGAGTGCTCTTGGCCTTGTTGCATGGGCCTCACCCAGGAGGCCCCAGTACACAGCGCTCTACCCACCGCCCCTACCCTAGCCTGGAAGGTACTGATGAGCGGGCAGCCTCCACCTTCTAGAAGCTGGTTGCAAAGAAGGCCATCAGCTGGGCACTGCAGTGATCATACTCGCCACCTCTTGCCCAAGACATTCTCATCTGTGACTGCCCTCTGGCTTCAAGTGCAGAGTCAGAAAGGGCAGACTAGGAGAGAGGCTCCCAGGGAGATTCTCTTTTATTCCTGCCATGGGCCCAGCCCACAGTCTTCTGACGAGAGTTCCCGTCGGGTCCCCTGTGCCTTTTTTGAGACAGCTTTTTCTTCCTCCACTGTGTCCCTCACTTTCTATTTCCTTCTCTTTCCTTCCTTGCTGTTCTTTGCTTCCACCTTAACCTTTCTCTTATGTTTTTACACTCTTTGCCTTTTGTCTCTCTGTCTTTCTGCCCCCTCAGCTTCCTCTCTGATCTCTTCTCCCAGAAGGAGGGGCACCACCTTCACTGAGTCCTGAGAGCAGCAGTGGCCCTGCCTAGCCTTGTTGGTATATCTGAGTGCTGCTGGCTGTGCACACCCACTCCCTGCCAGCCTTCCCACATCCCCAGTGCCTGGCTCAGTTGCCTGCCCTGTGCTTCATTGCCCAGGGCCAGAGCCAGCCTGTGCTTTTGTGTTTTGTGCCAGTTTGTCTCCCTTGGACCTCTCTTTCTCCCACATTGTCATACAGGGGAGTAATAAACCCTTATTTCCTTTTGGTTCCCCTCAGTGCCTTGAAGGTGCTTAAAAAAATACTTGTTGACTAGTGCAGACACTAAATTAGCCAATCAGGCTAACTAAGCTTCCTGGAGGACTAAGGTCTAGGCCAGGGTAAGCAGATTCCTCTGAGCTGAGTGGTATTCTCTGGCAAGCCTATGGGGAAGAAGGGGGTGTGGGCCTGGGAGCTCAGACTTTGGAGCATAGACTCCAGGATCAGATTCTGGCTCCATCGCAGCCCAGTGGGAGAACTTGGGTAAGTGATCCCCCGACTATGACCCAGTTTCCTCATCACCTCAGTGAGGATGATAATAGGCTCTTTCATTGCTGTGATGGTGTCTTAAGGTGTCACTGTATGCTGCTTTCTTCTCTTTCTTCCAGTTGAAGACAGAAGGCACAGGTGCCCAACCCTGGGCAGCCTCTGAGAAGGCACGTGTGAGCCAGTGACATGGGAGTGCAGAGCCCAGGTAGGACCCAGCCAGCTGGGGCTGCTCATTGTAGCCTTAGGATGCTGAGAATATGTTGACACACAGAGGACAGATGAACAGCCTATGCTTGCTTAGTCGGTTCTACCCTGTTTAGTTCATTGAACAAATAGATGCTGATGGCTTTCGGAGTCACATGATTTTGACTGCCCTGGTACCCCTATGAGAGGTGGGCAGGTGTGGATGTGTAGCCCGTAGTGTCCAAGCCCACTGCTACTAGATGGCCTTCCTGTAACTGGGCTAGAAGTTTGAGGGGACCTTCCTTTGGTCATCATCTGGGTGAGACTGTGAAGCTGGCTAACGTACAGGTGGGCTTGAGCTTACCTACACCTGACAGCAAGTAGGTTCTAGCCCCGTATGGTTGGTTCCAATTCATCCACCATGATGTGGGAATTTTAAGGGTATCATGGTTAAGAGCAGGCACTTTGCAGTTGCACAGATATCAGTTCAAGTTCAAGTTCTTCACTGATGTGTGGCCATGTTTTGTCACCCAATCTCCTCGAGCTTCTGTTCTCCCATTTACTATATATATATATATATATATATATATATATATATATATATATATAAAGCACCTACCTCATGGGCTGCTCATGAGGACAATATGAGGTCATGTGTGCCAAGCTTATAGCAGAGGCCATAGGGAAGATTTTTTTTAACTTTTATTTAATGAATATAGATTTCCAAAGTACAGCTTATGGATTACATTGGCTTCCCCCCCCCCCATGACTTCCCTCCCACCCGCAACCCTCCCCTTTCCCGCTCTCTCTCCCCTTCCATTCTTATCAAGATTCATTTTCAATTTTCTTTATATCAGAAGATCAGTCTAGTATACATTAAGTAAAGATTTCAACAGTTTGCACCCACATAGAAACACAAAGTGAAAAATACTGTTTGAGTACTCGTTATAGCATTAAATCACAATGTACAGCACATTAAGGACAGAGATCCTACATGAGGAGTAAGTGCACAGTGACTCCTGTTGTTGACTTTACAAATTGACACTCCTGTTTATGGCATCAGTAATCTCCCTATGCTCCAGTCATGAGTTTCCAAGGCTATGGAAGCCTTTTGAGTTCTCCGACTCTTATCTTATTTAGACAAGGTCATAGTCAAAGTGGAAGTTCTCTCCTCCCTTCAGAGAAAGGTACCTCCTTCTTTGAAGACCTGTTCTTTCCACTGGTATCTCACTCACAGAGATCTTTCATTTAGGTCCTTTTTTTTTTGCCAGAGTGTCTTGGCTTCATAGGGAAGATTTTTAAATAGAATATACCATGCTCAGAGGCACCACCTTCTCCAGGCCTGTTGCCTGGAGAAGAATGAAGAGGGAATGAAAGGCGGCACAGTATCACAGAAACACGAACATGGGAGTCTGAAGCTGAAGCCAAAGACACTTCTGCATCCAAAATGCCTGTGGGATCATGGGGGGATACTACAGCCCAAATGCATATAAGGGTCCAGGCATCTTGGTAGTGTTTGAGTGATTGAGTTTTCCCGCTGTGGGGTTTTCATGCGCATGAGATGTGAAATGTAGCATGCATTGACATCATTTTAATGATGGGATGCTCCAGAATCTTCCACTGAAACCGCTGTGCTGTCAGAAGCTGACATGATAACGACACTGCAGAAGGGACTCCCTGGGAAATCACTGCTCATTTCCTTTCAGGCAGTTCGTTTACCTGCAGAAGCTGGACCCGCTGCTCTGCTCCACAGCATCTGGCAATTGACACGATCCCGTAAGTCAATTTTGCAGCTGAGTGGACTGAGGCCCCAGAAAGCCAAAGGCCTGAAGTAGAAAATATCAAGCAGGTGACTCATTAAGTCTGGAGTCTAGGACTTGAGCTCTGTGGAACAGCCTACGCACTACTGATCTTATTGGATATTAGGAAGCCTGATTGGTCTGTGGCCTCAGTTTCGGCCAGCATGAGAAGAGAGTGAGAGCTCGGGAACAGTTTCCCCTGCTGAGTTTTCAGGGTTTTGAATGTATTATCCTCCTACCCAGCTCACTTTGATTCTCCATCTAATTCTCATCATCTGCCACTACTTCTGCCTTGCACCTTCCATTGTGTTCCATCCAAGGTGCTTGCAAATGCTTCCATTTCTTCAGGAGCTCCACACCTCCCATCTCAACTTGGCAGATGGCCTGCTCTGCCTTTGCTTTTCCTGAGAAGACTGAGACCCATTGAGCGACCTCTGGTCATCTCCTCTACTTCACTGTCTCTGATTTGTCATGTCCCCTCCACTTTCAGAAAATGAAGTGGACATTCTCCTCAACAGAGCCAGCCTCAGATGCCATCCTTTTGGCCTGGACCCTCTGAGATCCTCCTGTAGTCCAGATTGTTTCTCTCTCCACTGTACCCTCAGACATGCACTTGATCCGGTTGTATCTCCCCACCTCATCTCTACTCCTTTTCACCAGTTATCCACACTGCGCCCACCAGTTTCTCACCCCTGTGTCCTCTCAGACTTCTTTGATGGCCATCTCCCCTAGCTTCTACTCAAATGGCACCTCTGAAGGTCAGAGATGTGGGTAAAACTTCCCAGTCTTTATCACTCAGGGCTTTGTAACCTTGAACACTCTTAACCACTTATCTTCCTTGAAACTCTTTCCTTGGTGGGTCTCCATGGCCCTGAACTCTGAGCTCTCATCATGTTTCTCACCCATTGCTTTTTCATTCAAGGCAAATTCTTCTTCTTTTTATTACAGATCTCATATTTTCTAGTATTTCTCTGAAAACTCATTTGTTCTCTTATTCCTAAGCTCTGTGGAATTAGTTGGTAAGGGAAACTGAGATAGTGAGAATAGGAGGCATCTGTTTGCTTTTGGGTTTCTTGGCATTTGAAGGGATTGCTCCAGTGTGTCCCATTGTTGTTCATTTCCTGGCTCCTGTGTCTTCCTAACTTACATGATGCAAATGTATATTCAATACTTTGTTTATGGACTCTGGAATCAAGAGTCTTAAGCTGTGTTGTTGACTGGTTGACTTCAAGATGAGTGACAGGTCTATATCTCTTCCTGTCTGGTGTGTGAAAAAAACCAAACTTCTGTGCTGCTGCCTTTTGGACCAGATGTGATGTATAACTGACCTTTGAATGGGCTGATGGGGGAATACACAGACCCTGGCAGTGACCTGGTGGTTTGATATACAGAGCCTGCCTTATTCAGGATGGCTGACAGCGCTTCTGCTTGGCAGGAGTATTCCTGCCTCAGAAGCAGAGGTGCCCAGGAAGAGGGAGTGCTGAGTACCCCCTCTCACTGACCACCCTCTTCCCAGTAGCAGCACCATCTGAGCAGCAGCCCAACTAAGTAAGCGTCCCTAGAGCATGACCTCAAGCCCACCAGGCTTCTTTCTCAGTGAAAATCAACCTTGTTTTAAATTAGTCTTTGTGTCTGCTCTGGCTTTCAATAAGATTCTTTTGTGAACTTTATCAACATCACTGACAAACTGGGAGATGCCCAAATCTCAACAGAAATCAATCAAGCGTTACAATTTTTGGGGAAAAAATAGTTGGTTTGTTTTCTGACTTGTACCACAAACAGCGGCTCCAATCTGTCATTATGACTGAGAACATGTCACAACAATCTGTTTTTATTCTTTAGGAAAGAAGAACAACATCTTGCTCTCCTCCAGCTACAGCTAATTTAGAAAATTTGCAAGCTGACATGCAACTTGATTAAAATGACCTGGAGTCACCAATTCTTTTAAAATGCAACTCAATGCTCACAACCTCAGACCTTCTGTAGTCCAATTGTCTCCTTCAGAGCTTTTTTCTTTTCTTTTTTGTTGGGGGTTGGGAGAACAGGGATCAAAAAAGAACTGTATATTATAATCCACATGGAGATTTTAAATTATTTTTATTTTACATGGAGATTCTTATTTTTATTCTTATGGTTTCACCCCCATTCCATAGGGTTAGAAAATGTGTAGGAATCTAGAGCCGGCGCTGCGGCTCACTAGGCTAATCCTCCGCCTTGCGGCGCCGGCACGCCGGGTTCTAGTCCAGGTCGGGGCACCGGATTCTGTCCCGGTTGCCCCTCTTCCAGGCCAGCTCTCTGCTGTGGCCAGGGAGTGCAGTGGAGGATGGCCCAAGGACCCTGCACCCCATGGGAGACCAGGAGAAGTACCTGGCTTCTGCCATCGGATCAGCGCGGTGCGCTGGCCGCAGCGCGCCGGCCGCGGTAGCCATTGGAGGGTGAACCAATGGCAAAAGGAAGACCTTTCTCTCTCTCTCTCTCTCTCTCTCTCTCACTATCCACTCTGCCTTTCAAAAAATAAAAAAAAATAATAAAAAAAAAAGAAAATGTGTAGGAATCTGTCCCACTTTGATTGGGCTTACTTGATCTTTGTCAAAGCCTGGCTGTGCTGAGAATAATGGTGTTACCTCTTAGGAAAACCACTGGGTCAAACAAAAACAATATCAGTTTGGCCGATTCAAGCATATAAGGTTTTGTATGATGGAAACTGAGGAAGTATTTAGGAATCATTGGGTAGGTTTGTTCTAGAAATACACTCTTGTGAATATCTCAGTTTTCTTTATGGCTTCTGCAAGTGTGTATTATTTGCCCATCAGTGAGGGAGGGTGTTACTGTAGGAAGTGTTAATGTGGCTTGGCATGGGTGCCCACAGCTGTATTGTTCACTAAGACAATGTATAATTATTAGGAGACAATATATAATTACACATTGAATTGTGTGCTACAAACGGTAAGTGTTGGCATTGTAGCTTTGAGAGGGGAGAGCTAATACTGGTTGAGATCATGTAAACGCAGACACTCATTTGTTGGGGACTGTACAGTAATGAGAATCATTCCTGAATCCTGTTTCCTTGGCAACCCATTCTAAAATGATGTCGATAAAGAGCTAGCAACACTTATCAATGAAGCCAGTGTGTCTTAGGGATGAAATCTGCTGAAAACAAGGCATCAGGCACCAGACCAAATCAGCTTTTAGGGCAATGGCCCTGTGTAAAGTCTAGTGAAGGTGTGAAATGAGGGATCAGATGTTAAGGTCATGGCTGTCATCAATAGCCCCCTGACACTCTGGCCAAAGTCATATCCACTGTCAAGCTTGCATATTAATCAACTCTGGCTCCAACTGTTGTTCATGGCAGCTCTTCTGAATGGTTGTTTCTGTGTGGATGGGCAATGAGTGAGATTCCAGAAGGGACACCCTAGGGCAAGTGGGTGTGGAACAATGTACCTGTTTGGAAGGCATAGAACTACCATGGTTGCAAGGACTTCTGGATACATCCCCTCTCCCCTGACTACTCCTAGATTAATGTAAATACGTTAGTGGATTAGATTTTTCAACATGCAGGTGGTAACGGAGGATTGACATAATTAGTTCCATTTTAATGGTAAGGAAAATAAGGTGAAG
This sequence comes from Oryctolagus cuniculus, assembly GCF_964237555.1. Classification (NCBI taxonomy): domain Eukaryota; kingdom Metazoa; phylum Chordata; class Mammalia; order Lagomorpha; family Leporidae; genus Oryctolagus; species Oryctolagus cuniculus. The sequence continues at coordinate 60,025,419 of NC_091440.1, read as the reverse complement.
AGAGGTTAAGTAACTTGTTTGTGATATGTCTTAGAGACAAAAACCAGGCACTGATCTATCCTCCCCACCAGTCAGGGTAGACTTCCTCAGGGATCCCCCAGTCTACCTATTTGACCTCAGGACCTATACATGTCTGTATTTCTTATTCAACACAAGCTTGATGAGGGCTCATTTTCTGGATCTGGATTTGAAGCCTGTCTCAGCTGTGTAAATCAAACTCTAAATCAGGAAGGGGCTCCTGGGGCAGAGGTGGGGTGGGAGCAGCCAAATCCTTCATTACCCTGCATGGAGACTGATACGGTTTCTCTGGTGCCTGCACCTGGTCAGATCCCGCCGCTGGTTTACAAGAAAGCAAAACTGACATACTTTGTGGGGAATAATATTTTATCCTGAGAATACCAATAAAGAGAGTGTGAGACTGTGTTTTGAAAGTTTCTTTTTATAGCAGTAAATTGTGTCCAGATTTTTCTTACCCATTTTAATTATGTTCTTTTAAATTATATACCATCAAGTACAGGCTGACTACTTTCAGATCAAAACAATAACCCAGGCATCTTCCAGATAGGGAACTTCAATAATTGTTTACACTAGTGTCAGTCCTGAGACTGAAAGAGCAAAGGGGGTGCTAATTTACATGCTGTTAAAGGCCACCTATAAAAAAACACTCAGAGAAAAAGATGAGAGCATAATTTGCCTCCAGCGGCATATGTTTAACTCTTGGGCTCCTAAGTGGAGCAAAACTTTTATAAAAAGTCCCTCTGCCCTTGTTAATTACAGAGTAACAGGTTGGAGAGGTCTACTTCCTCCCACTAAGTTCTTTTCCTCTTTCCTTCCCTCCCTTCTTGCTGCCACTCTCCCTCCTTTCCTATTTATTTAGCTCTGACCATCAAACTGTACTCTGGGTGCTAGGGTTAGGCAGGTGCCTGAGGTGCAGATCCTGCCTGTATGGGGGTTCCTCTTCTGATTGGAATTAGACATAAGGTTTAGATGATCTCCGTCCAAAGTCTTGTAGGCATACCAAGAAGAGTACATTTCTCTTGGGTTCCAGAGGATAGGGTTTTGCCAGTTGGAGAAACAGGGTTTATGGGAGGAGGAGGGATTTTCTAGGCAAAAGGAATGGCATGATTAAAGACACGATGCTATAAATGGATGGCTTAGGGAATGTATTTAGTTATTGGATATGGTAGAGAAAGCACACCAAAATTTGTGCTCTCCCTTGAATACCATAGGACAGCTGCACAGCTAGGGACTACATTTTCCAGACCATTTATCTCTGTATGGAAACACGTTCTCATCAATGGTTAAGGTAGTCAAGAAGTGAACTTGCTTTTCTGTACTGTCCTCCCCATCTGCTGACTTGGATGCTAGAGATTCTGAATCCTTGGTAAGGGAAAAGTGTCGCTCCCCCTCTTCGTGGAGGAATGACACTGAACCCTGCCTAGGCTTCATATCTGAGTCACGGCACCATTATGTCGCTCCCCGTCTTCGTGGGGGAACGACACAGGACCCTGCGCTGTTCTTTCATCTGCTCGGCCCTCCCCGGGTTTGCTGCTGGTTCTTCCCGGGTTGGCTACTGTCCCTTCCACCTCCGTGGAAGGGCGGTTCCCCCTGGCCACTTTCCCCACTTCCGCAGGGGAGCGGCACACCGCCGGCCGGCTCTCTCGGGGGCTGCACAGGTGTTCCCCTTAGATGTTCCTTCAGATGTTCCTGGTGCATGCCGTCTCTCTCCTCCTTTATAGTCCTCCTCTGCCAATCCCAACTCGGCTGCCCACACGCCGAGCACGCTGCTCTCCTCCAATCAGGAGCAGGATCAGCTCCTGGAGGTCAGCACTCAAGTTGGCAAGAGGCAGCTGCGTAGAAGCTGCTTTCCTCTCTCCCAGCGCCATATTGTGGGAGAGCAGATGCATAGAATAAGTCTTAATTCCAGTAACTTAGTCCAGTCCGGGTTGCTCCCCACAGATCCCCCTTTCTTTTTATTTTTTGGTGTTGATACGTGCCTGTCTTCGGTGTCCTGCGGCACACACTCTGCTCTGCTTGCTAGAGTTGCCCGCAGGTTCTTACAAGTCCTATCAATCAGGCAAACCGAATCCGGGTCCTCTCTTCGCCATGTTGTGAGGAGGTTTTTAGGCGCTGATGCGTGCCTGTGTTCGGTGCCCTGCAGCGCATGCTCTGCTCTGCCTGCAGGTGCTTACAAGCCCTATCAGGCAAACCGAATCCAAGCCTTCTCATTGCCATATTGTGGGGAGGGTTATTGGTGTTGATTCGTGCCTATCTTCGGTGACCTGCGGCTCATACTCTGGTCGAGCCGCCTGCTGGTGCTTACCGCCTTACTAATCAGGCAGACCGAATCCAAGCCTTCTCATTGCGGTATTGTGGGGAGACTATTGATGTTAATAACGTGCCTGTCTTCGGTGACCTGCGGCGCATAAGCTGCTAGCCGCCCGCAGGTGCTCACCGCCTTCCTAATCAGGCAGACCGAATCCAAGCTCTCTCATTGCTGTGTTGTGGGGAGGCCTTTCTCTATTTCTCTATCTCCGGGCATTCCTATTTCTCCTATTTTACTTCTATCTACCAGCATTCCTATTTCTCTCATTTTACTTCTAAAACTTCTGTTTCTCTTATCCCTGCGGCTTCCCGGCGCCCGCCCCGCGGCGGCTTCCTGGCTCTGAGCCGCTTCAGCCCGCGCCTCTCTCATCTGCGCGGCTTCCCGGCTCTGCGCGGCTCGGCTTCGCACACACACTCCGTGGTCTCGCACTAGCCCAGCGTTCCCCATCTACTTGTGCCCCGTGCTCTCTCTGCACATGGCGGCTTCCGCGAGTCACACAGCGTAGCTTACGTCTCCGCCACTAGCATTCAATCTAAGTTCCCCGGGCTAACCTGGCGAATTCAACCCAGCTCACGTTTCCGCCCCACGATTTGGCTTCCCGTCCTTTGCTCCCCGGGCTAATCAGACGGATCCCAACCTGGCTTATGTTTCCACTTCTGGTTTTAACTTTTCGCCCCTTATTCCCGGGCTAACTTGAGAATCCCAAAGTAGCTTTCGTCTCCGCCTCGGCCTGCCCCCCGCGGCTTCAATTTCCCTAACATTTTTCTCTACCCGGTATGTTTCCCCAAGCTTTCCTCCAACAATACTCCTCCCTCATTTCTCCTGGCCTCTCCCCACAGTCCGCATCCGAGTCTGTTTGTTCTAGCTTTCACTTTCGCCTTTGACCTTAGAGATTTCTCCCAGCTTCCCCCCGTAGTCCGTATCTGAGTCTATGCCTAGGCTTTCAATAGCTTCTTCCGGCACCTTTTTCATCCGGCTTTTCCCTAGGCTGTTTGCTAGTCTCTCTCTCCGAAATTTTCCCATTTCTTCCCGTTTCTTCCCTCCTAAGTTTCCTATCCGTCCTAGGTTTCCTATCCGAGTCACGGCACCATTATGTCGCTCCCCCTCTTTGTGGAGGAACGACACTGAACCCTGCCTAGGCTTCATATCCGAGTCACGGCACCATTATGTCGCTCCCCATCTTCGTAGGGGAACGACACAGGACCCTGCGCTGTTCTTTCGTCTGCTCGGCCCTCCCCGGGTTTGCTGCTGGTTCTTCCCAGGTTGGCTACTGTCCCTTCCACCTCCGTGGAAGGGCGGTTCCCCCTGGCCACTTTCCCCACTTCCGCAGGGGAGCGGCACACCGCCGGCCGGCTCTCTCGGGGGCTGCACAGGTGTTCCCCTTAGATGTTCCTTCAGATGTTCCTGGTGCATGCCGTCTCTCTCCTCCTTTATAGTCCTCCTCTGCCAATCCCAACTCGGCTGCCCACACGCCGAGCACGCTGCTCTCCTCCAATCAGGAGCAGGATCAGCTCCTGGAGGTCAGCACTCAAGTTGGCAAGAGGCAGCTGCGTAGAAGCTGCTTTCCTCTCTCCCAGCGCCATATTGTGGGAGAGCAGATGCATAGAATAAGTCTTAATTCCAGTAACTTAGTCCAATCCGGGTTGCTCCCCACAGAAAAGTCATGACATGCCCATGTGGAAGGCCGCCCACTAACCAATAACACCTGCGTTGGACTGACAGTTTCATATGAGTAAGGAGTACGCTTTTATGTGGAAGCCACTGAAATTCTGGGATTTCGTTGTTACGGCATTTGGCATTACTCTAACAAAATCACCAGGTGTACCTGGAGCCGTCTCTTAATACATATTTAACAAAAAGAAAGCCAGAGATTCCATAGTCAATTAAATTTGGAAAACAGAATTCAACAGGTTTCATGATCTTAGGATGTTACAGACTTTTTTTTTTTTTTAAGATTTATTTATTTGAAAGGCAGAGTTACAGAGAGGCAGAATAGAGAGAGACAGAAGTCTTCTGTCTACTGGTTCACTCCCCAAATGGCTGCATTGGCCGGAGCTGTGGTGATCCAGGACCAGAAGCTTCTTCCGGGTCTCCCATGTGGGTGCAGGGGCACAAGGACTTGGGCTATCTTCCAAAGCTTTCCCAGGCCATAGCAGAGAGCTGGATTGGAAGTAGACCAGATGGGACTCGAACTGGTGCCCACATGGGATGTTGGCCCTGCAGGCAGCAATTTTACCCACTACGCCACAGAACTGTCCCCTTTTACAGACTTTTAATATACTCCAAGATAATACTGTGTGTAGTGTTTTATAAATGTCTTTGACTATGTGATTTTTGTTTTTTTACCAATACTTAGGAACACATTGTATTTAGAAGAGTTGGAGGAAAGCTTATATACAATTCAGAGTTGGGTGTTGAGTGTTAGGGACTGGGAAGGAAAGGTGGGGACCCCTGTGGGCTGCTTCTTCCCTTCCTCCCTCCACCCCCTCCAGTTCTGGCTTCTTAGCTTTTCTTGGAGCTCTCAGATGAGCGATACTTTGTATTGTGTTTCTGGCCTTTGCACATACTGCTCTGCTGGATTATTCTCATCTATTCAGCATTTTTTCTAAAGCCAAGTTTCCTTTGTGAACTGTATCTCATCCAAGTCACAATAAATTCTTCCCTCTTTTAACCTTAATGTTACATGGCTTCTGTCTCTCTTTTTCACCTACTTTATCCTGTTTTACTAACAAATGAGGAGTGATTCATGTCTGTCTCCCTCATTGGAAGAAAATTCCTTGAAGGAAGGTGGCACACTTAATTATTTTTGAAATTTTGTATCCAAGTATATTATACCTAACAAAGTAGGAATGGAATGACTGTTGGCCTGGATGGATTGTTGCAAACTTAACACACCTAAAGGCAATATTCCAATCAAGAAACAGAATTATCAGTATCCCAGAGCCTCCCTAAGGCTCCATACAAGTCACTACCTCCATCAGGATGACCAGTATCCTGGCTTTTACCAACATGGGTTATTTTCATCTGCTTTGTAATTTACTCATATGAAATTCTATAGTATGTGCTTGCTCATGTCTGACATTTGTAAGAATAATCCATGTATTTGTAGCCATGGGTTTTGTATTCCATTGTGTGAATACAATATCATTTCTGTATTAATTTTACTGTTGATGAGTGCTTAGGTAGTTTCCAGTTTTATGCTTTACAAATAGTGTTGCTGTGAACATTCTTGTTCATAACTACTGATGAACATGTAGATGCCTTCCTGATGGGTGTACACCTTGGAGTGGGATTGTTGGAGTGTATGGTATGCATGTGTTCAACTTTCGTTGGTACTGCTAAATTGTTTCTAAAGTTTTTGCACCAATGCCATGCCCACCAACAGTGCATGAAAGTTCTGGTTACTTTGCTTCCTTGTCAGCACTTGTTAATTTCCTACCTTTTATTTTTGGCATTTTGGTGCTGTATAGTGGTATTGCCAAATGCAGTTGTCCTTAGCATTTCCCTTGTGACTAATGAACACTTTTACTTTGTTTATTGCCTATTTTGATATGATCGTTTGTGAGGTATCTAAGTCATTTACCCGTATCTATTGGATTTTCTGTATTTTTCTTATTGACTTGTAAGAGTTCTTTACTTTATTGGTGTAGACCTGTTTTAGAATTTCTCCTAGGCCTGAACTCTATTGCTTTTCTTTCTTTCTTAAAGATTTATTTATTTATTTGAAAGTCAGAGTTACATAGAGAGAGAAGGAGAGACAGAGATCTTCCATCTGCTAGTTCACTCCTTAGATGGCCGCAATGCTTGGGGCTGGGCCAGGCTGGAATCAGGAGCCAGGAACTTCTTCCAGGTCTCCCACATGGGTGCAGGGGCCCAAGCACTTGGGCCATCCTCCACTGCTTTCCCAGGCACATTAGCAGGGAGCTAGATTGGAAGTGGAAGAGCTGGGACTCCAGCTGGCACTCATATGGGATGCTGGCATTGCAGGCGGTTGATTTATCCACTATACCACAATGCTGGCCCCTCACTATTGCTTTTCACATTCAAAAAGTTTTGCTGTGTAATATGGAACAGAGGGCACTGTCAAAACCTTAGCCATGAGGTGGGCTTCACCACAATGCAGTGCCTTCTTTTCCCATCATCAAAGCTTTCTGAGCAGGTAAAGGGGGTATATATTTATGGGGAAAGTTTGGATGAGGCCCTGAAAACCTTTGGGGCCCAGCTGGGCCTCTTCCTGCTGGACAGCTATCAGTTGAAGACTCCCATGTGAGAGTGACTGCTGGGACATTAGCCTGGACCTCATGGACATCATTCCAGTGGTGAGATGGCTTTTATTCATTCCCTCATTTTTCTAACAAATATTTATAAAACACCTTCTAGATGCTTTTCTAGGTACTTGAACTAAGTCGGTGAATAAAACAAATATCCTGTCCTCAAGGAATTTGCATGGACAATAAGGGGTAAACATGCTAAACTTTTATTTAAAAATTTATTTATTTGAGAGTGATAAAGAGAGGTGTCTCAGCCTTTGGTTCACTCCCCAAAATGGCCAAAATGGCCAGGATGGCCAGGTCTGGGCCAGGCCAAAGCCAGGAGCCTGGAACTCCATCAGGGTCTCCCATTTGGGTGGCAGGGGCCATCCTCTGTTGACCTCCCAGGCACACTAGCAGAGAGCTGATCAGAGAGTAGATGCTGGTGTTGTAGGCTGTGGCTTAATTAGCTGCTCCACAACACCATTGCATTTTAAATTATTTGTATTGTGTGCTTTCCAGTGTTTTATAAGGCGTTTTGTGAAAGACCAATCGAAATGTTTGTGGGGTAGTTGGCGGTAGGATGAGAAGGTGAGGTTGGGCAAGAATTGAAGGAAGTGAGGGAGGCAGCCATGAGGATGTCTAAAGAATATCCACAGAGGGAAGGGCTTGCCCAGAGGCCCTCAGTGGGATGCCTGACACCTTCAGGGAACAACAGGAGGATGGGAGGGGACAGAGGTAACAGGAGCCAGATTTGTGGCAGAGCTTTGCTTTAATAGGTGGGATGGGGAGTCATCAGAGGATTTGAACAGAGGAGTCACATGATCAGATTTGTGTCCTACACAGCTCCAACTGCTATGTTGAACAAGATGGGAGTGAGCAAGGGGAGAAGCATGAGACCCACTGGGAGGTATGTCATAAACCAAGTAAGAGATGCTGTGGCTGGGACCAGGAAGGTCGCAGTGAAGATGCTCAGATTCTGGATGGATTTGGGAGGTAAAATAGGATCTCCTGATGGAGAGGGTGTGGGGGGTGAGCCATGACAGGAGTCAAGAACAGCTTGATTTCCGTGAGACTTTGGTTCTGGTCCATGCTCATTAGGCCCCTTGCTATGATGTGCCCTCCCTGCCCACCAGCTCAACTCCGTTCTCCCTTCCCACCTGGGTCTTGGCCCCATCCCAGTGCAGATAATCCTGACCTAGTGGCCACCTGTCTTCTTTCCAGCCCATTGTTAGGACAAAATCTCCTCCGGGATTCACACTGAGCTCTGGAAGCCTATTTTGAAAGTAAAAAGATATTTCTTTCCATTTCATTCCCACTAAAGCATTCCTAATTCTCCCTGAGGCCACACAGAATGCCTCTGATTGATCCAAAAAATGAGTCACAAAAAGGAAAGCACAATTGATGAATATTTCAAGGCGACTCCTTTTGTTTATCTTCTATTTTTATATTTCTTTCTACTTAGAATCAGGGACACCTTTGGTGTCAGAGCTGAAAGATAACCATGAGATTGTATAATCAAGGTCTTATCTTTTATGTTGGAGAAAAATTGAGACTCAGGGAGGTAAACTGAGACTCAGGAGGTGAACTGAAGCCCAGGGTAATAAAGCAATCCCCAGGTGGATTTGTTTACTGACGGCACCACAGGTCTTCTCCTCTCAGAGAATGATCCTTCCATGACGATAAATGTGGGGTTACCTGGTCTGCTTCTGGGCCTTTTATCTGGGCTTCAGTTCCCCTGGGCCTTGTTTTCCTCCTCATTATCTTCCTCCAGACAGGCTGTGCAGTTGAGGTCTCTCAGTTTCAGAGCTGATCTAAAATGTTACACAGGCACATCCATAGCAGATGTGTCCCTAGATGGCCTTGGGCTCCCTTCGGGTCCTCTGTGGTAAGCTGATCCCCTGGCAGGGTCTTGGAGGGTGCATGCTTCTGGAAGGGCAGCTGTCTTTTGCTTGACTTTAGGCTCAATGCCATGGCAGGCTCCTTCCCAGCCCACTGGGGCAGACTGCTTTGCCTGCCCTCTCCTACACACCCAGAGGGCAGCCACCAGTCAGGGCTATTTAGTGTCCCGTCCGCCAGGCCTGGGCCTCCCTTACAATAGCAGCAGTGTTTTCCCTGGCTTGGATGGTGTTTGAATTAACTTAAGAAAACATAGGCAGAACAGCTGGTTGGTGGGGGTCCTGGCCAACACTGCATAATTTGTGGCTACTCCTGGTTCTAAGAATCCAGTCGAGGGTCCTGTTTTCCTGAATCCCAGTTTGCTGCTTGTGTCCTTGGAAAGCAGCAAGCTGTAGCCAATTGGCTGATTGCTGGCTGTATTGTGGATACTTTAAAATGTAAACTACAGTATTAATATTCACACATTCACAGTGTTGTACAGCACACAAAGACATCAGACTTTGCAGATGGGGGTTCCGAGACTCAGAGAAGTGAAGCAAGGGAGTGATCCGAGGTCACAGGCAGTGAGAGACAAAGCTGGGGTTCAAGACTCCCCTGACTCCTTATCCCATCTTTTTCCTATTGCATTTCCAGTCAAGGACCTGTCAGTGTCTCCATGTTATGTATAAACCTCTGCTCCTGAGTCAATCACCAGGCTCAGTCCCTGCCCCTGGGGGTTACTTACCAACTCAGCCCTCTCCAGCTGCTCCCCACAGCTGCAGAGGCTCATTCCCTACTTGGGATTTGTTAACACTTTTCTGAGACTCTGAGCATCATGGAACATCTGTCTCTAGGCTTGGAGATTGTTTGATTAATGGCAGGGTTCTCTGATGCGTCTGTTCTTTTTGTTGTTGTTCTTTTGGGGAATGTGACAGCTGGCACAATGGATAAAGTGGGGGACTAGGTGCGAGTCCTGGCTGTGCATGGTGGTGCATGACCTTGGGGACATTCTTGCATGTGGGCCCAATTTTCTCATCTATAAAACATAGGAGTTGATAGTAATCTACCTGACTCCTTTCAATTCTAAAATTCTATGCATGTCTTTAAAAAACCTGCAGTCTAAACAATAATGCCAGAAATACTCTGTGAACAGAAACACCCTTAAATCCGCATCTAGTAGGGAAGGCATTTGTGATTTAGGCTGTGGCATTGGTGAAAGTGGTTGTAAGATTCTAATATGGTTGCTGCTAAACTTTTGTTAGAAAACTTGACGCAATGAGTGCTGGTAGACTTTAATCCCTGAAAGTCCTCTAAGCAATATTTCTAATATATGTTTTGTCAAAGATTTGATGCTCTCTGCTTAGGTATTTCGAGCAAGCGCTCTCTCCAAACAAATCTCTTTGAAAATGCATTAGATAACACGCTTCCTTCAATTCCTTATCTTCCTTTCTGTCTAAACTGAAAAAGCCAGTTCACATTATTAATGACAAGTCATTTTGCAGAGTGCCCGGGTTAATAGAAGTGATAACTGGCAAAATATAAATGTGTAATACTAACATGCTGAAGATAAAACAGAAGTCTGATGCAGAATGCAAAATGTGGAGCAATGGGAGAAAAGTCCCTGGCAGGGGCAGAATGGTCAGGGCAGCTATATCCAGTGGCCAGACTGAGGTTTCCCAAGTGCTACTTTCCTGACTCCCTTTTCTCTTCAACATCCTTTTTGACCCCAAATCCTAGAATCTTGGAATTTAAAAAGGATCCCTAGGGTATGTTGAAGGCCAGTCAGTTAAAGGGACTCATGAAAAGAAATGCTACCAGTAGAGGCAGGGGTGGCTCATGGCTAACTCCCATTTTGTGCTTTGCTCAGGATTCTGCTATTGCAGGCACCTGCCCCTGTCTTCCCTGAATCAATCGAGGCTAGGAGTAGGGAGCAAGGACTCTGGAAATCAAATCAAGAGCACAGTGGATTTGAATCTCAGCTCTGTCATTGTCTAGTGACTTCGGGAAAGTCACTTCACCTCTCTCTGCCTCAGTCTCCCCCTCCCCCCTTCAGTATAAAGTGAGTTGATAACAGGTAAAGCTCCTTGTGCTATAGTGTGTAGAGTGGTCAAAAAAGTTAGTGATGGTTATGGATACTTTGTGGTTTAGGAGTTCATTTGCTTTTAGTTATATAATCCCTGTCTAGAAGCAGAGGACAGGATTCAAGTACCTCTTGAAGTTATATCTGGCTCAAGAATTGCGTATTTTCTTGGTAGTCCTCAAGTTCAGTATCAGAAGAAGTTGAGTGTTTTCTGTGCCCACTGAGCATTAAGATAAGAGGGATGACACCTACATGGTAGCTGAGGCCCTGAGGGTGGATACTTTAAATCTAAGAATGTGCAATCTCCTTGGGTGGCAGATTTGAAACAGAGCCTGAGACCAGCGCTACTCTAAGTGACCCCTGGTATCCTTTCCATGATAAGGAATCTGGGCCTCCTACTGCAAATTTTAATGAGTTGGTCTCATTTTGTAAATATTAAATGGATTTAATTCCCAAGGTCCCATTAACTAAGAGAGCTCATCCTCAAGGGTCATGAGAAAACCAAACATGGAATTGGAGCTGGATAAACTGCTTTGAGGAGCTGGGACTTTGCAGTCAGGCCTGCATATGTGCTTTCCAGCTATCTGGCCTTGTGCATATGACCTCATCCCCAAAACCTCAGTTTCTGCTTCTATAAAATGGGGGAAATATCAGTTCCTCCTCTATAGGATTGTGAAGTACTAAATGGAATATTCCTAGCAAACTGCCTGTTACATACTAAATAATTAATGCTAATTATGATTTAAAAATGGTTCCAAAAAGGATAACTAATGCCTGATATAATGATAACCCTTAGATATGCAGCAGGAGTGAATTTTTATCACCTATTTCTCAGGTACACCGAGGGCAGTCAAACCGTGGAGGGAGAGCTCACTTAGCAGAGCTCTCCCAAATGAGTAGTCAGTTTCTCGAGCTGGCGCTATGAGAAAATCCTCTCGTGTGTCTAAAGAACCCACACTAGGGAAAACAAACAAAGCTGGATTGATCTGTGTTGATTGCTTTTAGAAATAACAAATTGGCTGAATTCAACTATTTCCTCTCTTCTACCAGCCAATTTTTGGGTAGATATAGCTTCATTATGAAATCTGACCGAGCTTGGATGGATAATTCAATCTCAGGGTATAAACAATCTGCAAGGTTTTGTGGAAGACCTTGAATGATTTCCGAGCAGGAAATGGAAGCCTGAAGAGCCAGAGAGTGAATGAATTCGGGTTTTTAGTTTCAGGTGACCTTGATTAGCACACAGCAACAAACCGATTACTGTCCCCAGTAACCCAGCCTCTGCCCATCTCAATGAGTTTGATCCATTCTGCTCAGTCTCTGGAAGGCTCACTGAAGAAGCCTTGGGATGAGAGGAGCCAGCCTCCTCATGCTGTAGTGAGGACTCTGAGGTTTAATGAGTTTGCCTGATCAGCATCTATTACTGTTATATTTTCCTCTTGGCCCCAACACAGTGCTCCATTTTTTTCAAGCATGAGCTTTTGAGAGAATTTCCAGCCAGTTTCCTGTTTCCACATTGTTCACAATCAAACAAAAAAGTTTGCTTATTAAAAACGTAAAAGCATCAACTCTTTAGATCTGGATGCACCCATCTGGTCCCTGGGAGACAGGGGGAAGGAAGCAGGGTATCTGGGGTCCTGGTGTGTGTGTAGGTGGGCTGGGGTGGGTGCCAATGGGCAAGGTGATGAAAACCTCCACTGCCACCTTGTGGTCACCTGGGGCCTCAGAGGGCCGTGCCTCTAGAGTCTGTCTAGCTTTGGCTGCTTGCTTGAGATCTCTATCAGGGTAGTCAGTGTTGCTTCAATGGAGCTTTTATTATCGTTTCTCTTTCCTGTACATTTTCACTTTCTTTAGCCCCAGGAAAGGGGAAATTGTTGAAAGCTAGCAAAATTCTGTATTCAGAAAAAAGTATCTGCAGGGAGGAAGAGGTCAGGATCTAAGGAAAGCCTCTTAAGATGAAATGTTTGAGAGCCTTGCAAGATCCTTGTTTCGTCTTATTGCATCTCTCGCCAGGAGCAGAAATATATGGGGCAGAAGTCAGGCCCGAGGTTGGCACCTGTCATTGTTATCATCTGGTCAATTGGGGAAGTTGAGACGGATGAGGATTCATTTATTATCTCATTCATTGCCCTTGTCTACGGTTCAAATTAGTTCTCACATCACATTCTGATATTTCAGATTCAATATCATCAGTTGAAATACTAACGATATTTTTCAGTGCAAAAAAAAATGACTTTCAAGGCATGTATTATGTAAAGGATTATAATAAATTAAATGCCTAAACTGGCAGAGTGCAAACAATTTTGACTCAGATCTAAATGTTTGCACTGGCTGTTTAAACATTTAATTTGTTAGAATGGAAGTAGCAGCACAGAATAAGCATGTTAATTAAACTTGGGCTTTAGCAACGTGAGTCATCCCATGGACACAGAGCGTGACAAACCCGGATGGCGAAAGTCAATGTGCGTTGATTTTTCATTCTGCAAATGAACACTGTACATCTCCAAACCCTGCAGACATTAGTGATATTTAATGAATTGTTCTGTCTTTTAGAGGTGACTTTTAGATGATGCTGTAGTACTGCTAGGAAACAGCTTTGCTAATTAAGTTGCAGGGGAGTTAACACCTGAAGAAATTGATTAAAGTGATTACTTAGATAATCTCTTCTGTGTCTTTACATTAAAGGATAGAAAAATGTACGGAAAAGGAAGTGTGAAAACAAAACCTCTAAAGACCAACTTATCAAAAACAAAGAATCTCCATGTTCACTGTCACCACCATTGTCACAGTTGTTATCATCATCACCATCATCATCACCATCATCACTGTTCTCTGGTCCTGGTTCTGCCAAGACTGGTAATATGATGCTGGTTAAGTCACTTGTCTTCTCTGGTTTCAGATTCCCCATTTATAAAATGAAGCTATTTTTATTAGGTAGGGTAAGGCTAAGTTGGTGTAGCCCCCAAATGTGGTGATTTTAATATGATGTAGTTCATTTCTCTCTTAGAGTTAACTTTCAGGATGACAGGGGAACTCTTGACTCCCTTACTCAAAAGCCTGGGCAGCTTTATCACTTTCTTCACAATCTGACCCTAACCTACACTTCAACTCATCAACTCTGGGCCTTTCTACTTCCACCTGTATCTTTGCTGTGTGTTCTGTTCATAATAACCCCCCTTTAAAAAAGATTTATGAGAGAGGGAGAGAGAGAGAGAGAGAGAAGAAGAAGAAGAAGAAGAAGAAGAAGAAGAAGAAGGAGGAGGAGGAGGAGGAGGAGGAGGAGGATATGGAGGAGGAGGAGGAGGAGGAGGGAGAAGAGGAGAGAAGAAGGAGGAGGGGGAAGGGGGGAAGAAGGGGAGGTGGAGGACGAGAGGGAGTGAGATCTTCCATCCACTAGTCAAATAGCCTCAACAACTAGGGCTGGGCTAGGTTGAAGCCAGGAATTCCATCTGTGTCTCTTGTGGAGGGAGGGGCCTAAACTCTGTGCCATCATCTGCTACCTCCCAGGTGCATTAGCAAGAAGCTGGTTGGGAAGCAGAGCAGCTGGAACTTCAACCTGCACTTCATATGGGATGCTAGAGTTGCAAGCAGTAGGTTCACTTGCTGCACCAGGTTACTGGCCCTAGAATGCCCTTTTCTTTATCAAATATCAACATTTTATTCATTCTACATGAATAGCTCAAATGCTGCCTCTTTCAGAAAGCCTTACAATTTCTCTCCTTCTGCCATTCCTGATTATAACATTCATCATTTCTTCTTCTGCCTTCTGATCTTTGCATTTTTTTAGTATATTGTTCCATTTGCCTTATAACTGCTATTTATACAGATAGAATTTATGTCCTTAGAGACAACAGGCTGCATATTATTTGTCTTAGCTTCTCAGCTCTTCTTTCCTTCCTTACCTTCCCTGATATCAAACACTATATCTTGCCCAGTAAATGAATGGTAAACTAAATGGAGTAAAAAATGTTGTTACAGATAGAGAAACCCAGTCATCCTAATAACAACCATTTGCTAACTCTAGGGGCCAATTAAGCAATGGATTATTTATTGGAAAATTCCAGATATGGATCTGCACAGTCCCAATCAGACTCACATCCTGTGCCAGACTAAGAATAGCACACAGAAATACACCTTGGTCTCTACCTCCTGGTGGAATAGTGTGCCACTCATATATTTTTTAAAGGTTTATTTATTTATTTGAAAGGCAGAGTTATAGAGGGATGGAAGCAGAGAGAGAGAGAGAGGTCTTCCGTTTGCTGATTTACTCCCCAGATGACTGCAAGGGCCGGAGCTGCACTGATCCAAAACCAGGAGCCAGGAGCTAGGAGCTTCTTCCAGGTCTCCCACGGGGGTACAGGGGCCCTAGCACTTAGGCCATCTTCCACTGCTTTCCCAGGCCATAGCAGAGAGCTGGATTAGAAATGGAGCAACCAGGACTTAAACCTGTGCCCATATGGGATGCCGGTGCCGCAGGTGGCAGCCTCACTCGCTATAACACATATACTGCCATACCTGCCAGCTCCCCCTTTGAAAGATTTAATTTATTTGAAAGACATAGTTACAGAGAAAGAGGGAGACACATGCATACATACAGAGAGAGAGAGAGAGGGAAAGAGAGAGAGAGAGACAGAGAGACAGAGAGATAGATATCTTCCATCTGCTGGTTCACTCCCCAAATGCCTGCAACAGCCAAGGAGCCAGGAGCTTCTTCCAGGTCTCCCATATGGGTGATAGAGACCCAAGCACCTGGGCCATCTTCTACTGCTGTTTCCAGACCATAAATAGGGAGCTGGATCAGAACTGAAACAGCTGGACCTTGAACCGGTGTCCCTATTGTTGCAGCTTTACCCACTCTGCCACCACATTGGCCCTGCCACTCATATTTATGAAGAAGAACAATCTTCCTGAGACTGCCATGACTTGAAAGTTCTTCGTCCTTGAGCCATGTAAAAAAAAAATTATTGTTTTTTACCTCTGACATATGTGCATGGATGTTATGTATCACATAATTTAAGTGGAATTTGTGGAATCTGCTCCATTTGTGGAATTTCTACCTCTATTCTGCCCTATCGCCATGTTGGAATCTAAGAATTAAATTGTTTGAAGAAGTCTAGTTTCAAATAGTATCCTGGCTCATGGGATCAAACACAGGGAGCTCAGAGCTTTGTGGCCTGTTACTGTTACTATGCAGTGGGGAAAACCTACCTCCCCTCCTTAAACCTCAATCTCATTTACAGATGGAACAGATACCACTTCCCCCTTGTCGGAGGGCTGTTGGTGCAGATAATGGCAGCTCATTAGTGAAGTACTCTGCAAAGATCATATGGAATCCTGTTGGGTACCATTGGGAGGCTAACCCTCAGGCTTAGGAGGATGGATATTAAAACCATGCATCTGCTTGTTCCAGTCACTGGGTGCACATGAACAGTCCCCCAGTTGTATTTGTAATACTGCAGTTTTTTTCTAAAGAAAGAAATTAAATTTGTTTTTTCAAATTTTAGTTTCACAGACTAACCATGAGTTAGTCTACTTGAATGATTTTCAAATCATAATTTAGTTACTGTCAGGATGGCAATAAAACTTATGAAATAGAGTAAGAGTTGGGGAAACAGAGAGCAGGAGGGAGAGATTCAGGCAACCTCACCTTTCTGCTGGCAGTTTTATTTTTCCTCTCTTGCTCCCCTAATGCCCTTCAATTCTCTTGAACATGTAAACCTTTCTTTTCCTCTTCATTGAAATGAATCTGGCCAAGTGGCATTAATGCTTATGAAAGTCAATGGCAACTGCAAAGATGAATGTGTATTCTCACCTAGTTCAGAAATTTTCAATTCTTTGTAGCTGTCATTTTACAACTCAGCTGTGATTGGAACTGACTTTGCTCAAAATGGTGAAGTTGGGTACGTGTGAGTGTGGTGCCCTCACCTTCCCCTCCTGCCCATATTTTCCCATGTGAGGAAGTAAGTGCCAGGTTTCTCTCCAATATGATCCTGTGTACAAAGTGAGGACTCAAATATGAGTGGGGCCAGTCTCTGCTTATAGGGAACCTACTTTATTATGCATGTGCTATAGCATTTCAGGGAAACAGAGCTTAAGCTTAAAAATTTACCAGTAATGATGCAATTATAAGGGTGGGAAGACTTTGGGGAGGGCAAATGACTTTTGGGGGTATCTCAGATGTCACACCCTGTGGCTTACATTGCTGTATGTAAGACAAATCCTGAATATAAGAAAGAAATTTACCATTTCCATTTATAATATAGGGAGGCCCTAGGGATGAGGTTAAATAGCCCCTTTCTTAATATTCCCCCATCAGCACATGTGTGTACATATACACACACATGGAGGAAGTGAGGAATAACCATCACTTTACACATGTCTTAGTCAGGGGTCCTTTGATCACAATTTTCTCAAGAGGGTATAGGCAAAAGGAAAGATTTGTTTCCCAGAGCCAGGAGCCAAGATGGCAGTGAACTCATACAGGATTGAATAGGGTTCAGTTCCTGAACAGAAAATCTACTAAGAGACGTCAGGGTCTCTCAGCTTCTCCATCAGCCTGATTCATTTTCCTCTCCTTGGCTGAATGGTTTTTGTAAGTCACACATGTACCAAGCTTATCAACCTTTTGCCTGACCTATGGAGAACTTCAGGGCCCCAAGGCCAAATTCCCAACATAAGCAACTCTGTCTGAATAATCAGATTAGCCAAAAGGTAGACATTTGACCAAATTGGTTCCATCAGCATAGTCCAATCTGGTGAGTACTTTTAGATTTATCATCTTTGGCTGGAGGGTCTCAGTGGGAGACTTGGGAAGCCATTTCTTTTTTTTTTTTTTTTTTTGACAGGCAGAGTGGACAGTGAGAGAGAGACAGAGAGAAAGATCTTCCTTTTTGCCGTTGGTTCACCCTCCAATGGCCGCCACAGTGCAGGGCCCAAGCACTTGGGCCATCTTCCACTGCCTTCCCTGGCCACAGCAGAGGGCTGGCCTGGAAGAGGGGCAACCGGGACAGAATCCGGCGCCCTGACCGGGACTAGAACCCGGTGTGCCGGCGCCGCTAGGTGGAGGATTAGCCTAGTTAGCCGTGGCGCCGGCCGGGAAGCCATTTCTTGAGAAATAAATGGACAAAAGGTAGAGAAATGGAAAATCTCATTCAATATTTGTTGATTTTTTAAATTAATAAATGTACATATATATGAGCTACAGTGTGACATTTGAACACATGTATACAATGCATTCTGATCAAATCAGGGCAGTCAGCAGTTCTCTTTTTTCAACAGTTGCTTTATGATTGGAACCTTAGAGCTTCTTTTTCCTATTTGTTAATATACTATATTCTGATATCAGCCCCTATTTATTAAACTATTAGTTAAACCACAGTTGTTGTTAAGAGGTAAATTAAAATAATTTCCCCCAAGTTAACAGGCAGTAAAATGGTCAAGGTTATGGAAAGAAGAGAAATTGTAAAGACAGTATATACTACATTATTGAGGACTATGGTCTGCCCACTATGCAGTGTAAACCTAGGAATTTAATTCCTTCAATCTAGCTCTGATTTGCTACCCAGTATCCAAACTTCCTCCATCCTCTTCCTACTCTTCCCAGCCTCTAGTAATGACCATTCTGTGTTCAGAGTGAGCGTTTTTTTTTTTTTTTTAAGATTTATTTATTTTACTTGAAAGTCAAAGTTACACAGAGAGAGGAGAGGCAGAGAGAGAGAGAGAGAGAGAGAGGGAGGGAGAGAGGTCCTCCATCCACTGGTTCCCTCCCCAGATGGCTGCAACAGCTGGAGCTGTGCTGATCCGAAGCCAGGAGCCAGGATACAGGGGCCCAAGGACTTGGGCCATCCTCCACCGCTTTCCCAGGCCTCAGAAGAGAGCTGGATCGGAAGTGGAGCAGCGGCTCAGCGGTCTCAAACTGGCGCCCATATGGGATGCTGGCATCGCAGGCGGCCTTATCCTCTACACCACAGCACCGGCCCTTTACTTTTTTTTTAAGCTTCCATATATGAGGGAGAACATGCAATATCTGTTTACTCCTGATTGTTTATGCAAGTATATTATAGTGTGGGGATTTCCAGGTTCTTTTCTTTACAAATTCTCTTCTTTCCATAACATTGACCATATTACTGCCTGTTAACTTGGGGGAAATTATTTTAATTTACCTCTTAACAACAACTGTGGTTTAACTAATAGTTTAATAAATAGGGGCTGATATCAGAAATGCATGTGTCTCTACTGGAGCCTACAATTTAGTGGGGGAGCCAGACAAAAAAATGGAAACAAAACCCAAAAAAACTCAACAGTAAACAAACTAATTACAAGTTGAGAGAGGAAACAGAGTACTGAGTTAAAAAAGATGGCTTGAGGAGGAGGGGATCTATCTTAGATGCTCCAGGGAGTTGATTTCTTAGTAGAGTCTGCAGGGACCAGACATGAAAGATGTAGAGAGGAGGATGTGCACAAAAACATTTCAAGCAGAGAGAGGACAGCGTACACCCACACATGCAAAATCCCTGAGGAGGAAAGGAACTTAATTTGCTTTTAATTCCCAGAATGCTACATGTTTCAGCTCTCCTTCACCTCAGAGAGTGAGGGTCTTCTTTTGTGGACTCTGTTCAGTTCTGTTGCAAAAGATTAAATTACAGCATTGCAGATGTATGTTGAGTCACCTCTTTCAGCACTCAAGATTCATATTTATATAATGTCACAAAAATACATGGCCATTTACATTACAAACTGATATGGTCACTTTCTTGGAGATATTGTATATAGCACTTGATATTTTTGGGTTTTTAGATTGGGGAGATCTCAGTGTGAGTCTTGTCTTTGTGAGTTATTAGTTGTATAGCTTTGGGCTCTGTGACTTTGAGTATCATTAGTTTCTTTATCTCTCTCATCTTAGCTTTCATTGCTGGCTTGCAGAGATTTTTGTAAAATGGGAATTAGAGTACATTAAGTAAGGAAATGTAGTGACTAACACAGAGCCTGACACCTAATGAATATTAAAACCAAAAACTTTGTTCATATTATCCTGGTTTATATATAAATCAAATTTTTGCAAACTGACTCCTTTGCGGTGCTTCTTGAGAGAATTGAATATATGAAAGAATTGTATAATGAATACTTTGGAGAACATACAGGAACACATCAGAACCTAAGAGGTGACTTATCTTTCTCTCCCATCCCCGCAATGCAATCAGAGGAGATTAACACCAGAAACTGAAAAGAATTCTGCAAATGAATGAGATTGGAAAGAAAACCACAGTCCTAAACCAACCCAGGAGAAGACTACTATAAAGGAAGTGTAGAATGAAACAAACTCTGAGCTCAGGGATTCGATTAAGATGGTGGAGTAGGGAGGGAACTTGCTGCTCTAGCCTAGGAGAAAATAGTTTAAAAAAAGTGGAAGGAGTGCAGTCTCAGGAAAGAGTTAGGGAGAAAACAGCATAGAAGACTCTACACAAATTGGAGGGACACAGTGGACCTACATGGAGGGCGAGAATACACATAACTCAGGACCCTGGCAGCCAAGAGCCTCTGTACCAGTATTGGAGAGTGAGGTAAGACCAGACTCTAGCGGCCCAAGCCAATGGTGTAAAAGCTGCAGGAAGAGCCTAGAGGGAATCTGGCTTGGAGCTCTGTGGGGAATAGTGTACCTGCCAAACTAGAGGAGAAAAAACAAAGGAGGGGGGAGCATGTTTTTCTCTCCCTGATCACCCTGCAAGGGTGTCTTGTAAAAAGCTGATAGAGAGCAGGTACCATTTTGGACATACATAACAGCTGTGCCAGCTTGTGTCTGTGCTCATCAACTAGTCAAATGGAGATTCCTGAGTCTGATGGGGAGAACAGACAGGGTGCTGAGTGCTTGTGACTGTGGGAGGCTTGTATGCTGGGACTGTGAAAACACTGAGGCTGCTTAGGAGGACCCAGGGTGTGGCTGGGACTTTGGGCAGTCACTGTGGAAGGCTCCATAAGATCATGGCTCCTTGGTTACCTGGTGAGGGACATTGCTGGGGAATCTGAGCTTACACTGAGTACTACACAGATCCTTTGTGTGGTTGTGGCAGAGTGGATGAATAAAATACCCACTGGGGCTAGCACCCAGGTGCTGGTCTCCTTTTTTGAGAGGAGCTCAGCTGAGGCAAACAGACAAGAACAAACCTTCCCTCTGATAAAAAAAAAAAAAAAAAAAAAAAGAGGAGATTTACCATGCCAAGCTTGGGTGTGTCACCTCAGACATGCCCTTCACCTTGGAGCATTAAACAAAGCTCCTTGGCCACACCTACCACATGCCTCTAGGTATTCCCTGAAAGCAGACACTCCACTAATCTGCACAGACATAGTCCAAAGATAAAAGCTGGCACAGCAAAAAACAGACAAAACCAATCATCTTCACAAATGTTGTATAAGAAACATATCAATTCAAGAAACAAGAATAAGGAAGACAACATGACATCTATGAAAGAATATAACACTTCACTACTAGATTGTGAAGAGGATGAGGTTGAAGAAATGCCAGAAATGGAATTCAAAAAATTGATCATAGGATTACTTAGAAGTAATCAGAAGCAAATGCCTGAACTAATGAAATCCATACAGAACATGAAAGAAAATTTCTCCCACGAAATTGAGATCTTAAAGAGAAACCAAAATGAAATCTTGGAAATGAAGAATTCAATAGGTCAAATAAAAAATGCAGTGTAAAGCCTTAACAACAGAACCAGTGAAGCAGAAGAAAGAAAATTATACAATCAGACAAAACACAAGAAGAAGACATTAGAAAACTAGAAAACACTGTTGGGAATCTACAAGATACCATCAAACAACCCAACATATAAGTTCTAGGAGTTCCTGAAGACATGGAAAGAGAGACAGGATTAGAAGGCATTTTTAGTGAAATAATAACAGAAAAATTGACTAATTTTGAGGAAAAATGGGACATCCAAGTACAGGAAGCACATTGAACTGGTCATAGACATGACCAGAAAAGATCTTCACCTCAACACATTGTAATCAAACTCTCCACAGTAAAACATAAATAAAAGATTCTAAAATGTGCAGGAGAGAAAGACCAGATTACTTTCAGAGGATCTCCAGTTAAATTCACAGCAGCAGACTTCTCATCAGAAACTCTACAGGCTAAGAGAGAATGCTGAGATATATTCCAAGTCTTAAGAGAAAAAACTGTCAACCCAGAATACTATACCCTGCAAAGCTCTCATTTATGAGTGAAGGTGAAATATAAAGACCTTCAATGACAAACACAAATTGAAAGAATTTGTCACCACTCATCCTGCCCTGCAGAAGATGCTTAAGTATGTGCTATACACAGAAACACATATATACACCTAATTATAGGGTACCTGACTATTTAAAAGAAACGTTAAGGAACCTAAAGGGAAACATAGACTCAAACACAATAGTAATGGGGGATTTCAATACCCTGCTTTCAGCAATGGACAGATCAATGAGACAGAAAATCAGCAAGGAAACAGCAGAGTTAATTGATACTATAGACCAAATGAACCTAAGAGGTATCTACAGAACTTTTCATCCTACAGTTGCAGAATGCACATTCTTCTCAGCAGTGCATGGAACTTTCTTTAGGATTGACCACATGCTAGGCCATAAAGCAAGTCTCAGCAAATTCAAAAAAATCAAAATAATAACATACATCTTCTTAGACCACAATGAAATGAAGCTGGAAATCAACAACTCAAGAATTTCTAAAATATATGCAAACACATGAAGACTGAACAACATGCTCCTGAATGAACAGTGGATCATAGAAGAAATAAAAAAATTCTGGAAACAAATGAAGATGACAATAGAACATATCAAAACTTATGAGATACAGCAAAAGCAGTGTTAAGAAGAAAATATATAGCAATTGGTGCCTACATCAAGAAATCAGAAAGACACCAAATAAATGAACTATCAATGCATCTCAAGAATCTATAAAAATAATAGCAAACCAAACCAAAACTAGTAGGAGAAAACAAATAATTAAAATGAGAGAAGTCAACAAAATTGAAGCCAAAAGAACAATATGAAAGATCAGCAAAATGAAGAGCCGATTTTTGAAAAAAATAAACAAAATTGACATACCATTGGCCCAACTAACCAGAGAGAGAGAGAGAGAGAGAGAGAAAAGACCCAAGTCAATAAAATTAGAGATGAAAAAGGAAATGTAACAGCAAACCCCAGAGAAATAAAAAGAATCATTGGAAATTACTATGAAGAATTATATGCCAGCAAACTGGGAAACCTAGAAGAAGTGGATAGGTTCCTGGACATATACAACCTACCTAAATTGAGTCATGAAGACATAGAAAACCTAAATAGACACATTACCAAGATGGATATTGAATCAGTAAAAAGACGCTCCCAACAAGAAAAGTCCAGGACCTTCACAACTGAATTCTACCAGACATTTAAAGAAGAGCTAACTCCAATTCTTGTCAAATTATTAAAAACAGTTGAAAGAAAGGGAATCTTCCCAAATTCTTTCTATGAAGCTAGCATCACCTTAATTCCTAAACCCAGAAAAGATGCAACAGAGAAAGACCAGTTTCTCTGATTAACCTAGACACAAAAATCCTCAACAACATTTTAGCCAATAGAATCCAACAACACATCAGATCATTCACTTGAACCAAGTGGGATTTATCCCTGATATGCAGGGATGGTTCAACATTTGCAAATCAATCTATGTGATACATCACATTAACAAACTGCTGAACAGAAACCATATAATTATCTCAATAGATGTAGAGAAAGCATTTGATAAACTACAACACCCTTTCATGATGAAAACTCTAAGCAAATTGGTTTTAGAAGGAATATTTCTCAACACGATCATAGCAATTTATGACAAACCTACAGCCAGCATCCTATTGAATGAGGAAAAATTGGAAGCGTTCCCACTGAGATCTGGAAGCAGACAAGTATGCCCACTCTCACCATTGCAATTCAATATAGTCCTATAAGTTTTAGCCAGAGCCATTAGTAAAGAAAAAAGAAATCAAAGGGACACAAATTGGGAAAGAAGAAGTCAAACTATCCCTATTTGCAGATGACATGATTCTATATACAGGAGATGCAAAAGATTCCACCAAAAGACTATTGTAACTCATAGAAGAGTTTGGTAAAGTAGCAGAATATAAAATCAATACACAAAAATCAGCAGCCTTTGTATTTATAGACAATGCCATGGCTGAGACAGAATTTCTAAGATCAATCCCATTCACAATAGCTATAAAAAAAAATCAAATACCTTGGAATAAATTTAGCCAAGGATGTCAAAGATCTCTATGGTGAAAATTACAAAACATTAAAGAAATAAATAGAAGAAGATAGAAAAAAATGGAAAAATCTTCCATTGGATTGTAAGAATCAACATCATCAAAATGTCCATTCTTCTGAAAGCAATTTACAGATTCAATCTGATACCAATCAAAATACCAAAGACATTCTTCTCAGATATAGAAAAAATGATGCTGCAATTCATATGGAAATGAAGGAGACCTTGAATAGCTAAAGTAATCTTATACAGCAAAAACAAAACTGGAGGCCTCACAATACCAGATTTCAAGACATACAACAAGGCACTCATAATCAAAACAGCTTGGTACTGGTACAAAAACAGATGGATAGACCAATGGAACAGAATAGAAACGCCAAAAATCAGTCCAAGCATCTACAATCAACTTATATTTGACCAAGGAGCTAAAACCAATTCCTGGAGCAAGGACAGTCTTTACAACAAATAGTGCTGGGAAAACTGGATTTTCACATGCAGAAGTATGAAGCAAGACTTCTACCTTACACCTTACACTAAAATCCATTCAAAATGTGTTAAAGACCTAAATCTATCTCCTGATACCATCAAATTACTAGAGAACTTTGGGAAAACCCTGCAAGATATTGTCATAGGTGAAGGGTTCTTGGAAAAGACCCCAGAGGCACAGGCAATCAAAGCTAGAATTCACAAATGGGATTACATCAAATTGAGAAGCTTCTATATTGCAAAAGAAACAGCCAGGAAAGTGAAGAGGTAATTGAAAGAATGGGAGAAATTATTTGTATACTATGCAACTGATAAAGGATTAATAACCAAAACCTATAAAGAGATCAAGAAATGCAACAACAACAAAACAAACAACCCAGTGAAGAAATGGGCAAAGGACTAAACAGACATTTTTCTTTTTTTTTTAACTTTTATTTAATAAATATAAATTTCCAAAGTACAATTTTTGAATTATAGAGGCTTCTCCCCCCCACCATAACCTCCCTCCCTCCCTCCCACAACTATCCCATCTCCCACTCCCTCTCCCATCCCATTCTTCATCACAATTCATTTTCAATTATCTTTTTTTGTTTTGTTTTGTTTTTTTTTAACTTTTATTTAATGAATATAAATTTCCAAAGTACAGAATATGGATTACAATGGCTTCCCCCCCATAACGTCCCTCCAACCCGCAACCCTCCCCTTATCCACTCCCTCTCCCCTTCCATTCACATCAAGATTCATTTTCGATTCTCTTTATATACAGAAGATCAGTTTAGCATACATTAAGTAAAGATTTCAACAGTTTGCTCCCACACAGAAACATAAAGTGAAAAATACTGTTTGAGTACTCGTTATAGCATTAAATCTCAATGTACAGCACACTAAGGACAAAGATCCTACATGAGGAGTAAGTGCACAGTGACTCCTGTTGTTGACTTAACAAATTGACACTCTTGTTTATGGCATCAGTAATCACCCTAGGCTCTTGTCATGAGCTGCCAAGGCTATGGAAGCCCCCTGAGTTCACTGACTCTGATCATATTTAGACAAGGTCATGGTCAAAGTGGAAGTTCTCTCCTCCCTTCAGAGAAAGGTACCTCCTTCTTTGATGACCCATTCTTTCCACTGGGATCTCACTCGTGGAGATCTTTCATTTAGTTTTTTTTTTCTTTTCCCCCAGAGTGTCTTGGCTTTCCATGCCTGAAATACTCTCATGGGCATTTCAGCCGGATCCGCATGCCTTAAGGGCTGATTATGAGGCCAGAGTGCTGTTAGGACATCTGCCATTCTATGGGTCTGCTGTGTATCTCACTTCCCATGTTGGATCATTCTCTCCCTTTTTGATTCTATCAGCTAGTATTTGCAGACACTATTCTTGTTTATGTGATCCCTTTGGTTCTTAGTCCTATCATTACGATCAATTGTGAACAGAATTTGATCACTGGGACTAGTGAGATGGCATTGGTACAGGCCACCTCGATGGGATTGAATTGGAATCCCCTGGTATGTTTCTAACTCTACCGTTTGAGGTAAGTCAGCTTGAGCATGTCCTGAATGGCACATCTCTTCCCTCACTTATTCCCACTCTTATATTTAACAGCGATCACTTCTCAGTTAAGTTTCAGCACTTAAGAAGAATTGTGTATTGATTACAGTATTCAACCAAAAGTATTAAGTAGAACAAACAAAAAAATACTAAGAGGGATAACATATTAAGCTGCTCATCAACAGTCAGGGTGAGGGCTGATCAAGTCACCGTTTCTCATAGTGTTCATTTCACTTTAACAGGTTTCCTTTTTGGTGCTCAGTTAGTTGTCACCTATCAAGGAGAACAAGTGGTATTTGTCCCTTTGGGATTGGCTTATTTCACTCAGCATAATGTTTTCCAAATTCCTAACAGGGATCACTTTTCAGTTAAAATTTAAACACCTGCCGGCGCCGCGGCTCACTAGGCTAATCCTCCGCCTAGCGGCGCCGGCACACCGGGTTCTAGTCCCGGTCGGGGCGCCGGATTCTGTCCCGGTTGCCCCTCTTCCAGGCCAGCCCTCTGCTGTGGCCAGGGAGTGCAGTGGAGGATGGCCCAGGTGCTTGGGCCCTGCACCCCATGGGAGACCAGGAAAAGCACCTGGCTCCTGGCTCCTGCCATCGGATCAGCGCGGTGCGCCGGCCGCAGCGCGCCGGCCGCGGCGGCCATTGGAGGGTGAACCAACGGCAAAAGGAAGACCTTTCTCTCTGTCTCTCTCTCTCACTGTCCACTCTGCCTGTCAAAAAAAAAAAAAAAAAAAAAAATTTAAACACCTAAGAATAATTGTGTGTTAATTACAGAGTTCAACCAATGGTACTAGAACAAAAAAAAAAATACTAAAATGGATAAAGTATTACATTGTACATCAACCGTCAGGACAAGAGCTGATCAAGTCACTGTTTCTCATAGTGTCCATTTCACTTCAACAAGTTTCCCCTTTGGTGCTCAGTTAGTTGTCGCCAATCAGGGAGAACATATGTTATTTGTCCCTTTGGGACTGGCTTAATTCACTCAGCATGATGTTTTCCAAATTCCTCCATCTTGTTGCAAATGACTGGGTTTCGTTGTTTTTGACTGCTGTATAGTATTCTATAGAGTACATGTCCCATAATTTCTTTATCCAGTCTATTGTTGATGGGCAGTTGGGTTGGTTCCAGGTCTTAGCTATTGTGAATTGAGCTGCAATAAACATTAATGTGCAGACTGCTTTTTTGTTTGCCAATTTAATTTCCTTTGGGTAAATTCCAAGGAGTGGGATGGCTGGGTTCAACTTAGTATATACTAAGTAAAGATTTCAACAGACTGCACCCACAAATACACACAAAGTATAGAGTATTGCTTGAGTAGTAGTTTTACCATTAATTCACATAGTACAACACATTAAGGACAGAGGTCCTTAGACACATGAAAAAATGTTCAGGATCAATAGCCATAGAGAAATCCAACTCAACACCTCTATGAGGTTTCACCTCACCCCAGTTAGAATGGCTTTCATACAGAAATCAACAAACAACAAATGCTGGTGAGGATGTGGGAAAAAGGTATCCTAATTCACTGATGGTGGGAATATAAACTGGTAAAACCACTGTGGAAGACAGTTTGGAGATACCTCAGAAATCTTAATATAGACTTACTATTTGACCCAGCCATCCCACTCCTTAGAATTTACCCAAAGGAAAGGAAATTAACAAATACAGGAGTTATCTGCACCCTGATGTTTATTGAAGCTTAATTCACAATATCTAAGACATGGAACCAACCTAAATGCCCGTCAACTGAAGACTGGATAAAGAAATTATGGGAATGTACTCTATGGAATACTACACAGTGACCAAAAAAATGAAATCTGTTAATTTCCAACAAAATGGATGGAACTGGAAAACATCATACTGAGTGAAATAAGCCAGTCCTAAAGGGACAAATACTGTATGTTCTCCCTGATCTGCGATAACTAATAGAGCACCTAAAAGGAAATCTGTAAAAGTGAAATTGACACTTTGAGAAACAATGACTTGTCTTGACTGTTGAGGAACAGTTTTTTTCTTCTTCATACTATTCATTGAACTCTTTACTTAACATAGAATTAATCATATGTGTATAAAGTGAATTGAAAATATATCTCAGTAAAAAATAAGAGTGGGAATAAGAGAGGAAGGAGGAAGTTTGTAACTGTAAAGCTGTATAATTTTGCATACATTCCTATGGACTTACTTCTTTTTTTTTTTTTTTTTTTTTTTTTTTTTTTTATTTTTTTTTTATTTTTGACAGGCAGAGTGGACAGTGAGAGAGAGACAGAGAGGGAAAGGTCTTCCTTTGCCGTTGGTTCACCCTCCAATGGCCGCCGCTGCAGCCGGCGCACCGCGCTGATCCGATGGCAGGAGCCAGGATCCAGGTGCTTTTCCTGGTCTCCCATGGGGTGCAGGGCCCAAGCACCTGGGCCATCCTCCACTGCACTCCCTGGCCATAGCAGAGAGCTGGCCTGGAAGAGGGGCAACCGGGACAGAATCCGGCGCCCCAACCGGGACTAGAACCCGGTGTGCCGGCGCCGCAAGGTGGAGGATTAGCCTATTGAGCCACGGCGCCGGCTCTGGACTTACTTCTAAGAGTACAGTTTAAAAACTTGCCAGGGACCCTAAATCCCATTAACCTGGGTGATAAAAATGCCATATTTAGTGTTAAAGTTACCATATTAGGTGTTGAAGTGATCATACAGATAGGATTAAGTGTTAAAGGATCACATAAATAAAATTAAGTGTCTGGTAATAATAATAATAGATAGCATTAAAAAGGAGAGAATGTTTCAACATGGGAAGCAGTCCACACAGCAGACTCCTAGAATGATACTTTAAGAAGCACTCTGGGGGCCGGCGCCGTGGCTCACTTGGTTAATCCTCTGCCTGCAGTGTTGGCATCCCATATGAGTGCCAGGTTCCAGTCCCGGTTGCTCCTCTTCCAGTCCAGCTCTCTGCTGTGGCCCGGGAGGGCAGTGGAAGATGGCCCAAGTGCTTGGGCGCCTGCACCTGCATGGGAGACCAGGAAGAAGCACCTGGCTCCTGGCTTTGGATTGGCGTATCTCCGGCCGTAGCGGCCATTTGAGGGGTGAACCAATGCAAGGAAGACCTTTCTCTCTGTCTCTCTCTCAGTGTCTAACTCTAGCTGTCAAATAAAAAAAATTAAAAAAAGAAGCACTCTGACCTCAGAGTCAGGCCTTAAGTCATTCTGTTCCGGCTGAAAAGCCCACGAGAACATTTCAGGCATGGAAAGCCAAGACATTGTGGCAAAAAAATATGTCCTACATGAAGGATCTCTGTGAGAGAGACCCTGGTGGAAAGAAGTGGCCATCAAAGAAGGATGCAGTTTTCTCTGAAGGGAGGAGAGAACTTCACTTTGCTTATGGCCTTGTCTGAATACTGATGGAGATTGTGGATTCAAAAGGCTTCCATAGCCTTGACAGCTCATGTCAAGAGCCTCTGGTAATCGCTGATGTCATACTTAAGAGTGTTAACTGTTAAATTAACAACAGGAGTCACTCTGCACTAACTTCCCATGCACAACCTCTGTCCTCAATGAGTTGTATTATGAGAATTAACTTTAAAACTTGTTCTCAAATAGTTTTTGTGTGTGTGTGTGCAAATTGTTGAAATCTTTACTTAGCTTAGAGTTGGTCTTCTGTGTATTAAGTTAATTGAAAATGAATCTTATTGGAGAATGGGACTAGAAATGGGAGAGGGAGGAGGAGGTGTTGTGGATATGGGGGTGGGATGGCGTGTATGGTGGGAAGAATCAATAATACTAAAGTTATACTTAGGAAATTTGTACTCATTAAATAAAAGATTTTTTAGGGAAAAAAAATCACAAAACTCTGAGCTCAGTTTTAGCATGTTGTGGGGGTTTCAAAAAGTTCATGGAAAATGGGATTAAAAGATACATTTTTTGCTATGAACAAAATTTTAAATCTGTACTTAGTTTTTTTGTGATATGTCTTTTCAGTGAACTATTTGAAGACCCTACATATGCATGGTTTTGAATATTTTTAAAAAATATGTATTTATTTATTTGAAAGGCAGAGTTACAGAGAGGGAGGGAGGGAAGAAGAGAGACACACACACACACACACACACACACACATCTTTCATCTGCTTGTTCATTCCCCAAATGGCTACAACAACTGAGACTGGGCCAGGCCAAAAGCCAGAAGCCAGAAACTTCTTCCCAGTCACCCGCATGGGTGCTAGGCCCAAGGACTTGCACTATCTTCCATTGCTTTCCCAGGCATGTTAGCAGGTAGCTGCCTTAGAAGTGGAGCAGGTGGAAATCAAACTGGTGCCCTTATGGGATGCCAGCGCTGCAGGCTTCAGCTGCTATGCCATCACAGTGGCCCCAAGAATTAAACACTGTTTTGCCACAAAAATAAACTGTCTTAATTCTGGTTTTTTTTTTTTTTTTTTGAACTTTTTGAAGTAGCCCCATACAATGAACAGGAAAAGGGTCCTGGGGGGATCTTTGGGAACGTAACTGAGTACTGCATTCTAACCAGAAAGGCTAATTGAAACTCTTTAAACTTCTTGGCTAATAGCAAGCTTGGTTAAAAACCACAAGAGAGGCCGGCGCCGCGGCTCACTAGGCTAATCCTCCGCCTAGCGGCGCCGGCACACCGGGTTCTAGTCCCGGTCGGGGCGCCGGATTCTGTCCCGGTTGCCCCTCTTCCAGGCCAGCCCTCTGCTGTGGCCAGGGAGTGCAGTGGAGGATGGCCCAGGTGCTTGGGCCCTGCACTCCATGGGAGACCAGGAAAAGCACCTGGCTCCTGGCTCCTGCCATCGGATCAGCGTGGTGCGCCGGCCGCAGCGCGCCAGCCGCGGCGGCCATTGGAGGGTGAACCAACGGCAAAAGGAAGACCTTTCTCTCTCTGTCTCTCTCTCTCACTGTCCACTCTGCCTGTCAAAAACAAACAAACAAACAAAAAAAAAAAACAACAACAACAAAAAAATAAAAACCACAAGAGAGAAAGTGCCCTGATGGGGAGAGAATTCAAGTGACCGGAGGACTTGGAAGGGAAATAACCAAGTGACCTTGAGGATATCCCAGTCTTCATAAAAAAGATACACAGAGGAGAGAGGGCAAGAAGGAAAGACCTTCCCAAGAATAAAATCCCTGAGGTTTTTTTTTTTTTTTGTGTGTGTGTGTGTGTGTGTGTGTGTGTTTTAAAGATTTACTTTATTTATTTGAAAGTCAGAGTGACAGAGAGGAGGAGAGATAGAGAGAGAAATAGATTTTTCAAATGCTGGTTCACTCCCCAAATGGCTACAATGGTGAGGACTGGGCCAGCCACAGTCAGGAGCCTGGAACTCTATCTGGGTCTTCCATATGGATGGTAGGAGCCCAAGTACTTTGACAATCTACTGCTTTCCCAGTTGGCATTATGCAGGGAGCTGGGTTGGAAGGAGAGCTGCTAGCACTTAAATTGTTGATCTGATATGGGATGCCAACATTACATGCAGCAGCTTAACCCACTGCATCATAGCACAGGCCCTACACTGTTCTTCATTACTGGAATAGAGTCCTCCTTGCTTTGGCAACTGGGGCAGGATCTGCATTGTCATGCCTGCAATATCCTAACAGCATTCCTGTTAGGATGGCCCTGTCATAAAAAACCCTTTCTGCAGATCAGCCTTTTGGGGCAATCAGTTAACACAACCATAGATAAAACACTTGCCATAGGGCTGGTGCTGCTGCATAACATGCTAAGCCTCCGTCTGCAGTGCTAGCAACCCATGCTGCTCCTCTTCCTCTTCTTCTTCTACTTCTTCTTCTTCTTCTTTTTTTTTTTTTTGTTTTAAAGATTTATTTATTTATTTGAAAGTCAGAGTTACTTAGAGAGAGGAGAGGCAGAGAGGGAGAGAGGTCCTCCATCCAATGGTTCACTCCCCAATTGGCCCGCAACAGCTGGAGCTGTGCCAATCCAAAGCCAGGAGCCAGGAGCTTCTTCTGAGTCTCCCATGCACATGCAGGGGCCCAAGGACTTGGGCCACCTTCTACTGCTTTCTCAGGCCAAGCAGAGAGCTGAATAGGAAGTAGAGCAGCTGAATCTTGTACCAGTGCTCATATGGGATGCTGGCACTTCAGGCCAGGGCATTAACCCGCTGTGCCGCGGCACCCCCTGCCCCTCCTCCCCCCGCCCTGCTGCTGCTCCTCTTCTGATTCAGCTCTCCGCTTATGGACTGGGGAAGCAGTGGAAGGTGGCCTAAGTGCTTGGGCCCCTGCACCCATATGGGAAACCGGGAAGAAGCTCCTGGCTCCTGGCTCCGGCTTCTGTCTTTGGATCAGCTCAGCTCTGACCATTGCAGCCATTAGGAGAGTGAACCAGTGGATAGAAGACCTTTCTGTCTCTCCCTTTCTCTGTCTGTAACTCTACCTCTCAAACAAAACAACAACAACAAAACCACTTGCCAGTACCCACACTGTAATTATAGTATGAAAAGGCAACCAGTGAGTATCAAATATTTAGGAAAACAAATAACATGAGACAGAAATAGCAAGATTAATAACAAGAACAGCTGCTCTTAGAGAAAGAAAAGACAATTCAGGAAACAGAAGAGAAATTACAAAAAAAAAAAAAAAAAAAAAAAAGACTGAGTAACTGAATAGGTCAAATGAGTAAGACAAGGCTCGAGAAATCTATCAAAATTTAGAGCAGGGGCCTGGGCTGTGGTGTAGTGGGTAAAGCTGCTGTCTGTAGTGCAGGCATCCCATGTGGGCACTGGTTCAAGTCCTGGCTGCTCCACTTCTGATCCAGCTCTCTGCTATGGCCTGGGAAGCAGTGGAAGATAACCCAAGTCCTTGGGCAGCTGTGCCCGTATGGGAGATCCAGAAGAAGCTATTGGCTCCTGGATTCAGTTTGGCCCAGCTCCAACCATTGTGGCCATTTGAGGAGTGAACTAGTGGATGGAAGAGCTCAGTCTCTCTCTGCTTCTGTCTCTCTGTAATTCTGCCTTTCAAATAAATAAATCTTTAAAAAAAAAAAAAGTCTATAACATCCTGAGGTCATGAAACTTGTTGAATTCTGTTTTCCAAATTTAATTGACTATGGAATCTCTGGCTTTCTTTTTGTTGAATATGTAGTAAGAGTCTGCTCCAGGTTTTTTACCTGGTGATTGTCTGAATGTTGCAGACGTTTGGAGAGTGATCGCTCTCTCTCTCTTTCTTTCTCTGTCTCTCTCTGCTTTTCAAAATATGGCCCCAAAGTTTAATAATTAATAAATTATTTCCAAGGAGGATAGTCAGGATGTGTGGTACATAGATTATTCTTTCTGTTCTTTTGTTTGACTTTACAGTAGTGGCTTAGGCAATAAAGACAGGGAAATGTCTTATGTAATTTAAAAGTCTAGAGGTAGATATTACAGAGTACATGTGGGTGAGATAGCACCAGGGCTCCAGGCCTTTCTCTGTGTGCTCGGCATCCTGAGCATGATGGCTTTTTCTTCTTAGATTGATTGAAGAGGTTCCCAGACTTTCTCAGATCACAATGCCCTTAGTGTCTCAGTGAATTTTTTTTTCATGCAATCACCAGGCCAAAATAAATACCTAACATTTCTGTTTATTGGGTAGTTAGGCCTAAATAATTTAATAAGTATTTATGTATGTCCTAATAATTTAGTAGTCATAAGAAAAACACACTAATTTTTAAAAAAGATTTATTTATTTATTTGAAAGGCAGAGTTACACAGAGGCAGAGGCAGAAAGAGAGAGAGAGGACTTCATCCACTGGTTCACTCTTCAGATGGCCGCAACAGCTGGAGCTGCACCAATCCAAAGCCAGGAGCCAGGAGCCTCTTCTGGGTCTCCCGTGCAGGTGCAGAGCCTTCTTCTTCTGCTTTCCTAGGCCATAGCAGAGAGCTGGATTGGAAGTGGAACAGCTGAGACTTGAACTGGCACTCATATGGGATGCTGACGCTGCAGGTGGTGGCTTTATCCACCTGGGGTGACTGTGCCTGTTGGGCACTTAACAGCTTCTCACATCTTACTGCTTTCTTCATTTCCTATTTCATGT
The DNA here is from genome assembly GCF_964237555.1 of Oryctolagus cuniculus. Classification (NCBI taxonomy): domain Eukaryota; kingdom Metazoa; phylum Chordata; class Mammalia; order Lagomorpha; family Leporidae; genus Oryctolagus; species Oryctolagus cuniculus. The sequence goes on along the minus strand of NC_091440.1, from coordinate 59,991,521 downwards.
TGATTTTTTTCACAGTATTTTTTGTTTAAAAATGATTGAAAAAGGCAATGTAATATAATCCAATATTGAGAGTATGAACTATCTGGATCTAGTAGTTTGTATGATGTTTGATAGATGTTGAATTTCATTGTTTGTACAAACTTTTCGCTTGAGAAGTTCCCCCAGAATGCCTCTGTAGGTTCACTGCAGCACTTGAGGGTGCCTTGGTACACAGTCTGGGAACTGCTGCATGAATATCTTGTGATTGCAAGATGATTGCTTCTGCTCCAAGCATTCATCTCTGCATAGCAATACTCATGCAGGAAGAAGGTATAGGCTTTCTTATGGTGTCTTTTGTTTAGTTTCAAATTTATTGAGATACAACTTCATACAATAAAATTCACCTATTTTGGTTACTAATTAAATGAGTTTTGACCAATGCCTACATCTGTATAAGCATCACTACAATCAAGAGACAACATTTTCTTCACTCCAAAATGTTCCTTGAACTTCTTTGTAGTCAGTGCCCCTCCATGACTCCTAGCAGCCACCAATCTAATTTCATCGACTGTAGATTAAATTTAGTTCTTCTATGTATCTTCATAGAAAGGGAACATATAGTATGGATTCTGAGGTCCTGTATAATGGTTTTGAGGTTCATACATGTTGCTGCATGTATCAACAGTTAACTCCTTTTTATTGCTGAGTAATACTCCACTGTTTGAATGTACCACAGCTGTTTAACCACTCACCTGCTGCTAGATATTTGAGTTATTTCCAGTTTGGGGCTGTTACAGGTTGAGTTGCTGTGAACACTGAGGATAAAGTCTTTGTGTGCACTTATCTTTTCATTTATCTTGAATTAGCTTTGTTTGTCTCTACTTATCTTTTCATTTATCTTGAATTAGCTCTTTCTTTGTCTCCCTTCTTTTTAGGAGAGCAAAATGATTTCCAGAAGTCCCTCCAGCAGACTTTCTTTGGACAATCCTGAATCATCTTCACATTTCCAATTATTAGGAAGGATGTGGAGTCACATTGGAGCAATCACTTCACATCCTTTGGGACTGGAGGCTGGGGGTCCTAACGGGAGTGAGTTTTCTTCTCAAATAAAATTACAGTCTTGCAAATACAAGAAAAAAGGAGGAATAACTTCTAGGTGTGCAGGTGCATATGTCTACTTCTTTATCCATGAGTATTTTTTCCTACAGAATGTGTTAGTGGCATTATTTATATTTCACAGTGAGAGTCTTTTCTCTGATATAAAGCTGTTTAATTGAGTAGATCTGTTGGAAACAGATATTCAACAGCAGTCTCAGAAGTAAACTGAGAGGACTTGGAAAGAGCTCAAGGAACATTTTGGGGTGAAGAAAGTGTTCTGTATATTAACTGTGATGATGATTATACAGATGTATACATTTGTCAAAACTCACCTAACTCATAACCAAAATAGGTGAAATTGTGTTTATATCCCTTGACAGAGAATTGCTCCGGGGAATGTGCTATGAGGGCACAAGTATTATACGGAGAGGGTTTTACCAACTGGCTGCCAGATGTGGGTCTGCCCTGGGCTGAGGCACAGCTGGTCTGCTCTACAGTAAATCAGATGTGGGAGGCAAGAGCCATCTGGCACATAAACTTGGCAGTGCCTGGAAAGACAAGTTAACTCACGTGTGAAGTTATTATTATTATGGATTAACATGAACAGAGCCCTGGCACCAGCAGCAGGGTGAACTGCCTCCCTCCCCTCAGGTCTTCTCTTCTGTTGTTGCTACAGGGCAGCTTGCACTGGGGCTCCCTGGCCCACAGCGCCTCTCCTCCTGTCAGGGCTGATGTGCTTTGATTTATGAAGAGCTAAGGCAGTCTGGCCCTTTCATCTCCATCCTCGCTTAGCAATTCTCCCCTTTCGCATTCCTCTGTCCCTTGTGTTCTCTTCCTAAGAGCTTGTCTCCTTTACTTGCTAAGCTTCTCAAGTGTAGGGATCAGATCTTACATATTTTGTTATCTGTCTCTGCTCCAAGACGCTTACTTTGTACAAAGTAGGTTCATTTTGCAATGAGGCATTGCAAAATATCCTTACCATAGATAAGAACTGGAGGGAAGTATTGTGAAAGAAATGTTTCTACCTTCCACTCTGCACCTATTTCCAGATATCCTGGGATGGGTAAACTGAAAAAGGACCACAGCAAATCCATCTTTAGTGCACATTTCAGTGTGTAGCCCTTGGTCCAAAATATCCTGTTAACCATAATTCTCTATCATTCACTATTAAGAAACAACAGGCCAGTGCGCGGCTCACTAGGCTAATCCTCCGCCTTGCGGCGCTGGCACACCGGGTTCTAGTCCCAGTCGGGGCGCCGGATTCTGTCCCGGTTGCCCCTCTTCCAGGCCAGCTCTCTGCTGTGGCCAGGGAGTGCAGTGGAGGATGGCCCAAGTGCTTGGGCCCTGCACCCCATGGGAGACCAGGATAAGTACCTGGCTCCTGCCTTCGGATCAGCGCGGTGCGCTGGCCGCAGCGCGCCGGCCGCGGCGGCCATTGGAGGGTGAACCAACAGCAAAGGAAGACCTTTCTCTCTGTCTCTCTCCTTCTCACTGTCCACTCTGCCTGTCAAAAAATTTAAAAAAAAATTAAAAAAAAAAGAATCAACAAATATTAGATGAGAGATGAGCAGTTAGAAATCCAGAGATTTGAAGGACTTGCTCAAGGTCATATCAGTAATTGATAGTAGAGCAGAACACTTATTTATAACCACCCATTCCTGCAAGGGCTTAAGCTTGTTCTCAAGGATAACAAAAACACTAGATAGGGAAATTATAATTAGGAACAAAAGAAGAAAGCAAATTACTTTAAATGGTGTTGACAGTGAGGTCAAACCAGAAACATACACCATAAAAGACTGTGTACAACAGGTTAGCCACAAACTTAGCATCTTTATATCTGTATGTTAAAGAGAAAGGAAAACCTGGTCAGACACAAAATGCGTGATGCATAAGAAAGAAAAACAAAAGCAGTAGCTCAGAGAAGTCCAGTCATGGTTGGTACCACTGCCTGACAGGCATCGCCCACAAAAAGGATTCTGTGGGTAGTAACAAAGGTCGTTGACGATATCCCAGTGGTGTACAGGAAACGCATCCCTAATGTAGAGCTGGTAGCTGATGGCAACACAGCAAAGCTCATTCTGAAAAAAGCACTTTATGTGGGAGGTAAGAACTACGAATCAAATCCAGGATTACCAGTGGAGAAAAAAGCTTGCCAAATTGAGATGTGAAAAAATTCATCTCAGAATTCTGTGACATCAGGAGTACAATAATAATTACTGTTCTTAATTATGACCCAGAGGCACTGTAGACCCTAAAGTATTTTCTGAATTATCTAAGAGAATTTTTTTTAAAAAGTTCAATCTGGTTTAATATTAATGTAACACTTAATTAGACACTGTCATCTGTTCTAGCTGTTATTGCATATATATTTGTTCCAGTCCCTTCAGTTAGGTTGTCATTTTTCCTGTGGGCCAGGGCCCATGTGTAGGGAAAATGTCACTTTAGTGAACACACATAGTATGAATCCTATAAGATTGACCTTAGAAACCGCTGTGTGAGGAAGAATGACTGGACTTTGAGCCCTTGATGAATTTCTACTACTTCTCTGCAGGAATGAAAGGTGGTACTGCTTTCTCCATAAGTACTATCCCTTTATCCCAACCCCTTAATATCCAACGACTCATTTGACACTAACTGGGAATATTAAAGAAGACCTTATAAAAGGTATAGGATAGCAAGAGGAAAATAAGCAGAGTAACTTGAAACTGTAGAATCTAGTTTACAACCATTACTAACATCAACAGCAACAGATAGACAGAGTAATGTGAGGGTTGGGAGTTAGACTCTGGAGCCAAGCCACCTGGCTTCAAATCCAAGCTCAGTCATGTATTAGCTGTTTAACCTTGGGAAGGTTGCTTCACCTTTCTGTGCCTCATTTTCCTCATCTTAAAATATTTAATAGTGATATTTGTGTCATAGAAATGCTATGAGGGCTAAATGAATGCTTATAACAGTGCCTGCACATGGTAAATATGTATTGAGTGTTAACATAACAAAGCACTTTTGATAAACCAGACATTATGAGTTAACTCAGTCTTCACATAATGCTGTTTCAGTGATTCTCAATCGTTTTGGTTTTTACATATTTTTTTCTTTAAAGATTTATTTATTTATTTGAAAGTCACAGTTACACAGAGAGAGAAGGAGAGAGAGAGAGAGAGAGAAAGAGAGAGAGAGAGAGGTCTTCCATCCGCTGGTTCACTCCCCAGTTGGCTGCAACAGCCGGAGCTGCGCCGATCCGAAACCAGGAGCCAGGAGCCTCCTCTGGGTCTCCTATGTGGGTGCAGGGGCTCAGGGACTTGGACTATCTAGTACTTCTTTCCCAGGCCATTGCAGAGAGCTGGATCGGAAGTGAAGCAGCCGGGACCTGAACCGGCACCCATATGGGATGCTGGCACTGCAGGTGGTGGCTTTACATGCTATGCCACTGTGCCAGCCCATATACTCTTAAGAATTTATTGAAAACCCCAAAGAACTTTCATTTATGTACGTTGTATCTATGTATGTTTACTGAATTAAAAATTAAAACAGAAATTTAAAAAATATTAATTAACTAATTTTAAAATAACAATAATAAACCAATACATATTAACAAAATAACAATTCTTATGAAGAATAACAATAATTTCAAAACAAGACATTTTGTGAGAGAGGGGCATTGTTTAATATCTTTGTAATTTTTTTAATGGTTGGTCTAATAGAAGATAATTGAATTCTTATAATTGCTTCTCTATTCAAACTGTTGCAATATACTGTTCTGATTCAAGCGTATAAAGAAAATGCAGTATCACACAGATACATAGTTGGGAAAAGGAAGAATATTTTACAAGCCTTTTGTATAATTGTGGCTCAAAAGCATGACCCCCTTTGTAGTCCTCTAGGCCAAAACCCTGTAAGTGGTAGTTTGTTTTTATTTTATTTAAATTATACAAGTTTCATGTATTTCATATATACAAATTTACGGACATAGTGACACTTCCAACTCTAACTCCCCTCCCGCCACACTCCCACCCTTCCTCCTCTCCTTTCCCCTTTCTCACTCCTAATTTTTACAAAGATCTACTTTAGTTTACATAATAATCCTAAAGTTAACCCTACACTAAGTAAAAGAGTTTTATTTAGTTTGTGTGTCATCCTTGTGCAGGGGCCATGCTTATCTTTGTCATTCCAATTTTAGTATATGTGCTGCCAAAGTGAGCACAAATGGTAGTTTCTTAAAGGCTAGTTGCAATGTGAATCTGGAACCATGTCAGTGAACTGTTCCTCTCCTGTTACTTTAAAATCCATTGGTCTTGGAGGCAGCAGATGAAGAGTTAGGTACTGGGTCCCTGTCCCCCATGGGAGGCCTAGACTGAGTTCTGGACTCCTGGCTTTTGCCTGGCCCAGCCCTGACTATTACAGGTGTTTGGGGAGTATACTGGCAGATGGAAGATCTCTTTCTGTCTGTTTCTCTCTCTGTCTCTCTGCCTTTCACATAAAAACAAAAATAAATAAAAAAATTTAAATCCACTGGTCTGTTTTATACTTTGCATAAATAATTTACACTTGCATAAATTTGTTACATCATCCATTGGGCACTGTAGATCAACTAAATTTTACATACATATTTATAATATATATAAATATATATTTAGGAGTGGGGCAGGCAGAGTTTTGAGGAGGCATGGGCAGCCACATGGAAATCCAACTGGACAACAAGGGCATGATCTTACAGGAGAGGCTGGGGGAGACCCACCAGGGCCTGTCAGGTCAGGTTCTTTTGGGCATCTCCATTTCTTCCCCTCCCCCAGATCCTTCTGTGCAGTCAGAGTCCCACGCTCTATCAGACAAGGGTGGGCTGGAGAATACCTTTTCTTTTCTTTTTTTTTTTTTTTAAGATTTATTTTTTATTTATTTGAAAGGCAGGATTACAGAGAGAGGAGGAGAGACAGAGAGATAGAGAGATCTTTCATCTGCTGGTTCACTCCCCAAATGGTCACAATGTCCGGGGCCAGGCCAGGTCAAAGCCAGGAGCCCAAAATTTCCTTTGGGTCTCCCATGTGGGTACAGGGGACCAACTACTTGAGACAATCTCAGCTGCTTTCCCAGTCACGTTAGTGGGGAGCTGGATTGGAACTGGAGCTGCCAGGTCTTGAACTGGCACCCATATAGGATGCTGACATTTCAGGTGGAGGTTTAACATGCTGGCCCTGATGAACTAAATTTTGAAACATTCCCATTTGTTAATATCACCACCAATCTCACGGAAAAACTTTAAGTGTTGGATAGCTGTCAGGCTCACAAGTTTTCTAAAATTCTAATTTTCTCTTGAAAGTTTAAAATTTATTATTAGAACAAACATTGTCAGTTGTTTTCCACAAAGTGACAGATTCATTTTGTTCATTTTCAAAACAATGTCTGCAAAATACCTAAATCTGAATAGCCATACTTTGTCTGCCAGTCATTCTTTCCAGTAGAGTCAAGTTCCACTAAAAGGCAGTGAGCCCAGCGTGCAAGTCAATCACACTGGTGCTTCTCCTTGAGACAGCCATGGTATTTCTAAATGCAGCAAAGGTGTTCTATGCATACATCCCATTTTGTCACCCAGATGTTAAAAAGACATATACTGAATGTTTGAGAGTTAGTAAAAGTGATACTTATTCTACTTCATCAAGGTCATTCTTAAGAATGCTTTTTCTGTGAGTGTGAATATAATGATTAACAGTTTGGTGCTGTTGTTTTAATTTGTGCATAGATCTCAGTACTTTCACTCACTATTCTTTCGCATCTTCAGAACAAATGTTAACACATTGAAGAAGGCAAATGAATATTGTTTTTCCCTTGTAGACTTTCTAGGAGTTTCTAGCGGAACTTCAGGGATCCAGAAATGATACTTTTTTTCTGTTTTTTTTTTTTTTTTTAGATTTATATATATATTTATTTATTTAAAAGGCAGAGTGGTAGAGATACAGGGAGAGATCTTCCCTCTGCTGGTTCTGTCGCTCCCCCTCTTCGTGGAGGAACGACACTAAGCCCTGCCTAGGCTTCATATCCGAGTCATGGCACCATTATGTCGCTCCCCGTCTTCGTGGAGGAACGACACAGGACCCTGCGCTGTTCTTTCGTCTGCTCGGCCCTCCCCGGGTTTGCTGCTGGTTCTTCCCGGGTTGGCTACTATCCCTTCCACCTCCGTGGAAGGGCAGTTCCCCCTGGCCACATTCCCCACTTCCGCAGGGGAGCGGCACACTGCTGGCCGGCTCTCTCGGGGGCTGCACAGGTGTTCCCCTTAGATGTTCCCCTTAGATGTTCCTGGTGCATGTTCTCTCTCTCCTCCTTTATAGTCCTCCTCCGCCAATCCTAACTCGGCTGCCCACACGCCGAGTACGCTGCTCTCCTCCAATCAGGAGCAAGTCCTACAGTTTATTAGCTGAACTGGAGGCAGCTGTGTAAAAGCTGTTTTCTTCTCTCCCAGCGCCATATTGTGGGAGAGCAGATGCATAGAATAAGTCTTAATTCCAGTAACTTAGTCTAGTCCGAGCTGCTCCCCACAGGTTCATTCTCCAAATGGCTGCAATGGCTGGGGCTGGTCCAAGCCGAAGCCAGGAGGTCAGAGCTCTATCAGAGACTCTCATGTGGGTGGTAGGAGCCACACATTTGGGCCATCCTTCACTGCTTTCCCAACTGCATTATCAGGGAGCTGGATCAGAAGCAGACAGCCTGGACTCAAGCTGGTGCTCTAATATGGGATGCTGGCATTGCAAGTGACAACTTAACCTGCTGCACCACAATGCTGGCCCACAGTGATCATACTTTGAAAACTACTGCTTTAACCTTCTACCTCCTAAGAGTTCCTGCAAGCCCATCCAGAATCTTTTTTTTTTTATTTGACAGGCAGAGTTAAACATTGAGGGAGACAGAGAGAAAGGTCTTCCTTCCATTGGTTCACCCCCCAAATGGCCACCACAACCGGTGCACTGCGCCGATCTGAAGCCAGGAACCAAGTGCTTCCTCCTGGTCCCCCATGCGGGTGCAGGGGCCCAAGCACTTGGGCCATCCTCCACTGCCTTCCCGGGCCACAGCAGAGCGCTGGATTGGTTAGGACTAGAACTCGGCGCCCATATGGGATGCCGGCGCTGCAGGCGGAGGATTAACCAAGTGAGCCACGGTGCCAGCCCCCCATCCAGAATCTTTTACATACAGACTTTATAGCCAGTATAGAGCCAGTATTGCTTCTGAGCTCCTCAAAGGCCACAGTCCAAATTCCCTGTCTCTTCTTGTACTTGGAGCTTGCAAGGACAAACCTCTTCAAAATAAAGAGAGATCTTGGAGCCGACACTATGGTGCCCTCTTTAGATGGGCTGAATGGGAGCAGTGTCACTGACTATGAGGTGGTCCCTATAGGAGAGATGAGATTTTAGAGGTAGCATCCATAAGTCTCAAATGTGTATATACTCCTTTCTGTCCAGGATACTGTCTACTCATATCTTTCTTTGGATTTGTGGTTATGGTCACCGTTCATATGTTGATCTTTACTCAGAACACTGCTCATTTAGGGATAAGAAGTTGGGGAGAAGGTGTGGGCAATGGAAATACTGTGGCCTAAATACCCATGGAATCCCTTGGCCAACCAGTAACTGGAAGAATCTGTCAAAGCAGTAACTCTTTTATGGTAGTTGAAAAATTAAAGAAAAGCAAACACTTGTGAGCCTCTTCAATCAGAATTGACAGATGTCAACATTTTGTCATATTCATTGTAGATCTATTTAAATAAAAGAAATAAAACATTACAAATAAGATTTAAGTCCCCTAAGCCTATATTCTTTAAATATTCATTTCACATTTGTTGTGAAGAATGGCTGAGCACTGTGCAAGGAGAGGGCACAGGAAAATCACCCTTTCCTCCTCCCAGCTCTCCTCAAATTTGCCTGCCAGTCGAGCAAACAAAAACAACACAATTAACACACAGATGTCCCTTGGAAGGCAGTTCAGCAGCCAACATTCACCCTATCACTTGCCCTCACTTCCTGATATGCCAACCACATACAGGGCTCTTTCTGAGAGGATTTCCAGAGATTATAATATTCTGGATCTAGTTCCATTTCATAAGGGTTTGTGTGCTTCTTCTTCTTCTTCTTTTTTTTTTTTTTTTTTTGGACAGCAGAGTTAGACAGTGAGAGAGAGACGAAGGTCCCCCTTTTTCCGTTGGTTCACCCCCCAAATGGCCTCCATGGCCGGCACGCTGCACCGATCTGAAGCCAGGAGCTGTGTGCTTCTTACAAACTGGTTCTCTATGTACTGTGCAGACCTGCTTGTTCCTTTTTGTCTGTCTGGAGATACGTGAGTCCAGTAATTCTCTCATGGATGACTTGGCCAAGCAAATGGCAATTGTCTGTGTCCACAGCTACAGGAACGAGAGAGAGCACACAACCAATCAGTTTTTATTTTTTTTTCCTTCACATCTCCTCAGCTACAATAAATCAGCTCCCTTGACATTTTTTTTAGCTGCATATGAATCTAATGCCTTAGCTAGAAATTTCTGTTATATCACTCAGTGAGTAGCAAGAGCAATGGGCTCCTCTGATTAGTGAAACTGAAGAGCAGAAATGAATCACAGCACCTTTGTATTCTAGAACATGGGTCTGAGATGAGTGAATGTGGGAGGTCGGCCAAAACACAATCCCCGTGACTCAATTCTTACATGATTTACAATGAACATAAGCCTGGAGACTTTTGCTGAATAACTAACTCCATTTAATAAGCATTAAAGACAGGTGAGGAGGAAGGGCCAAAGAAAGCACTGAGAAGCTACCTGCTTCTGACAATCTCTCAATCTCCACTTTCCTTCCATCGGGTGGGGCTGCTCATTGTCATCTGCTTTCATAGGGCTGTTGTGAAAACTGTATTGTAAAAGTGAACAAAAGTGGCTTGGAAAACACCCTACAACAGACAAAAGGCAATTTCACAGAGACAAGAGTTGTGCTTTATACCATAAAAGGAGAAAATAACAGACTTAGTCCTCCAGATCAGCTAAGCATCCAGCCAGAGAGGCACAAATGATTCTGGCTCTTTTCAGAAAACTAGAAGGAATTTGGGGGCTCTTACAAACCAATTGAAATAAGAGCTGGAGTGCTAAGCTTTCTGTCATTTGAGAATCAGGAAATAAAGCAGGACAGGACCGTCAAAATACCTAGAGAGTAGAAGAGTGGGCACACCAGGAATTTTTGTAGTCACTGTATTACTCAGGGTTTCCAGAGAAATAGAACCAATAGGATACCTAAAGACATGTAAGATGAGCTCCATTATGGGAATGGGTTTACCTGATTGTGGAAGCTGAGAAGCACCACAATATGCCAGCTACAAGTTGGAGCACCAGGAGGACTGGTGATGTAATCCAGTCCAAGGCTGAAGGCCTGAAAATGAGACAGAGGAGAAGGGAGAGAGTGTGGAGGAGATGTCAGCCATTGTAGGAAGCAGGAGCTCTGATGTCTGAGGGCAGGAGAAGATGGATGTCCTAGCTTAAGAAGAGAGAGAGAGTATTTGCTCTCCTGTCCTTTTGTTCTGTTTGACCTTCGATGGGTTCAATACTGCCCACCCACATTGGTAATAACAGATCTTCTTTCCTCAGTCTGCTGATTCAAACACTATCTCTTCCAGAGATAGCCTCACATCCACACTCAGAAATCATGTTTGACGAGCTATCCCAGTCAAGTTGACACCTAAAATTAACCATCACTGTCATCAACCTGTAGGCTTGAGAAATTATCCACCTGATCTAACCTGCAATTCAGATACTTCCACAATCCGTTAGCTGATTATCTAGCCTTTCCTGGAAAGTTTCCAGTGACAGGGAGTTACCGGCTGTTGAGTTAGCCCTTCTCAGTTTTTAGTATCTTCCATCATAATTTTTTTTAACCAAACCTCTCCTATGAAATATGATTTCCTTAAATCCCTTTATCTCCTAGTTTTTCCTCTGTTTTCCCAGTTGCTCTGAGGCCTAGATAGAGTATACTGAGAGCTGTGCATGGCTCCCCAGGAGAAGTCCTGCCCATCTGTGTGAACATAGGACTGCTTTTCACTAGACTTCTTCCAGGTCTCCTTTTGGCTACCCCTGTACTTCTTACTTGTAAGCTTTGGTGTGGAAGGGAGAAATGTGAGGACAGAAGCAGGAAAGTGACATTGATGATGATCCTGCCCCCCTTTTTTTAAAGATTTATTTATTTTTTATTTATTTGAAAGGCAAAGTTACAGAGAGAGAAAGGGAGAGGGAGAGAGGGAGAGAGGAAAAGAGAAAGAGAGAGACAGAGATTTTCCATCTGCTGGTTCACTCCCCAAATGGCCACAATGGCTAGGGCTGGGCTGGTCTGAAGCCTGGAGCCAGGAGCTTCATCTGGGTCTCCCACGTGGGTGACAGGGGCCAAGCACTTGTGTCATTCTCTGCTGCTTTTCTAGGCGCATTAGCAGGGAACTGGATCAGAAGTGGAGCAGCCAGGACATGAACCAGTGCCCATATGGGATGCTGGCACTGCAGATGGTGGCTTAACCCGCTACACCATAGAGCTGGTCCTAGATCTTGCTTTCTTAATTCCAAGATCCACACTCAAATCATCTCTATTCAAGAGGTTTATACCTGTTGTGTGTTTGTGACAAACACGGAATCAAATGTTTTGAAGATAATGACTAAAGATTATATTAAGTAGCAGAAATAATGTTGGATAAAGCCTGACTGGACGCAGGTCAGAAGGTATGTCTTGACCCAACACTATGTATTCTTTATAGTTTAGTGGTTCTCAAAGAGTTGTCCTTGGACTGACAGTATTAGCATCCCATGGGAACTTGATACAAATACAAAGGATAGGAATCAATCCCATACCTTTGTATCAGAAACTCCTTAGCTGGGACCAGCAAGTGTTTAAAAATGCCTCTAGGTGATTTTAACTTGAGCACCATGATAGAGTGAATTCTGTTAGTGCACCCATGGAATATTGTACTCCTTCCTAGTAACTGTGAATACTGGCTACTAATGACTCATGGTGGCTTCCTTCCTGGAACACTTGATATTAACCAAGCAGTATCCTCTTGCCATGGGGAAGCAAAGCAACATATTTCAGTGATGTATAAAAGGCTGGACCCTTGCCTTAACAGAGGACCACTTCATGCTGCACAGCTCCAGGTGGCACCAGGCTGAATCTAAGATTATCACCTGTTGAGCTCCCTTTCCCTGACCTATTTGCTTGGTTTTCTATACTAATACAGAATGTGATTTTCTTTTTTGCATCTTACCTCCTCCTTTATTTATTTATTTTTCCTCAGAACTCTTTTATTTAAAAATACTTCATGCATTTAATAAATACAACTTTAGGAACTTAGTGATAGTGGTTCTTCCCACCATACCCACCATTCCACCCCTACTCTCACCCTTCTTTCTCCTCCTTCTCCTATTCTCCTTCTTATTTTTTACTAAGATCTTTTCCAATTAATATTATACACAGAAGATTAACTCTATATTAAGTAAAGATTTCAACAAATAGTATGAAAAAAAAACTATTCCTCAACAGTTTTTTGATTTCTCTTTTGATTTCTTCTATGACCCACTGTTAATTCAGGGGCATGTTGTTCAGTTGCCATGTGTTTATGTATGTTCTAGAGATTCTTGAGTTGTTGATTTCCAACTTCATTCCATTGTGGTCAGAGAAGGTGGATGCTATGATTTCTATTTTTTGAGTTTGCTGAGACTTGCTTTATGGACTGGCATGTGGTCTATCCTAGAGTAAGTTCCATGCGTTTGTATAAAGAGTGTGTATTCTGCAACTGCAGGATGAAAAATTCTGTAGATATCTGTTAGGTACATTTGGTCTATAGTGTCTATTAACTCTGTTGTTTCTTTGCTGATTTTCTGTCTGGTTGATCTGTCCATTGCTGAATTGGGGTATTGCTTGGGAGTCTATGTCTCCCTTTAGATTCATTAACACTTCTTTTATATAGCTAGGAGACCTGTAATTAGGTGCATATACATTTATAATAGTCACATTTTCCTGTTGCATTGATCCATTGATCATTTCATAGTGCCCTTCTTTGTCTTTTTTAACAGTTTGTGTTAAAGTCTATTTTGTCTGATATTAGGATGGCTACATCAGCTCTTCTTTGGTTTCTGTTATCATGGAATATCTTCTTCCATCTTTTCACTTTCAGTCTGCATTTTTCTTTGTTGGTGAGATGTTTCTTGTAGGCGACAAATAGTTTTTTTTTTTTTTTAAAAAAAAAGCTTTTTTTATTTGAAAGGCAGAGTTACAGAGAGGCAGAGGCAGAGAGAGAGAGAGAGAGAGGTCTTCCATCTGCTGTTTACTCCCCAGATGGCTACAATGGCTAGAGCCTTGCCATTCTGAAGCCAGGAACCAGGAGCCTCTTCTGGGTCTCCCACTCAGGGCAAGGGCCCAAGGTCTTGGGCCATCTTCCACTGCTTTCCCAAGCCAAAGCAGAGAGCTGGATCAGAAGTAGAGCAGCTAAGGCCGGTGCCACAGCTCACTAGGCTAATCCTCCGCCTTGCGGCGCCGGCACACCGGGTTCTAGTCCCGGTCGGGGTGCCAGATTCTGTCCCGGTTGCCCCTCTTCCAGGCCAGCTCTCTGCTGTGGCCAGGGAGTGCAGTGGAGGATGGCCCAAGTGCTTGGGCCCTACACCCCATGGGAGACCAGGATAAGTACCTGGCTCCTGCCATCGGATAAGCGCGGTGTGCTGGCCGCAGTGCGCCGGCCATGGTGGCCATTGGAGGGTGAACCAACGGCAAAGGAAGACCTTTCTCTCTGTCTCTCTCTCTCATTGTCCACTCTGCCTGTCAAAAAAAAAAAAAAAAAAAAAAAAGAGGTAGAGCAGCTGGAACTTGAATTGGCGCCCATATGAGATGCCAGCGCTGCAGGCGGTGGCTTTATCCACTATGCCATAGCACTGCCACAAGAACCACACAAAGTATATGCAGTCCTTAGTGTGAGCATGGATTCCACAGCAATGACCCTCACCAGGGAGTCAGGGAGCCCCACACATGTGGAGCCACCCACAGTGGCTGCCCAAAGACCCAGCCACACCCTGCACCCTCACATGCAGCCACAGTATATTCACAGTCCCAACACACAAGGCTCCCACAGTCCTGAGCACCCAGCCTCCTGTCAATCCTCCCACACAGATTCAGGTGTCTCCTCTTGGCTGGTTGCTGTGCGCATAGACAGAAGCTGGTGCAACTGTTACGTATGTCCAAAATGGCACCTGCCCTCTCTCAGCTAGTTACAGGACGTCGGTGCCACGTGGTCGGGGGAAGAGAAATGTGCTCCCTTTTTTCCCCCTCTAGATTGGCAGGTATACTGTCCGCCACTGGGCTCCAAGCTGAACATATGTCAGGCTCTTCCTGCAGCTTTATTGTCCATTGCATGGCCTGCTGCAGTCTGGTCTCACCTCACTCTCCAAAGCTGATGCTGAGGCTCTTGGTTGCTGGGGTCTTGACTTGTGCATGTCCACACTCTCTGCATAGATCCACAGTGTCCCTCTAATTTGCGAGGAATTTCCTCTGGAATTTTCTAACTCTTTCTTGTTTTGATTGTACTCTTTCCACTTTTAACTATCCACTTTAACTATCTTCCCCTAGACTAGAGCAGTAAGCTCCCTCCTATTCCTCCTTTCTGGCTGCTGCTAGAATGTGATTTTTTTTTACTAGCCTTTGTATGTAAACTAGTCTGGGAGCTAAACCACCACAGGTGTAGGGAGGATTCCAGGGACAGAGTGGTGACATTGAATTTCTCTAGCACAGGAAGATGGCTGACCAAGTCCTTAGCATTCCTGGAAGCACCTAAGCATCTTCAGTTAGTTCCTTCTCAGACCTCCAGTGAGGGTGGTGATTAAGGGCTTTTGGCTGATAAGCAGAATGAATCACAACAAGGTTAAGTGCTGGCTGAAAGCCAGTTACTGAATAAAAATGAGATTCCACTCCCACCCCCACCCCCACCAATAGCCCAGCCCTTCTTCTGATGATCTATTGGCCTTCCTTAGAAGCCAATTCTCACTCTTCTACAGCTGCTTGCCTAGGCCTGATACGAAGGAAATTTGGTAAAATAGATAATGTGTCTATGAAATGAGACTGATCCAACGTTAAGAGTGGAAAACAATTTGATAGTATCATCAACTTCATGCCTTGCTTGTTTGTATAGAACAGAGTGGAGATTTGACAATTATTTGCATTATTTGGGCCATGTGAATTTAGGCACCAAAATGGACAAGATTACCTCAGATCATTAGATATGTGTGCCACTGCTACAGCTCAAAGTTGAAACTTCTTCTCTTCCTTAAACATGAAGAATGCTGTGGCTCTGTCATCACCAAGGGAGGCTACAAGAGAGGTTCCTTGAGGCACATAGGCCTCAACAGCTGCTGGGATAGTCCCTAATTTCTCCCGGGGATGCAGACCAGCTGCTGAAAGTTAAGCTAGAACAGAGGTCCTTCTATCTCTTCTAAAGATAAGAATTCAAAAGAGAGAGACAGAGATTGGCATGGATCAAGCTAGTGAAATTTAATGAAGTGCACCTGACAGACCAGGTGGACAACTCGGCAGAAAACCAAGCACCCGGCCTGTGCATAGATTGGAGTTTTTATGGGTATAGGGTGAACTTCTTCCTGTCCTTTCTGGGAAGTTGTCAGGAGGAAGGCCTGGGAGTATTATTGCAAAATGTTATTGGACAGAAAGTCCTAGGTCTCTGGGCCTCCCCTGAGATGTTTGGTGGGAGTAGGGGTGGGAGGGTGAGGAGTGGGGGAAGGAACCCCTCCCATGGAGTGTTATTGGGCAGGAAGATTCCCCTTCAATGTTATCAGACAGGGGCCAGAAGATTTCTGGACACTGGCCTGCCACTATGAAGTTGCCAGTGGGACTTTTGATGTGCAAATATCAAGTTGCTTTCAAGGCATACATTTTTTTATTTTATTTTTTTAAATATTTATTTTATTCATTTGAAAGTCAGAGTTACAGAGAGAGAGAGAGACAGAGAGAGAAAGAGAGAGAGAGAGAGAGGCCTTCCATCCACTGGTTCACTCCCCAGATGGCCACAACGGCCTGAGCTGAGCTGATCAGGAGCCAGGAGCTTCATCTGGGTCTCCCACATGGGTGCAGGGGCCCAAGGACTTGGGCCATCTTCTACTGCTTTTCCAGGCCATAGCCTAGAGTTGGATCAGAAGAGGAGCAGCCAGGACTCAAACCGGCGCCCATATGGGATGCTGGCTCTGAAGACCAGGGCTTTAACCCACTGCACCATAGCACCAGTCCCTCAAGGCATACTTTTAAGACATCAGGGTCCCTTCCAACATTTAATCGCATGAAATTGCAGTCCCTCCCGCCCCCAGCCCCTATCAAATGCACAGGGGCCCATGTCTTTCTCTATGCCTGACATATGGTACCCATGGACTTCTGGGATTCTCCTGAGTTGGGTCTAAATAGATGCTGCTGTGTTCAGATTGGAAGAAGGGGAGGGCCTGACCTTCATTTGGCGAGGTGAATTTATTTGGCTGTTTTTTTTTTTTTTTTTTTTTTTTTTTTTTTTTTTTTACAGGCAGAGTGGACAGTGAGAGAGAGGGACAGAGAGAAAGGTCTTCCTTTGCCGTTGGTTCACCCTCTAATGGCCGCCGTTTTGCTGTTGGTTCACCCTCCAATGGCCACCATGACCGGCGGGCTGCGGCCGGCACACTGCGCTGATCCGATGGCAGGAGCCAGGTACTTATCCTGGTCTCCCATGGGGTGTAGGGCCCAAGCACTTGGGCCATCCTCCACTGCACTCCCTGGCCACAGCAGAGAGCTGGCCTGGAAGAGGGGCAACCGGGATAGAATCTGGCACCCCGACTGGGACTAGAACCCGGTGTGCCGGCGCCGCAAGGCGGAGGATTAGCCTTGTGAGCCGCGGCGGCGGCCTATTTGGCTGTTTTTTTAAAATTTACTTTCATTGTATCTGAAAGGCAGGCACACACACACACTTACACACAGATAGAAAGATCTTCCATCTATTTCACAACCCAAATGTCTGCAATGGCAATGGCTCAGCCAGGCTAAGCCTTGAGCCTGGAGCTCCATCTGGGTCTCCAATGTGGGTAGCAGGTACCCAAGTACTAGAGCCATCATCTGCTCCTCCCAAAGTGCTCATTGACAGAAAACTGGATAGGAAGTAGAGCAACTGGGACCCAATGCGTTGCCTGTCCCAAGAGAAGATTTAAGCCAGTGCACAAAACATCTTCCTCTGCTGCTTCTTCATCTTTCAGTCCTGCCATAATCATTAGAATAGGTTAAGTGCCAGTAAGGGAAGATACGGAAGGGCAGAAACAAGTTGATATAGAACAACCACAAAACTACCTGGAGGAGATGATACATAATCCCTAAACTGGACTTGCTTGCCCTATGTGCAAGAAGCCAAACCCTGACATTGGGATGGCAGAAGAAATTTACATATTTATTGCAGTGCACACAGCAAGGAGCCAGACAGCTATTGCTTAATTCCTGGACTCCTTGAAGGAGTTCATAGTTGTGGAATGAGGGATGTGTGTTCAGAGTGTGTCCAGGTTTTCAGTTGTTTGGCAGTGTTCATGTCCTTCCTTGGTTTATCAGCAATACTGCATTCCTTATGATAGATACAGGTGCTACATGCAGGTGGGCCAGAATTCCCCCAAATTGAAACCATACTGACCATCAATATGTTAATTATTTGAGAATTTTGCAGGGCCAGTTGCACCACATTGTCAATTTAGTGAGTTACTTTTTTTTTTTTTTTCAAAAAAAAGATTTATTTATTTATTTATTTGAAAAGCAGAGAGAGAGAGAGAGAAAATTTTCCATTTGCTGTTTCATGCTTTCAATCTCCAAATGCCTGAAACAGCTGGGGCTGGGCCAGGCCAAAGGCAGGAGTCTGGAACTCCATCCAGATCTCTTACTTGAGTGGCAGGGGCACAAACACTTGGACCATCTTCTTCTGCTTTCCCAGGTGCATTGTTAGCAGGAGGGAGCTGGATTGGAAATGGAGCAGCTGGGACTCTGATACAGGATGCTGGAATTGCAGGCAAGGGCTTAACCTGATTGCCACAATGTGGTCTCCCCAGTGAGTTACTTTTTGTAAGTGATTAATTAGCAATCAAAAAGAAGTGTGAGGACAATTTTAGCTAAGGCTAGGAGGCTGGGAAACTGGGACCTGGTGATATCCAGCCTCTGCATTCGAGGCATTTGTATAGGGGCTCCATTTCAGTGTGTTTTTCGTTTAGCTGGTGGCTGAGAGAGGTAGATGGGGTAGGCATGGCCCAGTAGTCTCCAGTGAAAGGATTCTTGAACAGTCCTGAAGGATACAGAAAACTGGGCCAGAGAAGAGAAAGTATAGGTGGGCAGAGAAGGAGAGAAAATAGAATGTCACTCTAGGTGGAAGGATGAGGGCAGGTAGATTAGACACAGGAAGATCATCTGGCAGAAGTGCCGGGTGTGGGGGCAAGGGGCAGAAGGAAGAGGAAGGCAGCAGGAACATTGAGATTGGAGAGGGAGGCAGGGACCAGAACTCCAACAGTCTAGGATGCCCTGGATAACACTTTGGACTTTATCCAAAGGTGATGTGCAGTCATGAAGGTGTTAATCAGAGTGAAAAGATCAGATGGTTAAGAAAAGATCTTTATGGCAGCAGTGTAGAGATGGAATGAAAGGGGGCAGGTAGTGAACACAGAGGGGCAGGCAGGAAATTTATGCCGGAACTCAAGAAAGAAGCAATGAGAGTTTGCATAAGAGAGTTTGGCCATATTAAATCTTAATTTTAATCTTCGCTGCTTCTAACAGCTGTATGACGTGTGACAAGTAGCCATCCCTCTCTGAGTATATTTAAAATGGCTTAATATAAGCTTGTGAGAATTAGATAATAACTTTAAAGTTCTTGGTGCAGTTTGTGGAACACAGGTAAATAAATCATTTACTTGTTCTAATGCAACATCCTAATGTAGTTACCCTAAAAGCAGACTCTGAAATAAGGACTTGGTAGTTTATTTGGTAGTTGATCCCAGGAAGCACAGTGAGGAAGTGAGGAAGGTGAGATGGGGATGCAGGAAGACATTAAGGGTGTGTTGCTGGGTGGGCTGTTGCTGTGGGCAACTGGGCTTAAATGCACTAGGGACCAGAAACCATGCTTCCTGCAAGGGATGAGAAAGCTAGGGCATTTGTCCACCAACTGCTGGTCAAGGGTTGCCTTTGTAGGCTTTGAAGACTGAGTGCTTACGGACTGCTCTGTGCACAGGCTGAACAGCTTCAGGTGAATGAACCTTGGCTACATATCAAGCAGCAGAGATGGGTGTTTGAGATGGACACCATCATAGGGTACCCCAGAGTATTCACCACAGTTGAGCTGGACTCTGAGGTTTGCAGGGGGCAACATGACAGAGTATCATATCTGCTATAGTGGTGAGATGGGACAGCTAACCAATGTTTAAAAAGTAAAATCAATAGATCTTGATGAGTATAGTGGGAGTAAGAAATAGGATGGAGAGTTACAATGAGTTCTGCATTTCCAATTTGATCTAAAATTTGCAGCCCTATTTATTGAGTTTGAAACAATTGCCAGTAGTTGTAGGAGTGATGATGGCAGGGAAGAAGAGATAATTTTCACCTGGGCATGTTGAGTTGGAGGTGTTGATGACATAGCCAAATATCATACTAGGGTTGGCAAATGAAATTTTTCTAATTCTGTGTTAAACTGTGCAGGCTTCAATTTGACATTGAAATTCCCTAAACAGGTTTTGTGGGAATAAATCCTACCTCTGATAATGAATGAAGATTTTTCCTCTTGCTAAAAGAGCACATTTAATCTGGTGGTTTAAATGATGCCTTTTAAAATAGCCTGGTGTCTCTTTCTACCTGCTGTTCTCTTATTAGTTGACTTTGAACTTGGTGAATTCCATTGCAGATTGTCTCCCTCTGAAGAAAGGGAATAATAAATACTCTTTTGAGTCATTGCATAGCTATTGAAAACCTAGACAGCATTTTCAAAGCTCTTCTGAGTTGTTGCAAAGCACAGTGCTCCATCGAGTATTGTATTACTTTGCTTCAGTTTGCTTTCAAAACTTATGCATTCCAATTATCCTGTTATTACTGAATTCAGTACCAAAGTGAATATGCTTGTTTCCTAAAATGGAATTTCTAGATGATAAAATATTATATTTGCCAAGTGAAATAAGCCAGATAGTTAGCTAATTATGGCATGGAACTCATCCTGATTATAGATATATTTTTTTCTCTCCATAGGCATATATATTTGCATTTGGAAACATGCATCCTGTTTGCGCTCTATTTCAGAATACAGTTTTCAATAGATGTTGAAACCACTTACATTTTAATTTTCTGAAGTGGTTTCTTTGATGGATATTTTATTATAGGAAGAAACATAGGGCATCCAAGTCAATGGGGCCAGAGACAAAAATGTGAAACAGGTAAAGTCTGGCTTTAGCTTTCTCTTTCAAGGTGACCTCCCTCTTCCCTGAGAGCCTTGCCATGGCCCAGTACTCACTGCCAAGGTGCCCAGGGGTTGTTAGCTTCTACCTCCTGAAGGGTATTAGTGTTGCCTTCATAAATCTCCAAGGCTTTTGAGTTTGCATGTGCCATTCTCTTTCACCATACTTGTTTGTAGAGTTTTGACTCCATGTGAGGCTCTAGAGACTAGAGACTTAGAGAAAATGGAAGATAGTGAACAGGGTCTGTGTTGCTGTGGATTTGTTCTGAGAGGAGGAGAGCGGTGGGGGCAAGAGGCACAAAGTCACCACACAGACCCCGGGAGTCGGGAGTTGAATAAAAGCAGGCCAGAGGCAAGCAGCCTGTAGACTCCTTTATTTCAGTTGGTACAGCAGCTTAAATAGCTGAGGCAGCTAATCCAGTCAGGGACGGTTTATGCCCTAACCAATCACAGCCCGTTGCCTGGCAGGCTCTGTTGCTGGTGGTTTCCCAGGGGATTCCCCAAGGGGTTTCCTAAGCCACTCCTGAGTAACTGACTCTCCCTTGCCAGCAGCCATCTTGGCATGGCCTTCTCATTCCACCACAGGTCTGGACTAGGTGGGTCTCCCCGGGTTCATTTCTTTTTCCTTACTGGGTGGGCTGTACTGATAGTTCCTGTGGAGGCCTGCTCCAGAGGAAGTCCAGGAAAGGGGAAGTAAGTAAAATGTAGTGGGTACTTATCACTGTGCTAAGTGTTCTGCATGCACATTGACCTCATTTAATGTAATAATACAGTAAGTTTCCTTAAAAACATACTTAAGAATAAATATTTCTAGAGAAAAGTGGAAAGCCTCCTCATACATCTCTGAGAGTTCCTGCTGCTGACGCTTAGAAGAGCCTTTCATTTGTTTAAACAAACAATTTTAAGGACCGAATTTTGTGTCTGAGTTTGTGAAAGTTTCAAGTAAAAACTGGTCTTTCGGTAGTAATTTCTCTAAGGAAAAAAAATTGACAGCAAAGTCATAGAAGTTTTGAAACCTGTATTTTTGAAGTAACAAAATAGCTAGCATGGTACAAAATAATAATGTTTTACTTTTGAAGAACAAAGGCAGCCAACACATTCAGAGACCAATGGTTTTAGACTGCAGGGTGGGATTATTCATTCTTCTGCTTTGCATTTGATGCAACTGAAACAAGAATAAAGCTTTCGATGTTGTAAGGGAGGTCCACCTGCTGGCCTCTCCCCTGAGGCCTGGTTGTTGTGGGTCTGGAGCTGTGTGGTAACATGCCCACCTCCAGTGTGTTCTTTTAGAACCTGGGGCCTGGGCAGTCTGAGCTTGTCAGGCGCATGTGCAGCTCGGTAGCCTGCAGAAAGTGCTGAACTTTTCACAGGCGTAGGTGGCGAAGCACTTGTGTGTGCCCACCCTGCTGTTCAGCTTGGAGCCACCACTGGTTTCAATTATGACTTCAACAGGCAGCTTGGAGGGCGCCTCTATTCATTCCAGTGCCTCACACTCTATAATTAGTAATAAAGGAACACAGGCACTTCACAGATATAAAGGACTAAACAGTAATCAGGCAGTAAAGGCAAGGCACTGGGGCTTTTCCACCTAACTCTTTGTTTTTCTCTAGAAAAAAACAGGCTTCTTTCACTGCTTCATTTTATGGTTTTACACTGAATAATCTACATTTGAGTCTCACCCTGGACATTTATTAGCTGTGTGATTTTCAGTATTTTATGTAAACTCCTTATGCCTCAGTTTCCTCGTCTGAAAAATGGAGTTGATGATAGTTCCTATCTCATGAGGTTAGTTGGAGGATTAAAGGAGATAACTCATGTAGAGGGTTTTAGAGAGTCTGCTCATATACAAGCTTGCTTAATAAATGTTAATGCTATTTATTTTATCATTTTTATTATTTTGATTTTAGATACTACACAGAGCATAAGACATAGGTATAGGTCTCTTGAGTATCTTCTTTTAAAAAATTTATTTTATTGGGGCCGGCACTGTGGCGCAGTGGGTTAACGCCCTGGCCTGAAGTGCCGGCATCCCATATGGGCGCTGGTTCTAGTCTCAGCTGCTCCACTTCTGATCCAGCTCTCTGCTATGGCCTGGGATAGCAGTAGAAAATGGCCCAAGTCTTTGGGCCCCTGCACCCACATGAGAGACCCGGAGGAAGCTCCTGGCTCCTGGCTTTGGATCGGTGCAGCTCCGGCCATTGCGGTCATCTGGGGAGTGAACCAGATGGAAGACCTTTCTCTCTGTCTCTGCCTCTCTCTGTAATGCTGTCTTTCAAATACATAAAATAAATATTTAAAAAAATTATTTTATTTGACATGCATGCAGAGAGAGAGAGAGAGGAAAAAGAGGGAGAGAGAGAGAATCCTCTATCTTCTGCTTCACTCCCCAAATGCTTGCTACAGCCAGGGCTGGGCCAGGCTGAAGCCAGAAGCCTGGAACTCAACCCAGGTCTCCCATGTAGGTGTCAGGGATCCAAGTACTTGGGTCATCACTTGCTGCCTCTGAGGGTGGATAACAGCGGGAAAGAGGATTAGAAGTGGTGGAGTGGGACTCGAAACCAGGCCATTCAGTATGGAATATCAACCTCTCAAGTGGCTTACTGCTGTGCCAAACATCTACCCCTTGAGTTTCTTTCTTTAAACTTCCCATTATGCACATTTCAAACACAAATAGATTCACTGGTACCCCAGTCCCACCTGTATCCATCCCAGCACTGACAGTTATCAATCTTATTTAATAGATCTCAGGTTTTTTTTTTTTCTATATCTTAAGGCAAATTCCAAGCATTGTTATTTCACACATAAAGTTTAGTGTCTTTGATACTAAAGTCCTTAATAAGCTGAGAGCTCCTTGGGACCATATCTTCTTTACCTTGGAGCCTAGTTCAAAGGAGAGTTACTAGCAACAAAATAAATCCTCTACAGAGGTTTAATTAGTAAATGAACAACCCAGGCTTAGCTTTCCTCTACTTTTTGGTAGCTACTCAATAAATATGTGTTGAGTAAATAAATGAGGATGGGAATTTTATAGAGTGTCCAATATATATGGAGATGTGCATATTTTTAAAAAACAGCAGATTTTTTAATACTTGCATGAGACTTTGCAATACTTGAAATCCCACAGGCTTAATGCTGCCACAAACAGGCATAATACTTAAAATAATTGGCACTTGCAAGTTTAATTCTGGCACTGAAATAATTTGTGAATGTCTGACTATAGGCAACTTCATGAAAAGCAATTAGCAGATGCTTCAAACACATGACAAATCCTTTATTACTGTGCTTATAAGTGACACGGTTTACAGAAAACCAAATGTAATTAAATAACATTGAACTTGAAATCTACCACAGACTCAAGGTATACAAGGTATACTTGGCAAGGCAAAACTTTTCAAACACTAGGTTGTTTCAGGTGATAATTTTCCAGTAAGTGATTCCAACATGTTTTGTTTTTTGTCTTACAGACAGTTCCTTTGGCAATAACTTTCACTTTAGCTTTTATTATATAAAAATATAACAAAATTTCATTATATACAAACATTACATTACACAATGTACAGGTTAAAAACACTAAGAAAATGGCAAGCTGCAAGTGAAATTAAAGTCAGTAGCATGATAAGAAAAATTAAATACTGCACACATTTCATAAAAATTACATTAACTACATTTTTGTTTGCAAATACCAAACAGTACCAATGTGATTGGAAATAGCTTCCAACAACTTCATTTTAAGGCACATCTTGCATATTTATATATACAACACTGAAACCGGTCAATAACTTAGGGGCTTCTCGGAGTGACCTGTGTATGCGTGAAGACATGCAGTGTGGGGTTACACATTTTCATTGCTGCCCTTCTTTGGGGACAGGTACCTGCCAGGGGGGGACTGGTACAGGGGTACCCCGATCTCCTGCAGGTCTGGGAGCCTCCCTGGGCGGGGTGGGGAGAGCAGAGTGACTGTCCTGTCATAGTCTCTGTGCAGCACTTTCTCGTAGACGCTCTGCAGCCCTACAGTCTTGGGCAGCTGGGCCTGGTAGTAGTTGTCCCTGCGCAGAGGATCCCGGGGCAGAGACGTGCTCTTACAGAAGGTTGACATCTGCGCTGGAGGTTGAGGCGAGGGATGCGCATTCGGTCCAGCACAAGATGGGCTCCAGCAGCGGTCAGAGTGGCCCAGGATCTTACACTCCGCAGTGCACGCCCATAGGCCTAACACAAAAGGGAGAGATCATGATTATTCCCGAGACCACACGCTCCTAAACCTCCACCTTCAGGAGGTCAGCCTGGATCAGGGCAGCTGAAAAGGAAAGCTGGTATGTAGAAGAACCAAGTGAGTCAGGAATTACAAGGCACGCTGCTTCCTGTAAAGTCGCCTTATTAGGAGGAAGCTGGCCCGGTTTTCTCTCGCTGACTTCTCTTCCCAGACCACTAGCATCTCATCTGTGCTTCTGCTTAAGCAGATCGGGCCGTGCTGGATTCAAGGGGCGCAACTGCCTCCACTTGGCACTTTGGAATTCACTGCAGAATGGACGAGTGAAAAATGGAGGGGAAGAGGAGGCGGGGGGGGGGGGGAGGGGGGGGGCCTGGGACCCTGGTTGGCAGGGTCCAAGGGGAGGGCGGGGAAGGAGAGTCCTCACCACTCTGCATGTGGTTGATGAGATCCTTTTTCAGAGCGTCCCCGCTGATGTCGGAATCGCTGTCGTTGAAATCACTGTCCCCTTTGCCACTGTCTTTGCCGCTGAACTTCTCAGCTTCGCGGCCGGAGATGGTGTTGAATGAGTGTCCTTTCCAGACGGCCACAGAGGGCGCCGGCTCCTTTCCGAAGCCGGGAGAGGCACCATAGGGCTGCAGCAGGGAAGGAGGGGTAGGGCAAGAAACAAAAGAACAAGTGCGACCGGTTAAGCGTCTCCCCGAGCGTGCCCACCCTACCCCTCCAGTCTCCCTTCCCCCAGCCTGTACGCGGAGCACGGAGTGGGGCGCCCAGGCGAAGGAAGGCCTCACCTCGGCGTGCGCGCCGCGGAGCCGCTGCTGCCCCTCGAAGTGACAGGCGCTTTCCCCAGTGGCGCTGCCGCCCTCCGAGCCCGGCACTTCGGCCGCGGCGACCGCGGGCGGGGGCGCGTCGGCCGCGGGGCTGCCAAAGGGCGCTTTGGCGCTGCCGGGGAAGGTGAGCACGTCGAACATGTTGGGCCTGGGCCCGGCTCCCCGGGCGGCCTCCTCCGGGGAGCCGGGAGCCGAGGCTCCGCCGCCCGCCGCCCCGGGCCGCTCTTCCCGGAGGGTCCCCCCTTTGCGCACCTCCTTCTTGCGGCGGTTGCAGGTGGTGGCGATGGCGATGATGGCGGCCAGCAGCAGCGTGCAGCTCCCGGCCAACACGATGATCACGATCAGCGGCGTGTCCCATTGCAGCGCTGGCCCCGACGCCCCGAGGCGAGAGCCTGGTGGGCGGGAGCGCTCCGGGGTTCCGGCACTGGCAGGCGCAGCTGACCCACGCCCGCCGCCTGCTGTTACCACGAAACTAACAGTTGCGGTGGCGGTGAGAGGGGGGCGGCCGCCGTCGGATATGACCAGCAGCGCCCGAAATACGCTGCCTGGAGGTTCTTGGGAGAGGTCGCCGGTAAGCACGATCTCCCCCGTGCGGCGGCCAATGGCGAAGGCTTCGCGGGGCTCCTGCTGCTGCAGGTCGAATGCCAGCTCTCCATTGACGCCCTCGTCCGCATCCCGGGCCTGCACGCGCGCTATAGCTGTGTCCCTTGCGGTGCGCCCGGGGACAGCCACTTCCAGGGAGCCGTTGGCTGGTGCTGGGTGAACCAGGACTGGCGCGTGGTCATTCTGGTCCAGCACCCGCACTTGCACCAGGGCGCTGCTGGAAAGCTGAGGGGAGCCACCGTCGCTCGCTTGGATGCGCACGTCGAGCTGGTGCAGCGTCTCATAGTCGAAGCTGCGCAGCGCGTAGATGGCCCCGGTAGCTGGGTCCACTGAAACATAGGTGGACACAGCGCCTCCAGCGCGGCCCACCTCGGCGTCCAGCAGCCTGTAGGTGACTTGACCGTTGCGGCCCAGGTCCGGGTCCCGAGCGGCGACGGTGGCCAGGTAGGCACCCGGCGGGTTGTTCTCGCGGACGGACACCTCGTAGACTGGCCGCGTGAAGACCGGCGCATTGTCGTTCTCGTCGCCCACGCGCACCGTGTAGGGCCTCACGGTGCGCAGCGGGGGCGAGCCGCGGTCCTCGGCCACCAGCGTCAGGTTGTACTCGGCGATGCGCTCGCGGTCTAGCGACGCCGCGGTCACCACCAGGTAGCTGCCCGCGTACGCCGGCTGCAGCCGGAAGTGCTCGTGCCCGTAGAGGGCGCAGCGCACCTGCCCGTTGGCCCCTGAGTCCCTGTCCGAGGTGCTGACCAGAGCCACCAGGCTCTCGCGCGCCGCCCCCTCCGGCACCACAGAGGTGGTGCCGGCCTCGGGCGTCCCAGGCCCTGCTGATGAGGTCGCGTCCGTTCCTCCGAGGGCTGCAGCGGCGGCGGCCGCGAAGGGCGAGGCTGCTGGAGCCCCCGGGGCGGCCAGTGGGGTAATGGCGATGTCCGGCGGGTTGTCGTTGACATCGCGGATGCGAACGATGACCTTGCAGGTGGAGGCACGTGGCCCAGGGCCGCGATCCTGGGCTCGCACGTCCAGCTCGTAGGTGTCCTGGCGCTCATAGTCCACGGGCCCTGCTAGAGTGAGGCGGCCTGAACGAGGGTCGAGCCGGAACAGGCGCCGCGCCTCGGGCGGAGTGCGGGCGCCGAAGGCGAACACCACGTCGCCGTTGGGGCCCTCGTCCGGGTCGGCCGCGTCCAGGTCCAGCAGCAGAGAGCCCACGGGCGCGTCCTCCGCCAGCTCCACCTCGGCCACGGCGCCCTGTGGGAAGGCCGGGCTATGGTCGTTGGCGTCCAGCACACGCACGGTGAGGGCGGCTGTGGCAGAGCGCGGCGGGCGGCCTCCGTCCTGGGCCACCAGCTCCAGGTTGTAGGCGGCCTGGCTTTCGCGGTCCAGCTCCTGCAACAGCACCAGATCGGCGCACTGGGCGCCGTCCGCGCGCGTCTGCAACTCCACGCGGAAGGGGCTGTGCGGTTCGGCCAGGCGCACGCTCTGCAGCCCGTTAGCTCCCACGTCCTCATCCACCGGCACCTCCAGGGGGATGCGCGTGCCCACGGCCGCGCCCTCGGACACCTCCACGGGGATCTGGGCTCGGGGGAAGCGCGGCGCGTGGTCGTTGACGTCCCTCACCTCCACCTCTACGTGCACCAGCCGGAACTGCTCCTGCGAGAAGCTGACTACGTCGAAGGCCAACACGCATTGCGGGGCCTGGCCGCACAGCCGCTCTCTGTCGAGGCCTGCGTCCCCGACGGTCAGCTGCCCGTCGCCCTCGCGGACCCGGAGCAGAGAGCTGTTGAATTGCTTCATCAGGCGGAAGCTAGTGTCTCCAGACACTTTCATGTGCAGGTCCTCGGCGAGGGTCCCGATGACCGTACCGGGGGCGTCCTCCTCGAAGGTGCTGTATCGGACAGTTTTGCTCTGGGCCACTGACAGCACCCAGCAGAGGCTGAAGAGCTGCAAAGGGAAAAGGCGGGGTCTGCCCCCGCGCGGTGCAGGACTCATGCCGTCAGTCCCCAAGTGCTATTCCGAAAGGCTTCGGAAGAGAGCTCTCTCTGGTTTGCAGGTCCCGGCGTGAGTCCCAGGCTCCCGGGAGCGCGCTCTCTACGAACCTTGTGCAGGAGAAATCTGCGGGCTACAGCTCAGAGGCTCCAGCGAGCTCCAGGGACGCACGGACCCGCCCTCCCCAGCGCCTCTCCCTCTCTCCACCTCGCAGGAGCTGTGCTGCCGTGCGCCGCCTCCGCCTTTATAGCCACCGATATGCAAATCGCCCGAGCCGGGCAGCCAATAGCCGCCTCACCCTCGCGCCGCTCCTCCGCCAGCGTCAGACAATCCCTTTAATGTGGAAAGGACTTAGAGAGGGGAAAACAAAAACGGAAAATTAGGGAATCTTTCCTTTGTTTCTTTAGCTCCTTTTGCTCTTTCCTCCCCTTTCCTGTCAGCACGCTGCATGTCAGGGCTCCGGGAGTAACGAAGAGCGGCTGGGCTTTGTTACTGTGCGCCCTCTGCCCGCAACCGGGTGCCGGCTGCAGGAACTAAGGCTCAAACGTGCGGGGGTTGCGCCCCAGGGGCGCTGGGTTCCCGGCACTTCCCCCACCCCGACCCGCGCTGTGCGCGTTTTGCAAACTCGCAGTCCGATCCCTACGGACCTGCTCTGAGGAGCGAAGCTCTGCTCGCCGCTTCTTGTTGCTTCCCACGGCGCCCCAGAATCACCAGCCTCTCGGTGAAGCAGCCCGAAGGATAAGGGAAAATTGATTTTATTCAAATTTGTGTACGCAATTGTGTTTCGCTCGTGTGAGCCCCGGTGATCAGAGCTGCCACTTGCTTTCAGAGAAGAGCCCTACGGTATGTTAGTATGCATGTCACCGTCCAAATGGCTTTCTTAAGCTCAGGGCGCTAGCAGCCAAGGGGAAAAAGAAAAAAAAAAAAAAGTTCCAAATAGGATTTAGCATAAGCTTGAGGAGATTTGGAAAGGTTTCAAAGATCAGACTGTATCAAAAGCTTATGAAGCCCTCGTTAGCAGTGGAAATAGAATGGCGTGGCAGGCGATCCCATTGGAGGCCGCAATGTCTGTATTATTTCCCTGTGACAAGCTAAGGGGAGAGAAAGTTGAACAGTTTCCACAGCGGAGTCGGGCTAACTTGAATATAATGAGCAAACGCCACATGTATCCATTATGTTCCTCTATTCATCCCCAATCACTGCCATAACTCTCTGGCTAAACGGTGATGGGCGCTGAATTCCGCACAATACCCAGCTCGTATTAAAGTGCATTTAGAGAACTTTCCCTCCTGATGCCTTGTTCCGCCTATTTAGAGGATTTTCTTTCTGTGCTAATAGGGCCGCTCTGGGAAGCAACACTCGTCCCGTTCCAAAAGAACAAAATCACAGCATGACGTTGAAACCTGGCACGAACCTGGGGGAACTTAACCATCTGCCTACGGAAGTGTGGAGCTTCGCCACCGCCTCGCTCTGGGCTGGGCGAGCCCTGGGGCTGGTCAGGCACCGTGTTGCCCCCACAGGTACCTCTCTGCGGTCCCCGAAGGCCAGGGGATGGGGCTTCCCTCCGCAACAAAGCAGATTCTCACAGGTGCTTCTTGAGGGCTTTTCTGAGCCGGCTATGTAAATACACGAGGAGGAGGAGAACTGAAAAACACCAGTCACACTGGAAGAAATTTTTCAAGAAGGCGATGGGTTTGAGTAGCAGAATGCATTCAGTCAAAATCCTTCCGAATCGTGACTTTGGCCTTTCCGCCAGCGTCTGGTCGGTGTTTTCCTGTCCCTCAAACTTGAGGGCTTGCATTTCGCCGTCTTTCGAGGGGGAGGATAAGGAGTTCCCCCAGAATTGGGGAACCAGGCAGGGAGCTGGGAGGCTAGAGGGAATGCTCAGGGTTGCCAGAGTGCAGAAAATGCAGACCTAACCGTCAATAAATAAAAACGCCTATAAGGCTGGGGACGAGGGACAGTGGGTAGCTTGGAGGCTTCCTGAGGGGGAGGGATCATGTCTTTCTCGGTTCCTGTCCCTGCCTTCTCCACTTTACAGCCCTAGGAAGGTGAAAAGCGAGGAAACCGGGCGTCTGCAGCCGCTCAGGGACACGAAGAGGGCAGCGCCCCCTACAGGAGCCCCATCTCCAGCCTTCTCTTGCGCTATCTCCCCTTCCCAAGTGTCAAAATACATACCTCGTCCTTTCCCCGGCCCGGCCCGGCCCGGCCCGGCCCGGCCCGAGACAACTGTGGGGCGGGTGTGGGGGACGGTAAAGGCAGCCAAGAGAACTTTTCTTCCTTTTTTCGAGACCCATAATACCCTCACGCTAGCCTGGGACTCGCCGTCGACCTTCGACGCTGCCAGACTTGCGCCTTCCCTCTCCACCCGTCTTCACCGCAGGCCCAGTCGAGGACAAATTCAGAACTCGGCTGGTAGACAGCGGCTTCCTCGCTTCCGTTCACGGAACCCGAGGCTACCCGGCCGGCTCGGCGCTGCGGGGCCTGGGGGTAGAACCCCAGTAGGGGCAAGGGTAGGGGCCTGGGCGGGGGCAGTGGGGCTTGAGTCGCAGGACTAGGGTGCTCTCAGCTGTTTTCGAGGACAGGCACCTGACCGGAGCACGACCGCGAGTGGCTGGCTGTCGGACCCTGTGCGGCCTGCGCCTCCGCACTCCGCCGTTCTGGACTGACCCAGCTCCCTGCTCATTAAGTCCCCCCCCCCCCCCCCCCCCCGGGCTGGAGAACGCGGAGCTACCCGTTCTTTGACTCAGGGCGTTTCTGCGTCAGCACGCTCCTTCTGGAGCTGAAATAGACGAAAGCGTGCGTGGCTCGGGAGAAGGCGGGGGCGGGGGGCGGGCAGGCAAAAGCCAGGAGGCTGGGGGACCGGCGTGGAGCTGCAAGCCGCAGGTCCTCTGCCGCTCGGAAGTGGCGACGACAGCGGCGGCGCCGGGAGGCTGGGAACCGGGAGCACCGCGGCGGCCGGCGCTCAGGGGTCTCCCAGAGCCGGCCGAGGAGGTGTGAAGGCACGCGAGCAGCCGCCCGCAGCCACCAGATTAGGGAAATATGCTTTAAAACAGCGCGTCCGGGTCCGCGGCTGCTCCCGGGGGAGGAAGACAGGTCGGGGAGGTGTGGCTGGAGCCGAGTTGCGGGAGGGGCGCGGATCCTACCGCACAAAAGCCGCTAAATCGCCTTGTTATCATACCAAAAGGCTCGGGCGGGCCCAGAGTAAGCCCTTTCTCTTGGCGTTTGCAACTTCGCCTGCAACTGTCTCGCCATCCTGAGAACAAACGCAGCTCCACAATGGCCGGCTATTCCTCGGAATGCAAATGCTGCGGGCCGCGGCGGGCCGGGTGTCCGTCACCGAGCCTAATGCGGGCTTTGTGAAGCTCGCGTGCAGAAGACACCGAGCGACACTGCGTCACGTGACGGATTAGGGCTCCCGCAAAGTTTTCAAAGCGGCGACAATGGGGGCTCAGCCCGATCTGATATCTCCCACAGTTGAGCGGGAAAGGAAAATCAGGATATATTCTCATACGTAATAGGATTATCTTTTCTATTTCAAGTTCTATACAGCATGTAATTTATTTTTAATTAGGATTATATCTACCGGGAAAGGGACCTAGACTTCTCTGGAAAGTGTAATTCTAGGGATGGATGGAAACAACGGTTATTTTTTAACCTTTTAACTTAGAAAAGAGAAAGGCCCAGAGCCTATGGTGTTCAGGCTCACGCCACTGGGTACACCTCCCAAGGACATTTGCAGCACAAGAAGACAGGCAGCTCTTCATCCAGTTCCTTCTTGTTGGAAAACCACACAAGATTGCAAAAATCTCTTGAAATTCTCGTCTCAGGGTTACTGAGGTTGGAGCTTTGGAAATGTGACCAACCTCTGTTCCGCACTGCACATGCTCCCTGTTTTTAAAAATGGTCGTGTGTGTGTGTGTGTGTGTGTTTACTGGACTTTAATCCTGGCACAGAGGTCTTTACACTTTATACTGAACCACAGGGCAGCATTCGCCCCAGCTCTGATGCAAGCTTAGCAGCAAGACAGTCACTTTAGGGGTTATAGGTAACTTGTTGCAACATTGGTTTTGGACACTCACCCTGGATCATGTCCAGGTCTTGAGAGTTGCTTAGTCTTTTTGTGTATTCTGTGTGTCAGGAACCTGGGAGACCTGCTTTCCTTGATTAAGAAGCAGATCATGGTTGTTAACTGCATACTTTGAAATCACTCTGCTGGGTTCAAATCCGACAACTGATTTGCTGTGTAACCCTGTGCAAGTTCCTTGGTCTGTCTGTTCCCTTCTCTGGGAAATAAGGATAATAACAGTGTCTTTTAAGGTTGTCCTGAGGACTGTGGTGTAAGACAGTATCAGGTGCTTAGGACCATGTGTGAGTTACAGGTCAGTGGTTATGTAGTGAAAACCTCTTATTTTCTAGGTGAGGAATTTGTTCTGGAAGAAAGAAAACAGCTTTTCTGGCTTGCCCCTTTGCTTTAGTAACAACTGTTCCTCTGATCCCTTCTTTTCCTCCTCTGGAAATAGTACATCTGGTAGTGAGTGTGTGGATCCCAAAGGAGAGGATGGCCTTGTGAGGGTCCAATAAACTTCACACCCTCCTGGCACCTCGCAATCTTCTGGTACCTTCCTCTCTGGTTGAGTCATATGACGAATAAAAGGGATTTCTAGTAGACTTTCCCCCCTCTACATTTCCACAAAAGCCATGTATCATAACTGAAATAACCCATTGATTCAGATATTTAATGAACAACAACTCCTGGAGGAGCAGGAGTATTCCAAAGGAGTTTCCCTCCTCAGGAGCCCAGGAGCTGCAAGTGAGCCCCTATGACATATTCTGAACTGATCTGCAAAGTCTTGGCCCTGTGCTTCCCCTCTGTATTAGTCTGCTAGAGTTGCCATAAAGAAAATACCAGAACCTGA
This sequence comes from Oryctolagus cuniculus, assembly GCF_964237555.1. NCBI lineage: Eukaryota > Metazoa > Chordata > Mammalia > Lagomorpha > Leporidae > Oryctolagus > Oryctolagus cuniculus. The sequence goes on along the minus strand of NC_091440.1, from coordinate 59,958,438 downwards.
AGGGTTTCAACAACAAAAACTTTCTCGTGGTTCTCATGGTTCAGGTCAAGATGCCTTGGCTTGCAGATAGGAATCTACTTTCTGGGCCCTCCCATGGTCTTTTCCCCTGTGAACATGAACCCCTGGGGTCTCTTCCTTTTCTTAAAGGGTCACCAGTCATACTGGATTAGAGCCCTTCTCAAAGCCCTCATTTGCCCTGAAGCACCCATTGAAAGGCCGTAACTCCAGATGCAGTCACATTCTATGGCACTAGGGGTTAGGGATGCAACATGGGAATTGTGGGAGGACATAGTCGATTTATAATGCCTTTGTTCTCTCAACAAACATTACCGAGAATTTACTAACTGCTACACTCTGTGATAGGTGCTGTGGGAACAGAGATTAAAAAATAAATGATCCATATGGGTGCAAATAACTGATTGAATAAACAAACAAATGGGAGTGAAGAGATAAATCTGCCATGTGGAAGAATATCAAACGATTTATGTAACTATTCTGCCCTCAGGAGGTGGATCATAGCTCCCTATTCTGTAAGTGTGGGCTCTATGGAGTTACTTCCTTCCAAAGAGTACAATATGAAAATGAGGGAAACCTGTCAAACACTACGTAGGCCAGGTGATCCTGGTCAACATCAACAGTGATAGGTCATGTTGGATAGTATGTACCCTGGATATGATGTGATGAAAATGCCACTTTGCATCTCTGTGTCTCCCTTAAGACCAACGAGAAAAACATCAGACAAATCCAAATAGAAGGATATTCTACAAAAACTATCCAGTCCTCCTTAAGGCTATCAAGGTCACCAAAACCAAGGAAAGTCTGAGAAACTGTCACACCAAGAAGAGCCTAAGGACATGGGACAACTAAATGTAATATGTCCTGGAGTAGAAGAAGGACATTAGGAAAAAGGCAAGGAAATACGACCAAAATGTGAACTTCAGATAACAATGCGTCAGCACCACTCACTAATTGTATAAATGTGCCAGTCCAATGTCAGATGTTAATAATCGGGGAAACTCAGTGTGGCATTTACGGGAACGCTCTGGACTAGCTTTACAGTTCTGCTGTAAATCTGAAAGTGTTGTAAAATAAAAAGTCAGGCTCTGCCAGCCCGGAGGAGGCAGGGGAGTTAGAAAAGTAAACAGAGATCGGTGTGGGAAAGTGCTGTGATGTGGCTGACGACAGGTGGCTTTCTGCTGGAGCACCTGGGCATGCATCACAGGGTGGGAGAACAGTGGAACAGGTGTGCTGTGTGAGCCTGTGTGAGCCCAGGGCGGCGGGGGGGTGGGGGTGGGGGTGTGTGTCCAACAGTGCTGGTAACAAGGTTGCTCAGGGAAAGCTTCTGGGAGGAGGTGGCGTTTGTGCTGAATTTTAAAGAAAGAGTAGAAATTAGCTCAGGTAGAAGGGGAGAGGGGAAGACAGAGATGAACAAGAAGGAACAAGTATATGGACAGAAGGAACGTGGCACAAAGGCCAGATGGCTGCAGTGTAAGGTCCTGTGGTAGATACAGGGACATGAGGGAAGTCAGGGTGAGCAGATGGGTGCTTGAAGTGCCAGGTTAAGGAATTTGGGTTTTATCCTTAAGGCAATGGGAAGTTGTTAAGCATTGTCATCCCTCAAATCAATAGGCTCCCCAGGCTAAGGTGGAAGGGCAAACAGGTGTAAAGAAAGAGAAGTTGAGCAAGGGGCCAAAACTATGATCCGGAAGCAAGGTGAAGGGCAACTGTCTCAAGCGACTGTTTAAAAGAGCAGCGACTAGTTAGTTAGTGGTAAGGTCAAATCCCAAAAGATTCAGGGGAGAGAAGAGTGTGTAGAGATGGCACTTGCTGAAGGATGGGTTGAGTCAGAGGACCGTTTTCCTAATACCCAAGTCCTACCTTGTCCATCCAGCTGGAGGGAGCTAAAGCAAGCGGTGCAGAAGGAATGGCTGGTCGTGATGTTCCAGCTGTCGCTGGTCCTCTGCAGAATTCAGTTCCTCCTGTGACCCGCCTTCTGTTGGGACATCTGTCCAGAACAAATGGTGTGGTGGGTGTGGGGTGTTCTACAGCTGCCCATGGCCTGGTGGTGTCCTCCTTAGCACCCCAGGGATTCAGGGTGTGTGAGTGGGAGCCATTAAGAATTTCCTTAGAGCATTTTGGCAGGTAGGGGGTGTGGGATAACAGGCTCCTAGGACCTAATTCTGAGGCAGAATTAGGACAGATTACAGAGTTCATGGTGGAAAAAGAGGTCGTAGGTAACCAAACGAGTCCTCAGTGAGGAGTAAATGAACCACAAATCTCTGTTTAAAGCATGCACGGGAGTTCTGTAGTTAGATAAACTGGATGGATTCATTGCTTGCAGAGCCTGAAAATGTTGTTACAAATTTAAGGTTTTATTATTAATAAATCCCACATGATTCAAAATAAATTAAAGCAGGAAGCTAGAGCCTTTTAAGGCAGAGAGAATTTTAATCATTGGCTAGTCTCTTCCTGCCTCCCCCAAAGTCATTGTTCTGCCAGTGCAGAAGGCTTGAGACCCAGGCCCGCCTTTGCATCTGATGGCTTGAACCCGCCTGCTCTAAGTGGGTCACAATCCACTTTTGAAATGGAAATGAAGTCTGTCTGGCTGTCTCACCCTCAGAACCCGGAGACCCAGGCCCAGCCAGGGCATGGTGGAGCCTGGCGTTATAAATGTCTCTGTAGATCTGAGAGCAGTTTTAGGCCATTGATCTCATGTCACCCAGAATCGTGATGGAGTGACGGCTGATAAACTGCATGGTGACAGCCGGCAGCCTTGGAAAACAAAAAAGTTGAGATGCAGAGAAAAAAAGAAAAAAAAGCTGATGGATTAGTTATCGGCCGCTGAATTCCCCTCACCCTGGATTGCTTCAGACCACTTTAGAAGCATTTATTCTCAGGTAATTTTACAGTTGTCTCTTTGTCCTTCAGAGGTGCTTTGGTCTATGAAACCTTTCATGGAATGTAGATGAAATCATTCTTGCACGTACTGCTCCACGCCCCTAGAAGTACCGGAAATACCTTAGCCATGATGGGCCTGAGCCCTAGGGAGGCCTTTACCTTCCGGAGCAGGGAACTGTGGGCACAACTAGCCATGGGCTTTCCTGCTAATTTACGATTCTTCAGCAGAATCACCCAGCCAGCAGCCCTAAAGGCCATTTGCTTTCATGGGCACATTCCAGGGAGTGGGAACAGGACTTGAGATTCTCCTTGGCCAGTATTTACATGAGTGAGTTTCTTTTTCCATGTGACCATCAAACTTCTTGAATCCTCTTTTGATCCCCATCTCTGTCCAAAAGACAGTGTAACTCACATGTTAGTCCAAGAGGGCCTGGGTGCTTTCAGAAAGACCTTGAGTAGGTGAGGTGACAAGACTGGGGAGATTAGGACTATGTGGTGGGCTTGTCTGGGGATGAACAAAGGTTGAATTCCTGCTGCCAAGCTCCCGCTTTGGTGTCCAGTGTGGGAACCTGAGATGGGGAAAAATGGGCTGCTCCATGCTTTGAACCACGAGCCCTCCCAGGCTACGGCCATTCGTAGGGCATCAATCTTGCTTCGCTTTGCCTTGGGAGCATTGTGTACAGGCTGCTGATCCCAGGGGACTGCAAGGAGGGTTAGATGGCGGGATCAGAGCCCCCACAGGGAAAATAATGTGACAAGCTGTCAGAACATGGCGACTGGGTGACTCCTGTTCCCTCAGTGGCCAGGGGGCCCTGTCGGACCTTGCATCCTTCAGGGCTGGGAGCTGGAAGGAGGGAACAATGTAGGATGTGTGATGGATTACACACCTTTCCATCAAACCCCAGTGGAAGCTTTTGCTGGAATTTTGGAAAAGGAGGAGTGGAATGGCTTGCTCAGGAGTGGAATGTTGTAAGTAGAACATTTTGGAGGGAGGACTCTAGGGATAAGGAGCTATGGCATCTATGAGGTCAGAGAAGCCACCCATGAGGTCAACTGTGGAGGCGGACCACCAGGAGGAAATTTAGGGGCAATGGAAAAGCACACATAAAAGTCTAGGGTAGTATCTCCTTGACCTAGGATAATTCTGTCAGTCAGGATGGGTCAGGTTATATAATGCCCAAGTCTTAGTAACTTCAAATAACAAAAGTTTATTTCTTTTTACTCTGCATGTCCACCAAGGTATGCTGTCCTCACTTGGGGACCCATGATGATGGAATAGCCACTATTTGGAACTTTATCCTTGCTATGGCAGAAGGAAAAGGAGATGTGGCAAGTTGTGCATTGGCTCTTAGATTTTCCACCCAGATATACTAGACACCACTTCTGCTCACATCTCTCTGTTGATTTTAAAGTCTCAGTAATGTAGCACAAAATGTGTTAGTCTGGTCTTTAGAAGGAAGACTTGAAGAAACAGCAGGACAGCTGGGCAAAGTCTTGGAGAAGCCGAGTGCTAGGACGTGTTCTCTGAGCTTGCCTCCCTGCTATGGTTTGAGTGTGTTCCCCCAAAGTTCATGTGCTGGAACCTTAATTCCTCAATGTGGCAGTGTTGGGTGGTGGGGCCCAGGGAGAGGTGCTTGGCTCAGGGTTTGGAGCCTGTGAATAGATCATTGCCTTTCTGGTATGAGTTCTCTCTTGGGACCGGATAAGCTATTGCTTGAGCAGCTTGTTATAAAGCGAGACTGCCCTGTATGTTCCCTCTTTTTCATCCACACCACTTGACTTTCTGCTCTCTGCCAAAGAACTGAGGCAGCATGAGGTCCCCAGCAGATGTGGTTGCCTGATCTTGGACTTCCTAGCCTCCAGAACCATGAGCTAAAATAAAACTCTTCTTTAGGCATCAACCAGTTTCAGATACTCTGTTTTAGCAACAGAAAATAGACTAAGATACTCTCCTTCTCAGGTCTTAGCCGTATCAATCCTTTTTCTCTTCTTTTCTTTTCTTTCTTTCTTTCTTTTTTTTAATAATTTTATTTATTTATTTATTTTATTTGTTTATTTATTTTGACAGGCAGAGTGGATAGTGAGAGAGGACAGAGAGAAAGGTCTTCCTTTGCTGTTGGTTCACCCTCCAATGGCCGCCGCGGCCGGCGCATTGCGCTGATCCGATGGCAGGAGCCAGGTGCTTCTCCTGGTCTCCCATGGGGTGCAGGGCCCAAGCACTTGGGCCATCCTCCACTGCACTCCCGGGCCACAGCAGAGAGCTGGCCTGGAAGAGGGGCAACCGGGACAGAATCTGGCGCCCCGACCGGGACTAGAACCCGTTGTGCCGGCGCCGCAAGGCGGAGGATTAGCCTAGTGAGCCGCGGCACCGGCCTCTTTCTTTCTTTCTTTCTTTCTTTCTTTCTTTCTTTCTTTCTTTCTTTCTTTCTTTCTTTCTTTCTTTCTGTGTATGTGTGTGTGTGTGTGTGGCAGGAAAGTGGCAGTTGGGAGAAATTCTTGTCAAAGGCATACGTGCCTCTAAATTCAAGGAAGGTCAGAAATAAATTAGAAGTGTCCTCATGTGACACATTCCTTAAAGTATAGGCTAAATTACAGCTTCAGACTAATTAGTGAGGAAATCTCCCGAGAGTGAAAGATTGAGTATTGGTAATGGGATTACATGTCCTCTCACTTGTGCTTGGGGAAAACTTGCAAAAAGCATCTTCATTAATCACAGTCTTAATGGCTTTTACTTTTACCACCGTCAACCGACCACCAGGATCAAAAACATTTTACTAAGCAACTTTCTGAGTGTGGAGCTAGGCTATGCTGAGTGCTTTGCAGTTGGGTTAACCCATCTGCCTTTTAGGAGTCTACATGGATGGAAGTATTTAGGGCAGCTAAACATCTGAGAGCAACATGAATGTGAATATTAGCACTTTGGGAAGGCTGCAGAATAAATTTTTTTAGCAGAGTTACCAGTGGAGAAGGGATTATGAATGATATTTTGGAAGAATTAAAACAGGAGACTCTAATTCATGATTTGGTGTGTCATTTACAGTACCAGACACGAGGGAAAAATCTCTTGTCCTCTGGGATGTTATAGTCAGCAAATGACAGCCACACTGTTGCACAACTCTAGTGTAATGTGGTTGGCTATAAATAGAGGTTTGCCCAGGAAAGATCAGATTCTAGGAATCCATTTAAAAGGAGGAGGAGGTGGCTCAGTGAGCTCCTTATGAGGTGGACAGAACTATTTTAAGCCAAACATAGCATTGGATCTGGGGGTAAGCATAGGGCAGGAGAGTAATTTCTACTATGTACCCTACCCCCCAAAGATTTTTCATAATCACTCATTTCCAAAAGAGCTAGGGACCAAAATATCTCCTGTTGGAGATAAATATGATATTTACTTATTTTTGGAGGTAGGCAGGTATAAGTAATACAAAAAATAATATTTTAAGGCAGGATTTAGAGAACTAGAGGAGGCACAGGATGCCGTACTGGTGTCCTGGAGTAATACTCTGTGTCAAAGTTGGTTAAATGAGGTGAATAATTTTTAAAAACTGTAAACATATACTTGAAAGGGGGAGAGAGAGAGAGAGAGAGAGATCTCCCATCCACTGGTTCACTCCCTAAATGACTGCAATAGCTGGGGCTGGGGCCAGGTCAAAGCCAAGGGCTGGAAATTCAATCTGGGTCTCCCACGTGGATGCCAGGAATCCAACTTCTTGAACCATCACTGTTCCCTACGAGGGTGTGCATTAGCAGGAAGCTTGAGTCTAAACGGAGCTGGAACTCGAACTCAGGCACTCTGATATGGGATGCAGGTGTCCCAAGTAACATGTATTAACCACTGTGTCAAATGCCTTCCTCTGATGTGATAATTCTTGCCTTACTGCCCTCAGAGTTGAGGTGAAGGGTCCACGATATAAAGATGCAAAAGTATTTAATGAAGTATGAAACCTTATGAGGGTGGTTCAAAAAGTTTGTGGAAAATGCAATTAAAGGACAAACTTTTTTGGTGCAAAATTTTTTTTGAAATCTGTGCGTATGGGCCGGCACCGAGGCTCACTAGGATAATCCTCCGCCTTGCCGTGCCGGCACACCAGTTTCTAGTCCCGGTCGGGGAGCCGGATTCTGTCCTGGTTGCCCCTCTTCCAGGGCAACTCTCTGTTGTGGCCAGGGAGTGCAGTGGAGGATGGCCCAAGTGCTTGGGCCCTGCACCCCATGGGAGACCAGGAGAAGCACCTGGCTCCTGCCATCGGATCAGCGCGGTGCGCTGGCCGCAGCGTGCCGGCCGCGGCGGCCATTGGAGGGTGAACCAACGGCAAAGGAAGACCTTTCTCTCTGTCTCTCTCTCTCACTGTCCACTCTGCCTGTCAAAAAAAAAAAAATCTATGCGTATGAAGGGTCTTCAAAAAAGGTCACATAATTGCATATTGTGAGAAAATTTATGCATGAATTTCAAAATATTTTGAACAAGAATAAACTTGTCTTTTAATTCTACTATCCCATGAACTTTCTGAAGTACCCTCACATATACATTAAGCCACACTGCTGGTGGGCATGCTTAAACTAAAGGGGTATTGAGCCAGTGTAACAGAGACAAGTGTAGTGGGTGGGAGATGACGAGGGAAGGAGATTGGTTTGGGGAAGCTCCTGAAAGGTCAAAGGGAGGGCAGGTGTGGAGTCCATGGGCAAGTGTTTGAAGCCTTTGAACCACAGGGTGGGAAACAGTGGTAAATGGAAGAAGGACAGGACTTGGCTTGGCTGGGTGTGCGAGGGGCTGAAGTTTGACATTGGTTAGAGAGGAGGTTTGTTCTCAGTGCCTGACATCGTGAAGTTACCAATAAATATATGTTGGAATGAATGAATGTGTGATGACGTCTGGCTTTCCCCACCCCAGAGCTCCTCTAAAGAACATCTTCAGGTGTAGCAGGGGCCCAGGCATGGAGCCCCTGCACCTGCACACATGCTGGAATCTCCTTTCGGTTAATTTTAGCAAGTGTGAGTGAGGAGAGGTGGGAAGGGTAGATCCAGTGTCAGAGTTTCCACACAACATGGGTGTCTCAAGGCTCGTCAGGCCAAGGCAAGAAGTTGCTGTACCTTTGCACCGCCAGGAAGTGCCAGTGCCAGTGATGCAGGCTGGAATGACACCTGCCTCTTCCGCTTGCTCTGGGTTCCATAACTGGGAACACCTGCTCGCTGAGAGCTCCCAGATGGAATCCAGCTCCTTAAGAGCTGGCTGCTTCACACCCACCCCTGCTCCACTGCAGGCTGGTCAAGGCAGCTTCAGCTTTCTGGTCTCCACCAAATCTGTCTTCTACATCAAGCTGTTTAAGGCACCAGTTCTCCCCAGCCTTCAGCTTTGCTGTTGCTGAATCCAGCTTGGAGGTGATTCTGCTTAATTTACAGATAAGCTCATGTTACTTTGTCATCACAATCACATTCATATATTAAATTCTGTCTCTAGGACAAAGGGCGTAGTCCCAGGACACATCTTAGGAAGTTTGTCGCTTATCGTACATCCTTTTAATTTGGCTGGCTGGCTCTGTGTGTGCTCCTGTCCTTTCTGTAAGCTGTTCTCTGAGGCTTAGAATGCAGCGCTCTGCTGATCATAATAGCAATAATACTTACAATGGTTACGGGTGTTGGGCACTTGCTTCTTGCCACACATTGTGCTAGACAGTTCACTTAATTTAATTCTCTTGGCAGCTCTGTAAAGTAGGTATTATGACAATTTTCAGAGAAACTGAGGTTCAGGAAAGTTAATGTTTTCATGGACTCCCAGCTGATTAGTGGCAAGGAAAGATTGAAATCCAGTTCTAAAGGTGCAAATACCACGGTGCTTCTCATCATATGGAGTTACCACTCCCTTCCACCGCCTTTTTGCTCTCAAGGACTAGTTCGGGGGCCTCTCAAGGTTTGCACATGTGCAGGACTCAGCTTATCCATCTACAGTCCTCCATGTGCCCCCATGTTATGTTTTGGTTGGGTGTCTTCTTCGGCTACTCAGCTGTAACTTTTCAGGCAGCAGGAAGGAAGCAAACTTCGTCCCTTCATTTCTCCAGCTGATTCTTTTTGCTCCTCTCTCTGTCAGTAGCACTGAGCCTCTCAACCCCTCAGGTAGGAGTCAGACTTGCTTTGTTTCACTCTCCTGCTTCCCTGTAACTCATGAGTTTTTTTTTTTTTTTTTTTTGAGGGCTGTGTGATGTTCCCAACCAGTTCTTGGTCCCCATCCTGGCTTTCTTCTGCTCATAGCTTCTGAAGGAAGCCAGCTGATAGAACACATGGCACCCCTGTGCCTATAAGAAACAGCCTCCTTTCCTCTAGGTGGACACCTTGCCAGGGCACACGACTTGGCCATTACATCCCTGGCTGGAATTCAGTTCCCATAGTCTCCCTTGGGCAGGAGAATCTGCACAACTGAGCATATTGACCCCAGAAGTGAATCCTAATCTTGCCTCACGTTTCTCCCCATGAAAAGCATCCTCATTTAGGGTAATTTCCCAATATTCAACAAGTAGTATGGTATGGTATGGGCATTGGCCTTGGTTTTGGAGCAGGATCTGCATACTTCCTACTGAACCAGGCACTAACCCTTTGATTGCTGGATTGTGGGCGGTTGAGGAGGTTACTGCAGGAGGGGATTGGACAGCATTTGGAGTTCACAGTTGTGGATTGTGGCCAACTAGTTTGGCAGCATTTTGGTTTTTTAACAATTGGCACAGCCTTCCTGGTACATATAGGCTGAATATTAATACCACTCATCCCTCTCTGAGGAGCTTTGCACAAGTTCCAGTCCCATGCCACTCAGCAATGATGTCTGGATATTTCCCACATTTAGCAATCAGCAGTATCCCTTGGCATCAGGATCTCATAATAAAACATAAATACTAGTTTTAGGTCAGGCTTAAGTTTAGATGCCTATGTGATCAGAGCAGGCTTAGGCAATTTTCGGACATGACTCCAGGGGGTGCTCAGTATGGCCTCCCAACCAAACCTTCCACCCTCTCTGTAACTCTGCCTCTCAAGTAAATAAATAAAGATATTTTAAATAAAAATAAATAAATCTTTTTTATTTATTTACTTGAGAGGCAGAGTTACAGAAAGACAGAAGGAGAGGCAGAGAGAAAGATCTTTTATCCACTGGTTCACTACCCAAATGGCCTCAATGGCAGGAGCTGAGTTGATCTGACCAGCTGATCAGGAATTTCTTCTGGGTCTCCCATATGGCTGCAGGGGCCCAAGCAGTTGGGCCTTCTTCTACTGCTTTTCCAGGCCATCATTAGGGAGCTGGATTGGAAATGGAGCAGCCGGGACTAAAACCATTGAAACTGGCAGATGTTTAACACAGAGGGTGAACCTCATCATACATACACATGCACATATATATCATCAGGAAACCTGCAACTCCAGCTCTCAGACTAAGGCTGTTGTCCACCCTGATGGTCAGTACAGACATCTATTTAATATCTACCTACCCATCCATATATAGAATATCAAGTTTTACTATTGTTTTACTACCTCCTCATTCCAATAGATAGTCAGGTTTTTAGTATTTTCTTGATTATGGGATTTTCACTGGGCAGAAAGTAGAAGCTGCTTGAAAAGCCAGAGGGGAAGGAGAAGAAAGGGTTTGCATCTGGGAGTGTGGATGAGAGTGTGGTTGGAATTCTGTCTTAAGAAAGAAGCAGGTGCACTCGCTCAAGGAGGGCGTGGTGCTTCTACAGAGTTTGGATTTCCGGGCCCCCAGTCTCACCTGAAGGGTCTGTATGGTGTCCCTGTGTACCTGGTGTGACTTACTGATGGGAGGGATCACTGCAGAAGCCCTTAGGAACCTTGCTTGACTCTGAAGAGGGAACCCCAATACTGATGGCAACAGATTTCTGACCATCTCAGCAGGGTGGTGGATTAGACTTGTATCAAATGAAGACTATAAAATGGTCATTTTTCCACACTTGTGTTTGTAGTCCAAGTTTTATACCTTCCTTAAAGCTTTCTCCAGGTCTCTTTCCTTCATCTCTATTTCTGCCTCTCTCTCTCTTCCTTTTTCATTGCTCCTTGTTCCTCTGCCATGGCTGGTGTGGTCATATGGGTGTGAGTTGCCTTCCTTCTGAGGGGAGCCTCACTGTTAAAGGCAAGCAGAAACCAGCCATGGTTCTAAGCAGAGGAGGCAAGGTGCCCTTTCTTGAAAAAACTCTGTCAAAATCATCGGGGGATTAATCAGCTTCACTTGGGTCTCTTTCTGTGCTTTCTTCCCCTGAGAGCCAAAATCAGAGGGCTCAAGTCTCTGAGTTACACCCTCAGTTTGTCTCTGTCCAGAGTCTAAGGCACTAAATGGGTCCTTCGGTGACAAATTGACTCCTTAAACCCCTTCTCTTCTTCCTTAGAAGGAGGGCCCTGAATTTTAGCTGGGCACGTGGCCATCTAGAGAAAAGACCACTTCTCGGCATTCCCTGTCGCAAGGCATGGCTATGAGACTAAATTCTGGCAAGGAGATTTAAGTGGAGATGTTGTATATGATTTTTGGGAAGTGGCCTGGACTGCTTTGACCTTGTCTTTGTCTAAAATAGGAGCTGGCAAAAGCTTTCTGTAAACAACCTGATAGTACATAATTCAGCTTTGTGGGCCATGTGGTCTGTGTTGCAACTGTTCAATGCTGCTGTCAAACAACATCGAAAGCAGCCCCAGATCATACACAAATAAATGGGTGTCACTATGTTCCAATGAAGCCTTATTCAACCAAAACAGGTGGAGGATTGGCTTTGGCCTATGTGTTGTAATTTGTCAGTCACTGGTCTTGAATGCACAGGTGATGATTCAAGTGAGAGCAGCCATCTTGGACCTTGAGGGGAAAGCCTTAGAGTGAGGGTGTCTGAGAAGCAAGCTAGAAGGAAACTTGGTTCCCAGTTCACAGAGTTGGGCAGCAAACTCCATGGATTTTTAGATGAGAGAAGTAAGCTTTTGTGTTTATGCTGTTGTCAGTTGCAAATAAACCTACTGCTGAGCAATAGATCATTCATGCCTGGTTAAGTTCGACTTATCAGAGTAGGAGACCATTGAAGAATGTGGGATCAAAGCTCCAGCTAGGAATGAAGCGTGCATTTTCCAAACTCTGTTTTCTCGAAGTGTTGCAAGATTGGTTAAGCAAGGCCACAAACAAAACTTTGGGATTGATCTTTATGTGACGCCTAAGTATGAGCAGCGGCAGAGGATGTGGGTGTAACTGACAGGCTCTGGGCTTGGCAGTTGCAACATTCCCTAGTAGCAGGGCTCTGCCAGCTCCACACATTGGAACCCCACGTTCTGACACATGCTAATGAGATTTGCAAGGTGCAAATGCAAGTGCACTGAGTTTTAGCACCTTTTTTGGGGCTGTCAGTCAGAACCTGTCCCTGGAATCAGTAGGACTGGGGGAGCCTGTCGAATCTTTTAGTAATTCTTCCCATCATATAATTTCCTATGTCTTAGAGACTGACACTGTGGAGTTCCTGGGGAGGTCCAAATGCTCTGTTCTTAGGACATGGGCGTCTCAAGCAAACTGAAAGAGTGAAAAGGTAACGAAATTAAAGAGTTGTGGAAAAACACTGAAACTCGGCTCTGACTCTGAAAAGGTTTCCTACCCTACAGCTGCTACATGTGGTGGCTGACCCCACTAGGAACCTCATCTGATTTCTTGTGCTCAAGCAATGCTGCAGTTGCTTTTGGCTGCAGACTCCTGCTTTATAGGGGCCACAGGGTGGTTATTTCTGGAGATGAGAAAGCTGGTGATGTCCCTACACTCTGTCTCCAGCATCGAAAGCTCTGTGTGTGTGTGTGTGTGTGTGGTGCTGAATGAGGCAGTTGTGGGCAAATTATTGCCTGTTTTCACAAAAGAGAGAAGGAAAGGGCTGCATTTAAACAAGTGAAACTTTTTTAAAAAATTTTGTTTGGAAAGTCAAAGTCACAGAGAGAGAGGAGAGACAGAGATCTTTCATTCACTCGTTCATTCCCCCAGATGGCTGTAATGGCCAGAGCTGGGCCAGGCTGAAGCTAGGAGCCAGGAGCTTCATCCAGGTCACCCATATAGGTGCAGGGGCGCAAACATTTGGGCCATCCTCTGTTACTTCTCCCAGGCTACTAGCAGGGAGCTGGATTGAAAGTGGAGCAGCTGGGACATGAACCAGGGCTCATATAGGGTGCTGGCATTGCAGGCAGTGGCTTTACCTGCTGGTCCACAATACTGGTCCCCTTTTTTCTTTTAAAAAATCTTGTTTAGAGCCAGATAAATAGATAGATAGATAGATAGATAGATAGATAGATAGATAGATAGATAGAAACACACCTGTCAGCTGATTCATACTCCAAATTCTTGCAAAGGCTAGCCCTGGGCTAAGATTGAAGTCAAGATCTCCCATGTGGGTGGCAGGAACCCAATTACTTAAGCCATCACTGCTGCTTCCCAGGGTCTTCATTAGCAGGAAGCTGGAACTAGGAGCCGGAGCTGGGGATTGAAGTCAGGTGCTCTGATGTGGGATGTAGGTGTCTTAACTGCTAGGCTAAATACCTGCTCCAAGAGCAATTTTGATCAGACCCAAAGAAGTAAACCTTAGCCTTTCAAACAATGAGCTGCCGTACTGGGAAGTTGAAGCACAGTCTCTGGTCTGAGGTGGTGCAGGCTAGGGGGTGGTGGGGAGGAGTGCAGACTTGAGAATCACACGGACCTGGGTTCATGTTCTGATGCAGGCTCTCACTTGCTGGTTATCTGTGGGCATGTTGCCCAACCTGTGTCTTTTTTTTTTTTTTTTTTTTTGACAGGCAGAGTGGACAGTGAGAGAGAGAGACAAAGAGAAAGGTCTTCCTTTGCCGTTGGTTCACCCTCCAATGGCCGCCGCTGCAGCCGGCGCACCGCGCTGATCCGATGGCAGGAGCCAGGAGCCAGGTGCTTTTCCTGGTCTCCCATGGGGTGCAGGGCCCAAGCACCTGGGCCATCCTCCACTGCACTCCCTGGCCACAGCAGAGAGCTGGCCTGGAAGAGGGGCAACTGGGACAGAATCCGGCGCCCCGACCGGGACTAGAACCCGGTGTGCTGGCGCCGCTAGACGGAGGATTATCCTAGTGAGCCGCGGCGCCGGCTCCAGCCTGTGTCTTTTTTATGAGATGGTGATGGTAATGCTGCTGACTTGCCAGGCAAGCTCTAGGAATGGCTGTGATAATGTTCATAAACAGCTGACAAGGGTCTGAAACCGGAGAGGCCTTCCTGTGGGGCTCTGTTCTGGTGCTTTGAGTCTCAACGGGTCCGATTGGACTGTGGGATCAGAACAGCATCCCGCAGAAGGCCTCTCTGATTTCTTTCCTGTGTCTTCCTCTCCTAGAATTCGGGTCAAAGGATGCTTCCTCTGCTTCTTGAAGTCTCCCCATCTTCTCTGTCTTGGTCAAGGCCTTACCATCCAGTCTCAGGATCCTGCAGTCCTTGCTCTGCTGCTCTGACCTCCTCAGCAGCTGCCGTGCATGGGTCATGGGATCATTTGATTAATGCCTGCCTCCCCTACCAGACTGTCGGCACTCTAGAAGGCAATGACTATGTTTCTTTTTCTTACCATCACATCCCTAGCAGGCAGCATAGTACCTGGCACATGATAGATGCTCAATAAACACTTGCAGGAAACTGTTGAAATCTTTACTTAATATATGCTAAGCTGATCTTCTGTATATAAAGAGAATTGAAAATGAATCTTGATGTGAATGGAAGGGGAGAGGGAGCGGGAAAGGGGAGGGTTGTGGGTGGGAGGGAAGTTATGGGGAGGAAGCCATTGTAATCCATAAGCTGTACTTTGGAAATTTATATTCATTAAATAAAAGTTAAAAAAAGAAAAAAAATGAAATAATGTTGAAAAAATAAACAAACACTTGCAGGATGCATGTGTAAATGAAGTCATTTACTCTGGCTGCCTTTATATTTGTGCTTTCTATTCTCCAGCGTCCCTTAATGGAACTATTTTCTTAACATGAGCAGTTCTGCCCTCTGCCTCCAGCTCCCTATGCCTTTGGCAGGGGATGTGGGAAGGTGGGAGGAGGAAGTGTCCTGTAGCTCAGTGAGTTCTAGAACATCTGATTGTGGTGGCAGGAGGCTAACCAGAGGCTTGCCAAGGGTACAGGGTTGAAAGGCTGAGGAGCTGTCAGACAGCAAGAGGATTTGCTCTCCTGGGCCGCTGCAGGACTGGCTGCTTTCAAAGGCTCCAGGCTAATCAGAATTTCAAAGGATACTTCTAAATGTAATAGGATTCTACCTGAAAGCGGAGAGTGAGGCCTAGGAGCTGTTTATTCTTCTGGTTTCTATTCTAGGCTTGTTATCAAAGATAGCTGGGGACTTCCGATTTTATTTTCATTCCTGCACCAAGAGGGAAAGCCCAGTGCAACGGCAGTACAGTGAGGATGGCAAGTCCACAAAGAAATGCTCCACCCAGTTTCTTGTCTTGGTTTCTCTAAGGCACAGAGGAGCACGCAAAGTTATCAGAGCCGTGTCTTTCTTGGCCAATGGTGGAGATAATTTGACACCACCATTTCCACAGGTCCTGTGAGCTGGAGTCCAGCGTCCTCTCCCCTTCTCCCAATGTCCTTTCTTGTTCTTTCTGAATTAGACAGATCCCCACTTGGACATGATTTCATGGAGAAGGCGTTTAAAATCCGCTGCCTTTGACTCTAGTAGTCTTGGGGAAAACTGTGGAAAACAAACAAATAATAAACAACCAACACCATTCCTTCTCAAAACTGTGGTAGAGCGGGGGAATGGGGAAGCGGGGAAGTACACAGGTACATATGGTATCAGTAAAGATCTGCACCTGCTTTGCTCAGACCAGCTGGCAGACTATTCAAAGCAACGTGTGTAGTTCTTTCTGGAAACACTCAGAACTAAAAGCATCTGCAGAGGGATTGACAGAGGCTTGCTGGGATCAGTTGCATGAAGACTGTGCCAACCATCGTTTTGGAAATCTGAACTGGATGAGAGTAGGTACCATGTTGCAAAGCTGCGGGTTTGCGGTTTTGACACCTTGTAAGTTTTACATATGCCTAAGAAGTGGCAGAAGTAGAAGTCATCTGCTTTGCCTGTAAAATCGTCATTTCCATAAATTGCTTTATAACCAGGTGTTTGGTGCTACTATGAGAGGAAGTGGAATATGAGTGCTCATCTGTCTATCTGGAGAGCTCCAGCTGGGGGTAGGCGTATGGGCCCAGTGTTCTGAGAATTAATTCAGCGCTTGCAGCCTCCAGTCGACCTGCCTTTCACCCCTCGGCCCTCCTGGAACCTGTATCCTTGATTCTGGTTCTTGGAATCTAACCCCTTGGAAGCAGCTACTGAAGTTTAATAGAATGCATGTGGAAGGAATGATGTATTTGGGCCAATTTGATAGCTATCCTAAAAAGCTTTGTCTGGGCATTATTCCCGAGAAACTACATCTAGCCCAAAGGGTACCAATAGCCAACTCTGCTATTTAAAACCATCCAGGGCCCTAGCTGTGCCTTTTGTCGAGTGCAATTGCATTAACTAATGAATAATCAATGTTTAGCTGACACCTGAGGGTCCAAATAGCTAATCCTAAACTAAATTTACTGATTTGTTCTGTTTCTGCTCTTCACTATTGAGTTTGTCCTCCTAACACGGAATCCCCTTTTTTGGCTCTGACCTTCAGCCCGGTAGTTTCCATTGGATATCTTGAAGACTAATGGGCTGAAGCCGCAAATGTTAGGAGTGAAGTAAGATACATTGGTTATTGGACCCACCTATGAGTTTAATCGGCTGTTACCTTTAGCTTATATTTTCTTATTCCTTTACTCAACAAATCTTTGGGACGAACTCTACAGGTGCTGGGGTTTTGTGGGATGATTTTGGTTCTTCCCCTGCCTCAGTGAGTTTGGGTTGTTCAAGGTCCCAGGATGTGGTGGGAACTCACTGAGTGTTTGGGGTCCTCTCTCTGGGTCTCAAATGTTGGAGTCTCTAGTTTCTTGGAGTCTGCAGATGCAGGTCAAGGCCTGGCACACTTGGGTATAGGAAGTTTCTCTCTGTGTCTAGTGATGTAACCCACCGAGGCAACATCTAGTGTGTCGGCTCTGTACTGAAGAAGAGAATGTCTTTCATCTTTTCACCTTGTGGAAGGCCAGCAAGGTATGTCAGAGCACCTGGAGGGAAAGGACCATATTTGATTCATCGTTGCTTTCTCAGCTTCAGGCACAAAGCCTAGCATGTAGTAGGAGCTTTGAGAATGAATGGAGTGTGAAGGGCTATGTGTGCTCAAAGTGGACATCTTACTCCAGGATCAGGGGTCATCCTCCCAGATGAAGAGAAACTTTATTCTTCCAGTGCACAGTTCAGCTCCTGAAACAGACAAGATAGGAAAGAAGGACCCTCCAGCTCTGCTAAAATGCGGCCACACTTGGTGTGATTGGACATGATAACCTCCTAGCAGAACTTAGCTTCTCTGTTCTGTAGAGCATCATGGAAGAGGTGTGGACCATTACTGGGGTAAGTGTCTGGGTTGCACCCAGAAAGACTTGGGAACCAAAATAGTGCAACCACTTCCCTGCTCTCTCTCTAAACAGGATGTCATTTGCTCAACAAATAGCATGTGAAATTTGGTTTTGGTTATTGGGGATATAATAGGGAGCAAATAGACAAAAATCCCTGGCTTCGTGGGCCATTTCATAGCGCTTTCATGCAAGGGCATGTGTGTGAGAGAGGGAGAGGGAGAGAGAGAGAGAGATATCAATAAACTAACTTAAAGAGGAGGATGTTAGAAAGTGACAGTGGGAGGGGTCAGTGCCGTGTGAGTGGGCTAAGCCTTCACCTGCGAGCTGGCATCGCATATGGGCACCAGCTCATATCCCAGCTGCTCTCTGCTATGGCCTGGTAAAGTAGTGCAAGGTGGCCCAAGTGCTTGAGCCCCTGCACCTGTGTAAGAAACCTGGAAGAAGGTCCTGGCTCCTAGCTCCTGGCTTTGGATTTGCTAAGCTCCGGACATTGTAGCCACTGGAGGAGTGAACCAGCAGATGGAAGACCTTTCTCTCTTTCCCTCTGTCTGTAACTCCACCTCTCGAGTAAATAAATAAATCTTAAAAAAAATAGTTAAAAAAAAGAAGATCCCGGCGGTGTGGCACAGTGAGTTAACGCCCTGGCCTGAAGCTCTGGCATCCCATATGGGCACTGGTTCGAGTCCTGGCTGCTCCACTTCCGATCCAGCTCTCTGCTATGGCCTGGGAAAGAAGTAGAAGATGGCCCAAGTCTCTGGGACCCTGCACCCGCGTGGGAGACCTGGAGGAAGCTCCTGGCTCCTGGCTCTGGATCGGCGCAGCTCCGTCCATTGCAGCTAATTGGGGATTGAACCATCAGATGGACGACCTCTCTCTCTCTTCTCTGCCTCTCCTCTCTCTCTGTGTAACTCTGACTTTCAAATAAATAAATCTTAAAAAAAAAAAAAAAAGAAAGTGACAGTGGTAGGGAGATAAAGCAGGGAAGATGAGTAGAAGATGCTGGGGTGGGGGAACATCATTGAAAGGTAACATTGGAGGAAGAGCTCTGAAGCTATGGGAGAGTATCACGTAGGTGTTTAGGTGAAGAGTGCTACAGACGGGGGAACAAGGACAGTAAAACTGGAGATGGATTGTGCCTTGGTGTGGTCCAAGAATGGTCAGGGACAAGTGTGGCTGGAGGGGTGCAGCTAGACGTCCACTCTCTGCATTTGCAGATGCCCTTGTCTTGTTCAGCGGCCTACACAAGGCAAGCACTAGAGAATTGGAATCAAAATCTGCCGGAAACCACGACAAGTAATCATTGGCACAGGACTAGAACACAGCACCAAGCTCTGGTGACACATGACACTGTGTGAGTCAGTGTCTAGGAAAAACTTGAGACTGTTAACTTAGGTGCCTTGTGGAGCTTAATGAAGGCACTATTTACAAAGGTTTGTGTGGAGTAAGGTAGGGCAAGAAGAGCTAGTGCAGTGTCCACAGGGTGAGCTACACCAGGAGTTGCTGTCACTCCAATGTCTGAATGTACAAGAGAGGAGCAGTTTCCAAAGCCATGAGGACAGTGGTATGGAGAGGCCCACCTAGTAGGAGCTGGGACTCATTGCTACTCATAGGAGATAGCTGAAGTCTAAGCACTCCCAACTTATTCCCCTCTCTCCCTCTGCTCTCCTTGTGGTACCCCATGCACTGACTTCATGTGGGAATGGAAGGGCAAGAGAGTTCACTTATGAGGTCCACATGGACAGACTTCCTGGTTCCAAAGGCTGCTGGAGGAGGAAAGAGAGTGAATCTGAAGAGTCTAGTAGTAGGTATCTACAGGCTAGAGAGAAGAGAGGGACATGGGGCTACTGCAAGTGAGACTGAGGAATCTATGCCTCTCGGCCTAAGCAGAAAGGATGGTCCTATTCCTGCATGGAAGCTGAGCAGCCTGAAGCTGACTAGTACCGGAGAGCACCCCCCACCCCGCTGTCAGCTGCAGCTTGTTGCCCAAAAAACACTCATGTTTTAGCTATGCTCATTTGTGCAATGGGACTCTGTGCAATGCCCCACCTGCCCCTCTCATTTATAAACACCACCAGCATATTTGCAGGTGCCAGTAGATGGCAAGGCAGAGAACTTAGACCCCTTGAGGGGGTGGTGATGGCATGGAGGCAGAGCCTCATCCCTGGCCAAGGTGGGACCAGAATCAGCCCATATAGCCGGGCCTGCAGTCAGCTGTACTGTCTCAGTTACCATAACATAGCCAGGATCATTCCTGGGGAGGACAGCAAAGCTTCAGAGCCACAGCTGCTGGAAGATTTAGAATTCCCTCTAGTCGATGGCGTTCGAAATTGGACCGTGTCTCAATGTGCATGAATTTGTTTTCTTTGGTTAGAGAGCTGACTTTGACATTGATGATATGGATGACTAAGAATCTTTCAAGTTTTGTTACTCTTCAGATAGGGCCTCCACTCTTTAATATGGCCTGCTAGGTCTTGGGGAAATTGACCCCTGCCTGCACAACCTCATTCACCTTTTGGAGCCCTTCTTTGGCTCCCAGCACTGTAGCCACCAGAGAGTCATATATCAGGGTCTCCAAAGGTCATGTTGCTTTTTTTTTTTTTTTTTTTTAAGATTTATTTATTTCTTTGAAAGGCAGATTTGCAGAGACAGAAAGAGAATTCTTCCATCTGCTGGTTCATTCCCCATATTGCCGCAATGACCAAAGCCAGGAGCTTCTTCTGGGTCTCCCACACAGGTGCAGGGGCTTAAGGACTTGGGCCATCTTCTACTGCTTTCCCAGGCCATAGCAGAGAGCTGGATCAGAAGTGTAGCAGCCAGGACTTGAACCGGTGCCCATATGGGATGCCAGTGCCACAGGCAGTGGCTTTACCCGCTAAGGCACAGCACCAGCCCCCACATTGTTTTCTACCTCCTGGTCTGACCCCTCTAACTTCATCTGTTTCTCTTTCTATAACCAGTTTGATCCTTAATTTCTACTCAGCTCATGGAAACTCTCCCAGCTACTCTGAACTGGGGTTGGCCCTCACCTGCATGCTCTCTTAGCATCATCCTCATCTAGCACTTCTCTCATTTGAAATTAATTTGTTAATTGATAATTGGCTGTTTAAAGTCTGCCTCTTCCCCTATCCATATTTGATTGTAAGCATTATGATTTTTGTTGCCTAGTGCCCAGGCACAGAAGACACTCTGCAAATATTTGAGGGGATTATTGACCAAAAGAAAATGAATGAGGAGTGGGTGTACACACACTGCAAAGAAAGGAATAAGCAGAAGCATAGATTGGAAACGACACCCGCCTGCCTGCCTTCTCCGCACTCCAGTCTGTCTTGGAAGGAGGATGAGTCAGAGGTGGGACAGGAAGTGGTGGTAGACAGAGGAGCTGATAGATGGGAGAGCTGACCAACCAGCTACCCAGACACCTGAGAAGGGTGAGGAAATGTTGTTGTCAGACATATCAATGCTCAGAGAATGCCCTCAAGCAAAAGATCTGCTCAGGCAGCATTATCAGAAGGAAGCTTTAAAAAGGAGAGAATAGTAAGCTGCCAGCTCTGCTGACTGATTTGCAAAGGCCCAATGTGGTAACAGGTTCAGGCCATCAAAAATTATTTTAACAGGGACCCTGAGGATTTCAAACACCAGAAACATCAGGTAGGCTAGTTATAAAGTGGCTGTAGCTCTCTAGCCCATCAGAACAAGTGTCTCAAGGCATTGGTAGACTATTGTTGGGATTCACCAGCTCCAAATCAGAAAGTCTTTAGGGATAGAAAATACAATGGCATGAGTGAAGCCTAAATTGTTTTCTTTTTCATGATAGTAGATTTATACATGTCGGATGGGTGGTTCCTGTGTAGAGCTTCAAGTTACAGATGTGGGCTTGACAGGCCCCAAAGGCTGAAGTTAAAGTTCAAAGGGAACCTGGAAAAAATGAATTGGGGACCTATGAGGATGACAAAAAAGAAACTTGGGAAATAATCAAGGACCAGTGTGAAAAGAGTGGGAATGGGTGAGATTGATGTGAAGACAAAGGAAGTAAATTTGACTGGAAGATGCATGGTCATTGCAAATTTTTTATTGCCCCCTGGCTTGAGTTGATGCTTACTAATCACAATAACCCTGAACTTAACTAAGGCTTGATTTAGATCTTTTCTGTCCCTTTTCACTGGGCTGGCTTTGGGGACTACTGCATTTTCTGCTCACTTCCTATGATAGGTCTGCTGCCCCCAAGTCTATCATAGAAAATGCCATAATTACAATGTAGGAGACCCTCAGCAGCTATGGGTTCTACCTGGGCAGGTTCAACACATTGTGGATAGAAAATATTTGAAAAAATTGTACAGAATTTTTTAAAACAATGTATAGATTTAAAAAATATTTACTTATATTTGATTTGAGAAGAGAGAGAGAGAGAGAGAGAGAGAGAGAGATCTTTCATTTTCATCTGCTGGTTCACTCCCCGAATGCTCACAACAGCCAGGGCTGGGCCAGGCTGAAGCCAGTAGCACAGAATTCAATCCAGGTTCCCATGTGGGTAGTAGGGACCCAAGTACTTGAGCCAGGGTATGCATTAATGGGAGCTGGATTGGACGTATAGGAACTGGGACTGGAATCAGGCACTGTGGATATGGGATGTGGGCCCCTTAATGGCTGTGTCAAAGCTTGCCTCCAGACTTTTTTCTCATCACAATTCCCTAAACAATACAGCATAACAACTATTTACATAGTATTTACATCGAGTTAGGTATTATGTGTCCTGAAGAAATGATTTAAACTATACAGGAGTGTGTGTGGATTATATGCAAAATTATGCCATATTATATAAGGGACTTGGGCGTGGGGGATTTTGGTATCTGATGGCTGGAGGTGGGGCAGAGCTGTGTCCTGTAATCAATCCTCCCTGCATGTTGAGGGATGATGGTAGTTGGTATAATAATTTCTAATAGATAAAGAGATAACATAGCATACAATATACATCCCTTTAACACATAGTGAAACATAATTCAAGACACACCGTGCCATAGCATATATGACCACAGGGAGCAGAAAATTAAAAAGCCATTTCTCTATATCTTAGACACTAGAGAGAAAAGGATGTTCTGCTAAATTGAAGACTGTAGCAGATTGCAAGGTGGAATCAGGTGTGCGCACACATGTCAGCATAAGAAGCAGGCATCTGTACTAGATGACTTACTGAGGTGGCAGTGAAATTCAGACTCCATAGCCTATCATTTCATATGAGACAGTCACTCTTTTGGGTCTCAAGTCTTTTTAGGAATTGTTAATAAAAAATGAAACATCCCAGAGAAGAGTCACACTTTGGGTTTTTCACAATCTTGTAATTATCAGGCATCACAGTCAATATAGTCTGTTTCCTGCTTTCCACCTTCTACTTCTCACTTCCTGCTTCAACCTTGAAAATGCATACTTCCTACTTCTCACTTCCCGAATTTCATAGTCTTTTTCTTTCTTTTAAATATTTATTTATTTATCTGAAAGGCAGAATGACATTGAGGGAGGGAGAGTCAGAGAGATCTTCCATCTGTTAGTTCACTCCCCAAATGGCCGCAATGGCTGGGACTGAAGCCAGGAGCCAGGAACTCCATCTGGGTCCCCTATTTGGGTGGCAGGGACAGAAGCACTTGGGTCATCATTGCCTTCTTCTTCTTTTTTTTGACAGGCAGAGTGGACAGTGAGAGAGAGAGACAGAGAGACAGGCCTTCCTTTGCCGTTGGTTCACCCTCCAATGGCCGCCGCGGCACACCGCGCTGATCCGATGGCAGGAGCCAGGTGCTTCTCCTGGCCTCCCATGGGGTGCAGGGCCCAAGCACCTGGGCCATCCTCCACTGCACTCCCTGGCCACAGCAGAGAGCTGGCCTGGAAGAGGGGCAACCGGGACAGAATCCGGCGCCCCAACCGGGACTAGAACCCGGTGTGCTGGTGCCGCAGGCGGAGGATTAGCTTATTGAGCCGCGGCACCGACCATCATTGCCTACTTAAGCATATTAGCAGCAAGCTGGATTGGAAGCAGAGCAGCCAGGATTCAAATGGGTGCTCTGATAGGGGACACTGGCGTCGCATGTGGTGGCTTAGCCTGCTGTACCATCAACGCTGGCTCCCCAACTTTAAAAATCTCACAGAAGTCTGCACATCTCCTTTCTCCCAAACTTCTATTTTGTCATATCTTTTACACCTCCATCAATTGTAATTTCCACCTTCCAGTCTTACTATTTGTACTTTAAACAATTTTATTTTCAGGAATTTGTGAGAGGGAAAAACCCTCATATTTTATGTCTCCCTACCAGTGTACTGGTTCCGCTGATCTTCATGCTTTCTGGCTTCATCTGCTGTCATTTCTGGAGCCTGAACAACGTCCTCTGATACTCCTTTCAGTGCAGGTCTGCTGGCCACAGCATCTCACTTGCTCTTATCTGGAAATGTCTTTTTTTACTCTTGTTTTTAAAGAATGTTTTTGCTAGATATGGAATTCTCGGTTGATTTTTTCTTTTCAGGATTTAAAAAGTGTCATTCTGTTGACTTCTGGTCTTCCTTGTCTTCTCCCTCCATTTCCTTATTTTTCTTCTTCCTTTTTCGTGATGGTAACTTGACCATCATTTGTATTATCATTCCCCTGTGTGTTTGGCTTTTTCCCTCTGGGACTTTCCAAACTTTCATTTTACTGTTAGTTTTCAGCAGTTTGACAATGAAGTATCCCTGTGGTATTTTTTGTATCTATACTGCTTGAGATTCACTGAACTTCTGGATCTATAAACTGGAATTTTTCATCATATGTGGGAAATTGGTAGATGTTTTTTCTGAGGAATCTGGCTCCTGGTTAAAAACCTACGTGTGAGTTTTCAAGTTTGACTGCAGACAGTGACAAAAGCTTTACCTGACGGGTGTCATGGGGGATACCTGGGCCCCTACACCTGACTTGGCACACAGTCAGTGCGTCACTGTCTCAAGGTGAGCTACAATCAAGGAGCCCCCTCTTTGTATATTTGCATTGACTGCTTTGGTGCCTTCATTCCTTAGTCTCTATCTGAGGTCTGTGCGGAGAGAAGTCTTCTCCAGACACCTCTGCTGAGGCCTCCTTATTATGAGAGAGGAGGGAGAGACCTTGAAGACACTTTTTTCCCATTGAATTAGTACGTAGAAATTTCTCCTAGCCCATCCCTTTCCCTTCCAACTCCCCTCTGACCTTTGAGATCCATAACGTTGCTGGAACCTTTTATTCTGGCTTCTGTCAACAGCTGGATGATCTGGCCCACCTCAAACCCTGTGTACTTCCACTGGAAATAATGACATAGAGGGGTAGGTGTTTTCTTCTGTTTTAGCCTCTTGCTGATTCCATCACAGTTCATTAAAAAAAAAACAAAAAAAAAAACAAAAAAAAACCTTACTTTTTTAATAGGCAGAGTTACACACACAGAAGAGACAGAAAGAGATCTTCTATTTGTTGGTTCATTTCCAAAATACCTGTAACTTCTGGGACTGAGCCAGGCTGGAGCCAGGAACCTGGTACTTCATCTGGGTCTCCCATGTGGGTGGCAGGGGCCTATGCACTTGGCCATCTTCTGTTGCTTTCTCTGGCAATCAGCTGTATTTGAAGTGGAGCGACTGGGACTCAGATCAGTAGCCATGTGGGATGCCAGTTGCAGGTGGCAGCTTAACCTGCTATGCCGTAATGCCCACCCTAACTCTTTCATTTTTGGCTTTTTGCTTTAACTGACTGCTCTAGAACCTGGCAGCCCCCACTCTGTCTCCTAGCTCAGCTGAGATTCTGACATTTCCCCAAGTAATTTTCCTGACTCATCATCATCATTTTTTCTTTATGGAACTCCAATTATACATGTTAGATTGTTTGATATTGTCCTCAGGTCTTTGAGGCTATGTTCATTTTTATTCAATCTCTTTTTCTCCTTTTTTTTAGGTTTGATAATTTGTATTGATTTATCTCCAAGTTCACTGAATTTTTCTTCTTCCATCTTCAATTTTCTGAAAGCTCATATAGTGAACTTTTCATCTCAGTTACTGTACTTTTCCCATTTTTAATAGTTTCTGTTTTCTCTGCTGAAAGTGTATTTTCATTCATTAAGATGGCATTTTCATTGTGTCATTTCTTATTAAAAATTTAGATAATTAAAAATTTTATTTAGTGATTTAAATATTTCTTTCTTTAATTTTTGAATAGACATTAGCAACTTATTCAGTAAATTGTATATATAGAATACTTTCAGGCTGATTTCTACTAGCTGTATTTTATCTTGACTATTATTTTTTTAAAAGATTTATTTATTATTTATTTGAAAGAGTTACACAGAGAGAGGAGAGGCAGAGAGAGAGAGAGAGAGAGAGAGAGGTCTTCCACCCCGATGGTTCACTCCCCAATTGTCCACAGTGGCCAGAGCTGTGCTGATCTGAAGTTAGGAGCCAGGAGCTTCCTCTGGGTCTCCCAGGCAAGTGCAGGAGCCCAAGGACTTGGGCCATTCTCCACTGCTTTCCCAGGCCATAACAGAGAGCTGAATCAGAAGTATAGCAGCTGGGACTTGAACTGGTGCCCACAGGGGATGCTGGCGCTTCAGGCCAGGTGTTAACCTGCTGCGCCACAGTGCAGGCCCCTTGACTATTATTTTTTTAAAAAATCTATTTATTTATTTGAGAGGTTGAGTTACAGACAGAGACAGGGAGAGACAAAGGTCTTCCATCTGCTGGTTTACTCCCCAAATGGTCACAATGGTTGGAGCTGGGCCAGGAGCCAGAAGCTTCTTCTGGGTCTCCCATGTGGGTGCAGGGGCTCAAGCACTTGGGCCACTTTCTATTGCTTTCCCAGGCCATAGCAGAGAGCTGGATTGGAAGAGGAGCAGCCATGACACGAACCGGTGCCCATATGGGATGCTAGTCCTGCAGGCTGAAGCTTAGCCTACTAAACCACAGTGCAGGCCCCTCTCTTGACTATTATTACATTTTACTTTTTTAATGTGTGTCTGGTAAGTTTTGATTATAGACTGAATGTTATGGGTGAATCAGTATAGAGATTGGATTTTGTGATATTCTTCTGTTCATTTTTGTTTTAGTAGGTAGTGAGATTACTGGCAGATCACATTGAATTTATGTCAGCTTGGTTTTCTGCTTTCTTAGGGAGTATGTATGAAATCAAAAGGTGTTTTCAATGCCCTTTTAACTTGTAAGACTCAATCTCCACTCTGTGTGTATGTGTTTTCTGACATTTCAATCTTGTGAAAACGTGGTTTTAAATTTTGAAAGGATAGGGTTGTTGTAAGTCTTACTCTGGGATGTAATTCTCACTCCCGAGTAGTGTCGTTTCTGGTGCTTCAGCGGATATTTGGGCTGTGAACAGGTGTCATTAAGCTCTTTCTCCTCTGGCTGAGTTGGAATTCCAGCATGCCTCATCATTGCTCAGCCTCAGTGTCTCTAGTCTACTTTAAACTTTGTAATAGCCACATTCTGATAAGCCTTGTCTGAACTCTCCCTTTAGATATATAGTTAAGTCCTTGGCTCCGTGCTATGGGGTTCCTCAACTTCCGTGCCCTGTCTTCTAGATTCCATTGGCTTCACCTGCCCCTGTCATCTCTGTCCACTCAGCACAGGGTATTGCTGTGTTGTGCTTGGACTCCCGCTGACTGCCACACAGTGGGAAATCATCTTCTGGTGTAGTAGAGCGGGGCTCAATTTGTCAAGTTCCCTTCTCTCAAGAAACCAGTTTTGTGACTTTGTGTGCTATTTGTGCTCACAGTTACCTTCTCTGTTCTGTCCAACATTCATTTGCTTTGGTGGGAGCTTAGATCTAGTTTCAGTTATTGGAAACAGAAGTCTCCATCGAGGGCTCTTGAGGAAGGGGCAGTGATTCGGTGTTGATGGACGATGGCAAAGGCTGCCTAACATACAGGAGAAGCACGTGGGGGAAAGCCTGGAGGCAGGACACTGAGTAGGAGGTAACTTCAGTGTCCTCAGCTTAGAACTAAGATCAGGATGAGGTGGGCAGATGTGCAAACAAATGGGAGATATCATGAAGGAAAAAGAACTATTGTGTTATTGATAAATTGGATGTGAAGGATAAAGAAGGTAAAAATGATGACAGATGTGCTTTAGAAGAGAGCCCTTATCTTTGGCTATACATACTGAAATATTTATGGATAAAATGATATAATGTCTGGGATTCAATTCAAAATAATCCAATGTAGACATGAGGGTGGAGAAGACAGTGGAGTTTGGGTAATACAAGACTGACCATTGTTAAAGCTAGATGATGAGTACTTGAGTGTGTATTACACTATTTCTTCCCCTTTGCATATATTTGATATCTTCAATATAAAACCAAAAAAAGAAAAAAAAAGACCAGGGTTGTCAATCTGGGAAAGAGTGTTGGTAGGGTTGAGGAGTGCCCTGTTTAAGGTAGGAGAAAAGGTAGAAGCTAGTGGCAGTTTGTTAAACTTGTAAAGCAAGCTTTTATGCAAAATATTTTTTAAGACAATGGTTTGCTTAGTCTGGCTCGCTCTGTTCCTTGAGAGGTGTCCTTCAGTGCAGATGTATTTGATTATCTGCTTGAGGATGCACGTCATACAGGACTGGCTGGACTGAAGTGGTAGCGTCCATGCTGCTCATAGAGACAGCTCTGCATTCAGGGCTTACACAGGCTCAGAAAGCCATGTGTGATGCAAGACCCGACTACACCAGGCAGGTGTCATCAGACCTCTGCAGACCTCTCCCAGAGCGGGCCTGGGACAGCTCCTGGAGGCCTTCTGTTGCTCTGCCCCTTTTCACACCGCCTCGCCACCAGCTGTACATGCCTGGGGCTTCCCTGAATCTTGCACTCACCAGCTTCCTTCCAACTAACTATGGATTCTGTAATTGAGCCCAAGAGAGGTGCCTGTTCCCACAGCCTAAGGAATTCCAGGGGAAGTAGAGAGACTTTTCTACAAGAAAAAATAAACAAAAGAACAAAAATGCCACCCTTTTCCTTATCTACTGTTTGCTTTCTTTCCCCATTCATTCAATAAATCCTTTTAAGGTGCTCCCATGTGGGAGGATCAGGGGTGATTGGGCATCAGAGGTGATCAAGAGAAAGGTCCTTTTTCAAGAATTTAGAGCCTGATAGGGGAAGAAAAACAAGCAGCTAAGAGGGAAAGTGACAGGTGTCACACTAAAGGTTTGCAAAGGGACCAGTAGGGTATGAGGAAGGAATGGACAGTCATTACTATTTGTTCTTTCTTTGGTTTGAGTTTTAATACTGTCTTTGCTACCTCTACATAATCTAGGGCCTCTTTGAATATCAGTTTTCTCATTTTTAAATAATGCTAAGAATATCTACTTACAGCTATTATGAGCATCAAATTTAAAAATGTTCAAAAGGAATTTCAAACCATAAGGAATGATGATGATGATGATCATGATGATGGTGATGAGTCTTTCTTCTATGCCAGGCAATAATCATGATGGTGCCCAGTTTTACCAGACCACAGTCATGTGATCATTGTCACCTCCACGCACGGCCATCGAAAGATAAGCTTGGGGCTGTAGCCACGTCCAAGGGAGATCTGTAAGTAAGAGGAAATTCCTTTTTCCACCTAGCTTATAAATCTTCTGCCTATTGAGTTCTTTTTTTTTTTTTTTTTTTCCTATTGAGTTCTAAAAGTGTAGAGCAAAATGTCTTTTTTGTCTGTTTAATTCTCGTCCCAACCCCCACCTTAACATTTGTTTTGCTGTACAGTTTACAAAGGACTTCGAAAGTCGTAAATCATCAGTGCCTCGTAATAACTCTGTCACTTAGTGGAATAGATTTCATTTACCCTCATTTACAGATGTGGAAAATATGGCCCAGGGAAGTTAAATAGTTTGCCCAAGATATATAAGGAGCAGTGAAAGCGCTGGTGCCTGAATTCTGATCCTCTCTTTCCTAATCTTTGAGATCATCGGCTTCTCTCTAAGTATCTAGAGCATGCAGGGCTCCTCTTTAAAGTCTTTAAATGCAGTTTTACAATATTTAAAAAAATACGTTTAGGAAATGGCCACGTATTTTGACATATCATCGATGTGTGAAACTCCCCAGCCCCTCTGCAGTCACAATAAATCAAACAAGCAAATCACCATCCCCATTGTTTTGTGGATTATTTCCCCTTGAGGCAGATGTTTACTTTTTACAAATGAAAGCTTATTGTTGTCAGGAACATTTAAGAGGCTTAACCTGTCTCCTCTGGCATATGGAGCTGGCTTTTCAAGATAAAACTGGTAGTGTGTGGTGGCAGACACAACTGCAGGCCTCGCTCTGAAACTTCATCAGTTGTTGTTGCAGAATGTCGCTGCTTTCTTATGCAGGGGCTCGTCTGGGCCTCTTCCACCGTGAAAGGAGAAAAAAAAAGGCTGTTTCCTTTGGTAGAAAATACTCATATTTTAATGGGTATGATGTCATGAATTATTAAAGTAGCTTAACTTTAAAGCCGAGCCGAAAGAACACATAGTGAAGAATGACCTTGAGACTCTTGAAAAATGGGAATGTTGACTGTGTGCCTGCAGACTCAAAGATGGATTTCTGCTTTAGTTTATATTTATGCAACTGTGAAACTTGGTCCCTTGTTCCCAGAGAAATCCTTTGTGCAGCTGTGTGGAGAAAGTTATTACATTTTAGTGCAGAAGAACTGTAAAGTTTCTTTCCTCATGTCTCATGAAAGCTCGAGTGTGGTAGTGAACTTTGTGCTGGGGGAATGGCCCTGAGGAATGAGATGTAGAGTGTCTCAGAAGACAAAAGGAAACAAACAAGCATTGTTCTTAAGAAAAATATGCCTGCCACTAGGTTCTTAGAAGGATTTTGCGGGCAACCTTTACAGTGCTCACTCACTTCTAATTCAAGGTGACTAAAGGGAGATAAAGGACAAAGAAGACCCTGAGCACATGCCATGTCCAGAAACAGTTCCACCATAACCAGCACAGCTGCCCATCAGCATTGTTGGACAACACCTCATACAAGACAGGATCTCTCAAGAGCTTTGAGTCTGGCCGCTCGGGCTCATTTTGTTGCCAACAGGATGCTGGGCAAAATCATAGAGAGCAGTGGTGGGAAGAGGCCTTCATGCTTCTGATGTGATGTGAAGCTGTGTGTACACCTAGCAAGACGCTGACTGGATTCTCCTCCTCTTTGTTCTTTGTAAGGTCAGTTTAGTTAAGAGCATCTGTGTAATGGAATGGCTACAAGTAAGGAGGACAGGGAGGACCAATATTGAGATTCTGGTAAATGCTTGGCTCTGTTTTAGAGGTGATTCGTAAATAGGTATGTAGGTATTCTCTGCTTTACAGGGGAAGAAATTGAGTCTCAATGTGAAGATTGCCAATATCACAGTTATTGACAGAACTGAGTTTTGTTTCAATCAAGATCTGTCTGACATCATAGGTCTATGCACATTTACTATTCTTACTGTGATGTTCTGAATGATTGGTTTAATTGGGTTTTTACATTTTTTTCTGTTTGTACTCTTTGGTCCTTATGTGCTGGGTGTCTTTTGCTTATCTTCCCAGATCCACTCTCCATCCTTCACTGTGCTTTGCACTCTGGCAGAGTGACCTACGGAGACAACTTTAACAGGGGCCCTTGTTTTGTAGCTCACTGTTGGGTTGAGCTGCTGTGACAACAGTGGGGCTCTAGAAAGCAGGTGGGTGGGTGGGAAGTGAGACTGGGTATTTATTTCCTTAGTTCTCTGTTGTTTTTTTTTTAAATTGAATATCACAGTTGTTTCCAGGTGGCCCTCTCCATGTAATTCTCTGGGTTTTACTCACTGCTCCCTCTCCTTGGCTGGTTAGGCTTAGGGCTGTTAGTAGCTCCCTTTGGTTGCTAGCCCCTAGATAGTACAGTGTCCTTTGAAATTTCCCTAAACTCTGTCCACACTTTGGTAAATTAGCCTCTTTGTAAAGACAATTGGATTGCCTAATTTGAATGTGTTATTTGCTACATTTTGGGACCTTAACTGATGCAGCATGCATCACTTTGGGAATGTCATGGTTAATTTCTTGTTTTTGTACCTATTAATGATGATTTTTAGCAGAATAAATTTTGCCTCTTTTTTCCCTAAGGATTTCCTATTTATAACTTCCAGAAGGGAGATTTTATATATCTCCTTATGTTGACCTTCCTTTTGCCTTACTACTTGCTTTCTGAATTTCCTTCCTGCATCCCTACCCCCCCCATCCCCCTACAATTGGGTTTGCAGGACCAGAGGAAGCCAGCTTCCATTATTATTTTCTAAGATTGAGTTTCTTTGGTCTCCAGAGTAGAAGTTATTCTTGTATTAGCATTTCTTTGTGAAACAGTCTGTTGGATTGTCTTGAGAAAACAATGCACATTTTCTAAGCTTCTAGAGAAAAATCATTATTTCTCCAAAAAGGAAGAGAAATAATGAAAGTGTGTTCAGTAAATAACAGTGGGGATAATAAAGGGGGAAAAAGGCAGAAGATTTAGAATCAAGGTCAATTTCTTCGGATTGCAGCAAGCATTTAATGGCAATAAAATCTTTTTCCTGTATAGTACATTTTATATTAAAACTGCAGGTATTTAAATGAAGGATTTTATGTCTGTACAGTCTTTATTGAGCATGAAGGATTAAAAAAATGCTTTGGT
This sequence comes from Oryctolagus cuniculus, assembly GCF_964237555.1. Classification (NCBI taxonomy): domain Eukaryota; kingdom Metazoa; phylum Chordata; class Mammalia; order Lagomorpha; family Leporidae; genus Oryctolagus; species Oryctolagus cuniculus. The sequence goes on along the minus strand of NC_091440.1, from coordinate 59,926,430 downwards.
TCTTTTATTTTTCTTAAAAAAATTTAGAGGTCTGAAAAACCACTCCATGCCTCCTAGGCTCACAGAAGTGAGGTGGAGGGAGGCAGGGGGAAGTAGCCAGAGCTGCTCACACAGTTTCTTGTTCATGCTGTTTAACCCCAGACCTCTGTTATTCTGGGTCTCCATGTCTCCTGAATAAATAGTAAATCTTGCCTGATGGTCTGGCAGCTTTATGATGTGGAGCCATACCTATTTTCAGAGGAACACGAGACGGCCCAGAATGCATTTTTTCCTCCTTTTGTGGGTTACTTAGCCAAAGCCTGCGTCTGTCAGTGGGATAAGTCTAGTGGTCTAGCAGGTCTCTGGTTCTATTCCATCTTCTCTTCTGTAAAGGACAGACCTGGGGGTGAGGGATCAGCAGTTCACATGAGCATCTTAGGATTCCATGATAAAAGAGTATTGATAGAGGTATTGTTTCTTGCTTTTGCTTGAAGTTGATTAATTCTTCTGTTGGTGTGTTGACTCATGCTTTGCTTGGGTTTCTATGCTTTCATGTTGGAAAATTTGTAATATACTCTTTTTTTTAAGATTTATTTTTTATTTGAAAGGCAGAATAACAGAGAGAGAGAGAGAGAGAGAGAGAGAGATCTCTTCCATCTTCTGATTCACCCCCAAATGACTGCAATGGCCAGGAACTCCATCTGTGTCTTGCATGTAGGTGGCAGGGGCCCAGGCACTTGGACTATCTTCCAATGCCTTTCTAGGCACATTGGCAAGGTGCTAGATTGGAAGTAGAGCAGCCAGATCTCCAACCTGTGCTCATACAGGGTGCCAGTGACACAGACAGTGGTTTAGCTATCTGTGCCATGATTCCAGATCCCGTGAGCTACTCTTTTTTTTTTTTTTTTTTAATTTATTTGAAAGAATTACAGAGAGAGGTTGCAGAGGCAGAGAAAGAGAGAGATCTTCTATCCACTGGTTCACTCCCCAAATGGCTGCATGGCCAGGGTTGGGCCAGGTCGAAGCCAGGAGCTTCATCCAAGTCTCTCATGTGGCTGCAGGAGCCCAAGGATTTGGGCCTTTCTCCACTGCTTTCCCAGGTACTTTAGCAGGGAGCTGGATCAGAAGTAGAGCAGCTAGGACTCGAACTGGTGCACATATGGCAGACAGTGGCTTAACCCACTGAGCCACTCTTGAGATCTAGCCTTGATGCTAAGATATCAAGCTCTTTGTAGACCCTCCTTTCACCATAGGACTGAGCAGTATGAGTAAAATTTGCCAGACTGATTTAAGTCCATTCCTTTGGGCATACTGGAAGTGATCTCAGAAGATTCAAGAGTATGTGGGGGAAAAACTCAACTTTTTTTTTTTTTTTCATTGCTGATATTCTTGCCTTGAACTGTTGAATTTGGACTATTCTTGGTCATGAGTATAGTCTAGAGAAAACAAAACCCCTAGGCTTATACCCTAGAGCAGGCCAAGGGCCATTTGTCTATCATTCACAGATCATATGAAATTATCAACTTAAAAATTAGCCTGCTATAGATTTATTGAATTTTGAGTCCCAACTGTGGTTTCCTTGGGAGGGCCAGGCCATATGATCTCACAGGCTTTATATGGCCCTAGGCTGGATGATCCCCACCTCTGTGAGTATTTGAAATAAATACATGTATAGGACATTGTCTGCCTAGGGAAATAGATTATTGTTGGTGGAGATCTGACTCACAGCAGGAGATGCTTCGTAATCTGCAAATATCTGTTCTTTGAGTTAGGAGGAGTTACCTCAGGATAGCGCCTCATGTTTTACATCTTAGATTGCAGACTTGCATTTCCCATTGGGCAATTACTAATACCTTTTAAAATCAGAATATGCCCAATACATTGGCCTGACCTGACTGTTCTAAGCCACAACTTTATGCTTTAAAAATAGCACTAAAGCTGGCATACCAGAGCGCATTTACTTAAACAACTATTTTTTTCCTTTGTAATATCATGTAGATCTAAGTCTTTTCTGTATCTTTCAACTACAATAGGAGCATATGGTCTATTGTTATAATCAGATATTCTGTGGGAAGTAAGAAACACATTGGTGAATGGAGAAGGATATAGTTGAGAAAAATGCTGCTGTTTTGAGCACTGGAACTGAAGTTTTCTGCAGTTTCCTTTTTTAAAGTGCTCTAACCTTTCAGGAAGTTTTCGCCGAATTGCTCTGATTTTTGTTGTTGATAATGCCAACTAATGTTTACCCAGGGCTCCTGAAAAATTGGTTAGGAGAATTTTCCATGGAGGGGAAGATGTGGACAAATACTGTTAGTTTACTTAGTGCTGAAGGCATTGACTGGTAGAGAAAGGTGATGACACAGTTCTTTAAGCTCTTGAGGTTTATATTCCTGTCTACCTTAGGAAAGGACTGGGACAAAGAAGAAAGCAAATGTAATGGGGGAAAAAGAGCTGAAGGTGACTTAGAAAGCAAAAATTGTCACACCCAAGAGACAGCCACTGCATGAGAAGAAGCAATTTTATTAAAATAATGGATTTATCATACATGGGCAGAATAAAGACTCAAGGCTCACTGAAAAGATACAGAAACACACACATACACACTTGCTTACACAAACACACACAAAGAAAAGGAATGGTCACACAGGAGTGTGTTGGCGTGCTTTATTATTCTGGATTTGTTTTTGGGGTTTTGAATTAATTAGATACCATGTTGAATTCCAAATGTGATAATTAGGCAAATTAATGCTACAGTGAAGTTATTAATGAGGCAAAATATGCTAATATGCTTTTGATAAAGAGCTCTTCTTCTGCCTTACCAAGAAATTGGCAAACATCTTTTATTCGGGGCCAGACAGCTTATCTCAAGTGATTTACTCAAAAGGTTCTCGGCCGTATGCTGTGAACAACTGTTGTAAATAGGGGTTAACGCCTGAAGTTTTGATGTGCATGAGCCTTGTGGCGGTGGGGCGAGTCCCGTGGTGTTCTTCATCGGGCTTCGAAGCAGCAGCACTGCCCAGAAAGGCCAAGGGCTCTTCCATGCCCTCTGGGGCCAGTCTGCACACGGCAAGCCCTGCCACTCACGGGTGTCACTCCTATTAATATCACCACCAGCGTTCACGGTGGGATGTGCAGTGGCTGCCAGCCTGCAAAGGTGCTTCTCTCTGTCCCGCAGACTCTGTGTCTCCTTTGGTTTTCAGATGTTCAAAACTCCTCGCCCAGAATCATTAGTGAACCCATTTAGTGGTTTGCAAGTGACACAGCAGAATTTCTCTTTCCGATCGTAACTCTGCTACTCAGATCTCACCGGGCACCAGGAGCCCTCCCGAGACAGGCAGAGGCACCATTCACCCAGGGAGCGTTGGTTATTAAAAACAAAATTTATGGAAATATAAAAAAAACTTTCCTCATGAGCATATGATTATTTTAATCCTTTTAATCACACGCTCCTCAAGGGCACAGCCTGAATAAATTTGATTCATTCAGATACGATATTTGCTAAACAGATTTCACTCTGGGCCGCCAGGTAGGACAGTTTAGATTTTTGTAGCCGTGAGGAGGGAAGACGCTGGAATGTGCCTGAGAGCAGCCAGTGGCCAGTCCCTAGCTAATAATGAGTGCGGTATAGACACCGACCATTTATTACCTGAAAAGTGTGGCACTGCACAGAAAGGGATTGGATCAGTTAGGAAAGCATTTGACTGCAACACACAGAAAGCCTTACTAGGAAGCTTCCAGTATTCAAGAGCTCTTTTTTCCCTCATCAACAGAAGTCCAGAGTAGGCAGTGCATTGTTGAAATGTGTCTCAGCCATTGAGTCAGAGTCGTTTCTGCCTTACCATGGGATCATCTTGGCTGGTAGCTTGTGTCGCCGTGGACACAAGATGGCTACTGCACCTCTGGGCAGGGCCTCTATGTTCTAGACAGGAATAAGAGGGCAAAAAAAAAAAAAAAAAAAAAAAAAAAAATCAGTCTGTGTCTTTTGAAAAGCTTTCCTAGAAGCCCATACAGTGACATCCATTTAGGTCCTCTAGGTCAGAACTGTGTCACATGGCTAGCCTCAACAGGAAGGTGGAGAGATGAGGCTGGACCAGCCAGCTGCCAGTCCTTGTGACAGTCTTCTGTCCTGATGTTTGTGGCTGTATTTGCAGCTGACTCCCACTCTGGCGGGTAGGGGGGTACCTGAAACTCTGGCTACTTGGACAAGTCTGGCATGAGATGGAAGTATGGGTAAGAAAGGCCATTTATTCTCTCCCAAATAAGTTAAAATACTTATTTAAAAATTTTTTTGAACAACCTATCTGTAAATAAATGCCAATTACTATATTTGGTGCTCAGTTGGAAAGTAGGAGCCAGAAATGTATTTCAAAGCCAGAGGGGAAGTGGGAGTGTGGGCATGAACTTATCTGTGGAATTCAAGTTGAGCTGTGTGGCTCTGGACATATAACTTTCATCTCTCTGACCCTTGCTTCCCTTATTTGTGAATTGGAGAACATTCTCAGGGTTGTTAATGGGGTAACTGGGATAACAAGAATAAGATATCTAGAATATTTAATTCATTCTTCAGTAGTAGCTGTTAAAGCAGTGAATTAGATCCAGATTGTATTTTTAATGAACTAGCATGTAATAGATATGCAATAGGACAAAAATGGTTACGTATTTCCCTTTACCTTTTAAGACAGTGGGTTTAGGGGTTGAGGGGTGGATTGGTGATGGCGAGGATGTGAGTTGGAATTGACAGTCTGTACACTAGAGGTACAGAGCTTGAGACTGATGGAGAGCAGGGATGGGAGGCAGCAGTGTGGAAGGCTAAATGCTGCATGGAAAAGGGCGGACAAAGGAGGGCCTTCTGTGGCTGGTAGGCTGGGGAGGGATGTTAATGGGTGTGTATGGAGAAGTGCATTGTGTGATGCAAGCCCCTTCTCTGACTCCCCTGCAGAACCTTCCAGAAAACATGTGTGAAAATTGCTGTGAAGTGAGAAGGTCTTTTGGTGGATGTGGAGAAGTAATAACTTTTGTTTTGAGGTTGGTGTAAAGGTACAATTGACATAGTTTCCAGAGTGTTCATTTCACACATGTCTCACCACTATGTGAGTTAGGATTAAAAGTGACGTTAAGGGGGCCGGTGCTGTGATTTAGTGGGTTAAGCCACTACCTGCAGTGCTGGCATCCTGTATGGGTGTTGGTTCGAGTCCTGGCTCCTGCACTCCAGTCCAGCTCCCTGCTAATGCACCTGGGAAGGCAGCAGGTGATGGCCCAAGTCCTTTGGCCCCTGCACCCATGTAGGAGACCTGGGAGAAGCTCCTGGCCCAGTGCTGGCCATTGTGGCCATTTAGGGGATGAACCAGTGGATGGAAGATCTCTGTCTCTCTTTCTCTGTGTTTTTCCCTCTCTCTCTCTATAACTCTGCCTTTCAAATAAATAAATAAATAATAAATCTTAAAAAAAAGTGACACCAAGGCCACACAAAATGCATATGGACTCACATGGATGCAGCGCTAGGCTCATGGAGAAGGAGAATATAAACATGAGGTTGTGGGTGAGACTTTACCTCCATTCACCCAGGAAGAGAGTGTCCTGAGTGAGTGGGGACTCAGGGCTCTGTTTGCTATGGGGCCTTGGCTCATCTCTGTGATGAATTCATAACGTATATGTGATTTTCGCATTTGAAGATAAAATACTTATTTTTAATTTTTTTGAACAACATACTTATAAACAAATGCCAGTGACTATATTTGGTACTCATTTGGAAAGCAGAAGCCAGCAACCTGCTTCAAAGCTGGAGAAGTTGGCTCCTTTGAATTTATTGAATGATGGCATGGTACTTTATTTTTATGAGTAAATGAAGAGATTTTTAATGGGAATTGTGAATATAGTTGCTTTTCACTTTATGGGCCAATATTTGAGCTTAACCCTTAAATAAAATGTGACTTCACTGGATATTAACGAGCAATGAACACATTAATATGTAGCAGGTGTGAATTAGAGATCACAAATTCAGGTTTTTAAGAGATATGATACTGTTTCCCTCACTACTGCAGACTTTCTCATTGGAATCCAGGTTGCACCAAGAGCTAGAAACGATCTAAATCAATTTTTCTTCTCTCCTTCCTGGGCTAGGGTCTGAGCCTGGGTTGGTGGGTGTGCAGGTTTTGTGTCTTGCCACAGGAGCTGGTGTGTGAGTGTGTGTGTCATTCTGGATTGTCACCTGTCCGCACGCTTGTTAGGACATCCTCATTCATATGGAGTGGCCGGTCATCTGTCCACCTGCATCGCCCCTGGCCATGTCATTTCCCAGGCTGGCTCTGTCTCCTAGCTGCTTTCAGGCCTGCCTTGGCATGTGTGTGATTGTTGCTTCCTGGACATTCTCAGGCCACAGGACACTTACAAAGCTGGCCATGGCCACGTGCCCCCAGTCTCACCTCCAACACGCATGTCTCCTTTTGCATCCCCATGCTTAGCAGACTGTGGGTGCTTGGGGATCTTGTTGGATCTCTGGGATCCCCTCCAGCATGAAGCGGGACATGGGTACTCTCTTGGATGCCTGGCGGGGGTTGACTTGGGCAGGGCAGGCCCAGTGCCCTTCTCAGAGGCTTAGCGCTTTCTAAACTTCGGGTTCTTCTTTCTCCTTTATCCAGTTGGGGCAAACTTTATCTGGCTCTCAAGAACAGGAAAGATGGGCTCTGACTGATGGCATTTTATTCCAAATCCTTTGTTTATATCCCTAGTCCTAGGCTTTTAAAACTCAAACTCCATTCCAACACCACCCCCCCCCCCCGCCCCCGCCAGACTATTGTTCTCATTGTCTTTTTGTGTCAGCTTTTCCCTGAGGAAACAAAACCACAGCTGTCATGTGCCTGAGTAGTGGGGAGTATGGTAACTAGGGGTTTCCAGTAACTAGATGCTTCCCTAACATTCAAGATAGGAGACATCACTCGCTGTGCCGGACCCTGCAGGCACCTCCCTTTGCCTCCTTGCCTGCCCCTACCACATCTTGGCTCTGATTCTCAAGAAACTGAGGGCAGTCTGGTTGTCATAGTGGACTGGTCAGACCTAGCTCTTCCTGAAGGCAAGGGGCATACACTTTCTTCCTATCACAAATTGGTGAAAACCTTCCTTTAAAAGATTCACTATGGCCCCCTGCTCACCCACAGGCAGGCAAATCAAACTTCTTGTTGATGGGCTGCTGTGAGTTCTTTCCATCTATTCAATGCCACCGAGCACTAAAACATTAGCATCTTAGGTAGATGCAGTATTTTTAGGTAAAACCATTAGTGGGGCCTGTCGCTCCCCTTCTTCGTGGAGGAACGATACTAAACCCTGCCTAGGCTTCCTATCCGAGTCACGGCACCATTATGTCGCTCCCCCTCTTCGCGGAGGAACGACACAGGACCCTGCGTTGTTCTTTTGTCTGCTCGGCCCTCCCCGGGTTTGCTGCTGGTTCTTCCAGGGTTGGCCCTTCCACCTCTGTGGAAGGGCGGTTCCTCCTGCCACTTTCCCCACTTCCGCGGGGGAGCGGCACACCGCCGGCCGGCTCTCTCGGGGGCTGCACAGGTGTTCCTTCAGATAGATGTTCCTTGTGCATGTTGTCTCTCTCCTCCTTTATAGTCTTCTTCCACCAATCCCAACTCTGCTACCCACACGCTGAGTACGCTGCTCTCCTCCAATCAGGAGCAGGTCCTGCTGTTTATTGGTTGAACTGGAGGCAGCTGTGTAGAAGCTGTTTCCTCCTCTCCCAGTGCCATATTGTGGGAGAGCAGATGCATAGAATAAGTCTTAATTCCAGTAACTTAGTCTAGTCCGAGTTGCTCCCCACAGGGCCCAGGTAAATCTGACCTTAGAGATGGCAGGTTTAACATCTGTATTAGTCTGGTTTCTGTTGCTCTATTAACATACTTGAGGCTGGGTACTTTACAAAGAAAAGAGGCTCATTTCGTTCAGAGTTTTGGAGGCCTAAAGTCTAAGTGGGCAGCCTCATTGGTTCAGCGCCAGTGTGGACCTCCTTCTCTGTAGCACAGTGTGGCAGAGAAGCAAAAAAGGAGACAGCTGTGTGCAGAAGAGACCACATACATGGTGAGACGGGAAGCCAGATAGCAGGGAGGGGACACAAACCATATCCAAACCATAGCACCACCTCTTCTACTCCCTCAGCCCACTGAGATGTGGGTCACCTTTTTAGGGTTGAGAGATGATTGAAATGTGTCGCAGAAAGGCATATTCGTTAAGGTTTGAAAGAAGTGAAGCAGTGCAGTGGATGGCAGAGGAAACACAAGGTCCAGCACAATCATTGGGAAGTAAAATGAGGCGATTTTGTGGCCATGGACTGCTCCCTAGTTCTGAAAATGTGCAATGTCAAAGAAAATCAAGGCCTTGGGAACTTTAATAGTAATTAATATTAATTTTATATTGTGATGAAATATAGAAAACCTACCATTTTAATCACTTAAGTGTATATTTCAGCAGCATCAAACACATTCACAGTGTTGTGCAACTATCACTGCAGTCTATCTCCACTATTGAGCTTGTCATTCCATATTGAAACTCTATACCCATTAAACAGTAGCTCCCTATTTTCCCTCCCCCAGTCACTGGTGACCTCTATTCTACTTTCTGTGAATTTGACTGTCCATAAAAGTAGAATTGTATACTGTTTGGTATTTTGTGTTGTATTTTTTTTTTTTTTTTTTACTTAGCATAACATTTTTGAGGTTCATACATGTCATGGAACAAATCAAAATGTCCTTCCCTCCTTTCCTGTTCTTCCTTTCTCTTTTTCCTTCTTCTTTCCTTCCTTAAGGCTGAATAGTGTTTCTTTTTAATGATTTATTTATTTGAAGGGCAGAGTAACAGAGATAGAGAGTGACAGAGACAGAGACAGAGAGATCTTTCATCTTCTGGTTCATTCTTCAAATGACTGCAACAGGTGGGAATGGATCAGACAGAAGCCAGGAGCCTCGAACTCCATCTGGGTTTCTCAAATAGGTGTCAGGAGCCCAAGTACTTGGGCCATCTTCTGCTGCTTTCCCAGGTGCTTTAACTTGGGGGATAGATTGGAAGTAAAGCAGCTGAGGCTCCAGCTGGTGATCTGATATGGCCCCAACCTCAGCCCCTGGATAGTATTTCACAGTGTGTATATACTACCCTTTATTTATCCATTCATCTGTTGATGGACAGTTGGGTTGTTTCCTGCTTTGGCTTGTTTCCTGCTTTGGACAATTGTGAATAATGCTGCTAGGAACAAGGGTATACACATATCTGTTTGTGTCCCTGCTTTCAATTCTGTTGGGCACATACATAGAAGTGAAATTGTTAGATCACATGGCAAGTCTATGTTTAAATTTATGAGAATCCTAGGTGGAATTACCATTTTATATTCCACCCATAGTACATATGAATTGCCATTTCTCTGTATTCTCATAACACTTGCCATTTCTGTATATTTGATAACAGTCATCCTAATGGATATGAAGTGATATGATTGTGATTTTGATTTGCATTTCCCTAATGAGTAGTGATGTTGTGTATCTTTCTTGTGCTTATTGGCCTTTTATCTATCTTCTTTGGAGAAATGTCTATATAAGTCCTTGGCCATTTTTTAACTGGATTAGCTTGTTGTTGTTTTTGAGTAGGTCTTAGAGAGTTTTGTTTCCATTACTCTCCTTAATGAAAGGTGGGTATATGTTGCATAAATCCATTAATAGTTTTTTCTGTAATATGTATTTTTGCATGACATTTTTGAAGACCCTTGTATGTATGTATTTTAATTTTTTTGCACCAAAACAAACCTATATTTTAATGCAATTTCCACAAACTTTTTAACTTCCTTGTATGTTACTATGTTTACAAGAAAGAGTAGGAATAATTTAAGAGGGTTGGAGGACTCCAGAAAGATAGTGTCAAGATCCTCACTGCACAGGTTTTATCCAAACCCCTCAGCATATGAGGCTCTTCCCAACCTGGTTACTTGCCCATCCACTCTGATTTTCTGCTGTTAACCAGCCCAGTGCTCCCAGGAACTCATTTATCTGCTATTTCTCAAACGCCTAAAGAATTTTCACTCCTGCAAGCCTTTGCAGAGCTCTGGGCTTGCATCGCATGATTCACTTCATTTGTTCTTATGGAACATCACTTGTTCATTTGCCTATCCATCCGTCCATCCAGGAAATGTTCCGTGAGCATATACATGTTAGTAGGTACAAAGCTCTGTGCCAGTTACTGGAGAGATAACGATGAATAAAGCAGTGTCTGCTTCCAAGGAACTCACTGTCTAGTGGAGGAAACAGGTAAGTTATTTAGCAATTACAATTCATTGTGGATAAGTGCTCAGATGGAAGTATAAAGAGGTGAGGAAGATTATCTTCCTGGGCTGAGAGCTGCAGTTAGAAGAAGTATTTATGGGTTGTTGTGAACATTCTTATCTTTGCACATTAAATGTGAGCTTATGTTTTATTATTTTTATTTTTATATTCCTTAGAATCATTTACAAACAGTCATTGGCTATGGTAATGCACATCTTCTTATAAAGAGTAAGATTCTTGGGTGGGCTTTTGGTGCAGCAGTGAAAATGCATCTTGAGACTTCTATATCCTGTATCAGAGTGCTTGAGTTCAGCTTTCTGCTCTGTGCCTGACTCCATATTCCAGCTTCCTGCTAATGGGAGTCAGCAAGGGATGGCTCAGGTATCTGCCACCCACATGGAAGACTTGGATTGAGCTCATGACCCCTGCCTCTGACCTGGTCCAACCTTGGCTGTTGTAGGCCTTTGAGAAATGAACCAGAAATTAAAATAACTAAAATAAACAGTTGAAAACTAAAACTAGAGTAGGTGTTCCAGAGGTGTTTCTCCCCTGCACACTGGGTATCTGAAGGTTGCAATTCAGACAGCACGCACTCCAGTAGGCACGTGGGGGGCATCTGGATGCTTTTAGGCCCCAAACAAACTTACACCGTAAGACTCATGTGTGGATGGTATGAGGAGTTACGGAAAATCTATTGCCGATCCTGGAAAGAGCTCATGCTTATATCCTCAGCATCATGCAGCGTGTGGCACAGTGAATGCTTCTGGTATGGGTGCTCTCTGGGTTATCACGGAGGATAATGTATTTCATTTTCCAATATCCACAGTCCAAGAAAGGGGACTGGTGAACAGCGGTGAAGGTGAACTGCCATGTTGAGTTTGATTTGGAAGCACGCGGCAAAGTATTTTTCTCCGTCTTTTTCTTCTATGAAACAGGTTGTTTGCTTAGCCAGGCTCTGGTAGTCCTAGAGGAAGATAAAATGAGCATTACTGAAAAAGTTCAAGGGAAACTAATGCAAAAGCAGGAAATCTAGGAGAGGCATGCCAGAGGGGCCAGATCGATTGTGCAAGAGAGAGCTTTATACTTGAATGCAGGATTTAACTAGGGAGCAGGGAAGGGACACTTTTGGGGATTATGGAGAAGGAAGAATCAACATATTATGGATTTGGAGGGGTAGGGAATGGAAAAAAAGAAAAAGGACTTAAGATATTGGTTTTAGGATTTAGGAGGAGGATTTAATTTGGAAGATAAAGGATTTACTGTTAGATGTAGTGACAATTAAGCATTGAATGCATGTAGTCTGAGTTGCAACCCTCAGATGGCCCTCACATGGCCTGGCATGAAGGAAGCCACGTCCTACCTGGAATCCTACTGTTTGTGTATTATGGAAGCCAATGGCTGTATACAAATGACTCTGTTTAGGGAAAATTTCTTCTCTTAGCTCAAATCTTTTACTTAAAGGATTATTTATTCACCAGTTCAAAAGTAAGTGCTCCTTCCTGGCCTCTGACAGGGGCTCGCTGTCTTGCCATCATCAATTCTACCAGGCAGGATGAGAGGCCTAAAATCAAAGAGTGCAGGAAACCATCAGCTCATTGAGCAAATGATAAATCATCTCTAAATGCATATTGAACAGGGATTTGTGATATCTCATGAAACACAGAGCTCCTGTTGAGTCTATTCTTCTTCTTCTTTTTTTAAAGATTTATTTATTTATATGAAAGTTGGAGTTACACAGAGAGAAAGAGGGACAGAGAGAGAGGTCTTCCATCCACTGGTTCACTCCCCAATTGGCCGCAATGGCTGGAGCTGTGCTGATCTGAAGCCAGGAGCCAGGAGCTTCTTCTGGGTCTCCCATGCAGGTGCAGGGTCCCAAACACTTGTGTCATCTTCCACTGCTTTCCCAGGCCATAGCAGAGAGCTGAATCGGAAGTGAAGCAGCTGGGACTCAACCCAGTGCCTGTATGGGATGCTGGCGCTTCAGGCGGTGGCCTTACCTGCTATGGCACAGTGCTGGCCCAGGGTCTGTTCTTCTGATGCCTAGCCAATCCTGGACCAGCAGGGCTTGTTGGGGCATGGCATCTGGAGGCTGGCAGGTCTAATGCCTCCATTCCCTGCTTGCTGTGTGTGCAGTGTGGATGTGCAGCTGGGTGGAAGGAGTTGTGGAGAACCTATCACTGACCCTGGCAAGAGCACATGTTTTGCTGATGTTGAGTTACTGAGAAGTTGGCCCATGTCTGTAGATGAAGAGTGGAAATGCAGGCCTTGCTGGTGTGCTTCACTGTGTGATACGAATTTTCCACCTCCTTCTCCCTCTCCTGCTGCTAATAGTTGTCCCAGATCCATTATTCAAGCAAAAGCCACTTGGCCATGCCCCAATGAAAAGACCTGAGTAAGATCCTGGATTTTCCTCTTAATAGCTGTGAAGGCAAGGTACTCAAGTCTTGGTTTCACTTTTCTTATTTGTAAAAGTGAGAGAAAAATCTGCCCACTCAATGTGTTACTGGGAGGGATAAGTAGGGCAAGTTTTATAAAGTTGTATTTGGTGCAATGTGCTGCCCTCAATGGCTGGCACATAGTAGCTGATTTACAAAGACTAGCTGTAACAGTCACTGATGATAGTGATAATGGTAATGTTATGTCATGCCACACAGGTGTGCAAAAACATGAAATGTGATTTTTTTTTCCTGTGTGTATCTGAACTTAATGTCTCCTTTTTTGTTTTTTAAGTCTTCATTTCTCTGAGTAGCAGAAATTTAATTTCAGTAAATTCAGAGTCTTGGCCTACTTGCAACCATGGGGAGGAAGTCTGGTTCCTGCAAGCAGTGACCTCTTGTTCTTCCTCCCTTCCGACTGCCATCGGCCCTCAGCTGCTGTCCACACAGCTGGCAGCTGTGTCTTCTCCTCCCACCTGCAAGGCCTCTCCTGATCTTTCATTATGTTGATTATTTCTGCTCTTTTCTCGGGCACGTGGAGGATCTGGTTGCTTCCCGCATCACACTGAGAGCAGGGCAGCTGTGTGAGCCTCTCTCTCAGGTCCAGATGCCTACAATCCATACACAGCTATCCTAGGCCACTGCATTACCCCATGCTGGATTTCTCTAGAAGCTCTTAAATCCCCTAGAATCCCAGTGGAATCATTATTTTGCCCTTTCCACTGGCACTTGGCTGGGGGTGTGTGGGGATCCACACCGGTGCCTCACTACTTTCACTTCCCTTTTGACTTACACACATTTTCTGTCCCAAGTCTCTTGGAACTGTAACAGTAACTTTCTGCTCAGCTTCTGGAGTGCAGAAGTCTTTGCCTTAAACTCAGTTGTGAGTTTCAAGTCTGAAATGCCTAAATCGAGACTTGGCTTTCTTTCTTGCAGCATTTCTGCTGTGCCACCTCTGTCCTGAGGCTGGCAGTACTAGATGCCGAAGTATCTGCCTGGGAGAAAGGGGTGGGTAGAGAACCAGGGCACGAGCACATTGCTTAAACTCTCAAAATATTTTCCTACTACATTGTTATTATTATATCCAACCTCCATATGGCTGCAGCCCCATGGGGCTGAGCTGCAGATTGATTTGCTTCAATGTTGGAGCATTTGAGGATGATTCTGTTCTGACCTGTTATTGGCAAGGAAAAAAAAATTGAAGAGGCAAATAGTGAAGTGAAGGGGAAAGGCAGAAACTCCTGGTATATGAAGCGCTGGTTTAGTGTGGCACTAAATGCAGCTCTGGCCTCATTCTGCTTTTCAGTCTCCCAAAGGTCGTGCCATTTTTCTTGATCTGTTTTTCTATTTCCTTGTTCCACAGTCCATCATTGGATGCTCTGCTGCCTAGGCAACAGCATTTGGGCAGCTTTCAGCAATGTGTTACTGGAGGGTGTCACGAGTTCCACGCTTGTAGCATTTCTTGCAATTGGGGGTGTGTTCTCCAGCTCCGTGTTGTCAGTGTACAGTCTCGTGCTGACTCAGTGAAGCTGTTGGGGTCCATTTTTGTATATTCTTGGGCATGGGAGCTGAGAGGAAACAGTTATCTATATTTCAGAGATGTCATTGTCAGAATCATGCTCAAGTGACCATATTGATGCTCGTGGCATCTCACTGCCTCCTCTCTTGTGTAAGTGTCTGATCAATGTTCTTTTGAACCGTGCTATGTTGTCAGCTGGACACTGGGGACCACAGCATTGACTCTTACCTGCAAGACAACTACAGGAAAAAAATGCAGAGAACAATGTTTGTGTGTCTGCCCAGGATTCACCAGGTATGCTAGAACAGGATTTGCAGAATCGAACTATGAAAGGAACACCTAAAAGTTCACCACCATTCCCACCATCACCACCACCAGCAGCAGTAATATTAGTTGCTACTGAATGACTGTTTTGTGACTGATACTTTGCTATTCTTTATGTGTTAGTCCATTGAATTTTCCTGGCATTACCTAAAAGGTACATGTCTTCCATTTTGGAAGTAGGAAAAGGAGTTTGCAGAGATTAAATAGCTTTTCTTTTCTGACCTGGTGAGGACACTGCAGCAGAGTTTAAGCTCAGGTTGTTTCTGACCTCAGACCATTGCTCACGGGGCTGCAACGTCACCTTGTTGTCATGATTGATGAGCATTCTGTCGGCTTTGCTGAATCCCTAACACCTGTCCACACGTGGTGACTAGTTGAGGCACGATCACACTGAGAAGAAAGTGACTCTCGCTTATATGAGAAGTCAGTTCTTTGTGTTCTGGAGTGTTTCCTGTCATCAGGGAAGGGAAGCAATGTGACACACGGGTAGAGGTCCTTCGTCTCCTGTGTTCCGTTTTCTTCCTGATGCAGTTCGCCATCATCTTACACGAAGAGAGCGAGGCAGCATCCCAGCTGGCCTTCCTGCTGCCCAGCTTGTCATCCTCCACACGAGCTCTCAGAATCCTTCTAGTCTTGGAATCTGCTCACAGCCATTCAGAGATTCCTCATGAGCTCAGCACAAAGTCTGACTCCTTCAGATGGCCTTGGAGGCCCCATGTGGTCTCTGCTTCCTATTTCCGGGCCTCGTTTCTCACCACCCCTCGGCTCCTGGGTCTGAGCCTTGGGTCCACCATCCTTCTCCTTCTTCCAGGCCTTTGCACGTGCTGTTCCCTCTGTGGAGAACACTGCTCTTCTGTGCTCTCTACCTGGCTTTCTGGCTTCAGTTTCTCCCCCACATCTCCATGTCTGTGTCGGTGCCCCGGGCAACCTTTCCTGACTTCCGAAGCCTGGTGAGGAGTCTCTTTCATGTGCTCCACTGTGTCCTGCCCTGTGGCATCACGCCCATCCTGCCTTTGTATCCCCCTCCTTCCCCATAGAGGTAAACTCCATCCTGAGCCCATGTCCTGCTCGGGGCTGGCATCCAGGCAGCACTGGGTATATTCATCTTCCAGTATTTGCAGGGGGTTGCTTCCAGCCTCTGCCACAGACATTGAAATCCTGAGGGCCCAAGTCCCTTGTATAAAAGGGTATGATATTCACATGAAACTTACACACATCGTCTCATATGCTTTTTTAAAAAAAATATTTATTTATTTATCTAAGAGGTAGAGTTACAGATAGACAGATGGAGAGATAGAGACAGGGAGAAGGGTCTTCCATCTGCTGGTTCACTCCTCAAATGGCTGCAACGGCCAGAGCTGGGCCAATCTGAAGCCAGGAGCCAGGAGCTTCTTCTAGGTCTCCCACACAGGTGCAGGGGCCCAAGGAGTAGGGCCAACTTCTGCTGCTTTCCCAGGTCATAGCAGAGAGCTAGATCAGAAGAGGAGCAGCTGGGATACAAACTGGCACCCATATGGGATGCCGGCGCCGCAGGTGGAGGCTTAGCCCACCACACCATACACCACACCATACACCACACCATAGCGCTGGCCCCTGCTATATACTTTAGTTCATGTTGTGATTACTTACAATATCTAACACAGTATAAATCATTGTTGTACTATATTGTTTGGGGAATAATGATGAAGAAAAAAGTCTGTGTGTCTTCAGATACATTTTTTTTTTCTGAATGTTTTCTATTTGGTATTGCTTGAATCTATGGATGCAGAATCCTGGGATATGGAAACCAACTGTAAATATTTGTTACATAAGTGGAGAGTTATAGGTAAACTGTCTTTATAGCCATTTAAAATTATGTATGTATGTATTTATATTTATTTGAAAGGCAGAGAGACAGGGACAGACAGGTTGACAGACAGACAGGGATCTTCCATCCATTGTTTTGCTCCTCAAATGCCCACAACAGCTGGGGCTGGACCAGATTGAAGCCAAGCGCCTGGAACTCAACCCAGATGTCCCATGTGGTTGGCAGGGCCTCAAGTACTTGAGTTATTATCTGCTGCCTTCCTGGGTGTGCATGAGCAGGACGCTGGACTGTGGAGTGAAGCTGGGACTGGAACCTTGTCACTGTGATATGGGTTTTAACTGCGGTGCCAAATGTCTGCCCGACTTGTAACCAGTTTTGAAATAGAGCAGCTTCTTGAGACCTTGGGCTTGGGAACATTATTATATTTAGGGACAGTTCTCTCAACAAATGAAAAACTACAGAGGAAGGCCTTGGTACAGTCTTTCAGGGACTGCGGGAGAGCCCTTTGTTAGATAATGACAATCTAAGCATCTTTGAATTTACAAAGGGAAGAAATGCAGAATGTCAGTTAAAAGCACACACTCAACCACTCTCCCAAGCTCTTTCTCTTTTATTAAATGAGGTTGTCAACTAGCATGAGACGCAGAGGAAAATCATATTTTAACCTGATTAATGGGTAGTCCCATTATGCTATTTTACAAAATATTAAAGAATGGAACTCGGTCTCATTGTCACTCCTCACTTCCCTCCTGCCCCTCCTCAGGACTTAAGCCCTGGAAAACGTCTGCTCTGGCTTTTCCTTTTCAGACGGGTAGTCAGGGCCTGCAAAAGGCCCCACTTGGCCAGTGCTCTCATCCACGGTCAGGAGGACCAGATGGGACTATTGACTGCGGGGAGTTAAGAGTTCTATCCCCTTGGCTCCTACCCTCACTCTGACACAATTCTTCGCTGGATTTTCATACAAATGAATGCTCCCCAAGTGCTTTTCTTTTCTGCATACCCCAGCTCTTGCCCCAGCAATTATTTTTAGCAGCTCAGGTGGCCCAGGCTTCAGCTTTTTTTTTTTTACATGCATTTGCAGGGCTCTTCGCCCCCTCCCCCCAGCACAGCAAAGGAGAAGGTGGGGTTCTGGGGCTGCTGTTTTCTGGAAAGACCCATCCACTCCACACACAGCTCACCTGCTGCCCACACAGACTTTCTCTCCTGCCCTTCCCTCCTCACGCCCATTTGAGCCCTGGTAACAGTGGCCAGGCCTGGGTGGAGGGGGAGCAAACAGACTGGGCTGCTTTTAGGAAGATTTCCTTAGTGCCATCTGCTACCTCTGCAGAGGTCACTGGGATAAACCTATTTGCTAAACAAAGTGGTTAACAACTCATGAATAAAACTTTAAGAAAAATTCCAAAGGGCTTTGGGGACAACTTTTCTGAGGCTGTCTTGGGTTACTTTCAAACTTTCCCCCCTCCTCTACCACATACCTCCTCTGAGCTTGCACTTTCCTTGGGTTCCAGTAGGGGGCAGCTGTCATCAGGCCTCGGGAGATGCCTTTTTTCTTTTTTATGCTTTCATTATTATCTGTGTGTGAAATAGAAGGCATCAGCAGAAAAATGCACAAAAGCATGCAATGTACAGAAGCAAACTCCCATGTAGGTCAAGAATCAGAATCCTGCCTGTGCCTTACACAACTTTGCATACGACCCTTACCCCCTTCCCTTACAATTCTTACCTTTCCCCAGAATTATTCAGACTAAACTCGCCTTCGGTAATAATTTCCTGCTTTACTTTAGTGTTTACCACACTCAAATGTATCCCAATACAATATGGTGTCTTGTTGGATGATTTTGACATTTTGATGATTTTGAACATTATATAAATGGACTTCTACAGTGTTTATTCCTTTGTCTCATTTTGCTCAAGATCATGTTTATCTATTGTCACTTCTGTGTAATAACAGTGGTAATAATATTGATTTCCTTTACCACAAATTTATTTATTTATCATTTCTACTGTTGATGGGCATTTGGGTTATTTTAAGTTTGTGGTAAATGTGAATGACACCACTGTGAACATTCTAATTTGTGTATCCTGGCACAGGTAGATATACATCTTATTATTTTTTTTAATGAGAGAGAGAGAGAGTGAGTGAGTGAGTTAGTGGATAAGCGAGCACTTCCATCTGCTGGTTCACTTCCCAAATGCTTGCAACAGCTAGACCTGGGCCAGGCCGAAGCTGGGAGCTGGAAATTCAGTCTAGGTCTTCCACATGAGTGGCAGGGACCCAGCTACGTGAATCATCACTGCTGCCTGCCAGGGTGCACATTAGCAGGAAGCTGGAATTAGAAGGAGAACTAGAACTTGGACCCAGATACTCTAAGTAATGAGGTACCTTTGTACCAAAAACACCTGCCCTAGACATTTCTATACCTCAGAGTAGAATTTTTACCTTCCACTTACTTAGTCATGTTGTACAGTTTTCCAAAATAGTCATTCTAATTTACAGACTCCTCAGCAGAGCATAGGAGATTTGGATACAGCATGTATTTGTCAGTATGTGGTCTTGTCAGACTTGGCCAGTTTTAAGGCCAATGTCTTTTTACCAGTGCTGGAC
Organism: Oryctolagus cuniculus; assembly: GCF_964237555.1. Classification (NCBI taxonomy): domain Eukaryota; kingdom Metazoa; phylum Chordata; class Mammalia; order Lagomorpha; family Leporidae; genus Oryctolagus; species Oryctolagus cuniculus. The sequence continues at coordinate 59,907,463 of NC_091440.1, read as the reverse complement.
CTAGTGGTGAGGGCACCTTTCTAATGGCTTCCATGTGGCTCCTGTAGCGAGAAGGGGCTTCAAGAGGTTCTGTTGTACTGGGACAACAGGAACTGCAGACTTGGTTGCCCATCTGCACTAAACACAGGTGGAAGATGGCGCCTCAGAGAGAAGAGAGGTGCTCTCCCCTACCCATTCCTCTCTCCTCTGGACTGCACCACCAGTGCTAACACTGGCAATTAGACTCTGCCATCTGGACAGCTGCTGGCAGCTGTGACTGGTGGAGGGTGCGCCAGGACTGGGCACAAGCCAGGTCTTGCTTCCATGTGTGGTCTATTGCCTGAGCCTGGTCCCGCACACACAAATGTGTTGCCTCACTCATGTTGTCTACTCAAGGGTAGTTGCTGTGGGGCTTCCTTGAGGAAAGATGTGGCAATTATGCCCAATTAATGGACTCAGCCCAATCCATCCTGATTTTTGTCAGCTTTGATCACCTCCATTTCAGAACTGGTTGATTTCACAGCTCTGGTCTGAGCCTTATGTGTGTAATGGGGACAGTGTCCCCTACTGTGAGGGCAAAATGGGTAAGGTTTATGAAAGCGCTTTGAAAATGATCAAGGAGCTGCTTGTCCAAGTCTAGAGTCATAGATTCCAGGGTGGTATGGAGTCTATAGGTAGAATTATTATTTTTTAACAGGTGGAATTATAATTCCAGGTCAGCTTTCCTCTACCTGAGACCCCTCCAAGGAGGGGAACAGGGGGAAGAGTCTCCACGTAGGAGGCAGAGTGGATTAGACCTGCTTCTTGCCCTGTCCCTGCTGGAAGCTTCTCTCTAAGTACTTAGGCAGAGGTTGGGGTAAGCGAATGGTATTTTTTTTTTTTTTTTGACAGGCAGAGTGGACAGTGAGAGAGAGAGACAGAGAGAAAGGTCTTCCTTTGCCGATGGTTCACCCTCCAATGGCCACCATGGCCGGCGCACCATGCTGATCTGATGGCAGGAGCCAGGTGCTTTTCCTGGTCTCCCATGGGGTGCAGGGCCCAAGCACCTGGGCCATCCTCCACTGCACTCCCTGGCCACAGCAGAGAGCTGGCCTGGAAGAGGGGCAACCGGGACAGAATCCGGCGCCCCGACTGGGACTAGAACCCAGTGTGCCGGTGCTGCAAGGCAGAGGATTAGCCTATTGAGCCGTGGCGCCGGCAGTGAATGGTATTTTAACAATTTGCTAGAGCTTGGAAATAGCTAAAGAAAAACAGATAGAAATGGAGGGGGAAAAGCTCCCAACAACAGCAACTTGATGATCTGGTTCTGAGTCATGCCTTTTTTTTGAAACCTCAGAGGGGCAGATACCATTTTTTTTTTTTTTTGACAGGCAGAGTGGACAGTGGGAGAGAGAGAGACAGAGAGAAAGGCCTTCCTTTTCTGTTGGTTCACCCCTCATTGGCCGCTATGGCTGGTGCGCTGTGGCTGGCGCGCTGCGCTGATCTGAAGCCAGGAGCCAGGTGCTTCCTCCTGGTCTCCCATGCGGGTGCAGGGCCCAAGGACTTGGGCCATTTTCCACAGCCTTCCCAGGCCACAGCAAAGAGCTGGACTGGAAGAGGAGCAACCGGGACAGAATCCCGTGCCCTGACTGGGACTAGAACCCGGTGTGCCGGTGACGCAGGCGGAGGATTAGCCTATTGAGCTGCGGCGCCGGCCTGTTTTAATCCTTGGTCCCATCAGAGAGGCCTCCAACGAGCTGCCTACCATGCCCAGTGTGCCAGGGACCATCCTGGTTTTACCTGTTGACCTAGAATGTTCTTAATGGTAATACTTTTTAAAAAAATATTTATTTATTTGAAAGAGCTAGTGAGAGAGAGAGAAAGAGAGAGAGAGAAAGAGATCTTCTATCCACTGATTCACTTCCCAGATGACTGATACAGCTGGGTCTGGGCCAGGCTGAAGTTAGGAGCCTCTTCTGGGTTCCCATCTTGGGTGGCAAGGGACCAAATACTTGTCCATCCTTTGCTGCTTTTCCCAGGCCACTAGCAGGGAGCTGGATTGTAAGTGGAACATCTGGGACATGAACTGGTGTCCATATGGGATGCCAGCATTGCAGGCTTTACCTGCTGTACTACAATGCTGACCCCACAGTGTCACTTTTTAGTATCAAACTCATTCCAGTTTGGATGATAACTTTTATATTTGTCCTATCAAAGACCAGCAGGCACTTTCTGGCTTCTTCTAGGAAAACCTGCTTCTGCCTGCCTTGCAGAAAGATGCCTCTCCTTCCTAAAGGAGTGAACCTGACCATAGCTCTGGCTGCTCTGCCTAGCTTCAAACACCAGCTCTCCTCTTCCATTGCATATTTGGTGGGCAAGTCACTTGGTTTGCCTGTGCCTCAGTTTTTGCAAATTTAAAATGGGGATAATGGCAATAGTGTATGGCTTATAGGAAGGGACCAATAAGTTTAAGCTGATACCTTTTTTAAAAAATATTTTATTAATTTATTTGAGAGGCAGAGTTAGAGAGGAAGAGATAGGGATCTTCCATCCACTGGTTCACTCCCCAAATGGCTGCAATGGCTGGGGCTGGGTCAGGTCAAAGCCAGGAGCTTGGAACTTCATCCAGGTCTCCCTTGTGGGTACAGGAGCCCTAGCGCGTGGGCCATCTTCTGCTGCTTTCCCACGTGCATTAGCAGGAAGCTGGATCAGAAGTGGAGCAGTTAGGACTCAATCCATCGCCTATATGGAGTACCAGTATCATAGGCAGCTTAACCTGCTGCACCACAATGCCAGCTCCTATCTGATGCTATTATTACTTTATGGCAGGGATTGCAAAGTACCTACCTTGCAGCTTGAGCCCAGCCTACTAACACTTCCACTTGGTTAGCCCAGTGTTTGGAAGTCAAAAGCCTTTGGGAAGGTATGCATAGTCCTATTGGTCAAAGATATCTGCTGTTATCTTATACCAGGCCCAATTCATGCATTGGATACCTGCTGCTTGCTTGGAGCTACAGCTATCTGAGTTTGCAATCCCTCTTCCAGTCTGGAGCTGACAAACATACCAGGCTGTAGGCTGTGGCCTGAACCAGGAGATACAGAAGATGTTAATGTATGTTAATATCCCCTTTCTCTCCCAGTTTCACTTCAGCCAGGCTCAAATCTACTCTAGAAGGAGACTTCTCTTGGAAAATTTGTTTTCTGGATGCCAGAGGTGTTTCTCACACCTCTTGGTTACACAGAGAAATTTCTCAAACCTTAATGTACATACAAGTTGCTAGGAACATCATTAAAGCTCTAATTCTGGGACCAGCTTTGTGGCACAGTGGATTAAGCTGCTACCTACAATGCCAGCATCCCATGTGAGTGCTGGTTCGAGTCCTGGCTACTCTGCTAATGTGCCTAGGAAGCTCAGCTCCCTGCTAATGTGCCTAGGAAGGCAGCAGAAAATGGCCCAAGTGTTTGGGCCCCTGTCACCCATGTAGGGGACCCAGATAGAGTTCCAGGCTCCTGACTGTGGCCTGACCCAGCCCTAGATGTTGCAAATCACTTGGGAACTGGACCAGTAGATGGGAGATCTCTTTCTCTGTCTCTTCCTTCCTCCCTCTCACTGTGCCTTTCAAATAAATTAAATCTTTTTTTTTTTCTTCTTTAAATAAAGCATTCATTCTGCTTCAGCAGATCTGGGATGAGGCCTAAGACTGCACTTCTAACAACTCCCAGGGATGCTCACAAGTATTTAGGGAACAGTGGAGCTTTGGATGCTGAGAGTGAGGCCTCCTCCCAGAGCAGATTGAAGACTTTGTGTGAGCACTGAGTGATTGGTTCTCCCCTCTGAGTGTGCCATCACTGCCCCCTCCTCCGGCCTCCACCATTTCCAGAAGTGAATGAATGAATGACCGCCAGGAAAACATCCATCTCTCTCTGCAGAGGTTGAAAACTACATGGGAGATACTGGTTCTCCTTTAGGGCAGGCTCACCTGCAGAGAATTTCTTGGTATCCTGGTTTCCATTCATTGTGTCCAGGTAAGTTTCACCTGATTGTACTTCAGACATCCAGGACGGGGCTGCCTTGTGCTTTGAAACACAAAGCTTCTAAAGTGCGACTCTGCGACCAGCGACCAGCTACATCGCTGGGAGTTTGTTAAAATCCCAAATGCTTGCATCCCCCATACCTCTAGACATGCTGAGTCAGGAACTCTGGAGTGGAGCCCAGAACGGTGCTTAGCAAGCCCTCCAGGTCCTCTGCACACTGCAGTTTGAGAACCGCAGTTCTAAGCTGGCAAATTGCTTAGGTGAGTTTCCAGAGAAGAAAGCTGCAGGACCTGGAAGAGTTTGGGGGTCTGTTCAGATTCTTGGAACTTGTCACATGGTGGATGATTTCACAATTAGGATCCAGGGAGATGATGCCAAGAAGGGAGTTTGAAGGATGGCAATGTCAGGTAAGGAGAAGCAGGAGCAAATGATCCACCCCCTGGGGATAATTGTTTGGTTTTATGCAAATGTTTTAAGCAGTAAAACCAGCCAGTGATATACAGGAAATATATGTTCCCCATGCTGAGTGGTCTAAATAGAGCGTTATTAGTGATTGAGCATCCAAGCCCCTATTATACAAAGTCTTAACGGCATGAAATACACCACACCTGCTAAATGAAACACACACGGGGACGTTATGGGAATTTCTCAGCAGCATTTTATTTTGCATATTATAGCTTTTTTTTTTCTAGACCAGAAATGGTATATTAAAAAGTCAGCAGGCATAGGACTTGTTTTAAAATTATTATTACTTTATTCTGGCTTTGCAGATTTTATTTTCTTTCTCCTGCTGCTGCTCCACAGAAACGCAGAATATTCTATCCAGAAGGGACCTAGAGATCAGTGTATGGTTTACCAGTGAGGACACTGGTGTTTGTAGACACAAGGTGGCTTGCCCTTCCTTGGCAGAGGGCTTGGGGTCAGGACCAGGACCACTGATTCTCAGATCCTGTATTTGCTCCTGATTTCCATTTTAGGATCCTTAAGGGTGAGGGACTTGGGAACATGGACCCATGCCTCCTCTTGAGTGTTTCAGACAGCACTGGAGGAATGGGGGGAGAAGGTGACACATGCCCATCATTTACGTGTCTACACATAGCCTTGAATTTAGTAACCTTGAATTTGAGGCTAACTAGGAGGCTGTTGTTTGGTCAGAAGCGTCTTCCATTTGGAAGATGTCTGAGGCTTAGAATTTGGTCTCTAGGAAGTCAAAGCCATCACTCCTGGGGTCCCTGTATCATTCATGTGTTTGGAGTTGTGGGTGCTGACCTGTGAGTTGCCCAGTGCCCTCTCTTGGAAGGACACTGAACTCGCTTTAATGCTCCACTGTCACCCCCTTGAAAGTCTGAGTCATTTTTGAAAAGGGAGAACCTGCATTTTCATTTTGCGCTGGGTCCCTCAAATCAGATAGCTTTTTTTTTTCTGCATCTCTCATATTCTCTTTCCCATATCCTTTGGAACTCAGCTGACTCTCCACGGAGTATACTTCAGATTGCCACATTACTCTCACAATACCAATCGTGCTAATCCTAACAATCATTTCTCTCTTTCTGCAGGCCAGCCCTGTAAAGTAGTTACAGTTATTGTCATCGCTCCCACTGCACAGATGAGGAGACTGAGGCTTAGGGCAATTAACCGGCTTGAGGTTACTCAGCTAGGAGTTGGGGTTAGAACCCTCATCTCTTTGCACGGAACAGAGAGGCTTCGTTACGGTTCTTTCGAGCCTCCCGGTGTGGTCTGCTCTGTGCTGTGCTCTCTGAGATGGTTCCCTGTTTTTCCTCCCTGACTGTTCCCTTTGTTCGGTTTTACTCAGCACCATGCCTAGCACAGATGGGGCCCTCAATGGATATTTACTTAATAAGGGCATTTGGCTAAATTTAATGTGTTTAGTTGTATCCAGACTTCCTGCAGACTATAGAAGCTTCCAGACTTTATGTTTAAATTTCTCCTGTGAATGAAGCTGCAAAGTATGGCTGGTGGGAGCATTGCAATACCTTATATTTGACTTCATGAATTATTTATGGAATTAGCACCGGAATCATGATTAATTTGTGGAGCGAGAGACGTTGCTCCATGGCTCTGTGCCTGTGTTTTCCTGGCAGGGATAAATTACCTTCCCATCGGCTGCAGGGTGAAGACTTGGATGTTGGTTTCCAGGGGAGACTCGCCCTTGGGACATCCCTCTTGCTTCTCTTTCCTCCAACTTGAAAAGACCACGAAGTACAAGTTCTGCCACAGGCCAGCCACAAATGCCCTATATCTTTTTGAAAAAGATTTATGTATTTATTTGAAAGGCAGAAGGATGAAGAGAGATGGGGGAGACAGAAAGGGAGAGAGTGGGAGAGAGATAGAGATTGGTTGATTGGTTTTCCATCTGTGGTTCATGCTCCAAATGGCCACATCAGCTGGGGCTGAGGCAGGCTTAAATCAGGAGCCAGGCACTCCGTCCAGGTCTCCCATGTGGGTGGCATGGATTAAGGTACTCAAGCTGCCATCTGCTGGTTTCCAGGTGCATTAACAGGAAGCTGGATTGGAAGCAGAGCAGCTAGGATTCCAGCTGGCACTCTGATATTAGATGTGCTGTATCTGCTGTGTCACAACACTCATCCTGGTCCATATCTTTTGGCAGTAAGCCAGCTCAGCTTCCTTCAATATTGATTTAACATGTCTGTTAACACATACCTGTTAACACTGTATACCAGGCATTGTGCTAGGTACGGGGGTTCAAAGCAAAGAAGGCATGTTTTCTGCCCGTAAGGAGTTTTCATTCTGGCCAGGGGAGACAGGCAGGGATACAGACTGTTACTTGATCAGGTATCAGTGGCCGGAAGTGCATGTCATGCAGTGCTGTGGGACAGCAGTGTGGTGACGTTCCTGGGCAGAGGTTTAACACCTAAACAAAGTCCTAGGAGGCAGAAGGGAAGTAGTATAGCTAGAGACGGGAATAGGAGAAGTGTAGAAGGATGAGCATTCCTGTTGGGAGTAACCCTGCAAAGGCCTGTGGGAGGAAGGACCATAGTAGACATGGGTGTAGGGAAGGGGATGCACTATGTGCCCTTGAACTGCTTAGACAGAGGCTGGAAATGGATGTGGGTCATGCCCAAGGGCCTGGACTTTGTCCTGGAGGCCGAGGTGGTGGATGGGGTCAGAGCTGCCAAGAGCCAGTATGGCTCCTGTTCTGTCTTTAGGATGGCTCTATAGGTACACAGTGGCCTGGTTGGGGGAGGGGAGCTTCCAGATCCACAGGGCTCAGGGAGAGGGGGATGCACACATTGCCCGAAGGGGGGGCAGGAAGAGCTGTGGTTAAGCCAGCTATAATCCCGCTCCATCAGCAGGTTTCTTCTCTGAGACCTCCTGTATAATAGCAATCGCTTTCCCATTTTCTTCAAAGCATCACGAGGAAATATAACTGCGGCTGGGTTCAGCAGCCCTCGCTTTTGAGCCATAAACTACAAATGATCACAGTTTACTTTGATGCCTTTGGAATTCCCCGACGAGTCACTGTGGGTTCTTGCCACTTGCTAGCTGGAGAGTCGCCTGTGCACACCGGCTCTGCTTTCGGAACCAGCGCTCGCCTCCCCGAGCTTGTCTGAGCGTGTTATTTATTCTGCAGTGCTTCTGCAGGCTGGAGCTGTGCTTGGGGCTGCTGGGCTGCCGCAGCCACGCGTAGGGGTCTAACCCTGCTGCCCCAGCCTTTACGGCGGAAAAGATCACTCCAGACTCCATTTGTTTCAGGTAGAAGAGAATCGGAGATTCCTGCAGGGTGAAGGCAAAGGCGGGGGACTCCAGATAAGTGTTCCTCCCCTCGCTATTACTTATTTATTAGAGCCAGTGAGGCGTAACTAAGAGAAAGGAAAGGAACCGAGGAAGTGGAGAATACAATGGCCCCTCTGATTTTAATGGGAGAGATGCCTGGAAGTGATTCCTAAATTATTAAATAAATCGATTTGATTCTTGAAGCTGGCCTCCAAGGTATATTTGTCAGTTTCATTATCATCGTCTTCAAGGGTAGGAAGAGTCACTCACGGAGAAAGTTTTATTCCCCCCCGCCTCGGTTTTTATTTTGAAAGCTGCGGTTCGTGACCCCCCACAATTAAGCCCTCTGTCTCTGTGTGTGAGTAACAGGAGCGGTGATCTCTCATTTTTATTTTGGCTTCCAGTCTGAGCCCATTTGTCTTCCAGGCCCACCGACGTGTAAGAGGATCTGGCCAGCTGTGGGGCAGGCAGGTTTTAGAGAATCTGGCTCCCATGGCAGTTACAGGACCGTGTGGCCACAGAGGAGTTCTGTGGCCATTTGTCCACACACAGGAGTCCTGTCAGTGAGCTGTTTGCCTAACAGAATCCAGCGAGTGCGAGAGTAATAGGTTATACCATTCCGCATGACAAGAACAATACCTTAGCGCACGGTAGGGAAATAATAGATTTTATTTTTGGGTTTTGGTGGTGATTATGGTGGTGTTTGCTCCTCTCTCTCTTGTTTCCCTCTCTCCCCTTCAACACTCCTACTGCCTGCAGCCCAAAGGTAAAAAATGCCTAAACATCTGAATTCTTTTTCTTAATTATCCTCCCGAGGAAAGCAGCCCCAGCACCAGGGTGCAAAAAATTTGAACTATAAATAATAAGCCGAAAGGGAATAAAAGAAATGACACCAGAATAAACTAAGCCATTAACTGAAAGCTTTACATCACCGTCCTCCTCGGGCCTGAAAAATCCGAGGGAAGGTGGTTAAGTATTTATTTTCCAGAGAATGTCATTATAATCTGCAGCAATTAAAAATGGACGAGGGGAATGGCGCGCCATGATTTCTGGTGGCACCTCCGGCACCAGCGCATGAAACACTTTGGGGACCGTGGTTCCAACTCTCTGCCTGAGGGTGAGTGGTGCTGAAGGATGGAGCTGGGGGCACCACTGCTGCCTGGCTCTGGGGTCCAGGGCAGAAATCGGAGAAGGGAGGTGAGCAAAGTTAATCAGCAGCCACTGAGCGATTTCCAAGATAAAGGAGCGCTCCTCTGCGACCATGGCGTCATTGTTTCTGTCACCTTGGTGCACCTGGTACAGAGAATGCCATTCATATCTGCAAACCCATCAGCTCCCCAATTACTGCCTTGAGTTTCAGTTTCCTGGATGCCCTCCCCTTCCCCAGTCTGGGGAATAGGCAGCCATCGTGTGGGGTGGCAACACGGGTCATGGAAGGTGGGGGGACAGAAGCACCCTGGGCTGCATGGGCCACAGGACAAGAGGACCCTTCCTCTCTTCCCAGTTCCTGAAGGCAGCCAGGGTGGCATGTGAAGAGACACACTGTGAGTCACCTTGAGGCCTGGGCAGTCCTGGGAATGGTCTCCCTGCTGCTCTTCCAGGGGTGCCAGTCTTGCTTTGGTGCCTAGGACTGAGCAGGGCCCCAGAGCACGTGTTGCCCATGGCAGGGTGCACCCTGCCCCAGCAATCTCGCCCTTTGTTGGCTGCCAGCCCACCAGTTAGCAGGGTGGGGAGGAGCAGAGCAGGATTCCTGGGAAATACAGAAGACTTTGCTTTCCCATCCGGCTTAAAGAGAGTTAAGTGAGAAAAACAAGGTGCAGAAAGGTGTAAGTCGATCTCCGTTTTGTAAAACAAGCCATGACAAGTGCTCAGACTGTGTGTGTGTGTGTGTGTGTGTGTGTGTAGGGCTGGACTACATGGTCTAAGACTGAAGGAAATCTAGGACACAGAATGGTCTGAGGTTGCTGATATGGGGCAAGATGTTCATGCTAACGGCACTTAACATGTGGCCTCTTTCATGCAAAACGAATGTTTCTGTGTGCATTCAAGTTTACTGGACTCATCTTTCCTCCCAAAGTGCCTCCTTTGAAAAAGTCTTCCGGTGCCAGATGCCAAGTGCTCAGTCTATGTGGGCTCTTTTCCTGCGGTATTTAGGGTCACCGCTCTGCAGCTTCTTTTATGACATGAGCCAAGAAAGAGCAGAGCCACTTTGCCTCAGGGAGAAGCTGTTATTAACTGCTCTCTTGTCCTCCCTCCCCTCTGTCCTGATCAAGGGGACAGCAGTGGGAAAGTGAATTTTCTCAAAAAGCCTGACTCCTCTTAAATGGACGTGGTGCCCTTTGGGCAGACAGATTTGTAGGCAGGAGACCTTGGGAGGACCCGAGTGAGCGGGAGATGTCTGGGCTGCCGGAGCCCTGGGGCCACCTGGGTGGTGCGAGGCTGTCTCTTCCCTCACAGGGAGGGACAGATGTTGTGGAAAGCTCTTGGCTTTGAGGATGGCAATCACAGGGCAGTGGTTTTTGGCTCAACATGAGGAATAATTTTTTAAAAGTTATTCTTAAACTGACACACACTTACACATTTTTGGGGGAAACCATACGTGTTTTGATGCATGTATGCAATGTGAAATGATCAAGTCTGGGCAATTAGCATATCTGTCACCTCAAACATTTATCATTTTTTGGTCTTGGGAACTTTCAAAGTTCTTCCTTCTAGCTGTTTTGAAATATGCAATAAATTATTGTTGACTATAGCCATTCTGTGCTGTACAGAACAACAGAATGTATTCCTCTTTTTCCACTTTTGTAGTTTAGCACCAACCTCCCCCCTCCCTTCCCAGCTTCCCAGCAGCAAACCACACTCCCCACCCCCTTCCCGGCTTCTGGAACTCCTATTCTACTCTTTTCTTCTATTAGATCAATATTTTTTAAGCTTCCAAATGAGGGAGAACATGGATTATACGTCTTTCTTGTGCCAGGCTTATTTCACTTAATAGACTAACTTCCAATTCCAGCCATGTTGTTACAAATGACAGAATTTCATTTTTTCATGCTTGAATAATAGTCCTTTGCATATATGTATCCATTTTCTTTATCTAGTCATCTGCCAATCAATACTTCAGTTAATTCTGCGTCTTGGCTATTGTGAACAGGGCTGCAGTAAGCATGGGAGTGCAGATAAAGAAGCACTTTCTAGCGACTGACGCTGACAACTGGCTAAGTCACCTCTCAGTAGGAGAGAGGGGTTCTCATCACTGATGGGCTCAGAGCCTGGTGGTGGCTTCAGTTCCAGATCTCTTTGCTGTTCCACTGGTTACCTAGTCACAGGTGACTGCTGTGTACTTGAAATGTGGCTGTGGAGTCAGGGGAATAAGTTTTTTAATTTTAAATGTAAAAGCTGAGGCAACGTAAAAATACTTTTTCTGTTAAGCACACATAACTGTTTTGATAGAACTTCGTTTCACTTTATTTTTTATTATTATTATTTTTATTTGAGAGGTAGAGTTACAGACAGGGAGAGGGAGACAGAGAGAAAGGTCTTTCATCTACTGATTGACTCCCCAAATGGCCACAATGGCTGGAGCTGGCCTGATCCAAAGCCAGGAGCCAGAAGCTTCTTCTGGGTCTCCCACATGGGTGCAGGGGCCCAAGTGCTTGAGCCATCTTCTACTGCTTTCTCAGGCCACATTAGAGAGCTGGATCAGAAGTGGAGCAGCTGGGACTAGAACCAGTGCCCACATGGGATGTCGGCAACATGGGCTGAGGATTAACCTACTGTGCCACAGTGCCGGTCCCTCATTTAACTTTAGCTTTTGAAATTTTAATGGTTGACTTGAAGTATGGAAAATACCAGATTTTGAAGACTTAGCATGGAAAAACAACATAAAATATTTCATTACTAATTTTTATATTAAGTACATATTGAAATAGTATCTTGCAAATATTGGGTTAACATATGTGATTATGATCCATTGCATGTTTTTTTTTTTGTTTTTTTTTTTTTTTTTTTTTTTTGACAGGCAGAGTGGACCATGAGAGAGAGAGACAGAAAGAAAGGTCTTCCTTTGTCGTTGGTTCACCCTCCAGTGGCCACAGCAGCCAGCGCGCTGCGGCCAGTGCACCGCGCTGATCCGATGGCAGGAGCCAGGTACTTCTCCTGGTCTCCCATAGGGTGCAGGGCCCAAGTACTTGGGCCATCCTCCACTGCACTCCCTGGCCACAGCAGAGGGCTGGCCTGGAAGAGGGGCAACCGGGACAGAATCCGGCGCCCTGACCGGGACTAGAACCCGGTGTGCCAGCGCCGCAAGGTGGAGGATTAGCCTAGTGAGCCGCGGCGCCGGCCCCATTGCATGTTTTATAAGGAGAGGCTGCTGGAAAATGGGAAGCAACATTCTCAAATGTGGCATCTATCATGGTTCTGTTGGGTGATTCTCCTCTGAGTCTTTGCCAGTGTTGGGAGCTTGTGATTCTATCTAATTGTCCTTGTAACTGATATGGATTCTTGCCTCACATAAACCTATGTGGCATGGCTATCCAAGATGATTTTTATGGGTGGCAATGTTGGGAATCAAGATAAGTGCCCAGACATCAGAGAAATGACTGGAGCAATTCTGTCTGGAGTTCTGGAATTTCTGATGAAATTTATTACATAAGAGGTTAGCTTACATGTGCAGAAGCTGGTATTTAAAATAATAGGATGAGGTTTCTTTTAAAAATCAGAATATATAACCTGACTTTTATTCACTGCCTTTCTCAAGCAGTTAAAGTTGAATAAAAATCTTTCATCGTTCTGTATCATTAAAACACAGCCTGAGAAAGGCCTAGAAACACAGTGGTAGACTCTAAATTAAGCAATAAGATATGCACTTTTAGTTTCTCTAATTACCTATCACTGAAAGTAGGTTGGAACTAAAATAAACATGCTGCCTTGAAATGAGAATTAATATGTGCCAGTGCTACCGGGGAAAACCCTATTAAACAATTGAATTTTGGAATATTTTGCTTTGTCAAAAAAACCCAAAGGCATTCTTCCCTTTGGAATTGAATCTTCATTTAGAGTTTTTTCTTTAATTACTTGTTTCATGTGTTTTACAAAGTGCCTTTATCGAGCTATTATGACATTTTGTTCATTATGTATTGAACCCTGTCACATCCTATGAAGGAAATAACTGCCTTCTCTGGCCCTCCTTGGGAAGCCAAGTGTAAATAGTGCTGTGATCCCAGGGGGGAAGAGCTGTATTAATCATGGAACATACTGTTGAGAGTTCTGGAAAAAAATACCTTTTTGTCATTCCACTGGGGACAGGTTGGGGAGATGGGAGAGAGCAGGGGGGAGAGCAAAGGGCAGGAAAAGATAGGGTAGGGTAGAGTGGGTAGCACTTGAGGATTTAGATCTCAATGTCGTTTAGATTCCCAATCTAGGCTTTGGGTTTAGTCTTCCTGGACCTTTTGATCCCAGATCATTTGTTTTTTAAATTAGCAGTGAATTCTAATATCGTTGTCCAAGAAAGATACTCTCCATGTAGGGTAGGCTACAGACAGATCTCAAGATAGAGGCTGCTAGAATCACAGCACAAATTCATTTCCTAGTTCAGGATCCCCAGAATAATCAAAAAGGGGTCATGATCGGGTATCATTTCTTCTAGGGATGAGCACATATAGATTGGACCAGCAGAGAATCTCAGAGTTTGGACAAGTCCTCATCTCTGTCCCTCACTGGGAGAAGAGGAGAATAGAAAATGCAGTTCAAGCAGAAGCCCAGAGTCTATTATCAGCACCGGAGCAGGGAAAATGTTGATGTTAGGGCTGAAGGACGACAAGTTAACTATCACCTTTTGCAATGAAAGTTTAAAAAGACAATTTAAATATCACCTTTTCAAAGGAAAATGCTAAACAGTTTAGCCTAGGCTATTATCAGGACCACAAGTGACATCTCTTTTTAAAAAGACAAAAGAAAAACACTGTTGTGGAATATCTGGCCACACACACACACACACACACATACAGACACACACACACACACACACACACATCATGTAGTTCAAATGACCTTGTTATTCTGGACAGGCTAACTCCCAAAAGGGAGGTTAGCCTTTTAAGAACCTTGGTTCCTAGTAGCCCTTGGGGCTCTATTACACAAATACAATAAACAAGAAGGATCAAAGTCCTGGAACCCATCCTCCTGCTTTCAGCTAGCGTTTCTACCAAGAAACTACTGCATGATCTAACTTCAGAAACTGAAGACAGATGTCCCATTTCATTAAAATTTTTTTTAACATTTTGCTTCATAATAGTTTTAAATTTACAAAAAAGATTGTGAGGAGTAATACAAAGAGTTTTCATATACTCCTCACCACATTTCCCATATTAACATCTCATATTAATATCTTTGTCCAAAATTTGTGGGCCACACTCAGCTTTCCCTATTTTTTAAATTCCTATTTTAGTTCTGTGGTGGTTGAGGGGAAGCAGCTGCTATGTGCCGAGGGTTTTCCATGTTCTACCTTCTTATTCTCATATCAACACATATGGTAGGTATTGTTTGTCCATTCTGGGTATGAAGACATTGAGATTAAATAATGTACCCCAAGGTAAAGAGCCACTGAGGAGGGGGTGTTGGGAGTTTCAGCCAGGTCTATCTGACTCCAAAACCATGCTGTTTCCCACTACTGTATGTTGCTTTATTAAGTTCTTTTCAATATCTAATCAGTGTCTTTTCCAGCTATAATCTAAGCTCATTATCCCAGTGCTTGGTGGAAATGGAGCAGTTATCCTCAATTCTCCAATTCAAAGCCCTTTGGATGTTTGAAGAAGGCTATCTCAGCCTTCTCTCTCCTTTTTCTTATCTGCTACACAAGAGCTAAGGGAGAGTGATGTTCGTATCCCTGAAATAGCTTTGTTTTACTTAATTGGCCTTTCAAATGTATCTACAAGTCTTGCTTATGGGAAACCAGCTGTGTGCTCTGTTTCATTCCTTCATTCATCCAAGGATTTAATGGAGTGCAGATTGAGTGCCAGGCACTAGGCTGGATGCTAGACATCCAAAGAATAAGATTGTGCTAGAATGAAAGAGGGAGCTGTAGCCTGTGCCTGAGCGGGACAGAAAGCACTTCACAGGGAAGGTGGCTGTGGAATTGGGTGTTGAAGGATGTGAGGGTGCCTGCAGCAGATGGGGTGGTTCCTGGGAGGCGCAACAGGCAAAAGATGCCCATGTGCAGTGGTAGAAGCAGGTCACACCACTGTTGGGAAGAGTTTTGGAGAGACTGGGGTATCCAGGGTATACAGCAGAGGGACAAGAGCGGGTTCAGGGCAAGCATCAGGTAACAGAGTTTGTAGGTCATTTCTAGGAGTTCATACTACTTTGGTTTTAATTATGAGAACTGAAAAATGCGGTAGAATGTATAGAGTAATTTAATAAACACCCATATCTCTACTCCTGCTGCCTAGAATTGAAGACTGCTAACATATTTCTTTCTAGCCTTTTAAGAAACAATGCGAATGTCTATGTTTAAAGTGCCTTTAATCAATACATCTGGTCTAATTTCTTTCTTTACACCCCTTCCCCAAAGCAATTATCACTCACTTGGTATTTATCCTTTCAGACGATTTCAAGCACATTTTACACACAGAAGTGATGTACTAAATAACGCATTATTCTGTGTTTTGCTTCCCCCACCATTTCAACTTCCTTTTTGAACTCCATCCACACTGACAAAGCTCATACATCAAGCTCACTTGTTTTAATTCCTGTACAAAATCCTGTTTTATAAATACCACATTTTATCTCTCTGCTTCCCTTTTGATGGGGATGTGGGGTATTTCCAGTTTTATGGTATTGGAAATGATGTTGCCGTCACTGTGCTTCTGCTGGCTTCCCCAGGGCAGTGGTGTTCACGCTGTCCTTCATGATGGAGGTGTTATGTTGGAGAATGGGGGATTTATCAAGAAAACAATGAGACAAGCTAAACAGATCCCCAGGCCTCACCTTTGGGGCGTCTCATTCAGAAGGTCTGGCCATTTTGCAGGGTAACAAGTTCTCTCCATGTGTTTTTTTTAATTAGAGATGTTGTGAATTCGATATGGAGTACATATACCCTTGTACTTCCTCTCTCCTGAGAAAGGTGTGAGGCCACTGTTAGATTTATGTTGAGAGGTGCCACGATCAGATTTGTGCTCAGAGACATCACTTGGATGATGGCATGAACAATATACTGAGCCCCAACTTCACTTTTTGGAAGGCACTCTTCTTTTAAGAATATCAAGTAGAATCAGACACAGTCTCTAAAGGCAAGCAGCTTGCAGTCTACCAGAGAATTTTATAGAAATATGGACAGATGGAATCTAAAACCTGGAGGTTTAATATCCACCGGTGAATTGTTTCTTGGCCCAGGTCCCTGGGGACAGTGGGGCCTGGCCAGTCAGTGTCATTATCCGTGTGACTGTCTGCCCACCTGGAAGCTGATTGTTTGTTTTCTCTACCTTAATTCTTCCCCTAAGTTTCTTTTCTGGTGTGTTTGAAACCCGCTCTATCTACTGTATTGTTTTCCTTGGTCTTCAATAACAAATTACCTCAAACCTGGTGGCTTCAAATAACAAACTTAAACTTGTAGCGCCAGAAGTCCAGAGTCTGAGCTCCAGGGCTGGCGGATTAGTATTATTATTTTAAGACTACAGACATGAACCCTTTCTTGCTTGTTCCATTTTTTTGTGGCCCTACATGTGTCTCGGCTTGGGATGCATGCCTCTACCTCTGCTTCTTCTCTTGAGTCTTTCTTCTTTATCCATTACGAGGCCCTTGTGATTTGATTAGCAGCCCGAACCAGTACAGGATGTTCTTACTGCTGTAGAGAATACTGGTCTCCTTTGAAGATGTCTAAGTCTTAATTTCCAGAATCTCCAGAATCATATAAAGAATATAAATAGTTCAAACACCTAAGCTCCCTTAGGGGCCAGTGTTGTGGAATGGTGGGTTAAGATCCTGCTTGTGACACCAACATTCTATATTGGAATGCTGTTTCGAGTTTTGGCTGCTCCTGTTCTGGCTTCCTGCTAATACATTCTGGGAGGCAGTGAATGGTAACTCAAGTGAGTGGCCCTGCAGATGGTAGCCCAAGTACATGGGCCCCTGCCACCCTTGTGGGAGACCTGGATGGAGTTCCAGGTTCCTAGCTTCAGGAGTGAACCAGCGGATGGAAGGCTGTCTCTCTCTCTCTGTCACTCTGCCTTTCAACTGCGTGTGTGTGTGTGTGTGTGTGTTTAAAGCCCCCTTAACCACAAATCTAATTTCTTTCTTTACATCTCTTCCTGAGACAGTTATTACTCATTGGGTGGTTATCCTTTCAAATCATTTAAAGCACATTTTACACGCATGAGTGTTACAGCACATAACACATTATTCTGTGTCTTGCTTTACATGGCAAAGGGTCTTTGCAGATGTGGGCAAGCTGAAGATGTTGTGTTAGCTTCTCAGGGCTGCTGTCATGAAGTACCAGCTTCTGGAGGCTGCACATCTGGGTTCAAAGGGTCAGCAGAGTTGATTCCTTCTGAGGCTGTGAAGAGCCTCTGTTTGGTGTTTTTATCCAACATCGCTTTTCTGGCACTCTTTGGCCCTCCTTGGTACAGTTTTAGTGGAATAGTACATTGCGTAGCAGCTGGCTTTGGAGTCAGACTAGCTCGGAATCCTGGTGCCCAAAACCACCAGATATGTGGTCCTGGGAGAGTTGTTTGATATCACTGAACCTTAATCTCCTCCTCTGTTAATGGAGAGTAATACTTGCTGTCACGGCTGGAATCTGAGGTCACCCTTTCATGTTAATGAAATAGTCAGCTACTGTTTTGTGTTAGCAGGAAACAAGATTGGCTGGAGGGGTTACTGTTGTGGCACCCTGGCCTGCAGTGTCAGCATCCTATATGGTCACTGGTTCGAATCTTGGATGCTCCACTTCTGACCCAGCTCCCTGCTAATGGCCTGGGAAAGCAGCAGAAGATGGCCCACATGCGCTTGGGTCCCTGCCACCCCCATGGGAGACCTGACTGGAGTTTCCTGTCTCCTGGCTTTGGCCTGACCCAGCCCTGACCATCCTGGCCATTTGGGGAGTGAACCAGAGGATGGAAGATCTCTTTCTCTCTGTCTCTTTCTCTCTCTAACTCTGCCTTTCAAATAAATCAAAGTAAATTAAAAAAAAAAAAAAAACAAGAAACTAATACGTACCTCTTTTCCAGAGGCTGTAGATGAGAAGTTACCAGAGAAACATGTATATACCGAGCAGATACCTCTAAATTTGACCACAATATAAAGACAATTAGAAGTGTTATATAACTGGGTTTGAAATATATAGATATGTATATGTATATATTTCATATTTCCTGTGGATGTAAAAAAAAGTCAAGATTGATAATTTTAGAAAGTTTCCAATTCACTCAAACTGATAGAAATAATTCAATTCTCAGCTATTAAAAATCATTTGGGATCAACAATTTTTTCCTCTGGAGCTTAGAGAAAGGATATTTCTAATCCATTATATGGGGGCAGATATTAGGTATTTTAATTTCAGAGGAGTCTGAGAGGTTGTCTTGTCCAGCTTCCTCATTTTACTATAGAGAAAACCAACCAAGGACCAAAACTAACCAAGGACCAAAAGTTCTGTCCAAGCCCACTCAGAGAGTTGTTGGTGGTGTCAGGACTGGACAAACGGTCCCCTAACTTGTGAGCCATTGTTGCTTCTATCTGTATCCCCCTCGTAGGCCACTGGATGATCTGCTGCTTTGACATCCCTTCCCACATCTGGGTGATAGTCCCCAGGGAATCACTCAATGCCTCCTGGGTGGACCCACAATAACTCTGATTCCACTCCCTACTCAGAAAGGGCTCAGCAGTACTGACCAAACCTCCCGAGGCAGCTCCATGCCTGTTTCATGCGCACAGCTCTCTTTGTAGCTTCTGATTGTCCGAAGCCCAAGCACAGATTTCTCACCATATTCTTGCCCCTGTGACTAATGGAGGAAAGCCCAACATTCTTTTTGAAGTAGATGGAGGAGCTCTACTCAGAAAAGCTTTGAGGGGGAAAAAAAAACTTTGAGGGAAGTGAGGTCGGGGACCACTATTTTTAAAGCAGGAAAGGAAGCGGTGCTGTTGAGTGAAAGAATCTTTTTGAGCCTTTATTATGGCCTCTTAGGAGGAGATTCTTTTATGCTGAGTGTCTTGATACAATTCAGTGATTAAGTCTAGAACTTCTGTTTCTAGAGAACAAAAACCCTTTCACTATCTTTATGCCTCTGCTATTAGCCAAATACCCAGCCTCTCAGAAAAAGTAATATTCCATGTAGTGATGATGATAATTTATTTGATTTGGCATCTGAAGAACTGAGTTTGAGTCTTGCTCCTGTTACTTATTAGCTGTGGGGTCATTGGGTTTAAACTTAGGGTCTCCTAAGTCTGAAATGGTAATGTTGGGCACCCATTTCTCAGGGTTCTTCCATCTCTCCACTTTTACCACCTGCTATGTGGCAGGCACTGTGCTAAAGGCTAGTAATGCAAAGTGAGGCATGGTGCCTGCTCTCATGGGGTTCTTGTGTAGGGAGGGAGGTAACCAAGTAATCACATATGTGCGTATGCAGTTCCAACTGAATCAATGCCCAAGGGCCAAGAGCACAGTTCTGTGAGAGAGTATAGTTTTCTCCCTTTATCCTCAGGGGGGTACTTTTCATACCACAGTCATGAAACCCAGATAGTACCAAATCCAAATCCTCCAGGATCCTATGCTTTTTTCTATACATGCAGATATAAATCTAATGCCTTTTACAGCTTAACTAGGCATTTGTCCTGTACTGTGGTCATAATTACAGCAGTTTGAGGTGTGGTAGCAAAACCAGCATAAATTTCTTTTTTGTTCTTTTATTTTTAACCTAAGAATTATTTATTTGGGACCTAATAATAGCTAGACAGAGACAGGAGAGAGAGAGAGAGAGCGAGCGAGCGAGAGCGCTTCCCCTCCCCCCACTAGTTCACACTTCAAATACCCACAGTGGCCAGGTTTGGTCTGGGCTAGAGCTGGCAGCTGGCAATTCAATCCAGGTCTCCCACGTGAGAGGCAGAGACCCAATGATGTGAGCTATCACATGGTCTCTGGGGGTCTGCATTGTCACGAAACTGGAGTCAGAAATCACACCCACGTATTCTTATGTGAGGCATGGGTGTCCTAACAACCAGGCCAAGTGCCTGCCCCAAATTTGTTCTTACTGTAGATCTTAGCAACTTCAGCATGTAATTTTATTTCTTTCCTTGTCAGGTGGAGAACTTTCACATTTCACATAAAGGAAGTAGTTCACAGCTTCTCTTTGGTGTGTCCAAATTGCTAGCCTCATGTTCTTTGGAACTATTATTAAGTAAAATAAATGTTACTGTAACAAAAGTACTGGGACACTGCCACAGTAGGTTTGATAACTGAAATGGCTACAAGGGTAGACTACAAATGCATTTTGGGTACTCTGGGTAAAAGGATGATTCAAACCCTGGATGAGACACAGCAAGGTGATGAGGGATTTCATTCTACAACTTAGGACAGTACACAATTTAAAACATATGAGTTGTTTATTTCTGGAATTTTCCATTTAATAGAAAGTGAAGTCATGGGAAGGGGGTGACTACTGTATAACAAGGGAGTCAGACCTAGGTGAAATGGTGACAAGAGAGGGAATGGGAAAACAGTTTAGGGAGGGATTCCTTGAGGAAAAGAAATCTGAGGTTGGATGACAAAGATAACACAGTTAAGAGTGGAATTAGTATGTTCCCAATAGAGGAAACAGCATGTGCAAAGGGGTTGGAAGGGCGTGCCGTGCATTTCAAAGGACTGACAAACGGCTGGCGTGACTAGAATTGGGAGAGTGGGATGAGGAGAGTCTGGAAAAGCAGGCAATATTCAGTCCAGGCAGAGATTTGCTGGCCGTACTAATGGAGGGAATAAAAGACTTAAACTTTGGTATGTATGGGTGATGCCTACAAATGAAGAGGGATTGGAGAGGAGTCAGAGTAGATGTTGAGAGACCAGAGGTCATTGCAATAGGCAAAGCAAGAGGTAATGTGTTAGGCTGTTGGCAGTGGAGAGGGTGGATTTGAAGTCTCTTAGATTTCTGTTTAGGAGATGAAGTTAACTGGCAGATCAATTTGGTGGAGCAGGTGATGGAGGAATTGCTTTCTTGGTTTCTGGTTAATGACATAGTATGGATGATGGTGCTGTTTTCTGAGGTGGAGAACCATGAAGCAGAATCTAGTTTTGTGGACAGAAGATCATAAGCTCAGGCTTGCTCGCTCGCTCTCTCTCTTTCTCTCTCTTTTGATTTGTTTATTTGAAAGGCAGAGTAAAAGACAGGGAAGGGGAAACAGAGAGAAAGAAAGAACCATCTATCTGCTGGTTCACTACCCAAATGGCCACGATAGCCAGTTCTGGGCCAGGCTGAAGTCAGGAGCCTGGTTCTCCATCCAAGTCTTCCATGTGGGTGGCTGTGGCCCAAGCACTTGGGTCATCTTCTATGGCTTTCCCAGGTATATTATCAGGAGGTGCATCTTTTTAAAAAAGAAATGTGGGTCTGAAGCTTAGAAGTGAGGTCTGACTTGGAGTTATGAATTTGAGTTGGTGATGGCTATTGAACTCATGTGTGTAGATGGTGTACTTGGGAAGAAAGTGTGGATTTTTTAAAAAAGGTTTATTTATTTATTTGAAGGGCAGGGTTACAGAGAGGCAGAGTGAGGGAGAGAGGTGTCTTACATCCTCTGGCTCATTCCTCAGATGTCCACAACGGCTGGAACTGTGCTGATCTGAAGCCATGAGGGTACAGGGGCCCAAGGACTTGGGTCATCTTTTACTGCTTTCCCAGGCCATAACAGAGAGCTGGATTGGAACTGAAGCAGCTGGGACTTGAACCGGTGTCCATATGGGATGCTGACACTACAGGCAGCAGCTTTAGCTGCTATGCCACAGTCCCAGCCCCAGAGAAAGTGTGGATTGATAAATGATTAGAGAGGAAGAAAGTACAGTATTATTTCTTGGAAGTCGGGGAAGGAGAGTGTTTGGAAAAGGATGGTGTGGTTAACATGGTGAAATGCCACAACAGGTGACATAGGATATATCTGTAAGTAATGATAGTGATAATTAATATTACTGGGATTTACTCTAAAACATTTAAGTGTATGTAACTCATTATCATAATTTTCCAGATAAGCAGATTGTGGCATAGATAGCTTTTGTGTAAATTGCCCAAAGACACACAGTAGGTAATTTGAACTGAGAGAATATGGCTTCAGATCCCACATTCCCAATTACTACTGTAAGCTTCACCCTCTTAGTTATGTAGGGGTCCTTGCTAACTTTGTTGAGAGTAATTTAGGTTGCATGAATTGGGAAGAAACTAAATCCTCCTGGGAAGATCCATAATCCTCCTCGGCCTTTGATCATCTAAGTTCTGCTGAAGCCTCCCTTGTCATAAGCTTGAGCTCTTCCAGGTCTGTATAATGTATAATGGCTTTGACACTTTCTGCCATGTAGGAAAGTATTTGGTTGCTCCCTTGGCCCTGTTAAGTCACAGGGGATTTGACAAGATGGATTTAGGCATCCCATAGATGTCTAGACCCTAAATCGTTTTTTATTTAATTAATTAATTAAAAAATTTTTTTTTGACAGGCAGAGTGGACAGTGAGAGAGAGAGACAGAGAGAAAGGTCTTCCTTTGCCGTTGGTTCACCCTCCAATGGCCGCCGCGGCCGGCGTGCTGCGGCCGGCACACCGCGCTGATCTGATGGCAGGAGCCAGGAGCCTGGTGCTTCTCCTGGTCTCCCATGGGGTGCAGGGCCCAAGCACTTGGGCCATCCTCCACTGCACTCCCGGGCCACAGCAGAGAGCTGGCCTGGAAGAGAGGCATCCGGGACAGAATCCGGCGCCCCGACCGGGACTAGAACCCGGTGTGCCGGTGCCGCTAGGCGGAGGATTAGCCTAGTGAGCCGCGGTGCCGGCCTAGACCCTAAATCTTAATTTGCCTGTTACTATCTGAGTTTCTATGAGTCCTGGCCTAATTTAAAATAGCTCTCCTTTTCACTCTAAAGAGCTTTCCTTTTGGGTGGTAAATGATATGGCTTCTTATGATGGTCAGTTCTATGTGTCAACTTGGCTAGAGTATAGAGTCCAGTTATTCAAGCAAACCCTAACCTAGGTGATGTGAAGGTGTGTTATACATTAAAGTCTAGCATAAGTTCACTTTTAGTGAAGAAGAGTATCCTAGATAATAGGATGTGCAGTCAAAAGACTTCAAGAATAGAAGTCAGGTTTCCCTGAAGGAGAAGAAATTTCCCTGAGGACAGCAGCCTCATTCCTGCCCAACAGTCCAGCCTGCCCTTCTCAATGGTCTGTCCTTTGGATTTTGGACCTGCTTACCCAGTCTCTACAGTAGTACAACTCAATTCCTTGCAATCCATATTTTAATATAAATCTTCTGGTTCTATTTCTCTGGTGGAACCATCACTGATACATCTTCCTACCCAGAGAGCAACCCCTACCTGTGCCATAGTGGCTCAGGGAACTGGGTTGAGGTATGATTGCATTTTCTGGTGTTCTAGAATGGAGTCAGGGGGCATTGGGAAGTTGTGTGTGTGTGGTTTTGTTGTTGTGGTGATTGAGAATAATATAATATTGAGACCTAGTACTGAACACTGCACAGCAATCCTACATAATGAAGAACTGCCTTACCTAAAATGCCCATAAGATTTCATTTGGAAACATGAGGACTTTTGAAAAACAGGAATGATTAAAAGAGAATGGCAAGGAAGTTAGGGATTCTGGCAGAGGGTTGCTGACATGAAAGGACAAAGACTTAGGGTGAGTAAGGAGAACAGTGAAGAAAGGAAGGAACTCCTGGGATGTGAATAAACTGGAGGACCCAGTGCGGGTGAAAAATGATTATGGGAATCCATGAATAAGTGAGTTGAATGGAGAGGGCATTGTTCTCTTGGAGTAGGATCCTGGAATGAGTGACTTTTAAGGTGAAGCAGTTTTCATTGATGACAAAGTCCATGTGTGACCCTGGAGGTATGTGACAGATGTGCATATAAGAAGCCACAGGGATTTAGAGCAGGGATGTGGCAGATGGGGATTCACACAGATCTTTAAAAAAATTATTTATTTGAAAGAGAGAGCAAGCTATTCCATCTGCTTGTTCACCCCCCCAAATGCTTATGCTGGAACAGAGGCTAGGCTAGGCTGCAGTCAGAGAGAGAAGAGACCTGAGAACTCAATCCAGGTTTTCCACATGCGTGGTAGAGACCCTATTACTTGAGCCATTACTGCTGCGTCCCAGGGTGCGCATTACCTGGAAGGTAGAATTGAGAATGGTGTTAGCATTCGAACCTAAGCGCTTTGGTACGGGATGCGAGTGTTCCAACCAACATCTTATCTGCTAGGCCAGGCATCCACCCCAAAACACAGATGTTCTGATAGAGCAGAAGAGAAGTGAGGAGTAAACGTAATGATGGGTTGAGAAATTCTCTGTGAATTCCCAGTGGATTTACTGTGATTATGGAGCCTCTGGCAGGGGGATCTGTCTCTTTATACTGCATGGTTATCCAGGGCTTCTAGGGATTCTCCTCCTCTCATTATCAGTGGTGGGGAGTATACTTCTGGGGTGTGGCCTCCCCCTTTTCTCTGGCTCCTCTCTTGGCACCCCACAGAGCAAGAAGGACATGGCCATCATTCATAGGCTCAAGTGATATGATACAGGGAGGATTCCTTGTATCCAGGCAATCAAGAGAACAGAGAATCAAAGAACAGAAGTGCCCAATGATAGGTTTTTGTGTGTATCACTGGATAAGCTTAGACTGAAACTACTCAGCACTTCTGTAGCAAGCCAAAGCAAGAGAGGAATCTGAGGCAGAAATGCTCAGGGCTCATAACTAGAGTGATGTAGCTATAATTTCTGGCTTTGCAACTACATTGGTTTAGTGCATTTTTGAACTTGTCTCTGAAATAAGGAGGGCTGGAGGTCTATCAGTCACAGGATGATAGGTGCTGTGTAAAGTTATGGAGACACGATGGGTAGGAATGGCCATGATCAACTGCTAACCACAATTCTAGCATGTAAAACATACTGAGGTGCTTTGGAGAAGGAGACTGTTATAATAGAAGGCTCCTTTGACTTGGAAGATGTGCCAACATATTCTGTGTGCCCTGTCTGCATTTATTCTCTGGCTAAGCTCTGATGGCTTTTACATGGAGCTTTGTATACTAACAAGAACTCTGTTGCTGACTGAGACTGCTGACCTCTTCCAGGACTGTTCTGAGTGACAAGTAGGTTATGTACTTTATGAGCTCATCATAGAGAATCTAACATAATTAGAATAAAGGTGATTTTTTTAAAGATTTATTTTATTTATTTGAAATCAAAGTTACAGAGAGAGAGAGACAGACAGACAGAGAGAGGTCTTCCAGTTCACTCCCCAAATGACAGCAACAGCCAGAGCTGAGCTGTTCAGAGCCAGGAGCCAGGAGCCAGGAGCTCCTTCCAGGTCTTCCATGTGGGAGCAGGGGCCCAAGGACTTGGGCCATCCTCTGCTGCTTTCCCAGGTGCTTTAGCAGGGAGCTGGATTGGAAGTGGAGTAGCTGAACTTAAACTAGTGCCCATCCACATGGGATGCTGGCACTGCAGGCTGGGGCTTTAACCTACTGCGCCACAGTATCGGCACCTGAAGTTTTATTTTTTTCTTTTTTAAACTTTAAAGCATTAATGATAACCACTTCACTCCCAGCTCAAGAGGTAGGTGCGAGAAAGCAACTGGCTAAAATGAGATCACATAAGTCACTGACAGTGACTGAGCCCAAAGATGCAGTTGCCTAATGTGATTTGAGTGTTTACACTAAACTAGGGGCTTCACATGGCTTATTTTACCTATTCCTTGCAACTATACTATTAGCAGTAGTACTGTTCCAATCTGCATATTATATGACAAGAAATGATGGGAAGGTTAAGTGATTTTTTTTTCAGGTTAGATAATTGGCAGATGGTGGGATTTGAACCCAAGTGTCTGGCTCCCTGACAGGCACGCTGAATTCCTGTCCTGTACTGCTCTGCTTTGTACTGCCTCCTTATCCTAATTCACTGTCAGTTCATCATATTTCCCCTCCAGCAGGTGCTGTGTTGGGTTGAGGGTTGTGAAGACTTGTGAAGTATTAGAGAAGGTGATAGAAACTGATGGACCATGAATACAGGACTGATGTGAGGTTTGCCTTGAAGATTGTGGCAGAGCAGCCATGCCCTGTTACTGCATGAGGGCATCTTTTACAGGAATGCTGAATTTGTGATATGTGGAATCAGAATGCTGAATTTGTGATATGTTGGAGCCTGGGTAGGTATGGTCTTATCTGTAGGGTAAAGTGGTGCCTCTCACTTTAGCGAGCGAGCGAGAGAGAGATTCTCAGACAGGAATCAAACCGAAGGATGGAGAGAATTCATCCATCTCTGTCTGCCCTCACTAGACTCTGATGAATGATGACTCTGGGATGATGTCCCTTCACTGGGCTGTTGAGTGGGGTAACTGTCAGGCTAAGGCGAGGGGAAAACCGGAAGGAGGCGAGTACTATGTTGCTCTGTCAGTTGAAGAGGAGCAAGCAGCAGTTTGTAAGAAGGATGACCTAGATTTTCCATATGCTTTGTGCTTTTCCATTGTGTGACCCTCAGTCATTAGCAAAGACTTTTTGATTATTTGAGCTTAGAGCCAGCTGTGTTGCCATGTAGGACAGAAAAAGTAACTCGTAAACACTTGGTTCAGCTCTAAGGCGGGAGCTGCAGTACCCCTTGAAACAAACATGGAATTTGGCCAGAAAGTCCAGCAGGGAGGTGTAGTTTCCTACATAGAATCCCAAGGTCCTAATAAGCTCTTTCCCAAAAAGTCACCCGGAGGGTGAGGTCTGGAGGCTTGGAATTCTGTCTTCCTGGTGGTGGTGGCATTCCTGTCACTGTGTTGGTAAACCCTGTAGCTCCGGCTGTCTGGCAAGTTGCTCTTCTGGAAGAGTGAGCTGCCCTGCAGCTGCAAGCACAGACTTCTACCCCAGAAGCCCACCAAACACAGGGCTGTCCATCACTGATGCCATCAGAGAGACTGATGGCAGAGAGAGATCTACAAATGTAATTACTTTCCTATATAACTTCATACTAACGCTAAAAGAAATATATTACCCATAATCCTGCCACACCAGTAAATCAAACTGTTAATTTTTAAATGTTTTCATGTCATTATACTCATGAAGATGATATGGTTTGATCTTTTATATAAAAATTTTTTATTTATAAAAATGGAACAAATTTTATGCATTTCATATGTACAGTTTTAAGAACATAATGATATTTCCCATCCTCCTTCCTTTTTTTCTTATTTTTCTTTTAAATTTTACAATGACATATTTTCAATATCCTTTATAATCAGAAGCTTAATCCTCCACTAAATAAAGAATTCAACTAGTAGTAAGTAGACAAATGACTGTTCCTTAAGAGTATAGGCAAGGAATATAAATAATACATCTCAAAATGTCAATTTTGCTTATATACATTACTATTTTTGTATTCTGTATATTAGTTACCACAAGTCAGGGACATCATATGATATTTGTCTTTTTGGGACTGGCTTATTTCACTAAGCATAATGGTTTCCAATTGCATCCATTTTGTTGCAAAATACAGGATTTCACTGTTTTTATGGATGAGCAGTATTTCATCATGTATATATACACCAGAGTTTCTTTATTCAGTCATCAGTTGATGGGCATCTAGGTTAATTCCATATCTTAGCTATTGTGAATTGAGGTGCTATAAAAGGAGGGGGGATATAGATAACTCTTTCATATGCTGATCTCATTTCCTTTGGGTAAATTCCCAGGAGTAGAATGGCTGGGTCATATGGTAGATCTATTTTTATATTTCTGAGGAATCTCCGTACCATCTTCCATAATGTTATACTAGTTTACATTCCTACCAACAGTATATTAGGGTACTTCTTCCCCCATATTCCCACCAGCATTTGCTATTTTTTGATTTTTGGATGAGAGTCATTCTAGCTGGGGTGAGGTGAAACCTTATTGTGTGGTTTTTATTTGCATTTCCCTGATGGTTAGTGATCCTGAGCATCTTTTTATGTGTATGTTGGCCATTTGTTTTTTCCTTTGAAAAATGCCTGTTCATATCCTTAGCCCATTTCTTAACTGGATTGCTTGTTTTTGTTGTTGTTTTCTTAAATTTCTTATGTATTTGGGTATTAATCATTTATCAGATGTATAATTTGCAAATATATCCCAGTCTATCAGTTGCCTCCTTGTTGAGTGTTTCCTTTGCTGTGCAGAATCTTCTTAGCTTAATGTAATCACATTTGTCTATTTTTGCCTTTATTGCCTATGCTACTTGAACGTTATCCAAGAAGTCTTTGCACATGCCAATGTCTTTCCATGTTTCCCGTATGTTTTCCTCTAGTAATTTGATGGTTTCAGGTCTTAGATTTAGATTCTTGATCCATTGTGAGTTGATTTTTGTGTAAGGTATACGGTAGAGGTCTTATTTCATACTTCTGCATGCAGAGATCCAATTTTCCCAAGACTATTTGTGAAGAGACTGTCCTTTCTCCCTGGGGGTGATTTTAGCTCATTTGTCAAAGGTCAATTGGTTGTAGACGTATGGATTGATTTCTGGGGTCTCTATTCTGTTCTTTTGGTTGTTGTGCCTATTTTTGCCAGAACTAAGCTGTTTTGATGATTTTGACTGCTTTGTAATATGTCTTGAAATCAGGTATTGTGACGCTTCCAGCTTTATTTTTATTGTTTAGGATTGCTTCAGCTATTTGGGGTCTCTTGTGATTCTATATGAATTTTAGGGTCAGTTTTTCCATATCTGAGAAGAAGGTCTTTGGTACTTTGATTGGGATTGATTTGAATCTGTAAATTACTTTGCATAGTATGGACAATTTGATTATATTAATTCTTCCAATCCAAGAACATGGAAGATTTGTTCATTTTTTGGTGTCTTCTATTTCTTTCCATAATGTTTTGTAATTTTCATTGTAGAGATATTTCACATCCCTTATTAAAGTTTATCCTAAGGTATTTAAACTTTTTTGTAGCTATTGTGAATGGAACTGATCTTACAAGTTCTTTCTCAGCCATGGCATTGCTTGTGTATATAAGGCTCTTGATTTTTGATTTTATAGCTGCAACTTGGCTAAACTCTCTTATGGGTTCCAATAATCTCTAGTGGAGTCTTTCAGTTCCCCTGTGTGTAAGGTCATATCATTTGCAAACAGGGATAATTTGACTTCCTCTTTTGCTATTTGTATCCTTTTTATTTCTTTTGCTTGTCTAATGACTGTGACTGAAACTTTCAGAACTATGTTGAATATTAATGATGAGAGTAGACATCCTTATCTGGTTCCAGATCTTAGTGCAAATGCTTGTAGCTTTCCCCCATTCAATATGATGCTGGCTGTGGGGTTTTCTTTGTGTATTTTGAGGTAATCATATGGTTTTTATTCAGTTTGTTAATATGATTATTATTTTTTGATAATTTATTATCACATTTATTGATTTGCAAATTTTGAACTATTCCTGCATACCAGGGATAAATTCCACTTGATCTGGGTGAATTATCTTTGTGGATGTGTGGTTGGATTTGATTAGGTAGTATTTTGTTGAGGATTGTGTCCATGTTCATCAGTGGTATTGGTCTATAGTTCTCTTTCTTTGTTGCACCTTTTTCTGATTTTGGAAGTAAGGTGATTCTGGCCTTATAGAAGGAGTCTGGGAGGATTCCCTCTCTTAGAATTTTCTTGTTGGTGTGTATGTTGTGTGTTTTCTAAAAATCTACTATGACTTTTTTCATATTTGTTTTATTTTCTCCGATGGAAAGTATCTTTTTTTTCTCTAATGTGTTCCAGATTTTCTGGAACAATCCTGTCTTTATTTATTTGTCATCTCCAGATCAATTAGATATGTGATAAAATGTGATTTAATTACATACCTTTGTAAGATGATAAAAATAGATTCATGCATTAGGAAGAAATTCTTTGTCACACTGTTCCAATTCTTAATTCATTTTTTCCATATTTCTACATAGCCTTAATATTTATAATGCAGTGATTCATCACTGGTGGGGGTTGTGTGAGGACTTTGTCCTGTGGGATACATTTGGCTGTGTCTAGAGACGTTGTTACAACCCAGAATGGTGCCCCTGGCATCAGAGTTCAAGGATGTTGCCAAATGACCTATAATGCAAAGGACAGTGCCTATCACAAAAAATTATCCAGCCCCAGATGTCAATAGTGTTGAGGTTGAGAAACCCAGTTACAAAGTAAAATGTTGACTTTGTAGTTCTACAATCCGATGCCTATTTTACTTAAGCATCCCCACTCCACTTGTTGGACATGTGCTGTCTCCTAGGTTTTCAGTGTTGTGATGAGCGTCTTTGTGCACCAAACATGCTCTTGCTCTGGGCTTGCAGTGTGTTATTCCAAGTGGGAGTTTTCTTGTTTGAGGGTGGGAATTATCCTCAGACCAGCTGCTATGGTTTTCTTGCAAACTTCACAGATTGTTTGTAGCACAGATTGTTCATTGAAATCTGGATGAGAAAACTCTCATGCAGCAGGAAGTCAGTAGAGCAGGCTTGGAGCCGGGAGGAAAGGCAAAAGCTAGGAGGCAGAATCTTGGGAGAAGCAGGACTCAGAGATTTGAGAAGCATGAAATGAATTCACATGGATTCCAGAAGCATTATCTCTGGTTAATCAGGGTGGCCTTGCCTGTACCTGGCTGTACCTTGATAACATTGCAGCTCTCCATACTTCCTACCCACCTTTCTGTGAAATTTTTTTTCAGCACTCATGACTGTCTTGTATACATCTATGTTACTATTCATCTTGCTTATTTCTGTCTCCCCCTCCACGAGGACAACAATTTGTGTCTCTTCTGTATAATGCTCTTCCCCAGCACCCAGAACACGCTTGACCTGATTTGCTGAATGAATGAATGGGTAGTTCACAAATACACAACTGAATTTTGCTGCTGGAAGAGCCTCACCACACCTGTCACTCCCAGGAGATCTATTTCAGTCCCATAGGAAGAAGGATTGTGTGTGTGAGAGAGAGAGAGAGAGAGAGGAACAAGATACTCCAATCTCTGTGGGTGACAGAGAGAGGCAGGTTGGGTAGAAACTTGCAGGCTTGTACCCTCATTCCCCAGTGCCATCATTGCTGTGCCCTAGGAGCTGTGCCCAGGGTCACAGGGTCTGCACTGGGGCCTCCTTGATGTCCTCCTGGAGATTATGAGGTTTTCCTGGCATTTCCATCCAAAGGTGGCAGCCCCCTTGGCCAAGTGCTTCAGTGCAAGGCTCTTCTTTTGGACTCATTAGGAGCTGAATGCCAGGGATCATCACACCAGACATCTCTGGCCCCGGTGCATGTGTGAAGCTTCTTTTTTCTTTTCTTCACAGGCACATGCGATCTGATATTTCTGAAATTGTGTTTATTCTCGACTCATCTTTAAAAAGACCTCAGACAGCCTCTGAACACATAGAGCCACGTCTTTATTAAAATGTCACTCTCACCAGGTACATGGAGGTGGAAACGGAATGGAGGGAGAGGCCATCTGGAACCATTCAGGTGAATGGTGACAGCCCTGCCTCAGGCCTTTGCAGTCCTGCAGTGGGCAGCTTTGGAGCCAGCATTACGTTTCACGCCACTCAAGCAGGTGAGCCCAAGCCATGTCTCGCTGGCTGCCTCTGCAGCTGCAGCTCCGGTCAGGTGGCCCTGCCTGCCTCGGCTTGGCAGCTCAAGTTCTTGAAAAGCGGGTGACAGGGGCAATAATGTGCACTTGGCAAAGCGAACCCAAACACACTCCGAGAGGCACAGCTGGGCCAGGCTCAGCAACTTTATTCATTAGGCAGTTAATCTCGAGCCTGTCAGCCCAGGCCACAAGGGCAGGCCCAGGCAGGGAAGTTGGGCTTTCAACAATTCAATCCAGTTTCACAAATGTTATAGAGCTTGTGCTGTGCATGAGGCGCTTTGAGTGGCTTCTGGGGAAGCAAAGATGAGAAATGGACTACCTCTGAGCGCACCTTCTTGTTCCTCTGAGAGCCATGGAGAGCACACAAAGGACAGCTGGGGTTCAGAGTTGCACAGGGTGCTATCCAACTGGCAAGCCAGAGCAGACATCATGGAGGAGGAGTCTTGAAACCTCAGAGGAATGTCCTCTTCCTTCTCCCTCTCCTTGCTTCCAGCCTTCCCTGTGGTAGAATAATCCCTCCCGTTCTCCCCCAGAGATGTCCACATTCTAATCCCAGAACCTGGACATGGATTACTTCAGGTGGCAAAGGGAGCTTGCAGATGTTATTAAGAATCTTGAGATAGGGAGATGACCTTGAGTCATTTGGGTGGACCCTAAAGTAATCCCAGAAGTCCTTATAAGAGGGAGCCTGGATATCAGAGAGAGAGAGAGAAAGAGAGAGAGAGAGAGAGAGAGAGAGAGAGAGAGAGATTCAAAGAGTTTCCCCTGTTGGTTTTGAAGATGGAAGAGGGACCATGAGCCAGGGATTCCCGGCAGCCTTTAGAAGATGGAAAAGGCCAGGGAATGTTCTCCCCATAGAACCTCCAGAAGGAGGCAGAGCCACTTTGGACATCTGACCTCCAGAACTATAAGGTAATATCTTTGTCTTGTCCAAGCCATTATAGCAGCAAGGGAGGAAAATATACTACTTCTCCTTCCCTTCCTGCCTCCCTCCTTCCATCTCCATCTCCCTTCCTCTCTCCTTTATTCCTCTTTCCTTCTCTCCTTGTAGCTCTTCTTGTCTCCCCTCCCTTCTTTTTCTCTCCTCTCCATCTTCCTCTTTTCTTTCCTCCAATTAAAAAATAATACATACACATTTTGTGAATTTCAAACAATGCATAAGTGCATCAAATCAGAAAAGATCTTTCTCATGGTTCTGTCTCCCCCACCCCTGCAACCCTGCCATCCCATCTTCTTGGTGAGAGGCAGTGTGGTTTAGAATTAACTGTGTGGGTTCACATCCTGGCTCTCACTTACTGTGTGATGTTAGAATAGTTCTTAACTTGTCTATGCCTTGCTTTCCTCATATTCAGAATGGGGAAAAGATTACCTGCCTCATTGGGTTTTCAATTCCTTGGTGCTCAGAAGTGTTCTTGGTAGTAAGCACTCACTGTGTCAACTCTTACTGTCTTTCTACATCTTGTTCTATTCTCCATGAACCCATATAGATTTATTTATATAAGCAATACAGACTGACTTGCTTTTGCTAAGATGACCTAATAGCTTACATATTATTCTGCAAGTTGGACAGAATTATTTTAGGAAGGGTTACAGGTGTAGGAGATCAAGGCTTAATGGTGTGTCAGCAGATGGGAGAGTGCTCAGGAGAGAGTAAACAGAGCAGCTTGATGAGAGAGAGCGAAATTGAGCAGGGCCTCCACTGACAAGGAGTGGAAAGGGGTACGCTAAAGGTTTCTGATCAAGGATTAAAGGGTTACAAAGAGTGAGCATTGCTCTTTAGGGAGGCTGCTTAGACTACTGAGACAACAGAGTGGGGTTGGGATGATGCAGAGTGAAAGATGGACAAGAACACAATGGCAGCTTGAGCTGAGCACGTATCAGTGGGAAAGGAAAGGATGGATGGCTGCAGAGGCATCACGAGGCTGTGATTTCTTGAAATATTAACTAGAAAGGGTGGTGGGGGAGAAAAAATCAATATATCTTTGAGATTTTGAATGCTGTGTACCTGGGACAATAGTAAGTGTCTTGCTTGATTTCTTTTTGTTATGGCCAACATACAATCAGTCAGTTAACACTATCTACAGGGCAGGTGTTGCAACACAGCAGGTTAAGTTGTGGCTTGTGACCCTGGCATCCTATTTTGAAGTGTTTGAGTCTCTGCTGCTCTACTTCTTATCCAGGTTCTTCCTGATGCATCTGAGAAGGCATCGAGAGTAGATGATTGCCATGGGCTCCTGCCACCCATGTGGGAGACCAGGATGGAGTTCCCATCTCTTGGCTTCAGCCTGACCCATGCATGCTTGGGTGTTGTGACCATTTGGGGGTGAACCCATGGATAGAAAATCTATCTCTCTCTCTCTCTCCTTCCTTTTCTCTTGGTTGTTCTGCCTTTCAAGTAAATAATTAAATACATTTTTAAAAAAGTACTATCCATAGGCCCTGCTAATGTATACTCTCAGAATTTCTCATAGCCATCCCATGACTCTTATTCTTCAGGATTCAATTTAAGCATCCTATCTTCCAGAGGTTTCCAGACTCCCTCCTTCCCTGGCTGTTTGGGTTTCTCTCTTAAGAACTTCTTAGTCAGTACATTCATTTCTTGTGTCTGCATCTCTGTGTTTTCACATTGTTTTACACTTATCTGATTATATCTCCGTCTCTTCCTCTAAAGTATGAGGGCCTTGCGGGAGAAGGCAGAATCTCATTAATCTTTGTATTGTCCGTGCATAGTCCACTGTCTGGTATTTGAGCCGCATGGAGTCATGTAGAAAGAAGGCATGAAGGTGTTTTAAGTGTGTTTGGCTGGAACAGCTAGTGGGGGATACCCATGAGGCAGCTAGAAATGGGGGCCCTGGACTCTGGACTGAACTCCAAGGTTCTAGGACACATTGGGAATCTATTGCAAAGAGATAGAGCAATGAGCCTGGTTAGAGAAGATTAAGGACAGGACGTCGGGGAACTCTCTGATTTAGGGAGTGAGCAACAGACACCAGTGAGAGGGACCGTGAACGAGTAGTCCAAGTGTGATGGCATACCTGGGCTGCTGAAGTAGCAGGACAATCAGGAAAGGCTGAAGAGGGGGAGGTGGCCATGAGGATCAAACGCTGCTTGGAAGTCACGGGGAGGAGGAGAGAGGAAAGGCCTTTCCCGTGGTGTCTGGGGGGGTTGTTTGAACCTTGTGAGGCGAAGAGGACTGAGTGGTGGGGCAGTGGAAGCTTCGGTGCCTCTTTTAGCATGCTTGGTTGGGGTCTGTGAAAATAGGACCTGACCAAGTAGCAGGGTAGTGTGACCTGATTGGGGGCTGAGTGGGAAGGGCTGGCAGAAACTGGAGAGTTGCAATGTGAGCAAGTGAGGGAGTGGAGCTCATGGTGGGGAGAAGGGGGTCAGCCTTTGCAAGAAAGGTACTTCCTCTCCTGGAAGAGAGAGACAGAGGTATCCATGAGAAAGGATCAGCATTCTGCTGGTGAGGTAAGAAACGAGGCCATGCTCAGGGAGAAGGGGTGCTGGGAGTAGGTTTGGGAGCAGGAGAGATGGATCAGCCAACCTGGCGAGTTTAAGAAGGCGCAGCAGACACAGGTGTCCCCTCTGGAATTGTGATGGGCGCTGGGAGGAACTTGCTTTTCCAGTCGTGCTCAGCAGCCGGGAGCAGGAGCGGGGAAAGAGCCTAGCACCCAGCTTGGCCAAGACAAAAGTGTGCCACGACAAGGCTGGGGCAAGGGAGGCAGTGAGCGTGGATTCCGGGTTGGAGTGAGGACAGAATGAGGGTAAGGTGAGAGAAGCAGAGGGGTTGATACCGAGATCCACAAGGGATGTTGGAGCAGGTCTCTATGGCGTGGGAACATCTCGCTCAGCGCCTCCACCCCAGTTTTTTTTTTTTTAACTTTTATTTAATGAATATAGATTTCCAAAGTACAGCTTATGGATTACATTGGCTCCCCCCCCCCGCCCCGCCATGACTTCCCTCCCACCCGCAACCCTCCCCTTTCCTGCTCTCTCTCCCCTTCCATTCATATCAAGATTCATTTTCAATTTTCTATATATACAGAAGATTAGTTTAGTATACATTAAGTAAAGATTTCAACAGTTTACACCCACATAGAAACACAAAGTGAAAAATACTGTTTGAGTACTCATTATAGCATTAAATCACAATGTACAGCACATTAAGGACAGAGATCCTACATGAGGAGTAAGTGCACAGTGACTCCTGTTGTTGACTTTACAAATTGACACTCCTGTTTATGGCATCAGTAATCTCCCTATGCTCCAGTCATGAGTTTCCAAGACTATGGAAGCCTTTTGAGTTCTCCGACTCTTATCTTATTTAGACAAGGTCATAGTCAAAGTGGAAGTTCCCTCCTCCCTTCAGAGAAAGGTACCTCCTTCTTTGAAGACCTGTTCTTTCCACTGTCCACCCCAGTTTTATAGAGCAACATCCTGTTCTGCCAGGGCTGTCTCATACCTCTTGACTGGTTTGGAAGGGAAAGGAATGCTGGACAGGAAGTGTGGTGAGCCCCTGTTTTTCAAAAGAGCTCACCAGCCTCCTCCCTGATGGTATCTAAAGCTCTGCAGGGGCAGATTGCAGCCTCCACATCTGCGTGCCCTCACCTGAGCTGAAATCTGGAGGATTCTGAGCCTGTGGGTATCTCTGTGGCCTATGCTTCAGTGTCCAAGGCTCCTTTCTGCTGTTTCTCTCTCCCTTACCTTTTGCCAGCAAAGCGACTCTAAGCATGGTGTGGGGGACCTTGGAAAGCTGTCCTGCCCATCGCGGGGGTTTGAGTGGCATACAGGGTACAGCATTATTGTCGGAGCAGCAGAAATTGACTCTGGAGGCCAGTGACGCGGTGCAGCAGGCTAAGCTGCCGCCTGCAATGCTGGCACCCCACATGAGCATTGGTTCCTGTCCCAGCTGCTCCACTTCTGGTCCATCTCCTGCTGACACACTTGGGAAAGCAGCCAAAGGTGGCCAGAGTGCTTGGGCCCCTGCCACCCACATGGGAGTTCCAGGTTCCTGGCTTCAGCTTGGCCCAGCCCTGCTGATGCAGCCATTTGGGAAGTGAACCAGTCAATAGAAGATATCTTTTTCTCTCTCTGTCTCTCACTCTGTCTCTGTATAAGTCTGCCTTTCAAGTAAATGAATAAATCTTGAAAGAAAGAAAGGAAGGAAGGAAGAAAGAGAAAGAAAGAAAGAAAGCAAGCAAGCAAGCAAGAAAGAAAGAAACTGACTTTGTCCATTGTTAATAGCCACTGTGGGAAGTTTTCTCCTCTTTGGGATTTGGTGGTGCAGTATTTGGAGGTTTTTGAAGAACTGACAAATATCTGCCTCCAAGACGCAAATCTGGTTGATCGACCCGCGTGGGCCAGCCAAAACATGGAAACGTATGTTTCCCTCTCACAGGAAGCTGGGCCATTGACTCAGGTCATGAATGCTGTCCGTGGTTATATCATCTGGAACAGCAAACACCCATGAGCGCCAGAGGCAGTCGGGCAGAAGCTCCATGGTGTTGTCCCTACCCCAGTGCTCTCGGGGCCCGCAGGTCCTTCCCACTCTCGTTTTTGTTTATCTGTCTTTCCCCTTCATGTTGTTTAGTTCCCCTGGGCAGGGGCTAGGTGACAAGCATCAAAGCCAGGGTTACGTTTGTGGAAGCTTTTGCTTAGTAGGTCCTTCTGGGAGGTAAGGGGAGGATGAGGGTCTCCTCCATGGGGAGTGTCTTTGCTCCTTGGACTGAGGACCCTACTCTTTTTATAGAACCCTATTTTCTCTCTTCCCATGGTCTGGCCCTGTCCCCGGCCTACTGTCCCCTTCACTGATTCCATACCTCAAATATGAACTCTGAGATTGGAAACATAGCTTTAGCTTTAAAAAGTACTTTGTTCCCAGAGTATGGACGATTCAGACAAAGCTTCTACCTTTAAGTTTGCCTGTTCTCTTCTTCACTATTGATTCCTTCTATTTCACAAAGGGGGCTTATCTGATTTGGAGGTGGATTATGCAATTACTTAGCATTTTATCTGAGCAACACAGTATAGGCAAGAGTGGGTATTATTTATAAAGTGTGAGTTATCCGGGTGATGCCACCCGTGTAGACCTAGCCTTAGAGAAGACAGGCTCTGAGGAGATGTGCAAGGAGACCCCCTGCCCTAGGACACTGTATACTGAGGACCCTGCCCTGACAGAAGCTGGGAGAATAGAGCTTGGATTGCAGAACAAGAGCTTGTCTTTGCTTCAGTCTCAGCCCTATCCATTTGTCACTTTGTATTATTTCCCTTATACCTGGCACCGCAAGGCAGCGTCGCCAGTTGCGAGGATTCCCAGTGTGCTCTGTTGTGGAGCAAAACACAAATACCATTTCCTTGCAGCTCTGGCTTTCACAGAGCCTGCCTGAATACATTTATGTTGTCTCCAAACCTGGCACTTTAAAACAAATGCAAAGGCCCCTGAATGACAAACACAGTGCACATAGTGGGAGGGCCATTTGCAGCGAAATGGTTGCAAGGAGAATCGGTACTTTATGAATATTCACTGAAGTGTAAACCTGCACATTGCTCATACGCTTTTCTGCATTCTAATTTGCCCATGAATGCAAATGAGCCCTGTTTAAAATAGAGAGGGGGAGAGCGGGCTCCTCGCAGAACACCTAATTGAAAGATGTTTGTACATCATGTTTGATATTTAGTAAACAGAGAGACAAATCCGATCGTTTTCCAAATGAGACCTTGGAAACAATAAAAAATAACGATCTCAAAAACCTGGAGAGTAGGAATGTGCAGAGCTAACTGCTTTTCTCAAAAGGGGGACATAATTACTCTGTCTCAGGGTGCAATTAGTGTCCTAATTACACGAAGGTGTATTTTGCTTATCTCTTCAGTAAACCCTTTGTCAAGATTTCTCTGTCTTGAGGAGCCGTACAATGGAGGGGCAGGGTCCCATACTTGGGGTGGGCAATGGATGGTCCTGGGGCAGAGGGGCCTGGATGGATGGTACTTGGGGAAGTACCTTCATCTTTCTTTTAGACTGACAGATGGCTTCAGTCTGGTTGGACTGCCTGCTGCTGCTTTCAATGCAAGAGTGTTACCTTTTTGGATTCATGAAAGCCACTCAATCAAAGATAAAAAGGCAGGCCAGTGTGGGGAATCAATAAAATCTCTACTTTCAGCTGGAGTGTCTAATAGTAATTCTTCTCGTGTCACTGCCTGGTTAAACAGTCATACTCCTGCTAAAAGCCCTATAAGACATAATAGATTCATGTGGCTTTGCCCTATTGTGTTGCATTTGGCCTGGAAAAGGGGAAAGGGGCTCCTGTTTCTCTAAAACAAACCAGACACTGGAGCATTGTGTATCGAAGTGTATTTGCCCATTGTCGATTGTCTCATTAGAGCAGAGGGGGTTTTCTTCGCATACCTCTGTGGAGCTATTTCCGAACGTATCATGTATTCATTGCAAACCCTCCTTTGGAGACATTTTATCCCAATTCTGAGTCATTCTACTTCAATTTAAATGCATTTTTGGGTGGTGGTTCTTTCTGTGAAAATCATCAAAACAAGTTCTTTTTATTCCAAACTGAGCCGATTGTACATGTCGAGATCTGCTCCCGAGGAGTCGGCATCACTGTCGCACCTCTCAGAGCTGAACTAGGGAGCACAAATGGCTCGGTCACAGCGAGAGTCCTAGGCGGGAACTTTGGGGATGGCGTCTCACGGAACGCACTTGCTCGTTTGCTCTAGGCTGGGAGCAAAGGCTTTCCTTAAAGTCCTTGAGTGGCAGCTCAAGCAGGGTCTGGGTGGAGGGCCCCCACTCCCCTCGGCAGGCTCGTGGCCTCAAATGGTCCTAAACCTGTAGCCTGAATGGCAGCGAATCATAGAGGTGCCAGGTGCTTTCCCTTCCAATCTTTCAGGGGAAAAAATGAAGTATTTGTGCTGAGTGGAGCAGCATTCAATGGAATTGGCGGGTCACCACCCACCCATTGACGTCCAGGGATTTTGAGTGAATGGGAAGCACAGAGCATGTTATTTCGCCATCTGGGGTGAGAAAGGAATGATGGCACAAGCGACACTTTGTTGGCCATCCCAAGCGAGTCCTTTGATCAGGGAACTCCTTTGTGAAGGCTTCTGTGGACATCTCCTCTCCCACGTTCCTCCTAACCAAGGCCACTTCCCACCCTTTGCTCCCTTGGAAAGTCTGTCCAGTGTTGCCGTGTCAAACTCGAGCCCTTTCTGCCAGGCCATGGGAGGTTGCAGAAGAGAAAAAAAATAAAAAATAAAAAGAAGCCCGCGAGTGTCTTCCCCATGGCTGCTCCCGCACACCCCTACCCAGGAAAACTTCAGCAGATGTAGACAAGATTTTAATAGCTACATAAGGAGAAATGCATGACAATCTCATTAGGGGAGCCACAATGGGCTGTCGGAGGATCTCAGAGAGAACAATATATCAACGTCTCGTTTGTCACAGCAGCCCTCATGGTGGCCGTTTGCCCTGCCTCCTAATCGTCCATTCATCACCCATTTGACCTGGTTCCCAATAATACTTCACCCTCACTTGCATCCGTCTCTCTTTGAGGCCAGCTACAGTCACTGACACCACTCTAGAGGTGCAGCTAAATCAGAGCCAGTAAGTGACAATCATAAAAAAGCAGTTAGGGGCCACCCCCTGGCTCGCCCTGACACGGCACATTAAGGCTCTTTCTGTTCTCTTCCCAGCAGTACTCAGTCAGGCTTCATCCTGAGCCCAACATCTGCAGGAGGTCAAGGCACGAGGGGTCCCAGGATTTCCAACCATCTGCCAAAGAAAAAGGAAGTCAGTGCTGGAGGAGGGTGGAGGAAGAATCTAAATATTCTTACAACCTTCTCCACCAGTTATTTATCGCCGGTGAGGGCTGGAGGGCCATTATTTATGATATCAGCCCATTGTCTTTCTTATGCGCCTCTGAGGGCAATGGCCATAATTAAAGTCAAAGTCGAAGCCGAGTTCATTTTCCCCCTTGGAGGTTTCAATGGCCCCGAGTCATTTCCTATTCCTTCCTTCCTTCTCGTGCCAGTCCTCCCTAGCTGTTGAAAAATTCAACATTCCTATAAACTACAGTACTTTGTAAAGGTCATGCGCCAGTTAATCTGAACCTGGGGTCTGGAGTCGCGCTCACTGGAGGTGCGGCAATGGCTGTCCAGCCCCGTGACGTGGGGCCGGCCTGCCGAGAATGGAGAGGGGCACGAGGCAGGCACGCAGAGCTCTTTAAATATTGCCGAGAGTTTCCTGGATCAGCGTGATATTTAAAGATTTTTGTTCCACCTGCCTGCGAAATATAGAGTCCAGCCGAGAGGCAAGAAAATGAATATGGATTTCTTGCCCTTTCAGTATATTCACTCCAGAAAATAGCCATTTCTTTTTTTCTTTTTGCCGAGCCGGGCACTGCAGGCTTCAAGCAGCCACGATTACAATCATGCATCATGAATGAAATGTGCCATTTGGAGAAAATCAGCCACTCATTCCATTTCAAAACCCCACACAAATCAATAGCGCTAGCAGAGTTTTCAGGCTGAGCTGGATGTTGTGCTTGAACTAAAGTACTTTCTCAACACACTTCTGATACTCAGAGCAGCAGCTAGGGGCAGACCGGTGCCTGGGGCTCCAACAGGAGGGTTATCAGCCTCTCAAAGCTGGGTCTGGTTCTGCCCGTGATGAGGAAGGGAGACCTAGTGTGATGGATGGAACCCTGGGCAGCGCTTGAGCACGTGCTTCCTGGCTTGAGTTTTCTGCCTGCACTACTTTTCTGTTCATCCTTTCATTCAGAAAACACATACACTGTACTTTCTGTGAGTCAGGCATTGTGCTAAGCCCTGGGGAGGTAACAACACACAAGATAGACGTTAGACCCTGCCTTCATGTTATTGGGAGAGACACAAAAAGGCATGGGCAATTACAGTACAGTGTGATAAATCTTACTTAGGAAAATTGTCATCTAATTCTTCATTTTCTTATGGGCAAAATGAGGAGGTTCAAATAACTAAAGCCTCAACACATTCTCCCATCCCAGGATTCTCCTCGAGCAGTAGGGTTGTTGGACAACCAAACATTCCTGGCTCACTTCGTCCCCAGTGCCAGACAAGGATCTTGCTCCTATTACTATCAAGGTCACCACCACCATGCAGACAGGAGAGTCATGTAGTTGAAACGTTAACTCACAGTTGAGAAGCCATGTAAATATTATGGACCCTGAGAAGTTTTTGGCAGTTAAGGGAGTTCTTTGGGAGTTCCCAGGAGGGAAAGATGGCAAAGTGCCTTATCAATGCCAGATATGTTTTTCTCTGCACCTTCTTAACCACTCCCCTGACTCTGATTGCTTATATATAGACAAGATTCCTAAGTCCATGTCTCCAGCCTAAGTGTTTCCCATGAGCTTTTCCCTTGGCTGTGTCCTACTCACTTTCTATCTCTAAATTTCAGCATCAATTGTTTCAAAAGTCTTCTTCATCGCCTTGAGCCAAGTTAGGTCTCCTATCACTTGTTCCTTTGGTATCCTTGTCTTTGTCACAGCAGTTGCCACACTTTTTGTGCCCTTGTTTCATGAACGCTCTCTCCCACAAGGTAGCAAGATCTTCAAGGGCAAGGACAACTCACTATTGTTTCCCTGGGGCCACTACAGTGCTTTTATTTCACCTGTATTTGGTAATTAAGTTGTTATATAAATGAATGGTTATCTAACTCTTTGAGAGACTAATGTTAGCTTTTGTCAAGGCATGCATCCAGACCTTTTCACCCTATTTGGGTTGTCCATTCCAGAGTAAGATGAAGCTTATAGTGTATTCCCAACAGTGTGAGGTGCCTTATACAGAGTTTCCTAAGAATCAGAAGTTTAGACAAATCTTGAGTGCTAATGTGTTATTTGGGAAGTACGATCACAGGGCAGAAAAACTGAAGGAAAGGCGAGGGGGGAGGGATGAAACAGGGATGGCTTGGGTGTGAACTCAAGGTGATGTTGCTGTGGTGGCCCCTGCTTCACATTAGTGTGGATGGGCACGTTCACACAGCAACAACGACAAGCAGAAGACCACAGGGAGTAGGCAGCTGCTCTGCAGGTACAGTTGCTCAGCCATGCAGGAGTTTCCTGGACAGAGACTGTGCCTCAGAACAGTCCTTGAGAGGAGGAGGGGGAGAGGATTTCTCTTCCCACTCCTACCCGTGTCCGTCAAAGCTAAGCCCCATGAGGAGACAGCTTCCCTATATAAATGGTCTACTTTATCCAGCCACTTTTTTTTTTTTTTTTGACAGGCAGAGTTAGACAGTGAGAGAAAGAGAGACAGAGAGAAAGGTCTTCCTTTTTCCGTTGGTTCACCACCCAATGGCCACTGTGGCCGGTGCTGTGCCAATCTGAAGCCAGGAGCCAGGTGCTTCCTCCTGGTCTCCCATGCAGGTGCAGGGCCCAAGGGCCTGGGCCATCCTCCACTGCACTCCCGGGCCACAGCAGAGAGCTGGACTGGAAGAGGAGCAACCGGGATGGAATCTGGCACTCCAACCGAGACTAGAACCTGGGCTGCTGGTGCCGCAGGCGGAGGATTAGCCTAGTGAGCTGCGGCGCCGACTATCCAGACACTTTGAAAGCCACTCAGGAAATCCAAGCCCATTTCCTATGATGTGACATTTCATCCAAGTCACATGTGTGCAGAAAACAGTAAACACAGCAAGTCTGAGACTGCTTAAAAAGCTGTGCATGGGCCGGCTCCGTGGCTCACTAGGCTAATCCTCCGCCTTGTGGCGCCGGCACACCGGGTTCTAGTCCCGGTCGGGGTGCCGGATTCTGTCCTGGTTGCCCCTCTTCCAGGCCAGCTCTCTGCTGTGGCCAGGGAAGTGCAGTGGAGGATGGCCCAAGTACTTGGGCACTGCACCCCATGGGAGACCAGGATAAGTACCTGGCTCCTGCCACCGGATCAGCGCAGTGCGTCGGCCACAGCGGCCATTGGAGGGTGAACCAACGGCAAAGGAAGACCTTTCTCTCTGTCTTTCTCTCTCACTGTCTACTCTGCCTATAAAAAAAAAAAAAAGCTGTGCATGGCTCTTGGCTCTTGGTGGGAATGGGACTCCCCTGGGAGAAGTCTCTTAGAAGTTCATGTCTGGTCTCCCCTGGACTTCATCCATGTGCCTTTACCCTTTACTAAATGTGATTTGTGTCCTTTTGCTGTGATAAGTCCTAGCCACATGCTTGGATTGTATGCTGAGCCTGTGAGTGCTTGTAGGAAATCCTAAAAGCAAGGGCAGTGCTGGGGACCCTTGACATGGTGTG
Source organism: Oryctolagus cuniculus (assembly GCF_964237555.1). Lineage (NCBI taxonomy): Eukaryota > Metazoa > Chordata > Mammalia > Lagomorpha > Leporidae > Oryctolagus > Oryctolagus cuniculus. The sequence goes on along the minus strand of NC_091440.1, from coordinate 59,863,655 downwards.
TGTGACTGATTGACCTCAGGTGGAAGAATCAACCAGGCTTTGAGGAACTGGCTCACCTGGGCAGTGACAGAGACAAAGCAAGAGGTTGAGGGTCTGGGAGACAGGTGAGGCTAAGGCGGCACAAAGATGTGTCAGCTAAAGCTAGCAAAAATAAGCCCAGATGAACTTTGGCTGCTACCAGGTGTGCAAACTACTGAGTGAATTAATGCTTCTTTGCCCGAGTTTCACCAGGAATAAACTGGTGACTATTCTATTTGCCTTGCAAGGCCATAAGGATTGGTATAATGTGTGACTTTGTTCAATCCTATTGACTTTCAGGTAAAGGCACCTTGATTCCTTATCTTTAGGTAGTAATATTTGGATGGCCCTACATGGAGTGAGGGCAGAGGATGGAGTGGAGATTGCTAATGTGCGTGGGGAGGGAGTCATTATTTCTACTTCATCAATGTTGGAATGGAATATTCTGGCAAGATCTGGTGCCTGCTTATAGGAGATGTTGTGCTGGATATAGAACTGTTTTTTCTGGATATAGAACTGTTCCCAAGAGAGTCCCCTTGGAGTCCAACAGATTGTTACATTTTTCAGGCACCACTTGGACCAACCCAAGATCATATATAGCCTTTCCTCTATCAATAAATATCAAAATTACTTAGCTGTGGGCAACAGATCAAAGTAACTCAAGAATGCATTACTGAAAAGCTTCAGAGTAGTTTGCAGAGAGTTATAACTGAACAACTAGGCTTCCGATCGGGCAGAATCCAGGGCATCCTGGTACCCCAGCAGTTGGATGAATCCTCAAGAGTGCAATCATTAAATGACAGCTACAGCTGCTTGGCTCCCCTGCTCAGCAAAGCTCAAGGTTCTGATGCCTTAGTGAGAGCCTGTGATTGGCATCTCAGTAGAAATATACCAGTAATGGCTGGCGCAGCTGCTCAGTAAGCTAATCCTCCACCTAGTGGTGCCGGCATACCGGGTTCTAGTCCGGGTCGGGGCGCCAGATTCTGTCCCGGTTGCCCCTCTTCCAGGCCAGCTCTCTGCTGTGGCCCGGGAAGGCAGTGGAGGATGGCCCAAGTACTTGGGCCCTGCACCCCATGGGAGACCAGGAGAAGCACCTGGCTCCTGCCATCGGGTCAGCGTGGTGCGCTGGCCGCAGCGCGTCAGCTGTGGCGGCCGTTGGAGGGTGAACCAATGGCAAAGGAAGACCTTTCTCTCTGTCTCTTTCTCACTATCCACTCTGCCTGTCAAAAAAACAAACAAACAAAAAAAACAAAAAACAAAACAAAACAAACAAACAAAAAAAAACAAACATACCAGTAGTAGAGAGAGTTCCCTAAAGGAAGAGGGTTGACTTTAACAGAATCAGGTAAGACTTGACTCACATCTGCTTTTCTGACGGGGTCTCTGCCCTATGGAGTCCAAGTCACCAGGTCGTTGTTGTGCTTCAGGGACATCGATCCCTGTGCTGACCGATGCCCTGGGGCTTTGTCAGATTTGTTCGCTCTCTCAAGGGTTTTCCCAGTTTCCTTGGTTCCTCTATGACTTCCAAATGTATCCAAAACAATGTGGGAAAGCCTCCTAGGGCTGGTACTGATCTCTTGTCATCTAGGGGTAGATCCTCAGTGGACTTGTCAATCTTAGTACTTCCACTTTTTTGTACCTTTGAAAAAACCTTGTCCATTGCTTGAAGTGCTTTTTCCCCTAAAACCAATGCCTACTCATCTTCAAGCTCAAATGTCACACCTTCTGTGCATTCCACCTTGCCTGAAGTCATGTAGTTGGTGGCAGGGCCTTGTGTAAAATCTGGGCTCTTAAATTTCTGGTAGAGTCGCTATAATACAGTGGCTACTAATCGGGGCTTTGTAGTCAGATAACTGTGTCCGAGTCCCATCTGTTTTGGGAAGCCTGGCAAATGTTACTGTCTTGGAGACTTGGGTTGCTCTTCTTTAAAGGAGATATTGGAAGTACCTACTTCATAGATTCCTGTGAAAATTAAATAAGACAATGCATGTCTTATTGCTTGCACAATGCCTGGCACAACATGTAGAAAGTGTTTAATAAATGTTAGCTGTTACTGTTGTGTTCCTGTCCTAGGAAGATTATGTAAATGAATTGAAGTATAGAGAGCTTTAAAATCCCTGGGGAGTAACCACAGCATGAAAAGACTTGGAAAGCCCCAAGGAAGAGCCCACATTGAAAGTTTGCTACTGTAAAAGTGGTAAACAAATTTTAAAATACTAATTAGGAAAGTGCATAACTCACTATCATAAGAAATGAAATATATTCAGTTGTTCTGGTTGAAAATAATAAATTCTAAATTAGTCACTTAGAGCATTATTAATAACTAAACATAGTCTGCATAGAAGTGGAAGTTGTATTTTTGATGCTCATGAATTTAGTAATAAGAGGCAATACCAAAATCAGACCATTTTGAGATTAACTTGGATGACTAAGCTAGTATATTTTTATGGGAAGATACTTGGAGTTAGAATTGGAACACGTCAGTTTGAGTGCCGGCTCTGTTGATTATTAACTTTGTCATCTTGGGGAAGACAGTCTTTCTGAGTATTTTCTTTCCTGTAAAGTGAGAAACCATTCTCACACAACTGCTGCTTCCAGTGATAGATAATCTACATGAAAGAACCTTGACATTGCAAAAATGCTTTTTAGACTATAAAGCACAGTTTGTTTCAATAAAATACTGGCACTTTTCAGCTGTCCTGAACATTATTAGCACTCATTCCTTCCTTCCTTCCTTTGTTCTTTCATTCACTAATGACCATTTGTTATAAGCCTAGTGTAGTACAAGCTTTAATCAAGGATAAAAAGGCAGCAGAAAATGTAATATCCACTCTTAAGAAACCATTAGCTAGTTGAAAAGACAATACATTCACAGCCCATAAGCAAACATTTCCTTCTAAGTTGTACCTGTGTTTAAATTCAGAGAAATACAAAGAAAGAGAAAGGTTAGAAATTACTCAAGGGAAACCATCTTGGGGGAGGTCTTAGATTGTGTCTTGTATACAGGTGGCAGTTGGGAGTGACAGGGAGGACAGTTTACACGGCTGGAAGACAAGAAGGAAGACAGACGAGGACAGGAAAGGCATGTTTGGTAATGGTTAGTCGATGACCAGTATACAAACTTGTATAGTGTCTAGTATGAGTCCAGCATTGTCCTAGCTGCTGTGGGGACACAGGAGAAGGAAGAGGCTTGCCTTCCATATCCTAGAAGTTCTAATCCTAGAAGAGGGGAGACAAATGCTGACCAAATACCTAGAGAAGAGACAGGACACATTGTTGAACCTAATTGTAGAGTAGAGTCACCCAGTAAAGTCTGACTGCTCTTTTCTATAGAGAAAGACTGTACCTTTAAATCCACGGCTCAGGAAAACATGTCAGTTTGCCAAGTTCCTGTTAAGCCATCCTGAAAAAAAATATTCAACAGCTTTCACCAGCCAGAGGCCCCAATATCCAATCTCTGTCTCAAATGATAAATGACATTTGTCAGTTGACAAAGCAAATGGCCTCAACCATTTGAGGACGTGGTCCTGCTGTGCCTAGCACTCTTGTCAAACCAGCCAAGAGCACCTTGAGGTGAGAAAAAGCCTTTTTTTGGGGGGTGTGTGTGAGCTCTCCGGAGAGAGAGCCTAGACACAGGCAGCCTTGGTATTGCTCTGAGAGTAGATCCTTATTAGAAGCTGGAGCCCTGGCAGGAATTCTCTGTCTGGGTAATGGAGGATTTCTTAGGTCTTGGGAACCAGATTAGCTAGGTGATGGGCTGGAACCTTGCCAATGGGTATGCCCCTCGAGTCATTTCTGCTGGGGTCTTGGCCCCCTTTTTTATAGTATATGTTAGATCCTTTTGCTTCAGAGCAGAAGTAAACATTGTTAAGATGAGATAAAATTGAAGGGTACAGCTCACATTGACACTAGTAGCAAAGTTGTGGGTATGGTGCCCAGTGGGAGGAAGGTGATTTTTGCATTTGAGGCAGTGGTTCCTTCAAATTGAAGGCTGTTTGCAATCCCTGAATGATAGTATTGCCCCCACATGACAATGAAAATCACCCACACATTTTCAATCCCCATGTCCAGGGTTTGTGGAGAACTCACAAGCATGGGGTGGTGATGAATGCCCATAGGGGGCCTTGATCTCTACTGGGTCACAGTCCATTCTTTTTTTCTCCAAGAGCCTGGGGCAGGCTAGGGTCTCTGCCTATCTCAAAACTGGTCCCTGAGGGCTTGGTAGAGAGTATGTATGGACAGTAGGTGCAGGGTTGTGTGACCCTTACTCCATGCTGAGCCCTGTGGAAGAAGCCTTCAACTTTCCAGAATGAAGTGAAACTGTGGCACTAGGCTCAGAGAAGCTGAGAAAGGCAGACAGAGGAAGCCAACTGGATAGATACTAGGAACGTGGTTCCACTTCAGAAAATTCCTAGCAAGAAGGCCTTTCAACTTGATGCAGTCCAGGCTGAGGGCCAGAGACAAAGAGAACCCTAATGCTGAGTGGTCCAATTCACAATTTCCGTGTTTTCTGATGGAAGGCCCATTGATGATCTGCATTATATTGTCCTGCAATCCTTGTGAAAACTATAGATGTACAGTCCCCAACACCTACTGTGCCAGATTATCTGTATTTGGGATTGGGAATCAGAATTTTCCCAAAATACCTTATATGATTATTTTTCAGGCTAGTTTTGTAAGAGAACCAAGGACCTAGACAGTGCTTGAGCCCACAGACTAAGAGCCCTGATTGACAACTGTTCACTTCTGGATGTCTTTTGTACAGGGGGTCTCCCTTCTTTTGGAGGCAGGCCATTGCCTTTCTGGATAGTTCTGGCCATCAAGCTTTTCCCAACTGTTAAAGTATGAGCTCATCAAGGGGGACAAACCCAGATCCAAACTCTCTCTCTCTTTCTGTGTGTGTGTGTGTGTGTGTGAATATAATACATTTCTTTTTTCTTCTTCTTCTTCTTCTTTTTTTTTTTTTTTGACAGGCATAGTGGACAGTGAGAGAGAGAGACAGAGAGAAAGGTCTTCCTTTGCCGTTGGTTCACCCTCCAATGGCCGCCGCGGCCAGTGCGCTGCGGCCGGCGCACCGCACCTGTCCAAAGGCAGGAGCCAGGTGCTTCTCCTGGTCTCCCATGTGGGTGCAGGGCCCAAGCACTTGGGCCGTCCTCCACTGCACTCCCTGGCCACAGCAGAAAGCTGGCCTGGAAGAGGGGCAACTGGGACAGAATCCGGCGCCCCGACCGGGACTAGAACCCGGTGTGCCGGCGCCGCAAGGTGGAGGATCAGCCTACTGAGCCGCGGCGCCAGCCCTGTAATACATTTCAAAAGGGCTTGAAGAGGATACATACCAAGTTGAAGTATGGTTCTTTATGGGAAGGGCTTGAAATATGGATATATGGGGAAGTGGACAATATTCATTTTTTTTAGATTATTTATTTATTTATTTGACAGGCAGAGTTACAGACAGTGAGAAAGAGAGAGGCAGAGAGAACAGTCTTCCTTCCGTTGGTTCACTCCTCAAATGGCTGCAAAGGCCAAAGCTGTGCCGATATGAAGCCAGGAACCAGGTGCTTCCTCCTGGTCTCCCATGCGGGTGCAGTGGCCCAAGCACTTGGGCCTCTTCCACTGCTTTCCTGGGCCACAGCACAGAGCTGGACTGGAAGAGGGGCAACCGAGACTAGAACTGGCACCTATATTGGATGCTGGCGCCGCAGGCAGAGAATTAACCTAGTGCGCCACGGCGCTGGTCCCACAATGTTCACTTTTTATGTATGCCTTTATTGCTTGAAATGTTCTCTTACAGTGTTCATGTATTAGCTGTGTGACCCCAAATCAACTTGCTCTGTACTTTACCCCTGTTCTCAGGAGTTCAGATGGGGTCTCACAGAATGCCTACTATTTTTCTCAACTATTAAAAGCACTTGAATGCTGTTAACACATCTCTTTTGTGGCACTTGTTCTCCAGGCCAAGTGGCCCTGGTTCCTTGATCCTTTGTGCTGTGACTTGGTGTGTGGCTATTCCAGGAAATTGCCCCTCCCTTGCCCACCTGTCGATACGGTTCTACTTGACTGTATTCTGTGAAAATTATACTCCATGCTCTGTACCAAGAGCAATATTCCGAGTGTGCTGTGACCAATTCAGAGGGAGCAGGACAGTCATTTCCATCTTCCTAGGTCCTATCTTTCCATTAATGCTGCTTAGGCCTTTTTGGCAGCTGCATCACACTGATGACTCCTATTGAGCAGAGTGTCAACTAAAACCTCTAAATCTTTTTCACACTGGCTGCTGCCAAGGCTCTTCTGCACCACCCTACCCTTCTTTCAGCTGGCTTTCTGGACCCAAGTGGAGAACCTTAACCTAATTCCTATAAAACTTCATCTTGTTAGCCTTGGCTCATTGATCCAGGAGGCTGAAACCTCTTTTCTTTTTGGATCTTGATTTTGTTCTCAGCAGAAACCTCTTTCTGCAAAGTTTGATTTTATTTGACTGCAGGGGGGAAAAATGCTCTTTATTTTGAACAGGAGACTTTCCTAGAAAATCAACCTGGGCCTGGCATTTTCCAATACCCTGAACACATGCAGAACTTGCTGTCAGCCTGATTGGACGAGGCTCTACTTTTAGGGTCTGCTACCTGTAGGCACCACAGGTAGGTACCATGACATATGCTACCAGCCTGGAAGGAAGCACTGCAGACAGCAGGCCCCCTTCCCAGACAGATGGGGGTCTCTCCTCTTCAAGAAACACGCACTAGAAGGCCGGCACGGTGGCTCAATAGGCTAATCCTCCGCCTTGTGGCGCCGGCACACCGGGTTCTAGTCCTGGTCAGGGCGCCGGATTCTGTCCCAGTTGCCCCTCTTCCAGGCCAGCTCTCTGCTATGGTCCGGGAGTGCAGTGGAGGATGGCCCAAGTGCTTGGGCCCTGCACCCGCATGGGAGACCAGGAGAAGCACCTGGCTCCTGCCATCGGATCAGCGCGGTACGCCGGCCGCAGCGCGCTGGCAGCGGCGGCCATTGCAGGGTGAACCAATGGCAAAGGAAGACCTTTCTCTCTGTCTCTCTCTCTCTGTCCACTCTGCCTGTCAAAAAAAAAAAAAAAAAAAAAAACCAAAAAACAAACAAAACAAAACAAAACAAAACAAAAAAAACCACGCACTAGAAAGGCATGATTGGGGCATCTTCTCAAAATGGGATGACTGTGTACTGTGAGTAGCTTTATTGCTTAGAGCATCTGGATATGTTGTGATAAACAGCATGATAGATGGTTTGAACGTCTTCCAGAATGGGTTGCCCAGAAAGAAGGAATGGAACACAGGGCATTTTACCTCCTGATTGCTTGGTACAGAGCAGTGTCATGCATGAAGACTTCACCTGAGTGGTTCTTCATGGTTATTCTAAGGACAATTTCAGCACCATGGGCCTGAAAGGGACTTCAAGAAGGGGAAATATGCTAGAGATAGTGAGTTGGGTACACAGAGTGTTCACTTATATTTTCTGCAAATATTCTGTGAGGTTTGATGAGGTCCACTCTGCAAGGCATTGGGGGATAAGTGGCAAGAAAACCAGACATGAGCCATGTACTCACAAAGCTTTTCTCTCAAAGAGGTGTAAGTTAATAAAATGATCACTCAAACACAAAATAATTGCAGAAGTGGAAAATGCAACAAAGAGAGTGTGGTGTTATGACTAGGAGGCTAACTTTAGTCCAGCGTCAGGGAGGTTTCTCTGGAGCGACACTTCGGCTGAAAGCTGCAAGTTGAGTGGGATGGAACTCAGCAAAGCAGTGGGAGGTTTGACAGGTGTGTGCTGAGTTTTCGTGAAGGCCCTGTGACAGGTGGGGATAGAGTAAAGATAGGAAAGGCCAATGTGTCTGGGTGAGGGGAGCAAGGTGAAACATGAATGTAAGAATACAAATATATTGATGATTGTGATCATAATATTGATAATATTAATAAATGTTTTGTTGAACACTGTGTTCCAGGTACCATAGTAACTACTTCATATGTGTTAATTTGCTTATTCCTAAGAATTTATATGTACTTGGGGTGGGGTATTGTGGCACAGTGGGTTGAGCTGCCACCTGGGATGTCTGTATCCCATATTGGAGTGTGTGGCTCAAGACCCAGTTACTCTTCCTTACCAACCTTGGGAGGTAGCAGATGATGGTTCAAGTAATTGAGTTCTTGGCTTTGGCCTGGCACAGCCCCAGTGGTTGTTGGAATTTGAGACATAATCCAGAAGGCAGAAAATCTCTCCTTCTCTCTCTTTCTCTGTCCCCCTGAAGCACCATACCTTTCAAAAAAAAAATAAAACTTTTAAAAAGATGCACCTCATAAAAAGAAAGACATCTACTCTTTGTATTTCCATTTTATAAAAGAGGAAATAGAGACAAAGAGAAGTTAAGTAACTTCTCCAAACTGGTAAGGAGCAGTGCTCTTAAAAGTCTTGGGGTTCTTTTAGTGATTTTGGTCTTTATCTTAAGACACGTGAGAAGCTATTGAAGATTTTAAGCAGGACAGAGATATGGTAAGATTTGAGCTTTGAGGTTGGTTTGGCTGCTGAGTGGAGAATGGCTAGAAAGAGTAAGGGGGATACGGGGTTGGGGGGGTACGGGAGCAAAAGGAGACAGCTGCCATGGTGGTCCGGGTGAGAGGTGCCAAAAGCTTCTACTTGCACAGGACCTGCGGTGATAGAAGGAAATAGACTGATTTAAAAGGCAAAATATTTTTAAAGTAAATTGAAACCTAGTAAGTGTGGACACATCCTGAGAGGTCCACACTGCCGGCATGGTGGGGCAATGGTGTTCTTCGACATAAAGCACTGGAGGCAAGTTTTGGTGAACATGTCCCTTTATTAACAGTCAAGCACACCTTTTAAAGGACAGGAAGAAGGGGCATAGCTAATTCAGGGCAACGCTGATTCCATAGGATAAAGCCAATATTGGCGCCACTATGCTTCTCCAATCAGCTTGAAGGTCACATAGGCTATGGTAGCTTTCCAGGTAGTCGTAATGGTCATGGACCATACCAGGGAGCAGTTTGCCTGATTGGTAATTACAAGGCTCTTCAACAGAAGGCGGGGGTGGGGGTGGGGGTGGGTATGGGGGTGGGGGGAATGCACCTGGGGCTCCTGCCACTTGCCAGCAGTCAGGTTAACCTCCTGCATGGGCTGGGCAGGCAGTCTCCCAGCTATGCACAGAATCACCCACAAGTAAGGTTTGGAAAGAGGGTGAGGGAGAAGATGATGACAAGTATGACCCCTAGGTTTCTGTCCAGCCCAACTGGGATGGATGGAAAAGGTCACGAGTTCCACTTTTGGCACACTAAATATATGAGCTTTTCAGAAAGCCAGTAGACAGTTGGACATGAACTTCTGGTGCTCAAGGAAGAGGGCTGCACTCTGATTCTGGGAATCACTGGTGAGTGAGTGGTGAGTGAAGTGGGGCCTGGATGAGAATGCTTAGAGAGTGTAAGACAGCAGGGGACCTGGGACAGACCCAGCCTCAATAAACTGCAATGTGTAAGGGTCAGACGGAGGAAGGGAAGTCTATGAGGCAGCTAAGAAGGAAGTGGTCAGAGGATGAAAACCAAGGGACCATGAGGGGACAGTTTTCAGGAAAGAGTGTGGTTGTTGGGGGAGGTGTTACTGATGTTGTATACTCCTGAGATGTCATAGAACGTGAGAAGTGGAAATTGCCCATGAGATTCAGCAACATGGAGATTGTATTAATCTCTTAGTATTGCTGTAACAAATAACTACAAATAAGGTGGCCTACAATGGCAGTCACTATTTTCACACAATGCTGGAGGCACAGAATCTGAAATCCAAATGTGGACAATATTGTGGTCTCTCTGAAGGCTCTTGGGAGAGGGTGCAGTGGTGGAGGCTTCTCATTTCTTCCAGTTCCTAGCAGTTAGCAGAAATCCTGGTGTTCCTTGGTTTATACTTGGATTTCTGCATTCTCTGCTTCCATCCTCAGGTGGCCTTCTGCCCTGTGTGCCTATTTGTCTGCATCCAAATTTCTCTTTTTTTTATAAGGACATCAGTCACATTATAGAAAGTCCACTGTAATCCAGCTTGTCTTCATATTAGTTGATTATGTCTGGAAGAACCTATTTCCAAATAAGGTCATATTTATAGGTTCTTGGGGGTCAGGGCTTGAACACATATTTGGGGAGACACAGGCAAGCCTACACATTAACAGAGGTCCTTTGTAACCTTGAGAGCTATTTTTTGTGGCCAGATGAGGGAAGATGAGTCAAGTGTGATAGGAAGGGTTTGACAGGCAGAATATAGGGGTTGCATAAGAAATGACAGCTCAAAGAATTTAGGGGCTGGTGCTGTGGCAAAGAGGGTAAAATTGCCACCTGCAATGCTGGCATCCCATTTGGGTGCTGGTTTGAGGCCTGGCTACTCCAATTCTGATCTAGCTCCCTGCTAATGCACCTGGGAAAGCAGCAGAGGATGGCCCAAATCCTTGGGCCCCTACATCCATGTGGGAGACCTGGAGGAAGCTCCTGGCTCCTGGCTATGGCCTGGCCCAGCTCTGGCTGTTGGGGCCATTTGGGGAGTGAACTAGTGGATGAAGGACCACTCTCTGTGTCTCTCCCTCCCTCTGCCTCTAACTCTGCCTTTCAAATAAACTTTTATTTTTTAAAAAAAGGCCCTTCAAGGAGAAAACAACCTTCCAACAAAGAAAAAACACTAAATGAGGCTAGGCTTTCCCTTTAAAAAAAGAAAAAAGAAAAGCAAATTGCGTTGCCTGCAGCAGTAGTGCATAGGCCAGGGTCAGAAATCCGCCTTCTGAGCACCAGCTCCACCACTGTTGCTATGACCTTGGGGAAACTACCTAACCTCTCTTGTTTCTCATTTGGGAAGTGATCATGCCTGGGCAACCCACCTTTACAGTGAGTTGAAACTCCTGTGGAGGCACACAAAGCATTGTAGACTCAATCAATTAAGCAGTGCAAGTGATTATGATCACTGGAGTCTGGGTTACATGTACATGGGCCAGTGGAAGGCACATGTGGTGCAACATCAGGACTCGGGGCCTTCTGGAAGGACCCTAACAGCAGGGAGCCTTCTGGAAGGACTCTAACAGCAGGGCTACACTCCCTCACCACATTCAAAGTCTTTTGCCTGCAGGAGCTGGGTGTCCCTGAGTATATGGCATGAGGTACCTCTGTCTTTACCCACATAGCAGGTTTCACATCAGCCTAGGAGCCTACACATTCAGTCTTGGAGCCTCTGTTACAAGCAGAGAAGTTGGACCCTGGAATCCTTGGTTCTTGATGCCAGTCTCCCTCAAGGACTGTACCTGTTTAGGTCTCCAGTCTAGCGTCTGTTACTGGGGCAGGTCTCTGACAGCCAAGCCCCAAGACCATCTGTGCATTGACAAAGAGGGGGAGACTTTGCCACAGGGGCTAGGGTAGCAACTGGTCATAGAGGTGCAGCCGAGTAAGCTGAGGGCAGGTGGGATCCCAGCCCCAGGAGTAAGAGTGCTGTGCAGGGCAGAGCCCGGGGTAAGGGAGCTCCTGGCAGCAGGCAGCTGTGAGGAAGGGTTGACCTTCCTCCCAAGAGGAGAAGCTAGTTGGCAGCCAGAGTTGGTTGCTAGCAATGATTAATTTACTCCTTGCAGGATTTGTCTTATGTCAGGGCCCATGCACCAGGCTGGGGTCCTGGGGAGGTGCCAGGGCTGAGAGGCTGCAGCTGGGAGACTCAGTAGCAGGGGCTATAGGCAAGTGCCCCTGACTTGCAGGGATGGGGGTGCTGAGCACAGATTATCTTAACAGGAACAGAAACTCCCTTCAAAGCAGTCTTATGTGTGCAGGAATCGGTCTGAGATTTCTTTAAAATGCAGTAGCTCTAGGCTAGGACAAGAGGTTCTGCAGTTCTAGAAAGTTCGCAGGAGTGCCTATGCTGCTGTTGCAGAGGCCATGCCTTTTGGGTATCAAGGTTAGGGAAGCAGGGAGTCATTGGCAGCATTCACAGGAATCTCACAGCATTAACTTGTGGGGCTGCAGCTGAGCCTCCAGGAATGAGGAATTGTGGGCACTGGCAGAGGAGCCACAGGGACTTTTGTCTGCTCCTCTGCTTTCTTATTCTCCCGAGCCAGGCTTCCTCTGTAAGCCCTTGGCTTACACTGTTAGCACCAACCCCGGCCTTACTCCAGTACCAAACTCTGTCAGGCCATAGTTTTTTGAACTCCTTATTCAATCTTTTGCTCTCTTTCTCTCAAGATTTGGATGGCACAGCCTGGCCAGGTGTCCACACTCAGCCCAAGAAGCTGTGCTCAGGGGCCAACAAGAAGGCTGCTCAGGCAAGTGGTCAAATAGGGTTATGAGACCCTCCCCCAGTGCGAAGACTCAGTGAATGGGAGCAAGGGAAATGCAGCCCTGATGAACTTCTGCAAATGTGATCAGAAACTCTTAGGAAAAATATAAAGATTTCAGCGGGCATTTTGGCTATTTTGCAAAATGCACATTTATTTTGGATTAATTATAGAACTATATGGGTGGGCACCATATGCTTTTTCTTCCGTAAGTCCCTGGAAGGGAGCAGGGGCTTGGCTTGACTCTAAAGAGGAATGATCTGATAGAGTACAGAGACCAAGGCCCTGTGCATTGAGGGGAAGAAGGAAAAACCTGACAAGGGTCTGTTTCTTAATTGGTTCGTCTGTCTCCATGTCTGATCGTTAGTGAAGATGCTGCTACCATATGAGGGGGCCCAGGAATGATAACCCAGCCATCTGTTCAGGTGCAGGAAGATGGCCAAATTTAAGCGATACCCATAGGATCTGCAAATGGGGAGGGGTCCTAGTTCCTACATTTTTGATTGTTAGACCTAAAAATGTACAGGAAAGGAAGCGAGATGCACAGAGATTCTGACCTGCTCAAGGTTAAACTCCCAGGTGGTGGCTGAGCCAGCCAAGAATGCCAGTGTCTTGACACCCAGCCTTGAGCTTTCTGAAGACAAGGAGACTCTTAGGAATACAAAATGCTTCCGAGCTTTTTGTTCACACAAAAGTAAGTTTGCAAAGCAGTGGTGGAGGACTCTCGGAAGAAGGGCAAACAGTCCCAAGGGGAGGAGCTGGCTGCTGCAGGCTCTCTGTTGCCAGCAATTATTAATTCAGTCCTGCTGGAGGTGTCCTAGGGGCCTCCCGCGCACAATAACATTAGGAGTGTTGGCAGCTGCTGAGGGAGAAGTCCCGCTCCCTCTTGGCGGGAGGAGGGTGGGACTCCTCCTCGCAAGGTTACCCTCTTCCCAGCTCCCTCTCTGGGGAGTAGTGGGCAGTGATTCTGGGCTTGGGATCAGGCTGCGGAGGACACAATGTTCCAGGGATGGTGGCAGGTCTTGGAGAGGGACCGAAGCCGGGCCAAGGGACTGGGATTTCTGCAAACCCTGTCTGAGGTTGGCTCAAGTGGCTCAAGGAGGAGGCAGCCCCTGCCTTACGCTTCTCCCCTCCATCTATTCAGAGCTGAATAGAATCAGGGTAAAGAGCATCCTCAATGCCAGGCTTGCTCAGGAGGGTGGATACAGGTGTATTTGTGGGGAGGACGTAGAGCCTTCCTTTTCTTCTAAAATAGTCCACAAGTTGAAGTGCCACTCTGGCAGAAAGGTTTAACAGAAAGAAAACCTGAGAGTTTAGCAAGCTGGAGAACTGAATTGATGATTGCATTAGGCATGAGAGTAACTAAATGTTTCTTCTGGGGTCTGGAGATCTCCAGGCCTTTAAAAAAAATATTAAGGGCCAGGCCACTCCAGGCAGTTCTGTATGGTTTTACAAGTTGTGCGCTGCACATATCTGGGGGCTCAGTGTGAATATGAAGCTCAAAGCAGTGGGCTTAATTTGTATAGGTCATTCAATTATAAATGAGCTAGGGCAAAACTGAAATTTAGAGCATCGTCCACTGCTCTCTCAGAGCCTTCTGTCTCTTGTTTGGTAACTCAAGATCCTGCAGCTGCATAGCTAAAGCTGCCTGTTGCCCACTTAAAAACCTTCCCCTCAGTTTCCCTAGCAAGTCTCCTACTCCCATGATTCCCTCAACATAACTGACTGTCAGAGAGGAAATCAGTCAGCAAACCACGTGCTAAGGAAAATGCAGAATGATGGGATCATGGAACCGGGTTGGGCACCTGGGAGGCCATCAAGGCCAAAGATTACAAACCTTGTGCCAAGGATTTGGATTTATTTCTAAAATTCAGAAGTGAAGGCCTTGCACTGGGGTGGTGTGTATTTCCTATTTCTCCCCAACCCCATGAGTTCCTATTTTACAACCTTTTTGATTAGATCACATATGCTGCTGTCTGCCTCAAGGCAGGTGCTGTTGAATTTATTGAGCCTCAGCCAATGCCCTTACTTCAAAGATTAGGAAACAGACTCAAAAATTGGCCTGACTTACGGTATTTTCTTCCTTTTTTAAAAAGATTTATTTATTTACTTGAAAGTCATAGTTAAAGAGAGGCAGAGGCACAGAGAAAGAGAGAGAGAGAGAGAGAGAGAGAGAGAGAGAGAGACAAAGAGTGTCTTCCATCTTCTGGTTCACTCCCAGATGGCAGCAATGGCCAGAGCTGCACCTGTCTGAAGCCAGGAGCCAGGATCTTCCTCCAGGTCTCCCAGGAAGGTGCAGGGGCCTGAGGACTTAGACCATCTTCTATTGCTTTCCCAGGCTATAGCAGAGAGCTGGATGGGAAGTGGAGCAGCCGGGACTTGAACTGGCATCCGTATGGGAATGCCAGCACTGCAGGTGGTGGCTTTACCCACTACACCACAGCGCCTGCCCCACCATATTTCTTAATGCATTCACTCTCCAAGGAATATTGACTTTTCAAAAGTGGAATCTGAAGAGGAAATTTTCTATAAATCTCAAATGGGAGCAATAGTCCAGCGTCACAGAGCTTGTTAGTTGGCTGGACCCCCTGAGCCATTTGTTTTTGGTTTCTCCATCTGTGAAATGAGGGGTTTTAACTCTCTAACCTCAGTTACTCCTCCCAGCTTCTTCAACCTCTGATTTCCTCCCCAACAGGTTGGGAAGACTCTGCCGGCAGAGGTTAGTGTTTAGACTTCTGCATGGTCTCTCACACAAAATATAAACACCATAAATAACTGGATCAAAGCACATAAGAATCATTTTCCTGGTTGATGTCTGAGGGATGATTGGATTGCTATATGATCCCTATAATTTAGGCAAGATGGCCTAAACAATTGGATTGACTCTTCAATAGTCACCAAATTGAATCAATACTGGCTTCTCAGTTGGACCCTGTGATCAGAATGTGACCACATGTTTTACAGAGAGGCATCTGTTGTGCTGAAGTCTGCATTGTAGGTGTGGAATCAAGGACTGGCTGGCCTCGCTGCCGGGCCTGGTTCCTGGGAGAGGCAGGGAATCTCCAAACCCTTGGGCTTTCCCAAGTGATGGAGTGTCTGTGATTCCCGGTGGGCCTGCTGCACCACGCCTCATGACTTATGGCAGTGTGTTGACTCGTGGTGGACTCCCAGGTCGTTGTTGCTTGTGAGAAGACTCAGAATGTGTACTGGCCATGTGAGAAAGACCAAATGTGGTTAGAACTTCTGCACTTTAGGCTGGCGCTGCGGCTCAATAGGCTAATCCTCTGCCTGCGGCGCCGGCACACCGGGTTCTAGTCCCGGTCGGGGCGCTGGATTCTGTCCCGGTTGCCCCTCTTCCAGGCCAGCTCTCTGCTATGGCCTGGGAGTGCAGTGGAGGATGGCCCAAGTCCTTGGGCCCTGCACCTGCATGGGAGACCAGGAGAAGCACCTGGCTCCTGGCTTCGGATCAGCGCGATGCAACTGCCTCAGCGCACCAGCCGCAGCGGCCATTGGAGGGTGAACCAACGGCAAAAGGAAGACCTCTCTCTCTGTCTCTCTCTCTCTCTCACTGTCCACTCTGCCTGTCAAAAAAAAAAAAAAAAAAAAGAAAGAAAGAAAGAAAGAAAGAAAGAAAGAAAGAAAGAAAGAAAGAAAGAAAGAAAGAAAACTCGTTAGCTGCTGCAACCTGGCAAGAATAAAAAAAAAAAAAAAAAAGAACTTCTGCACTTTGAGTCAGTGATATCAGCACCAACTCTGGGCCTAGAGATTGAATTCTATCACATGATTCTGCTTCAACTAATTGTACCCATATCATGGAATCTCAATAAAAACTCTGGACGCCAAAGCTTGGGTGAGCTTCTCTAATGGGCAATGTTCTTGCACACACACATTGCCACACACTGGTGTGCAAGGAGGGCGGTGTGTTCCTGAGGCTTTATGTTTGGGACTCTCTGAGATGTCACATTACATTGTGTCTCCCTTGGACCATTCTGATTTGTATCCTTTTGCTATCAGAAAACCTTAATAAGTGAAGCACTTTCCTCTGTTTTGTGAGAAATTCTCACATATTACTGAAACTTCTTGTAGGGAATCCTCAAATGTGTAGCCAGTTGGTCAGAAGTGAGGGTATCCCAGGGACCCCTAAGTTGTGGCTGGTGTGTCATATGAGGGAAGCCTTGTAGAGGACTGTGTCTCTGACCTGTGAAGTCTGATGCAGCTCTGGGTAATAGGATAAGCAAATGCAACAAGCAAGAGGGTTGTGTATTTTCCTGGTTGATGTCTGACCTCCAGGACCACTCCTCCCATATACCAGAACAGGTTTTCTCACTAGTCTATGGGCACCTCTTTCTGCTAGTTCCATCTCCTGAACCCTATTCTCAGTTCTAGAAAAAGCCACAGATTCTTTGGAGAGGCAAACTGATGATCTGATGGGCAAGTTCTGTGATAAGTCTGCTGTGGAGCAGACTGTATAGGTTCCAATCCTAGTGTCACCTTTACCAGCCCTGGAACCCTGGGAAAGACAGAGGACTTTAGCACTCTGCCTTTTCTGTCTTCTGGAAAACAGGGCTCCTAGCAATCCTTGCTTCATTTATTAAATGAGTAACTACATGTAAAACACTTAAAAGTTGTCCTGAGTGTGGAAGGGCCTCCATCAGCTGCTATTATCATTTGCCTTTAAGCTCTATTGATAGAAGCACAGTGGATCCAAATAATGTACTCTAAAGTCATGAGCTTTAGACATGGACAAACTGAGTTACAAAGTCTGCCTGTGCCATTGCCTTACTGTATAACCTTGGGCAAGCTTCTCGATGTCCCATGTTCTCCTTGAAAAAAATGGAGCCACTGACTACTACAGCATGATCACCAGTCGTTAAAAACAATTCAGTCTGGGGCCAGTGCTGTGGTGTAGTGGGAAAAGCTGCTGCTTGCAGTGCCAGCATCCCGTATGGGTGCTGGTTCATGTCCCGGCTGCTCCACTTCCAATCCTGCTCTCTGCTGTGGCCTGAGAAAGCAGCAGAAGATGGCCCAAGTGCTTGGGCTGCTGCACCCAAATGGGAGACCTGGAAAAAGCTCCTGGCTCCTGGCTTTGGATCAGCCCAGCTCTGGCCATTGTGGCCATTTGGGGAGTGACCAGCAGATGGAAGATTCTCTCTCTCTTCTGCCACTCTGTAACTCTAACTTTCAAATAAATAAATAAATCTTAAAAAAAAGATGCAGTTGAAACCCCTGCCCCACTGTAGATGCTCTGTGACTAGTAGCTGAGATTATTAGTTCTACTGGTAGGTGTTTGCAGCTGGCCAGCTGCCTGGGGGTAGAGGAGTGAGGATGTTTGGTGGTGGAACAGGTGAGTATGTACTGGAGTCTCTAGACCTGGAGGAAGTTGTGAGGGTCAGGTGAGGTGGTTAAGGGAGTAGAAGGGAGGGAGGGGCCTCCTCTTTGCCTAGAAGGTGCTTCTGAAGGGCACCAGCAGATGAGGATTGTCCCTAGGGGGGTGGAATCCATTGCCATTCTCCACAGTGGGCTTTGTTTTCTGTATGGCATGCTGTTTGTTTATGGAGTGGGTTTTTGACAGAAGTATGCTCAGCAGAGCACATCAGCGGGGATGGTGTTTTACCAGCAAATAAATTAGAATCATGGAGTTAGCTAAGGCATAACTAAGTACATGGCATAAATATGTCATTTGGCCATTATGAATTCACTCATGTATAGGAATCCTTAATGCATCGCTATCAAACCTTTAAATGAAATATTCTCTTTATATTAGGCCTGTATTTTAATTACAGGGAGTCATAATATTAGTGCACCCTCCAGGAGGAGAAGTCTGGCAAATGCCCAGTTCTTGACACTCGTGAAACCTTGGTCCAGTACCTCAGAGCACGCGGCATGTCTGACCCGTCCCCTTTCTTCCTCGCCCCACTTCCTTCTCCCTTTGAGTCGAGGATTGTAAGGCAGCAGGGAAGCAGAGCTGGATAAGGCCTTGGGGCTGGGCCAAGGCACGCGAAGGGAATGAGGCACTGGGATCCATGGGCAGCGGGGGCAGGGGCGGGGGTGTCTTGGAGTCCAAGGCAAATATTTCCAAATTCTTCTTGACTGACACTTCAATTCTCCATTCCCAGCCTAGACCACTTTCTTTCTGAGCCTTGCATTTGAAAGGACAGTCACTCCTCCCACTGCCCTTTGCCTATTTTCCACCCCCTCCTGGGGAAGAAAGGAGCCTAAGAAATCAAAAAAAGAGATTGTCACAGAGCCCCTTCCTTGGCATTAATCATTGGCAGGGGTTGAGGAGGTGAGCTGGGGAGAACTGGGAGGGTGCAGGAAGGTCCCAAGCCGCTTGTTGAAGGGCTTACCAGTTTCCACTTCTATTCAAATATTATTAATGTGATGGGAGAAAGCCATTTCCCAAGCTTTCTTATAAATAATTTGTACCCCAAATGCAGATTCGTGCTGTGTTCCTCTTCTCCTTCTCTAGCCCCACTGCTACCACCCACATCTTTCACTGTGTTTCTTGTTGCTGGCAATCCAGGGCTGTTATTTTTTTTTTTTTTCTTAACTAATTTATATGATTGCATGGGAGGTTCACAAGATAGGGTGAGAAGTTCAGAAATTCCTCCACTAAAAGCCTCCTGTCTGATGCAGGTCTTCAAAGAACTTATCTTATAGGTTCTATGGTAGAAGGCTCCACTTTGCTACCCTTACTCTGTGTTTTAAGGACTCATTCCTCCTTCTCCTTTTTTATGTAAAGCAAAAGAACTTGAAATCTTTCTCCGACTCCAGTCAATATCTATTACGCAAATCCTTTCTTTTGTGCCTAGGAAATAGAATGAAGGCAACATGTCTTTCAGTAATCACCAGGATTTGTCTGGAACCTGGGGCTGCCTGGGCGATAGAAGCAGAGATTGAGAAAAAGGAATATTGATCTTGGTAACATCAATCTGCTCATGGTCATATCCTTCCAAGTCAGTCTGAGAGTTCTTTCTCCAGTGGAGTGGCCGTACCCATTTCATCTTTGACATTGAGTGTAGCAAATCCATTCTTTTACATAGCTTACATTTGCAGCAGCATATGGTATGTATGCCATCTTGAAGGGACTTGAGAATCATTGAGTGGGAAAGTTTAGAGTGGAACTTGACCTTAGACGTCACCTTGTTCATCTCTTTACTTTTTGGGAGAGGAACTGAATGTAGACAGCAGAAGTCCTGAGTCCTGAGACAGCACAGGACAAATTAGTGGTGGAAAAGGGATTAAGCTCGACAGAGAACAGACACATGCCAGGAGACTGCTGTAAACCTGGGCAAGTAAGTGTATGTACTTCCTAATGACCTCGTCACACTCCATTACTTTAATTTACCCGTAAATACACTGTCATGATCAGGCCCTGGAGACACTGAGAGCCATCCCTGGTAGGTGTCAGGATGTGTATGCTCAGAGGAAAATGACAGGTACCATGTGTCATTTGTAGAAGAGAAAAATAAAGGAAAAACAAAAAAAAAATGGCAATTTTGTGGGTCCTATTTTTGCTTGGAGAAACCAAGAGTTGCATGTCTTTTTCTGACATTCCACAGAATATAATATGGACTGTGGGCTTCCCATTAGGGCTCAGTGACTCTGGGTTAGCCTGAGGTGCTGATGAAGAGAAAAGTATTAGCAATGCATTGTGATTTCCATTTCAGCCTCATAAACCCAAGAACATTAGAATCTAGGGCTCATCTGAGTACCACAGTTGGAAGGGGACAGGGAGAAGTTTGGAAGCAGAAGGTCTGACTGAGAGGAGAGGAAGCCTGTGGTTGGTGCACGGAACAAAGGTGCCTGGCCTAGGGTGTAGATGGGGACTGAGATGCAGTTTGTGCTCTGGTTGCCAAGCCAGGTACCCTGGTATGGGGTGCAAGTGCCCAGAGCGGTGATGCTCTTTCTAATCATGCTCTTTCCATAGCACATAAGCCCCATATAGGGTAGTGATGGCCCTGCCTCTGCATCATCCTAGCCAAGAAGAAAAGGATGGGGGCAGAGGGAAGGAGTGGTAGATACCCAGTGGAAGAAGGAATTTGTTTAATTGACAAATAAAGATTGCATATATTCAAGGTACACAGCATAATAATTTGTGCAATGATTGCCATTAGATTAATTAACACATCCATCACCGCACATTCTGCACACTCAGTGCCCGGAATTTGTTCATCTTATAAATGAAAATTTGTATGCTTTGGCCAGTACCTGCCCATTTTCCTCACCTCCTCAGCCCCTGGCAACCAAAGTGCTGCTCTGCTTCTGTGAGTTTGACTTACTTTGGATTCTACCAATAAGTGAGATCATACAGTATTTCTCTTTCTATGGCTCACTTATTTCTCTTTGCATGAACTCTTCCAGATTCATCCATGATATTACAAGTGGCAGGGTTTCCTTCTTTTGAAGACTTAATGGTATTCCATTAGGGGTGTGTGTGTGAGAGAGTGTGAGGGTGTAGGAGTGTGTGAGGGTGTGTGTATCTCACATTTTCTTTTACACATCCATCAGTTGATGGATGCTTGAGTTGATTCCATGTTTTGGTATTGTGAATAATGCTGTGATGAATATGGGGGTGCAGGTAATTCTTCAGTATACTTATTTCATTTCCTTTAGCTGTATAACAAGTAGTGTGCTACTAGATCGTATAATAATTATCTGTGTAATTGTTTGAGAAACCACCATAGTGCTTTCTATAATGGCTGAAAGAGGAAGCTATTTCGAGTAAGCTTTGGAATGAGCAGCTCATGTGTCCCAGCTCTTCAGCCTTGAGCCCAGCTGCCCAAGCCACACCTCCCCTATACCTTTCTCAAACCCTCTAGGGTTGCACATTCTAGGTCTCAAAGCAGAGAGCTTAGGCATTCAGGACATTTCAATAGGGATTGTTGCATGTGTGTGTGTGTGCTGAATGACAGCTGTTGGCTTGAGGAGGTAAAGTTGGTTTTCAATTCAAATTCCTTCCCTGGGTTAGGGGGGGTTTTCTTTTTGGTGATGGGGGCAACCATACCACCAACGACGTTTACAAATTGCTGTAGATTCAATTCTAGTATAAACCTCTGAGCTCTGAAGGGGTTTCTCTTGCTGCTAGATTGATTCAGTGACCCCGGAGGGCATTGTGACGTGGAAAGGGAGCTGTGAAGCGAGACTCAGACAAAAGTTGCTGATGCTGGCCCTGCTGATGGGAGATTGTGTGTGTGCACATCTTGGTGCACGGACATGGGAAGAGAGCAGAGTGCAGTTGAAATCCTTTACAACTCGCAGGCACGAAACCTCTTAAATCATCATTGAGAAGTCATTAGAAATCTGGCAGAAGAGCAGGGTACAGATTGCCAAGAGAGGACACAAAACCCCATTTTCTCTCCACAATACCTGTAATGAACTGGAAGGGCTGGGGTGGAGCTGAGAAACAGATTTCCTGCCATCACTAAAGTCTCTTTTCAGCCTGGTTTGCCACAGTTTTACAATGTGTTAGAATTTACATTCACGTGTTTGTTAACCATTCTTCAGGGCTATGGAACGTTTTTATCAGCCTGACCTCAACCTTTGCCATATGGTGCTGCAAACTGTTGAGTTGCAGTCAGACAGTAGTGGGCAGGGAGACGAGGTGTCAGGATAAGGGGGAGCAATAGCACATTTAATCCAGGCCTTGGTGGGACACACAGGAGTCTTATGCAGACTCCAGGGATGCCATTCCTGCAGACTCATTTAAAAGGGGAAAATGCCCCTTTGTGAATGTGTGCAATTGCTAAGCTTTGTGTCATGATTGGTGCTAATTTTCACTGGAAAGTGAAAAGGCTGCTAGGCCTATAATTTGACATTTTTGAGGGGGCCTTGTGATGTGGGCTTCCCAAGGATGGGGACCACAACTAATTTAAAGTCTACGTTAGCACCTTCCACTCTCTGGGGCTTCATACATGTTAATTTTCCAGAACAATAATAATAATGCACATTTTAAGACTGCAGAGATGGGAGCCAGAGAGGACTCAGGGGGTCAGGCTCTTGAAAGTTAACACAGGTTTATTGTCTTTTATGCAGGACAAATTCAGATAGGAAAAATTAAACGTTTCCTTGTAACCACTGATGAGTAAAGAAAGAGATAATTAATTATTGGACTATTTGAGGCCAGGGATGGAGTGGTTTTAGATGAGCTTTAAGTCTTATCGATTTATTACAAGGCCATGGGGATGACAGGGAGGGAAACTGGCTAACCCCAGCATGAATATCCTATGGAAGCTGCACCCAGTGGAGCCTTGAAGTCACAGGCCATTTATATAGATGCCTCTCTTCCCCGGTACCCTCCACCCCCCCAAGACAGGATAAACTCAAACATCTCAGGCAGATTTCGCCTTATTCCCAAAAATCTCCCGTGAGAGACAGACACAGATGTCTTTCACTCACCTTTCATCAGCATTCTCTGCTGATAATTATTTTTTTTTAAATTTGTTTATTTATTTGAAGGGCAGTTAGAGAGAGGCAGAGGCAGAGAGAGAGAGAGAGAGAGAGAGAGAGAGAGAGAGAGAGAGAGAGAGAGGTCTTCCATCCACTGGTTTACTTCCCAGATGGCTGCAATGGTCAGAGCTATGTCAATCCGAAGCCAGGAACCAGGAACTTCTTCCGGGTCTCCCATGTAGCTGCAGGGGCCAAAGGAACTGGGCCATCTTCTACTGCTTTCCCAGGCCATAGCAGAGAGCTGGATCAGAAGTGGAGCAGCCAGGACTGGAACTGGCTCCCATATGGGATGCTGGCACTGCAGATGGTGGCTTTACCCAATATGCTACAGCGCTACAGCACCAGCCCCAGCTGATACTTATTATCTTGACCCACTTGCACAAAGGGCGACAGTAATCAGTTTAAAGTATCTGACGCCTAGAGACTGCTTCCAGTCTTACGATTGTGTCTCTGTGGTCATTTGTTCATCAACAAGTTCATATTGACTGGTTACTATGCACTGGTTATGATGAACAGCAGTGGTGAAAATAGATAAGCCCAAATTTGCATGCAGGTGATAGGTCTGGTTTCCTGTGGTTTGATCAAAATGCAAGCCATGCTTATTTCTATAGCACAGAGTATTTGCCAGGCCCTGTGTAAAAGTGTGCATCTTTCCCTGTTTTCATCCAACCAGTGTGGCAATATTGTATGCCTCCTGTGTACATGGTCTGAAGATTTCTGAAGCATTGGGCTCGGTTTTTTTTTTTTTTTTACAGGCAGAGTTAGAGAGACAGAGAGAAAGGTCTTCCTTCCGTTGGTTCACCCCCCACATGGCTGCCACGGCTGGTGCGGTGTGGCCGGCGCTGTGCCAATTTGAAGCCAGGAGCTAGGTGCTTCCTCCTGGTCTCTCATACGGTGCAGGGCCCAAGTACTTGGGCCATCCGGCCATCCTCCACTGCCTTCCCGGGCCACAGCAGAGAGTTGGACTGGAAGAAGGGCAACTGGGACAGAACCAGCACCCCAACTGGGACTAGAACCCGGGGTGCCAGTGCCGCAGGCGGAGGATTAGCCTAGGAGCTATGGTGCTGGCTAAGGCTCTGTTTTATACTGTACTGGGCCAGTAGAGACCAAATAAAATTCCTATTCCCTTCTGCCCTCTCAGAATTGACATTTTTAGAAAGAAACACCCTATGTGGACAACAAAGTTCAGGGCCCATGATGAACTCATGCATCAGTTCCATAATGAATTGAAAAACTTCCTGATCTTTCTCTCCCGATATATTGCCTCACTTTGGCTTGACTGAGGTGAACACAGTTCTCATGGCTTCCAACTTGGAATCCAACTTCTTACATGGAACTTTTATTAGTTCCCAGCAGGAGCATTGCCTGTAGCTTTTTTTTTTTTTTTTTTTTTTTCCGTCAGTGCTTGGCTCTGTAAGCCTCCTTTCCCCTTAATTGATCAATTTTCCTATTCGAAATAGAATAGACATTATCAGATGTATTGCTTGGTAGCCTCTCTGAGAAAGCATTAGCTCCGTCTGCTTAGACAAGCATTAGGCTCCACACCCCCGAGGGTTGCTTTTCTTTTTGAAGAAAAATTAAATGACTAAGTAAGAGGGTGCTAAAACAAAGCTGTATTACTTCTTGGCATTTAATTGAGAAACTTGCTAATGTGTCCTTTGAACTCTTGGTTTCCCCTTTCCCTCAGGAATTGCTGATACTTTGCTTTAATGGCTGCATAAAAATCTCAGTTTGACTCCGGGTGGCATTATTTGGGCTTTAAGAATGCAAATTGTTGTTTTTACTGCATTCATTGGTCTGGTGATTCTGACAGCCACCACATCTAAGTAACTGAGTGTTCAAACTAAGTTTCTAATTTGGAGGGCTCCCTAGCCCTTGGGATTTCAAAGTGGATTTCCACTGATGAATACCAATGTCTTGATATTCAAAACTCCCAACATTTCATGAGGTTGATCTGTAGTACAAGCCAATGATTCTTCAAAATGGCTGAAAACTGCTCTCCCTGAATAGAGATTCACAGTGCAATGGAAAATAAGTGGGCTTGGGAATAAGATATATTCCTCCCCTTACTCAGCTTTGTGCCCAGGCTCAAGAACTCCCTGAAGCTCCATTTTTGTACCGTCAAATGTACACAGTAGATATAAATCTCAGTTCATGCCTTGGTTGCACAAGAACATACCTTTCAAAACTTGCTGGTAATTGAACTTGATATTTATTGGATGACTCCATTCTGTCTATATGGCGGTTACTTAATTACAGTTAAATGAGGGACACGTCTCACTTTTCCTTGCTTGTTATGATGTGAAAGCATTGACAAGTACCCATCTTGCCTCTTCTATTGTCTGCCCACAAAAATCCAATAATGCCCTTTGACCCATCTGGCTGTTGGTCATCTACCAGCCTCAGGTTGCCTCTGGAGGTGTCTTGCTTCAGTCCATGTGGGCCTATGAGATCCTCTGGTTCTCTCTTCTACCTTTATATCATGCATGAAACTCCTATAATAATTTTTGTTGCTTGTAGGCAACACTGACATAAAAATCTGCTGTGCTGCTAAGATACTTGTGTCTTTACATTTCTCTCTGTAGGTCTTGCTGGCTCTCTGGGGCTGGCTGGTCATCACATACAGGACTCTTCTCTGGGGCCTAGAAGCATCCACGGCATCATCGCTTTCCTTGTGTCTTCCCTTTACTTGGAATTTTTCTGGTCATCAGGTTTATCCGGTGCCCAAAGTCCTTTCGAGTCATAGACGAATATGAAATCTTTGAAATGGATTGCCAAATTATTCTCCTTTCTTTTCTCGGCTTTCTACCTATTTCAACTACCACCTAATTTGATGAGTATTGACTGGTTTAGCTGCTTGAATTGGGAGCAGAGAAGGGGTGAAAAAAGTGAACCACCTGGAGCAAAACAGAAAATCAATTAATAATTTCAACTATTCTCTTGCCACACAGGGATAATAACATCCTCCCTGTAGCATTGTTGTAGAGTTCAGACGTGAATGTGAAATAGTACTGAAAGGCTCAAAGAATAGACAAGTATTACCATCCACACATCCCTCTTTCCCCTCATTTTCCTAAGGTAGTGTGAGGGGGAAGCCTGGGTTTAGTTTTCTTCTTGTTAAGCCTTTCTCCTCTTGTCTTCATTTTGTCAGTGCTCTTTACTTACTCACTCGTTGCTGTCAGAAACTAGGGAATTAGCTCCTTTGTCTAACTTTTTCTAAGCACTAACTCCAATCCAATTGTCTTGCTATATCTCTATTATAGCCGGCACTGCAGCTCACTAGGCTAATCCTCCGCCTTGCGGCGCCGGCACACCCGGTTCTAGTCCCGGTCGGGGCGCCGGATTCTGTCCCGGTTGCCCGTCTTCCAGGCCAGCTCTCTGCTGTGGCCAGGGAGTGCAGTGGAGGATGGCCCAAGTGCTTGGGCCCTGCACCCCATGGGGGACCAGGAGAAGTACCTGGCTCCTGGCTTCGGGTCAGCGTGGTGCGCCGGCCACGGTGCGCCAGCTGCAGCGCGCTGGCCGCGGCAGCCATTGGAGGGTGAACCAATGGCAGAGGAAGACCTTTCTCTCTCTCACTGTCCACTCTGCCTTTCAAAAAAAAAAAAAATCTCTGTTATATCTTCAGACATCTCTCTCTCATTCGCCTCCTCCTTCCCTCCGTCTACTCTCTTCACTATATACCCCAGCCTATTTTTCCTGCTATCCCAACTCTTATCCTATTCTCTTACCTGCTATCCCAACATCGTATCTTGCCTACCTTTAATTTTTCCCACACAGCATCCAAGGGTATTTAATATTTTACAATTTATTTATTTATTAAGATTTTTATTTATTTATTTGAAAGGCAGAGTTACACAGAGAGAGGAGAGGCAGAGAGAGAGAGAGAGAGAGAGAGAGAGAGAGAGAGAGAGAGAGATTTTCCATTTACTGGTTTATTCCCCAAATGGCCACAATGGCCAGAGCTGAACCAGTCTGAAATCAGGAGCCGGATCTTCATCCAGGTGTCTCTCACATGTGCACAGAGGCCCAGGTACTTGGGACATCTTCCACTGCTTTCCCAGGTACATTAGCTGTGAGTTGGATTGGAAGTGGAGCAGCAGGGCCTTGAACTGGTGCTCATATCGAATGCTGGCATTTTAGGTGGCGACTTATGACACAACGCCGGCCCTGATGTTTAGTTTTTTAAATTAGTCTTTTATTTTATGTTTCTCAAAGATTTATTTGTTTTATTTGAAAGGCAGAGTGATGGAGAGAGGGTGAGACAGAGTGAGCAAGCAAGCGAGCGTCTGTCTATTGGTTTGCTTCCCAAATAGCTGCAATGGTTAGGTCTGAGCCAGGCTGAAGCCAGGAGCCTGGAACTTCATCTGGATCTCCCATGCGGGTCCAGGGGTCCAAGCACGTGAGTGTCTTCCTCTGCTTTCCTGGGCACATTTGCTGGGGACTGAATTGGAAGCAGAACAGCTGGGACTGGAACTGGCGCTCTGAAATCAGATTCAGTATTGTAGGCCACAGCTTAACCAGCTGCTGTGCCACAATGCTGGCCCCTTGGATGTTTAAAAAACAAAACTAAGGGGCCAGCACTGTGGCGCAGCGGGTTAACATCCTTAGCCTGAAGTGCTGGCATCCCATATAGGTGCTGGTTCTAGTTCCGGCTGCTCCACTCTTTTTTTTTTTTTTTTTTTTTTTGACAGGCAAAGTGGACAGTGAGAGAGAGAGACAGAGAGAAAGGTCTTCCTTTGCCGTTGGTTCACCCTCCAATGGGCCGGCGCGCTGATCCGAAGGCAGGAGCCAGGTGCTTCTCCTGGTCTCCTATGGGGTGCAGGGCCCAAGCACTTGGGCCATCCTCCACTGCACTCCTGGGCCATAGCAGAGGGCTGGCCTGGAAGAGGGGTAACCGGGACAGAATCCGGCGCCCCGACTGGGACTAGAACCCGGTGTGCCGGCGCTGCTAGGTGGAGGATTAGCCTATTGAGCCACGGCGCCGGCCTCCGGCTGCTCCACTTCTGATCCAGCTCTCTGCTATGGCCTGGGAAAGCAGTAGAAGATGGCCCAAGGGCTTGGGCCCCTTCTCCTGCGTGGGAGATCCAGAAGAAGCTCCTGGCTTCTGGCTTTGGATCAGCAGGACTCTGGCCGTTGCGGCCAAATGGGGAGTGAGCCATGGGATAAAAGACCTCTCTCTGCCTCTCCTCTCTCTGTGTAACTCTGACTTCCAAATAAATAAATCTAAAAAAAAAAAAAAAAAAAAAAAAAAAGAAAGAAAGAAAGAGCCAAACCAAAGCCACAGACCCTGTCACTGGCTTAGCTTTCCATGGCCTGATAACAATGAAATGTAAACTTGCTGACAGGTCCTGTGTAAGATCCTGCACAACCTGGTCCTGCCCTTCTTGAGCCTCATTGGGTTCCACCCTGTCCACCCTGGACCAAGACTTCCAGAGCCAGGTGCCCTTAGTGCTTCTCCAGTGCTCTCCCTCCCATTCTCCATGGTGGATGCCCCAGACAGTTTACATCCAACATCAGAGCCTCCTGCTGACGTTGGACATGCTCACTTTCTGCAGACAGGCTGACCCCGGTCTTTGATAGAGCAGAGGGCATGATTTCACAGCTCCCTAAACTGGCTTCCTGTCTTCCTCATCACTGCTGCTGTCTCCTCTCCTTTCTCAGAGAGCAGACACCCCACCCCTCTCCAGGCATGCCTTTTCCTCCTGGGCTCCTCATCTTCCCCCTACCTAGACTCCTTGCCTGATAAAACAGAAGACACCTGCTTAAACTGGAATGTCATATAAACAGTGGGCAACATTTTTAGTATAAATATGCCCAAAATATTGTATGGGGCATACTAATGCTAAAAAAGGATTTACCATTTTTCTGAAATTCACATTCAACTGAAAAGTCTGTAGTTTGCTAAATCTGGCAAGTCTACCCACATCTCCTTAAAAATTTCCTCTTCTTTTTTTACTTTCTACTTGGTGCTCAACTCAGCTTTAAAATCTTCTCAGGTCATTCAAGTACTAGAGTCCCTTCCACTCATGTAGGATACCTGGACTGAGTTCTCAGCACCTGTCTGTGGCCTGGCCCAGCCCTGGATGTTGTAGGCATTTGGGGAGTAAACTAGAAGATGGGCGCTCTCTCTGTCCATCTGTCTCTCAAATGAATATTTATTTATAAAATATTTCCAAGATACTTTCAATGAGAAGTAGCTTTGGAAATAAATAAATCATTTTTTCAATTCTCTTCTTTAAGCTGGAACCCCAGACTCTATGATCTGTTTCAGCTTCTTTACTGTCTTTCGTTCTTTAAGTCTTTGTAATGTGATTTTCAGTTTCTCTACCTGATGCTCTCCTTATATGCACAAATGCTTTCCAAATTTTCTCTCCAGTGATCTTCATATCCAATTACACTTTTCATCTGGGCTTCTACAGATTATTTCCTTTTACACACTCTGTGCCCCCAAATGTCCAACAGCTAACTTTTCATTGCCCTCTTGCAGTTTGTCAGTCTTTCTTCTCTAATTGCTGTGGTGGAAAAGCTTCTGCATGGTTCTAGTCGTGCCGGCTGTAACCCTGTGTCATAGTCGACTTTCTCCCTTTGTCATCCTCAATGCAGTCGGTTATTGGATGGTTTCTATGGCTTTGGTCTCTGGAATAAACTTCTCAGTTTTGTCTTTGATACCTTGTCATCTCCACCTTAATATCAGCTTCTATTATGTCGCACTAGGACTGCTACATTTTGGGGTCAGAGGTGATGCAACTTCCTTGTGTTTACTACGCATGCCAAATTAGCCTCATGGATTTTGCCAAATTCCATTCCTGTCTGTAAAGGATAATGTTGTTAATTTTAGGGAATTCTTGCCAAAATGGATTGTAGTCTTTAAAAATGACTTTGGCAATCCACTAGGTAAAAAATACCATTTGAATATTTTAATTGCACTACTGTACTAATAAGGTGGAACATTTTTTAGCCTCCAGATATTTTGGAGATGGAAACTGGATCTAAATATTCTGCTTAAAGTCTTTCATTGCTTCCCATTACCATGGGATAAAATAAAAAATCCTTGGCATGGTATTTAATGCTTTTCACAATCTGGCCCCAAATAGTTTGTAAAGTTTATTTCCCATTTTCTCCCTCTCCATCCCCACCGAGTGGAAAGAGGTAAAGAGAGTTGGGTGGCAGTTTCCCTGAGGTCAGGAACTGCTGCTGCTTTCTCCCACCACTGTACTCCTAGCTCCAGCATATAGCAGGTGCTTAATGAGTAAAAGGTTAAGGCACGAGAATGCGCTGCATGGCAATGAGGTTTTGGTGGAGACAGGCAAAGAGGCAACAGGGAAGAAATAGCCTGAGGCTGGTAGAAGGGAGTTGCAGACATCCTGGGGTTATGGCTTCAAAAATGTCTTCTTTGGAATGGTACCCACCCATGCCAGCTATGATAGATCATTTAGGTTCAGGCACAAAAGTGCACACACAGTTGTACATGTGGGTAAATCTTCAGCAATATACCTGGCAAAGTGAGGAAGAGAGGCTTTCTTGAAGCCATAACAGCAATCCTTTCACCAGGAACCTTAGGACGGGCCTCCTGAGATAGCTGGACCCCACTTCCAGCCTTAGTCTGTGGACCTCCAAACCTAGTAACTCCCTGGCAGGGGGTTGCTCACCTCTCCCCACCTTCACCCAAGATGTCCGTCCCTGTGCCCCAGGGCCGTGCCCCAGTTACCCAGCCCTGCTGTTAGTGTCTGTCCCTGGACAGCTCACTGTCTGTCCCCTCACCATGGATAGAGGGCGGCTCCCAGCATTATCCCTGCTGCACCCTCTAGTGTTCATCAAGATGTTGCACAACTGTCGAAGAACAGCTTTCCTGAAGTGACCTTGTTATCCTAGACTATCACACAGCATTAACTCTGCCATCTCTCTTCCTTGGAGCACGGTTCTTATGAATCCATTGTGGAGGGGATTCTGAAGTGGCCCCAAATCTCCCTCCTCTCGTCTTAGGGTGCAGGGACCTTATTGAGTCCCAGGAACATCCTTTCATGCCCTGTACTTCCAAAAAGCAGTTGTGTAAATTCAGTTCTGATAATGGTCCTGGGTTCTGTGGCTGAGTTATTATCTATGTGATAAGACCCCCATGGGTATTATGATGTTACATATTTGCATTAATTGCAATATGGGGAAGACAATTCCAGACAGTGCTGGATTTGCAGCCCACAGTCCTGATTTCATGAAAACAAAGAGCTGGGTGGAGAAGCCATTGAGCCAATCACCTTTGTATTCCGAGGCTGCTCCCATTTTTAGGCTGACTGCCTCTCATGGTTCCTGCTCATTTTACTTGGGGGGAAAACAGCAGCCCTGAAATACCCAGAGAGTGTTTCCCTAAACTCCCAGCCTCACCGCACCGTGGCCTGTGCTCAGACTGTCAGTCTGATGCCCAAGTTGTCATTTTCTTCCCACTGCCTCTCTCCCCAGAGCCTGATGGAGTGTCCTGGAGGCAGCTGAAGGAGTGACAGATCGGCGTGTTACAGAGTGGGGCCATTTGAGGCAGCCAGGTGAGGTGTGGAAAATGTGATTTATAGGTATTCTTGTCCCCAGGGGAAAATGGATTTCATTATTTTCCACCTCAGGTAAGGGGCAAACCTCTGGGCTTGACCTTGGAAGGTTGTGCAGTTATAATAGTGCTGGCTGAAATGCTGATATGGAGTAAAACCTCATTAAATCAATATCGGTTATTCAAAATCATGCTTGATTGGAAGCAACTGCTTTTCCTCAGGTGCCTCGTGCCCCACTCTTGCTTGAGAAAAAATATGAGATACTCTAAAGTGAGTCAAGCTGGTGAAGTTTTTCTGGTCATTAGAGTTTCAAATTAATAAGATTTTATTATTTTCCAAATGGAAGACAGTTCTAAAACACCAAGTCGAATATTGATTATAATCTACCACTGTCACATGTGAGTTTATTAATAAGAAATTCTGTCTGCTTCAATAAAATAATGCCATGCATTTTCTCTTCCCATTTATATGGGTGTACACTCTCTGCTTGTTAGAATAAATAAGCTTATGGGTCCCAAGGTAAATAGAAAGTTATGTAAATGAACAGCCAATGGCTAATTATCCATGGCAACAGGCAACTGGGATGGCAGGTGAATGAACTCCATGGCAACCTGAAAGCTTTCTTTTGGCCAAAGTGAGACTAGGGTAAGGAACTAGGAAGAAGGTATGAGGTCCCAGGTGACCTTGAACCAAAGCCTCCATGCTTTCACCGAACCAAACCCATGGTAGCAGGTACTCACACTGGCCATTTGGGTTTCTAGTAAAGGAAATCAAAGTGCCTTGGAAGGGATCAGGCAGGCAGTTGGAGGTCCAATTCACCCACAAATTAATAAGCAGTAGATGTATGATCACTCCAGAAAGTTCTGGTTGTACCCACAGTGTATGAACCACCAGAATGCTGGGCACTCTGAGGCCTTCGGAAGCAGCACTGTACATTTGTGTATTAGTCTGTTTTCTATTACTATAGCTAAATACTCAAGGCTGGGTACTGTGTAAATTTAGGAAAGAGGTTTATTTAGTTCACAATTTTGGAGGCTAAAAATTCAAGCTTAGGTGGTCACATTGTTTGGCCTGTGGTGAGGGCCTCATGGTGGATGATATCATAGTGGGAGTATATGCAAGAGGGAGTCCATGGCAGGACAGGAAATCAGAGAGCAGGGATGGGCCCGTGTTATGACAACCTGGTCTCATGAGGTCCCAGAGAACTACCTTAATCCCTTCCAAGGGCAGCACCCTAAATGACCTAATTGCCTTGTGCTAAAATGCACCCCTTAGAGGTTTTGTTGCCTCTTTTTATGTTTTAAATTTTTATTTAACCTTTAATACCTATGCACTTTTATGAGGGCACAGTACAACACACACACACACACACACACACACAGTGTAAGCTAATCACATCAGCAATCATCATCCAGACCTCCTCATCCTTCCTCCATGTGTTGAACCTAACGGCTTCTCTCCTTTACGTGAAATAATATTTAGGGCTGGTGGCGCGGCTCAGTAGGCTAATCCTCTGCCTGTGGCGCCGGCACCCCAGGTTCTAGACCCGGTTGGAGCACTGGATTCTATCCCGGTTGCTTCTCTTCCAGGCCAGCTCTCTGCTGTGGCCCGGGAGTGCAGTGGAAGATGGCCCAAGTCCTTGGGCCCTGCACCTGCATGGGAGACCAGGAGAAGCACCTGGCTCCTGGCTTCGCATCAGTGCAGTGCGCCGGCCGCAGGGGCCATTGTGGGGTGAACCAATGGAAAAGGAAGACCTTTCTCTCTGTCTCTCTCTCTCACACTGTCCACTCTGCCTGTCAAAAAAAAAAAAAAACAGAAATAATATTTAGTACTTTTGCAAACTGTAGTTGACTCACTATGCTATGGAGTACCAGAAACTTTTGCTGTGTTTTGGTACCCTTAATCATTACCTCTTTTACCACCACCCTGGGGACTAAGCTTTCAACTCATGAACCTTTGGTGGACAAACCACCCCAAACCATAACAGTTTGCCACCCATTGGCTTAAGAGAGTTTAGGGTTTGGCCAAGGCAGGTCATTGGATTAACTATCTCCTTCATATCACTTATTCTTTCTTTGTTTCTTGTGGTTCAAGTCAGGATATTGCCCATTGCTTTAATCTTTTTTTCTTTCTTCCTTCCTTCCTTCCTTCCTTCCTTCCTTCCTTCCTTCCTTCCTTCCTTCCTTCTTTCTTTCTTTCTTTCTTTCTTTCTTTCTTTCTTTCTTCCTTTTTATTTTTTTAAAGAGAGAGTTACAGAGAGAGAGAGAGACAGAGAGAGAGGTCTTCCACATGCTGGTTCACTCCCCAGATGTCCGCAACATCCGGAGCCGTGCCGATCCAGTCAGGAGCTAGGAGCCTCCTTCTGGGTCTCCTACATGGGTGCAGGGGCCCAAGGACTAGGGCCATCCTCCATTGCTTTCCCAGGTCGTAGCAGAGAGCTGGATCGGAAGAGGAGCAGCCGGGACTAGAACCAGTGCCCATATGGGATGCCAGCGCTACAGGCTGGGGCTTTAACCTGTTTTGCCACAGTGCCAGTCCCTGCTTTAATCTTTAATATAACTCTTTCCCCACAAATCCTCCAGAATTCCCAGCCCTCCTTGTGGGGAGCAACTCGGACTAGACTAACTTACTGGAATTAAGACTTATTCTATGCATCTGCTCTCCCACAATATGGCGCTGAGAAGGGAGAAACAGCTTCTACACAGCTGCCTCCAGTTCAACCAATAAACAGCAGGACCTGCTCCTGATTGGAGGAGAGCAGCGTACTCGGTGTGTGGGTAGCAGAGTTGGGATTGGTGGAAGAGGACTATAAAGGAGGAGAGAGACAACATGCACCAGGAACATCTAAGGGGAACATCTATCTGAAGGAACACCTGAGCAGCCCCCGAGAAGAGCTGGCCGGCAGTATGCCGCTCCCCCGCGGAAGTGGGGAAAGTGGCAGGGGGAACCGCCCTTCCACGGAGGTGGAAGGGACGGTAGCCAACCCGGGAAGAACCAGCAGCAAACCCGGGGAGGGCCGAGCAGACAAAAGAACAGCGCAGGGTCCTGTGTCGTTCCTCCACGAAGAGGGGGAGCGACACTCCTCTATGGGAAATAGGTCCATGATGCATGGGTCTGGGGCTTCTGAGAGGTGAGAAATCAGATCTGCAACTGGAGGGTAGAGAAATGGGCTTCAGTCTGCTCTGGGGCTTGTGGAAGGAGACCCTAACCACCATCCAACAAGCAGGACATAGGAGGAGGGCTGCCCATGATTGGGATTATGTCCTTGAGTTTTTCCTTATCAATCAGGGACATTCCTAGTATCATGAGAACCAGGATATGAAGACAAAACTAAGCCCTTCTTCTGACTTGGGGCCTACATGGCTCCTGCTCCTGCATCCCAGATGCATCCCTGAACACTGAGGCTCCTCTAGTCTACTTTGCAAAGGCTTCTGAGTTGCCTTCGTGGATGTGGCCTTGGAGGTGGACTGTGTAAGCCTAGTTTAGGAAAACCTGGTATCTGAAACATACCAGGAAATGAGTGCATAGCCACTCCCCTAGCAGAAGGATCACTTCCAGATTCCTTTATACCATGAGCTTTCTTAAGAGTGTTTTCAGCATTCCTCACTTTGTTCAGTGCACTTCTTAGGTGCTTCTTCTTCTTCTTTTTTATTTATTTGGAGTGATTATGGCAGCCCTTGAGGTTGGGGATATTCACATGGCCAAGAAGCCTGTAATGCAGGTGGCCAGATTGCGAGAGCAGCTGAGGACACTCAGCAAATTAAAGACATTTCTCCTTTATCTGCCACTTGCCCTCATTAATTTTCCCCCACACATTGTTTTCCCAGGATTGCAATGAAATGAACCTTGCACATGATTTGTCTAGTCATAATTAGAGCCTTCCTTTCTCTTGTTAGACAGTAATGCCAATAATGACTGCAAACATTTTGTCTCCTTTTAGAAAGGCAAAGAGCCAAAATCATTATATCTGTGAGCTGATGTCAGATTTACAATGCAAGCTTCTCATGCCATATGTACGCCAAATTTTCATTAAGCTTTTGGAGGGTTTAAACCGTGCATTAAGCAGAGATACTGTTTTTTCCTGATGATTTTTTTTGTCCTATTTATTTGTACTGAAAAGCTAGAGCTTTCTGTTTACCATGACTCATTTTCAGGGGAGGTGAGTGGGAGGAAAGTGAGGGGGAAGTGAGGATATGAGAAGTGAAGGGGGGGGCATGGCAGGGATGAGTCTGAAGAGTATGGAAAAAGGGAAGAGAGAGTGAGATTCAGGGAGAAAGGAGGCGAGGCCAAGAAACAAGGCAGGATGCTGTGTGTGTGTGTATGTTGCTCCTGCACACACACACACACACACACACACAGTGCTTAGGAAGAAGTTGACAAAACAGAGGGAAAAGTTACTTGATGTCACTTGCATCAGCTGGCTCCCTTCACCTGAGCTCACACTAAGACATGCCAGAAAGGATAGTTTAAAAATAGACCAAGTTTTTCACATGTGGTTGAGCACATTGCTCCCAAGGGGGTGTTTTTGGGACCCAAGTGGTAGGATCCCGACCATTTTGCGTGGTAGAAGAGAAAATTTACTTCACACAAGCGAGCACTTGGCTCCCCAGGAGAGTATTTCTTCCTTTCTGGCTCACGACAGAATGGGGTCCAATATTCCCAGCCTTGTTGGTGGGAGTTACAAACCCTTAGACCAAGGCTGAGAGACAATGAATGGACTTTGGTATTATCTGAGCAAGACGCAGCCCGCAAATCTGAGACTCCCGATTTCAGCTGTCAGCCCATGCCCACAAAGCAACTCAGGAACACTTTAGCAGTGCTGCCAGAGATAGGACACAGATTTCTTGTTTCAGTGTTGGTAATGATGATTATTTGAATGTTTCATCTCCCAAGGTTCACCCCAAAGTGCAAATTTCTCAATTCACTCCCCAGGCACTGGGAA
Organism: Oryctolagus cuniculus; assembly: GCF_964237555.1. Taxonomy (NCBI): domain Eukaryota; kingdom Metazoa; phylum Chordata; class Mammalia; order Lagomorpha; family Leporidae; genus Oryctolagus; species Oryctolagus cuniculus. The sequence continues at coordinate 59,827,396 of NC_091440.1, read as the reverse complement.
AGTAGGTTTGACATCTGATGAGCTGCCTGTTGTAGGCTTCTCAGTTTTCTAGCATCAAGGTTTCTCAATAGTGGACTCAAGAGTTGCATTTTTCACCTACAAAAGAATTGCTATCAGAAAACCAGACAGCGGATAATTGTATTTTGTGGATTGACGGTGAAGCTACTCGGTTGCAGCCAAGGTCCGAAGGCTGATAATGTTCAACCAGGAGAAATGGATTGTGCGAGAGAATTCATTTTTGGGTGCTCATTTTTACGGCTTGGATTTCTTTTCATTTTTCTCCAACATGAAGTCGGAAGGTTCAGCATCCTTAACAGCTCTGGCGACCCCTGCTGAATTAGTGTGAATGCAATATTCCCAGGAAGGCTCTAGGCTCCAGCTTTTAGGGGGAATTCTCAACCTTCATCGATCTCCTCAAACCTGCTAGGGAAGAAAATAAAAACGGGTTCCCATAAATATCCTCCTCGACGGGCAGCAAATGGGCTGGCACCTTGCCACCTGGCCGTATTGAATGAGAAAATGTGAAGGGGACGCGGGTCCCCCCGCATGCACTGCTGGTGCTGCTCCTGCCCCTTCCCAACGCAGAATCAAGACGCTTGCTCACAAGTGGCCCAGGCTTATCCATCTACATCTGTGAGAGCCTTATGCACTCAGCCCACCGGGATGACTTGGTTGTTTTCTGGGGCTCTTGTTTTGACTAATTTTTTTCATTGAAATTTCAGGAAGGCGGGACACACTCGGGCTGCCTGCCTTGCACTGACGAAATGCACAAAGGAAGAGGAGAGTGGAAGACAAAGCCTGTAAGTCTGTTCCTCGTACATGCTGGACTCGTTCCCACCTCTGTGCCTGCTGTTCAGCCCTCTTGGAACACCCTTCGCTCTCCCATCAGCACCCATTTACCTAAATTTTATTCATTCTTCAAGACTCATTAAATCCCATCTGCTTCATGAAGGTTTTTCCCTCAATGAGTTCTCTCCCTCCCCTGGTCTCCTACTGTACCTACAACATGTATTAGAATTTAATGTGACGATAGACTGCACTCCGTGTTCCTTCTTTGCTCCCTGCCTCTGTGTCCCACACAGTGCTGGTCTATAATAAGCTTAAAGCAATGTTTGATGATTGACACACTGAGTGGATACACTGACCCTTAGTTTCCTTTCTGCAGCAGGGAGCAGGAGCTTAGGAAGCCGTGGTGCTGTCTCCCTTGCACAATTACGTCAGTGAATGCCAGGCTCTGTATTCTTCTACAGGTAATCTTAAGGATAGGAAAATCTTCTCCATCCCCATACCTCTTTTATTTTCTATTTTTTTTTTTTTTTTTGTGCAAGCTAAGTTAAAACAAATAAGGCATGGGACGGGCAGACTGCCAGGTGGGTTCACCAAGGATGAAACTTGACATAGCATTTGGGGCCCCACCACCTGAACTTCCTGATGGTGGGAAGTGTGTAGATGTTTCTTGGGATCAGGCTTTCCATGGATCACTCTTCAGCCTGTTCTGAGGCCCCTGAATAAATGTTGTAGTCACAATGAGAACTTGAGAGTGCCAGGAGGACCCAGAGCAGGGGTGGGAACCAACTCTGCCACTAAGGTTGTCGATGGTGGACTGGCTGTGGAAGATTCCACAGGGCATTACGCCTTTCATTTGGTCTTGAGGCTCTGCCAGGATCATGGTCCTTTGATGTGGCCATGTTAGGGAAGGGCCTCTAAATGTCTTACAGATGGATGCCCCAATTCTGGCACCCCAGATAATGGCATACATGAATGCCCTTGGCATGAGTGTTTGCTGCTGGGCTGAACACAGTATGTTATGCCTTCCTGTTCCCCAGACACATGGAGCTGCCACAAGAAGTCTTTCAGCTACTGAGCAGCTAGGATCCCCGGGGCAAGGATGGCAGAGCAACTTCCCAAGGCTGGCTGGCCGAGACAGAGTAAGCTTCACAGCTTTCTATGACTGGGGGTAAGATGACATCTGTTCTGAAGATGGAACCGAAACTGTAAGTAGTAGGGATGGAAGGTATAGTCCCAGTGTCTTTGTTAGGGAAGTCTGTCAGAGTGAAGCCTCCCTGGGAGTCATCAACTCACTGTGCATCCAGCCCCAGAGTGGGGGATAGCCTGGTGATGAATGACAGCTTGAAATGCACTGTGTATATTATCATTAATTCAAAAAACAAAACCAAAAAAAACCAAAAACTAGAATGTGGCTCCCATTTGGCTGCCTGTCTACTCTGGTGTTTTTCAATGCTTTCTCTAGGATTTGCTGGGAACCTGTTTGGTTGGCAGCTCTGGTTAGCAGTTTGGCTTCAGAAATCTTTGTTTAAAATGAAATGATCTGAAGTGAAACAAAAGGAGAGGAAATTCGCAGTGGTGTGATTGCAGGCTCCCTCTGTCTTCAGATGGTGTTTGGTTAAAAGGCATGAGAAGAAGAACCTCAGAGGCCCGGGCTGTGAGCCATGGAGGGAGGTCCTGGGGGCCTGCGTGGAAATGTGGTTGGACTTAGCTCTGTGATCGGCAGTGCTGACCATCTTGGAGGTTTCAAGGTATTGGCCCGTGCACCATTTAAAAATGTTTATCAAACATTTTGGATGTGCAAGGCACATGCTAGGCATTGGGTCTACCAATGTAGCCCGTGTTCTGGGGTTCACAGTGTAAACATAACTGTTAATTGGGGAGCAATGGACTAGATGACTAGTATTGATCTAATTTGGTCCAAGAGAATGACCAAAAGTATTAAGTTAACCATTTGATCATTCAGTGAATGGTGCTTTCATTTATCTGATTTAATCCTGCATTCCTGAAGTGATTTCTAGTTGCCAGGAAATGCAGGCAGTTCTCCTTGAGGAACTCAGCCCTTTGTGGGGATGGCAGATGGACCCCTGAGGAAATACTTGTAGTTCAAAGACGATGAAAACATGCCCCAAATGCTGGGAGGGTGCAGAGCAACTGACTTGGCTGCTGGGTAGCGTGGGCAGCTGGGGCACGGAGTTTCACAGGCACAAGAGAAGTCTGAATTGGGTCTTAAAGAGAGGGTTGTCAGGAAAAGAAGAGGAAAGGGAATGGAAACAAGAAGATAGTCTAGGCCGTGGTGCCATCATGGGCAATGGCATGGGGAGGTGAGGAGTTTAGGCACTTGTGTGGCCAGAGCAGATGTGGGCAGATGGTGGGAGAAGGGCCAGCCCGTTTTCCTTGGGGCTCTGTGTGTAATTGCTGCTGAGATGAAGACTGGGAAGATTCAGAATTCTACCATCTGACTTTGAACTGGAGCAGTAAAAGGGTAGGCAAGACACACCCAAACCTTTAAAATGCAAATTTGTCTTCATGCTTCAAACTAGAAGCCTAAATTAATGTTGTGTGTTTTTCTAAATCCTTTGCTTGTTATAGAGGAAAACCTCCACGTTTCTCAGAGAGAAGATCACAGCAAGAATGCCTTGGATGTACTTTAAAATATCTGTTTCATCCTTCGTTTAGTTCTGAGGGTGAAAAGAGTTTACCCATAGGCCAGGATTCCAGGACAAAGGGTGTTTGTATTGGCTGGGTCATGGGGCCAGCAATCTCCATCCTGAGGAAGGAAGGTTTGAAGAGAGCTATTGCTGTTTTGGATTTTCAGAAGGTAAAATGTCAGGAACAATCTGTATGCTTTAACAAATTATGCTATTATGGACAAAACTGGAATTACTCCTAATCATTTCACAAGGGAGATTTTTAAAACCTGCAGACAATTTTGCTATTTTGTCAGTGTGGGAAGGACCCATTTATACTTTCTGGCTATATCAATTTTTAATTTAAATTTAATGAAATTAATTCAAATTAAGAAGGTGACCATTATCAATTTCCTTTCCTATTAGTTCCTTAATGCTTTGGCAAATTGCATTCTAAACTTCTTCTTCAATGTGCTGGATACATATTCATGGGTTTCCTAAGAAAAGATGAATTTGATCTTGATATGCTAATCCCATTGCTGTGGTAGCAATCAAGGAGCAGCTAGGGAGAGAAGTGCATTCTGGTATTAATTATGAATCAGGCATTAAGAAGTGGTAAATAATTAAAGCTTCATGTGTCACAACACAAGTTAAGGATCAGTGTGTTTTTCCATTACCAAATGCATTTTGGGGGCTATTTATAGCCCTATTTTGATACTGCCTGGATGTAAACTGGAATGTAAATAGGTAGCTCTCATTCATAGTAAACTCATACTACCAAACTTTGAACAGATTAGACTGCTGGTGTGGGAATATGTCCACTTTCAGACACAGGCCTGCATTTCTAGGTGCTTCTGGGTCAACAGTCTTCCTTCCTTCTCCCAAGTTTTCCAGTCTTTAGGTAGTCTGTACAGAATAATCATGTTCTGGACAGGAAGGGATAGATATCATCAAGGGTCATTCTGCCCAACGCGTGTAGCATGGCAATATTGGTAGCTAGTTTTAAATGCAGAGACTCAGGCCCTCCAGATCCACTGGAATCAGAATCTGCATTTGAGTAGGATTCCCAGATGATTCATTTGAGAAGTCCTGCTAAGGTATTTTTTTTATTTTAGTTTTTTTAAGATTTTATTTATTCATTTGACAGGTAGAGTTACAGACAGTGAGAGAGAGATAGAGAGAGAAAGGTCTTCCTTCCGTTGGTTCACTCCCCAAATGGCCGCAACGGCCGGAGCTGCGCCAATCCGAAGCCAGGAGCCAGGTGCCTCTTCCTGGTCTCCCATGTGGGTGCAGGGGCCAAGCACTTGGGCCATTTTCTACTGCTTTCTCAGGCCACAGCAGAGAGCTGGACTGGAAGAGGAGTAACCAGGACTCGAACCGGCGCCCATGTGGGATGCTGGCGCCACAGGCGGAGGATTAACCTGGTGCGCCATAGCGCCAGCCCCTAAGGTATCTTTTAGCTTGGAGGATTTGTGATTTTCCACCTTCTTTGGAGTCTTTTTCTATAGTGGGAAGGAAACCAGGTAAGAAGCCCCATTGAAATATCTTTCAGTTTGGGATACTTATGATTTTCCAACTTCCTTGGTTTCTTGTTCTATAGTAGGAAGGAAACTAGGTTCTACTATGCTCCTCGGAGTAGCCTAATGGCCACCCTTGACCCCATTTGAGTTTGAGGAGTGGGACCACTGGGGTCCATGCCTTTAGAGTGCTAAAGCAGTGGTCTTAAGTTTGAATATTCCATTGGTTCCTTATGATCTTAAGCAAGTTACTAACTTCTTGGAGGCTCAGCTCCAACAGGGATAGCATTGCTGGCCTCCCAGGGCTGTTGTGAGGAGTAAATGAAACAATTTATGTAGGAAATAATGCCTGAAAGTGGTCAACGTGATAGTGATGATGGTGAAGATTTAGGAAAAGGTCATTTCTAGAACAAATCAATGGCCAAGAAGTGGGTGCTTAACTCAAGGGACAATGGAAAGAGCCTTAGCAGATTCTTTAGGAGTAATTATAGGCAACTCAATATGGTAGTCTCTGCCTAACAATATAGGATGAAAGTTGAATGGAGAGGCTTTTATTTTATTTTATTTGAAAAAAAGAGAGACAGACATACAGAGAGATTTATCCATTAGTTCAATCCCCAAATGCCTGCAACAGCTGGGACTGGGCCAGGCTGAAGCCAGGAGCCAAAAACTCAATCCAGATCTCTCATCTGTGTTTTAGGGACCTGAGTACTTGTCATCACTTGCTGCCTCCCAGGGTGTGCATTAGCCGGAAACTAGAATCAGAAGTGGAGCCAGGGATCAAACCAGGCACTCTGACCACTGGGCCAAATGTCCACCCTAGGAGAGGCTTTCTTGATGAGTTGGGGAAAAGAATTGTAGTATAAGGCTACTCTGAAAAGTTCGTGAAAAAAATGGAATGAAAAATTTGTTTCAGTACCAAAAAATGTTGAAATCTATGCATAGAGGGATCTTCAACAAGTTCATGGATGATGCGTATTATCAAATAACTGCTCATGGATTTCAATATTTTACACCAAAGTCAACTCATTTTTTCCTTCCATTTTCTGCAAAGTACTCTCCCATAGTCTCAGAGAGTGAAACTTCCCCAGAATAAGAGACTAGGAAAGCATTTAAAGAGAAATCCCAGGGCTATTGCCCTTTTGACCTCTTCCTACCCTGACTATCTCCAGATCACAACCTATAGAATTCTAGGAAGTCAACATTTGTTCTTTCATGAGGATATAGTGCTCCTCTCTGAAGGAGAAAATAAGTACCCTCCCTTCTTGTCCTTTCTGAAGTTTACGTTAATGAAAGCAAAGTAAATGTTTGAAGTCCTGCCGCCTACAACCTTTAATTTAAAGTTTCTGCTTTACAAAGTTCACTTGTAGAGATGGCTCCCGGAGACCCCTGTTGTGCACCCCACACGGAGTGCCTGCCTGTCACAGCGTTTCACCTCTCCCTTATTTTGCCTGCTATAGAATCACCTTTCTTCAGTTTCCTTCAGCTGCTCCTAAGAGGCATGAAAATAATATTTGCTACAATAACACATCTTGACCTCTTCCTAGGTACAGTGAGGTGTTAGCAGGATGGGGTTCAGGAGGCCAGGTGCTTGGGAAGGTTTTCCCTGTCCTGGCAACACCCCGGGGGCATCTGCTAGAGGGGCAGGAGGCGAAGGGTCTGGTGTTTCCCATTAGCAGCTGCCAGTCATGAGGTCATGCGCTTTGCCCTGCAGGAACACATGAATACCAACTATGAAGGGCTCCTTTTTCCCAATTCTTGGGAAGGCCCACTATGGAATTACCCATCACGGCCATGAATTGCCACTTTATTTTCGAAGCAGTGAACAAGAAGAAAAGCCAATCATTTTTTAAAAAAACCCTTATCTTAAACCTCTTCAGTTTTTAAGCCCATAAATACAGGGGTCAGGTCAAAAGATCTTTCTTTTTAAAAATATTTTCTGTCAGGTTGTGTCGTATATAATATTTAGCAAACATCTGGGAACTGAAGGACTTTGTAAAAAACTTTTTTTAATTTTTTTACCAGCTTCACTCACAAGTCAATTTATGACTAAATGCTGAGGATTGTTAGATTTAGGTCCTCAACTTTCCATTTAAATTGTGGATGCTGAGTTTGATTGGGTGTTGATGGGTTCTGAAGCTTTGAAGTTGGTTTTAAAATTGGTGGCTTGAAGAATCTATGAAGTGGGGACGGATGGCAGAAGGTCAAGGGGAGCTGTTAAGGTCTAACCTCAGAGAGTTCCTCAACCCGGGACCAGTGTTGTGGCACAGTGAGTTAAGATACTGCCTGTGACACTGGTGTTGCATATTGGAGTGCCAGTGTGAGTTCTGACTGCTCTGCCTTCTGTCCAGCTGTTGGCTGATGCACCTGGGAAAGCTGCAGAAGATAGCCCAAGTGTTTGGGTCCCTGGCACCCATGTGGGAGACCCAGATAGTTTCAGTCTTCTAGCTTCTGGCTGGCCCAACCCTGGACATTGTGACCATTTAGGGAATGAACATGCAAAAGGAAGATTTCTGTCTGTCCCTACCTCTCTGCCTGTAACTCTGCCTTTCAAATAAATAAATAAATCTTTAAAAATATTAAGATAAATTTCTTCAACTCATGATGGGTGTGCCAGTTATCTCAATGTGATCAACACACAGTGCATACATGCATTGAAATACTATACCATGCCCCATAAATATGTACAGTTACTATGTAGCAATTAAAAATAAAATATGTAGGCAAGCATTTAACTTAGCAATTAAGATGCTCATATCCTGTGTTGGAGTATTTGGGTTCAATTCCTGGCTCCAGCTCCTGATTCCAGTTTCCTGCTAATGCAGACTCTGGGTGATAGCAAGTGGTGACTCAAGTAATTGGGTCCCTGCCACTCAGGTGAGAGATCTGGATAGAGTTCCTAGCCCTTGCTTTGACCACAGCCCATCTCCAGACAGTATAGGCATTTGGGGACTGAACAAATGGATGGGAGCTCTCTGCTTCTGTCTCTAAAATAAATAAACATTTAAAAATGTATATATGGAAAATATTTCCTCAACTGAAATTTATTTCTGTGTCCTGTCTCCCAGAGTACAATGTACCTTGCTTTTGGCACATGGCAGATATGCCTCTTACTCTGTCCTCATTTGGGGACAAAAGGATAGGCACAGAAAAGTGGCAAAGTGGTTGAGGATTTGGACTTAGGAGCCAGCCCCCTGTGCCTTAGTGCTGTCTCTGACACCTGCTCACTATGGAAGCTGTACAAGGGACTCTGTTCCTTATTCATTTGCAAACTGTATATTGTGGTAGCACCTACCTTGTAGAGTCATTGTGAGAATCAAGTGGGTGAGTTAAGATGTGCAATACAACTAAAATTAGTGCCTAGTATATAGTAATTGGCAGGTGCTTGCTTGCTATATCTCATCCCACTTACCTGATCCTGAGCTCAGTGAAAGAATTGATCCTTATATTTTCATGGTGCCAGGGGCAATACCAATCTGTGGAAAGTGTTCATTAGATCCCCAGATATTTGTTTAATGTTTATACTGGGCCAGACACTAACTGAAAGACATGATTGCTACCCATTTGCAATGCTAGGCCATGCTGGAGAGATTGGCAGATGTTTGGTCCTTCTAATTGGGGTCATTAAGTGTTGCTATAGGGGCCAGCCCTGTGGCATAGCAGGGAAAGCTGCTGCCTGCCATGCTGACATCCCATATGGGTGCTGGTTTGAGTCCTAGCTGCTCCACTTCTGATCCAGCTCTCTGATATGGCCTGGGAAAGCAGTAGAAGATGGCCCAAGTCCTTGGGCCCCTGCACCCATGTGGGAGCCCTGGAGCAGGCTCCTGGTTCCTGGTTTCAGATTGGCACAGCTCCCACCATGGCAGCCATCTGGGAAGTGATCCAGCGGATGGAAGACCTCTCTCTCTGCCTCTGCCTCTTTGTAGCTCTGCCTTTCAAATAAATAAATAAATCTTAAAAAAAAAAAAGGGATGCTATGGAACATGTTGTCAAAAATAAGTTGATTTTACATGTGTGTATTGATTTCTGGAGTTTCTATTCTATTCCAGTGGTCTACACATCTGTTTTTGATGCAGTACTGGGCTTTTTTGATTATAACTGCCCTGTAATATGTCTTGAAATCAGGTATTGTGATGCCCCTGGCTTTGTTTTTGTTGTTTGAGATTGTTTTAGCTATTCAGAGTCTCTTGTGTTTCCATATAAATTTTAGCATCATTTTTTCTAGATCTAAGAAGAATGTCATAGTATTTTGATTGAGATTTCACTGAATCTGTAAATTGCTTTTGGAAGTATGGACATTTTGATGATATTGATTCTTCCAATCCATGAACATGGAAGATTTTTCCTTTTTTTTTTTTTAAACTTTTATTTAATGAATATAAATTTCCAAAGTACAGAATATGGATTACAATGGCTTCCCCCCCATAACGTCCCTCCCACCCGCAACCCTCCCCTTTCCTACTCCCTCTCCCCTTCCATTCACATCAAGATTCATTTTCGTTTCTCTTTATATACAGAAGATCAGTTTAGCATACATTAAGTGAAGATTTCAACAGTTTGCTCCCACACAGAAACATAAAGTGAAAAATACTGTTTGAGTACTAGTTATAGCATTAAATCTCAATGTACAGCACACTAAGGACAGAGATCCTACATGAGGAGTAAGTGCACAGTGACTCCTGTTGTTGACTTAACAAATTGACACTCTTGTTTATGGCATCAGTAATCCACCTAGGTTCTTGTCATGAGCTGCCAAGGCTATGGAAACCCCCTGAGTTCACTGACTCTGATCATATTTAGACAAGGCCATGGTCAAAGTGGAAGTTCTCTCCTCCCTTCAGAGAAAGGTACCTCCTTCTTTGATGACCCATTCTTTCCACTGGGATCTCACTTGCGGAGATCTTTCATTTAGGTTTTTTTTTTTTCCCCCAGAGTGTCTTGGCTTTCCATGCCTGAAATACTCTCATGGGCTTTTCAGCCAGATCCGCATGCCTTAAGGGCTGATTCTGAGGCCAGAGTGCTGTTTAGGACAACTGCCATTCTATGGGTCTGCTGTGTATCTCACTTCCCATGTTGGATCATTCTCTCCCTTTTTTATTCTATCAGCTAGTATTTGCAGACACTATTCTTGTTTATGTGATCCCTTTTGTTCTTAGTCCTGTCATTATGATCAATTGTGAACAGAAATTGATCACTGGGACTAGGGGGATGGCATTGGTACATGCCACCTTGATGGGATTGTATTGGAATCCCCTGGTATGTTTCTAACTCCACCGTTTGAGGTAAGTCAGCTTGAACATGTCCTGAATTGCACATCTCTTCCCTCTCTTATTCCCACTCTTATATTTAACAGCGATCACTTTTCAGTTAAGTTTCAGCACTTAAGAAGAATTGTGTATTGATTACAGTATTCAACCAAAAGTATTAAGTAGAACAAACAAAAAAAATACTAAGAGGGATAACATATTAAGTTGCTCATTAACAGTCAGGGTAAGGGCTGATCAAGTCACTGTTTCTCGTAGTGTTCATTTCACTTTAACAGGTTTCCTTTTTGGTGCTCAGTTAGTTGTCACCTATCAAGGAGAACAAGTGGTATTTGTCCCTTTGGGATTGGCTTATTTCACTCAGCATAATATTTTCCAAATTCCTAACAGGGATCACTTTTCAGTTAAAATTTAAACACCTAAGAATAATTGTGTGTTTTTTTATTTTATTTTATTTTTTATTTTTTTATTATTATTTTTTTTTTGACAGGCAGAGTGGACAGTGAGAGAGAGAGACAGAGAGAAAGGTCTTCCTTTGCCGTTGGTTCACCCTCCAATGGCCGCCGTGGCCGGCGCGCTGCGGCCAGTGCACCGCGCTGATCCGATGGCAGGAGCCAGGAGCCAGGTGCTTTTCCTGGTCTCCCATGGGGTGCAGGGCCCAAGCACCTGGGCCATCCTCCACTGCACTCCATGGCCACAGCAGAGGGCTGGCCTGGAAGAGGGGCAACCGGGACAGAATCCGGCGCCCCAACTGGGACTAGAACCCGGTGTGCCGGCGCCGCTAGGCGGAGGATTAGCCTAGTGAGCCGCGGCGCCGGCCTAATTGTGTGTTAATTACAGAGTTCAACCAACGGTACTAGAACAAAGAAAATACTAAAATGGATAAAGTATTACATTGTACATCAACCGTCAGGACAAGAGCTGATCAAGTCACTGTTTCTCATAGTGTCCATTTCATTTTAACAAGTTTCCCCTTTGGTGCTCAGTTAGTTGTCATTGATCAGGGAGAACATATGACATTTGTCCCTTTGGGACTGGCTTAATTCACTCAGCACAATGTTTTCCAAATTCCTCCATCTTGTTGAAAATGACCGGGTTTCGTTGTTTTTGACTGCTGTATAGTATTCTATAGAGTACATGTCCCATAATTTCTTTATCCAGTCTACTGTTGATGGGCATTTAGGTTGGTTCCAGGTCTTAGCTATTGTGAATTGAGCTGCAATAAACATTAATGTGCAGACAGCTTGTTTGTTTGCCAATTTAATTTCCTTGGGGTAAATTCCAAGGAGTGGGATGGCTGGGTCGAATGGTAGGGTTATCTTCAGGTTTCTGAGGAATCTCCAGACTGACTTCCATAGTGGCTTGACCAGTTTGCATTCCCACCAACAGTGGGTTAGTGTCCCTTTTTCCCCACATCCTCGCCAGCATCTATTGTTGGTAGATTTCTGAATGTGAGCCATTCTAACTGGGGTGAGGTGAAACCTCATTGTGGTTTTGATTTGCATTTCACAGGCAATGCCATGGCTGAGGAAGAACTTCTAAGATCAGTCCCATTCACAATAGCTACAAAAACAATCAAATACCTTGGAATAAACTTAACCAAGGACGTTAAAGATCTCTACGATGAAAATTACAAAACCTTAAAGAAAGAAATAGAAGAGGATACCAAGAAATGGAAAAATCTTCCATGCTCATGGATTGGAAGAATCAATATCATAAAAATGTCCATTCTCCCAAAAGCAATTTATACATTCAATGCAATACCAATCAAGATACCGAAGACCTTCTTCTCAGATCTGGAAAAAATGGTGCTGAAATTTATATGGAGACACAGGAGACCTCGAATAGCTAAAGCAATCTTGTACAACAAAAACAAAGCTGGAGGCATCACAATACCAGATTTCAGGACATACTACAGGGCAGTTGTAATCAAAACAGCATGGTACTGGTACAGAAACAGATGGATAGGCCAGTGGAACAGAATTGAAACACCAGAAATCAATTCAAACATCTACAGCCAACTCATATTTGATCAAGGATCCAAAACCAATCCCTGGAGTAAGGACAGTCTATTCAATAAATGGTGCTGGGAAAATTGGATTTCCACATGCAGAAGCATGAAGCAAGACCCCTACCTTTCAGCCTACACAAAAATCTACTCAACATGGATTAAAGACTTAAATCTACGACCTGACACCATCAAATTATTAGAGAGCATTGGAAAAACCCTGCAAGATATAGGTACCGGCAATGACTTCTTGGAAAACACCCCAGAAGCACAGGCAGTCAAAGCCAAAATTAACATTTGGGATTGCATCAAATTGAGAAGTTTCTGTACTGCAAAAGAAACAGTCAGGAAAGTGAAGAGACAACCGACAGAATGGGAAAATATATTTGCAAACTATGCAACTGATAAAGGGTTGATAACCAGAATCTACAAAGAAATCAAGAAACTCCACAACATCAAAACAAACAACCCACTTAAGAGATGGGCCAAGGACCCCAATAGACATTTTTCAAAAGAGGAAATCCAAATGGCCAACAGACACATGAAAAAATGTTCAAGATTTTTCCATTTTTAAAAAATCTTTGTCTATTTCTCTCTTTAATGTTTTGTAATTCTCATCATAGAGATCTTTGACATCCTTGGTTAAATTTATTTCAAGGTATTTAAATTTTTTGTAGCTATGGTGAATGGGATTGATCTTAAAAGTTCTTTCTCAACTATGTCATTGTCTGTGTATATAAAGGCTACTTGGTTTTTTTGTGTGTTAATATTATATCTTGCCACTTTACCAAACGCTTTTATGGTTTCAGATAGTCTCTCACTGGAGTCTTTTGGATAGAGGTACTGTTCTTCAACCTCTTTTAGCCAGGGGAATGATTCCTTAGCAGATAAAGAGCAAAGGGTGTGCTGGGTGGATGGGAGCACCAATGAGATGATACCCCTTAAATAACTGTTGAATGAGTGAGAGAATGAGAAGAAATTTTGATTAGCTCTTGAGAAGGTAGGGGAACCTCAATATTATCTTAAATTGTTTAAGATGAATGAGGGAGCCGAAATAGCTCAGTTGGGAGAACGTTAGACTGAAGATCTAAGATGAATGAGAATACTCACATTCCTGATGCTTATGTTGTTATTTTTAAATTATTTGAAAGAGACACACTGAGACACACAGACACACACACACACACACACAGAGAGAGAGAGAGAGAGGGAGGGAGGGAGGGAGAGAATGGATGAGTTAAAGAGAGAGCCTATCCACTGATTCTTCCTGAAATGGCTGCAACTGCTAGAGCTGGGCCAGACTGAAACCAGGAGCCAAGAACTCCATCCAGATCTCCCATGGGGGTGGCAGGGGCCAAGTACTTGCACCATCTGCTGCTGCCTTCCCAGACCCATTGACAGGGAGCTGGATCAGAAGTGGAGCAGCTGGGACATGAACCCTTAGATGCCCTTGTGGGATGCAGGCATTATAGATGCGGTTTAACCTGTTGCAGCACAATGCTGGCCCTGGATGCTTTCTTACATATATATTTTAATGCCCTCTCTGAGTCCTGACATATCTTTAGCAACTTATATTAAAACAATTTTTTGACTGATGGAGATAGGAGGGAGGGGGTGAGAGGAAGGGAGGAAGAGAGAGGGAGAGAGAGAGAGAGAACTTGAGCTCCCACTCACTGGTTCACTCCTCAAATGCCTGCAACAGCAGGGGTTGGGGTGTGGCTGAAGCTGGGAGTTGAGAACTCAGTCCAGAGCCCCCTCACTGGGGGCAGGAACCAAGTAACTTGAGCCATCACTGCTGCTTCTCAGGGTATGCAATGACAGGAAGCTGGGGTTAGGATTCAGAGCTAGGATTTGAACACAAACTCCTGCTCTATGGTAGATGCTTTGACTACAGATGAACAAATAGTTCATTGCAAAGAAAACGTGGGTCAGCTTCCTTGCCTGCCTAGAATCTGACAGTTTGAGAGTCTGTCACCTCTGAAAGGAGTTCTATTCCTACATGGATAGAGATGACCAAACCCTCCCCTCCGGCAGAGCCTTCTCTTTCACCTGTCTGTCTTCCTCTCCACATCTCTATAAAGCTGACTGTTGAACTGGAAGACAGTAGAGGCAAATTAAAAAAAAAAAAAAACTGACTGGCTAGTCATTTAAAAGCCACAGACAACACTTATTAGTTCCCTTAGCAGGGAGTTTTGGCCTTGGCTAGAGAGGAGCTACTGCCTTGGTCTCCTTTGAGAAGAATGGAAATAGCCCTTGTCAATATACAGCACCTTCCCTGAAGATGAATTCTTGATTGCTTTGGAAGCCTGGCTGCTTTCCCTGCCCCTGGCTCACGGGGTCCCCTTGACTCTCAGTAACCTTTTCAGCATTTCGCTCAACATGATCAATAGCTTTCCATTAATGCTTCTGAGCCTGGAGGAAGCGGAATAGATGAGCGAAGGCGAGTGGGTGATAGATACTTCAGAATCACCCAAAGGTAAATGGTTATTTCATATATTGAAATAACCAGGAGAGAGATTCACTCTAAATGCACACAGTTTCCCAAGACAGGTGAGTGACTGCCCTGTTCTCTGGAAGGCGTTGAATTGACTGTCAGCATTTTGAGAATTAGCCGATCTTTGCCTGCCTTTCCACGAAGAAGAAAATGTCCTTAGAACAAATCCTTCTGAGAAAATCTTCTAGAACTGAACAGGTACAGTGATTCCCCACAACCCCCAAAGCTGGTGTTTTTTTGTTTCATGGTGAGTTTCTCATTCTGTGACACGTGGAAGGGAGAACTGGATCACAGGGTGCTTTCTCATGAGAACACAGGCAGTTGCCTAAGTGATGGGTTTTACCTGCCAGTCTCTTTGTCAGGCCTGTCGTGTGTTGCATGTTTGGAAAATGTCCTCAGAGTTACTTAGGAAACATGCAGAGTGGCACACAATTATGGCAACATGGCAGAGTGGCCATGCTGAGAGCCTTGAGCTGCTAAAAATCCCAGCACACAGAAAGAAACCGGAGAGTGGAATAACCTGGCTCTCCGTGGGAATGGAAATGATTACATTATGTGAAGGGACTTCAAAAAAAAATTAGGGAAAAATAGAATTAAAGGATGCATTTATTTTGGTGCCTATAAATCTTGAAATCTAGTACTTTCATTATATGCATTACCATGAACTTTTTGAAGATCCCTCATATTTCTTCTCTGGCTGTGGATCCACTTGGGCTGGGCTGTAGAGCAGATTTTTTAAAAAAAATTTAAAAAATTCATTTATTTAAAAGAATTACATAGAGAGAAGGAGAGGAGAGGAGAGGAGAGGAGAGGAGAGAAGAGAAGAGGAGAGAGAGAGAGAGAGAGAGAGAGAGAGGTCTTCCATCTGCTGTTCACTCTCCAATTAACCACAACAGCCGGAGCTGTGCCAATCCAAAGCCAGGAGATAAGAGCTTCCTCCAGGTCTCCCACATGGGTGCAGGGCCCAAGGACTCGGGCCATCTTCTACTGCCTTCCCAGGCCACAGCAGAGAGCTGGATGGAAAGTGGAGCAGCCAGGAATTGAACCGGTGCCCATATGGGATGCCAGCACTGCAGGTGGCAGCTTTACCTGCTACACCACAGTGCTGGCCCCCTGTAGAGCATTTTTACAACAACATTGCATGGGTCTGTGCCTCATTCCTTTGGGTCTCCAAGGTATCTCCCTAATAAAGCTGTGATCACTTTGTCATGCTTGTTTATTTATATGCTATTTACAAGATTACATAGACTTTGCATTATAATAGTCTCTCTTAAAATAACATTCATTTAAAAATGATCAAAGTGATATATAGACATGATGAAAAAAATCAAAGAGGCTTATTGTGGGAGTGGTAGAAGCTGCCTCACTCACAACCATGTCTCAGAACCACTTCACAGAGGCAACCACTGCAATTTTTTAGCTGTTTATTTGTGTAGTTATTGTTATGTGTAGCTTTATCAACTTTTTTTTTTTGTAATTTTGTTTCTTTTTTAAAAAAAGATATATTTATTTATTTATTTGAAAGAGTTATAGAAAGAGAGGGAGACGCACACACATGGTGCTCTTCCATCTGCTGGGCCACACTGGCCAGCACTGGACCAAGCTGAAGGCAGGAGTGAGGAACTTCTTCAGGGTCTCTCACTTGGGAGGCAGGGGCCCAAACACTTGAACTATCTGCTGCTGCTTTTCTCAAACCATTAGCAGGGAGCTGGATTGGAATTGGAACAGCTGAGACAAACTGGTGCCCAAATAGGATGCTGATATCACTGGTGGTGGCTTTACCTGCTATGCCACAATACTGGCCTGTTTTTATCAACTTTAGGCATTATTTATTCTTTTTCTACTGTGATCATTTACTTCTCCAGTTCTACTCCCTGTTCCTTCTCCTGGTATACTTCAAGAGTCTTTTAGTTACAGCACTGAAGTGCTTACATTATCATGCGTATCTGTGTCTCTTACACTTTAGAGCCACGTGCAGTATCATGTTTACATTTTCTTTCTTCAACAGCTGGTAGTTTTTCCTCATGCTTCCACTTGGCTTTCTTTGTGTATATTGCTTGTTCTTAACATATCCAATATTATTACAAGACTTTAAGGATACATGACACCCCCAAAATTCCCCATTTATTTTATCATTTCTCAACCTTCCATGTGACTCTCTCTTTGTTTACTAATTCACCATGGAACAGCAAGCTCCTTGAGGGAGGCTCTATGGTGTTTTTTTTTTTTTTTTTTTGACAGGCAGAGTTAGACAGTGAGAGAGAGAGAGACAGAGAGAAAGGTCTTCCTTCTGTTGGTTCACTCCCCAAATGGCTGCCACGGCCGGCGCTGCACTGATCCAAAGCCAGGAGCCAGGTGCTTCCTCCTGGTCTCCCATGCGGGTGCAGGGCCCAAGCACTTGGACCATCCTCCACTGCACTCCTGGGCCACAGCAGAGAGCTGGACTGGAAGAGGAGCAACTGGGACAGAACCGGTGCCCCGACTGGGACTAGAACCCGGTGTGCCGGTGCCACAGGCAGAGGATTAGCCAAGTGAGCCACAGCGCTGGCCAAGGCTCTATGTTTTTTCATCTGTGTCTGCCTTGTACCTGTGATGTTGTCTGGCACTACTGGATATTCATTAAATGTTTGATGAATAAGTGAATGGCTGTATTTCTGTGTGGTGTTGAACAAATACATTTAGGTTTTATGTGCTTGGGTGAGATTACTTTCAGATGTTGAATATGATAATGTAACTTTCTGAATCCATCAGTATCCTTTCTCTTTGTCTTTACATTTTACTCTTGAGTTCACAACACAAATATTCAGATGTTCTCAAGTATGATCTGAATTGAAACCAGAAGATGAGCAGTACAAGTGTTGTCAATCACATAAAAAGATGCATCACGATCATTGAAATCTAGATAAGAAATAGCTACCATTGGTTCAATAGTTTAACATACTGTTTACTCACCTGAGCAAACTACTGGATACCTATTTATTATTATTGTTGCCTTGTATTTCCCTTTGATGTGATTACTGAGTATAAACCACATACAATTTCTGTTATTGTGCTTTTGTGTGATCTGGTCTCTCTGCCTGGAATCGCCCCTACCCCGGGCATCACCTCTCCGTACTCCTTCCTCACAACACGCAAGCCCAGCTCATGCCTACTTTCCTTTACTGCCTAGCTCACTCTTTCCTGACCAGTGATTCCTTGATTAATGGCCATTTCCCCCACTAGACTGCGAGCTTCCCAAGTTTCTGGTGTTGCCTTGTTTCATCCCCAGCGTTCGTATAGAACATGGCATGCGGTAGTTGTTCAGTTATAACAATAAAGCCCTCTTCCATGGTTTACTCTTTCTTGAACAAGGATTCTGTCATTATGGAATTTTTTTTTCTTTTTTAAAAAAAGATTGATTTGTTTATTTGAAAGATGGAGTTAGAGATAGAGAGAGGTCTTCCATTCACTGGTTTACTTCCCAAATGGCTGCAATTGCTGTAGCTGGGCTGATCTGATGCCAGGAACCAGGAGCTTCTTCCAGGTCTCCCACGTGGGTGCAGGGGCCTAAGTACTTGGGTCTTCTGCTGCTGCTTTCCCAAGGCACATCAGCAGGGAGCTGGACTGGAAGTGGAGCAGCCGGGACTCGAGCTGGCAATCCATATGAGATGCCAGCATTGCAGGTAGCTGCTTAACCCTCTATACCACAATGCCAGCCCCTAGAATTTTTCTTTCTAAACATATTTGTGAAGGTTGAGTTCTGGGCAAGGTGAAGAACTGGGAGAAAACAATAGGATTGAGAAATAAGGATTAGGAAGTTTTTAGAGATTGAAGAATTTCATCATCATTATTATTTTTTAAGTTCAGTGTTCTCCAAAGTGGAGATGTTTTCCATTTGAAAGAAAATATGAGAGTTCATTTTCAGTATAGTATCCATTACACTTTATCTGTCTTCATGAGTGTTCAAGTCTTTCCACATATGTGAGTTTTCCAGATAACTAATGCTTATCTCACTTAGCACCAGAAAATTTTATGTACTCTTTTAAACAAAATATTTCCAGGATGCACACAAACATATCTGCCTCTTAGAAAGAATACACTGGCCTTAAGCCTTTTTTTCTGGTGACTTCATCACTGTTAGAGACATTAAAGAGTAAAATGTACTTATGAGTGATTTTTTTAAACCAAGATTCTAGGATATTACTGGGGAAACTGGTTGGGTGTGAAGATTTGACTTTTTTAATGTAAAAAAAATCAAATGTTGAGTAAATACTAAAAAATTATTTATGGAATGTAATAGTAAAAAGTATAGCTATACAAGGAATTAAATGCACCCAGAACCAAATTTTAAAAAGATAATATTTTAAAAACTAAAATCTGCAGGTTGTGCCTTCTCACCCTTCTCTTTCTTTTTACCCTTGGATGCAACTACTGTTCCAAATTTTGTGTTCATGACTGTCTTGCTTCATATATGACTTTGAAATATGTATTTTCAGCCTGAATAATATTACTACTTAACTATGCATGTTTGTGATTGTTTATAAATGGAAACATACTATTAGCAATTGGCAACTTAAGTTTTGCTTAATATCATATTTATGAGATCATTATTCTTCAGTGAGTATGGCTGTGGCTCATTCATTTTCACTGATGTATAATGTCCCCTTCTAAATCTACTCCACATACATTTATCCATCCTAATGGGTTTTTTTCTAGGCTTGATATTACCAACAGTACTTTTAAACATGTTTTCTGTATGGCTCTGTGACATGTGTAAGAGTTTATCTTGACTATGAATCTAGGATTGGAATTGCTAAGTCACAAGTTATATGCATCTTAGATTAGATAAAGTCAAAATTATCTCTAAAGTAATTGTACAAATGTGCACTCCCAGTTGGCAGAGTGTAAGCATTTTAGTTGTTCTATGTTCTTTCTAGCATTTGGTGTTGTCAAGCCCTTAATTTTTGCCAAGCTGGCAAGTGGAAAGCAGTGTTTCATTATAGTTTCATTTGCATTCCCCTGACTACTGATGAGTCTGAGCCTTTCTCCCACATATTTATAGGCTATTCAAATGTTCTTTTTGGTGAAGTGCTTATTCAAATATTCTGCTCATTAAAAACTTGTTTGTTTATTCAAGAGGGTGGGGAAGAGAGAGGGAGAGGGAGAAGAGGGGTGAGAGGTAGAAGAGGGGTGAGAGGGAGATAGAAAGTACACTCCCACTTACTGGTTCACTCCTCTAAATACCTGCAATAGGAGCTGGAAGCTGGAAGCCAGGAATTTGATCCAGGTTTTCCACATAGGAGGCTGGAACCGACGAATTTGAGCCATCACCTGCTATCTCTCAGGGTTTGGCCAGATGCTGGGATCAGGAGCCAGAGCTGGGAACTGAACCCAAGCAATATGATATGGAATGTGGGGATCTAAACTGTTAGGTCAAACACCTGCCCTTCTGTCTAGTTTTGATTTTTTGCTTTTTTGGTGTGGTGACCTAGTTCTTTAGAGTATGTTTCATTAAATTATGGAGACCACTTATTTGGAGAGATGTTGGTATTTTATTTAGCACTAGGAAAGAAAAACACTAACAATTCAAATTGTCACACATTGTTCATTGTAAGATGCATCTTGATTAAAGAGATGGTAAAATATGAAGAAAATGTACATTTTATAATGAAACGTGTAATCTGGTTATTAATATTTTGCCAATTAAGTTTATTTTAAAATACGGTCTCTCAATTTGTATTTTGTTTCTTTACCTTCTATATATTGTATCTTGGTGAAACCTAGTTCTTAATGTAGTCCAATTTTAAACTCCAGAATTTTCAAGATGGCAGAAGGGAGGGAGCTTATTGCTCTAGTCTAGGGGAAGATAGTTTTAACAAAGTGGAGAGAGTTCAATCTCAGGGAAGAGTTAGGGAGAAAATTCCAGAGGAAACTCCTCATAAATTAGAGGGACTCTGTGGACCTATGTGGAGGGTGTGGATGCACAAAATTCAGTACTCCCGCAGCTGAGAGTCTCAGCACCAGCTTTAGAGAATGAGGCAAGTCCAGACTGCAGCAGCCCTGGCGATAAAGCAGCAGGAAGAGCCTGGCGTGAGCACAGCATGCAGCCCTCTGAGGGACAGTGTACCTGCCAACCTATAGAGAAAAAAGGGGGTTGCGTTTCCCTCTCTCCGACCACCCATCACTGGTGTCCTGTAACAAGCTGAGGGAGGGCGGCTGCCATTTTGGACATATGTAACAGCTGCATCAGCTTGTGCCTGCAAGAGCAGCAACTAGCTGAGTGGAGATGCCTGAGTCTGTGTGGCAGGATTGACAGGGGGCTGGGTGCTCATGACTGTGAGAGCCCTGTGTACTGGAACTATGAAAACACTGTGACTATGTAGGAGGGTACAGGGTGGCTGGGACTTTGGGTGGTCACTGAGGATGGCTCCACACACTCGGGGCTTCCTGGTTCCCTGGTGAGGGTCATTGCTGCAGAATCCATGCTCACACCAAGGACTGCATGGATATTTTGTGTGGTTTTTGTGGCAGTGCGGATGAATATTGTATACACTGGGGCTAGTGCCCAGACATTGGTCTCCTTTGAGGAGAGGGGGTAAGCGTGAGACTACTCCAACAGAGCAGAATAAGCCCCCTCTCTGTTTAAAAAAAAGAAAAGAAATTTACCATGCCCAACTTGGGTGTCATCTTGGACACTCCCCTCACCATGGAGCTCTGAACCAGCTCCCACTGACCACACCCAACGCATGCCTCCGGGAATTCACTGAAAGAGCAGACATTCCACTAAACTACAGAGGCATGGTCTAAAGATAAAAGCCATCATAGGAACAAAAAACCAACAAGTATCTCCACAGATGCCTAATAGTAACTGCAGCAATTCAAGAAGCAAGAATAAGGAAGACAATATGACACCCCTAAAACAACACAACAATTCAATGCTAGAATGCAAAGATGAAGAAACTGAAGAAATGCTAGAAACAGAATTCAAAAAATTGATCATGGGATTACTTAGAAGTAATCAGAAGCAAATCCAAGAACTGTAGAAATTTGTACATGACACGAATGAAAAAATTTCCCATGAAATTGATATTTTAAAGAGAAATCAAAATGAAATATTGGAAATGAAGAATTAAATAGAATAATAATAATAATAAAATGGTGGAAAGCCTTCACAACAGACTCATGCAGGAGAAAGAATAGCCAAGTTAGAAGACAAATCTCTGGAAATTTTGCGGTAAGGACAAAAAAAATAGAAAACTAAAAAGCAGTGTTGGAGATCTATGGGATACTATTAAATCATCCAAAATACGGGTCTTAGGAATTCGACATGGAAAGAGAGAATGGATTAGAAGGTTTATTTAGTGAAATAATTACAGAAAAGTACCCTAATTTGTAGAAAGAAAGGGATTTCCAAGTATAGGAAGCACAGGGAACTCCTAATAGCCATGACCAGAAGAGATCTTCACCACGACACATTGTGATCAAACTCTCTGCAGTAAAACATAAAGAAACAGTTCTAAAATCTGCATGAGGGAAATGCCAGGTTACTTTCAGAGGATCTTTAATTAGATACACAGCAGACTTCTCATCAGAAACCCTACAGGCTAGGAGAGAATGGCAAGATATAGTCCAAGTCTTAAGAGAAAAAACTGTCAACTCAGAATACTGTACCTTGCAAGGCTCCCATTTATGAAAGAAGGTGAAATAAAGACATTCCATAACAAACAGAAATTGAAAAAATTTGTTACCACTTATCCAGCCTAACAAAAGATGCTTAAGGATGTGCTACATACAGATACACAGACACATGGTAATCACTATGAAAGAAGGTGAAGGCAGAAAATCTCCCAGTAAAAGTACAAAGGAAATCCAAAGAAAACAATATGAATATTTATAGAGAAATGGCAGGGCCAAGTTGTTACTTATCAAAAATCACTTTGAATGTAAGTGAGCTCAGCTCTCCAATTAAAACAGACTGGCTGAATGGATTAAAAAACAAAATCATGTATTTGCTGCCTACAAGAAATACATCTCACTAACAAAGATACATGCTGAATGAAAGTGAAAGGATGGAAAAAGATAGTCCATACTAACAGAGAGAAAAAAAGATCTGGTGTAGCCATGCTAATATCAGACAAAACAGACTTCAACACAAAAACTATTAAAAGAGACAAAGAAGGGCACTATGAAATGATTAAGGGATCAATTCAACAGGAAGATGTGACTATTATAAACATATAAGCACCTAATTACAGGGCACCTGGATATCTAAAAGAAATGTTAATAGATCTAAAGGGAGACAGACTCAAATACAGTAGTAATGGAGAATGTCAATACCCTGCTTTCAGCAATGGACAGATCAACAAGACAGGAAATCAGCAAGGAAACAAGAGAGTTAATCAACAATAGAGACCAAGTGGACCTAACAGATAATTATAGAACTTTCATCCTACAGTTGCAGAATACACATTCTTCTCACCATTACATGGAAGTTTCTCTAGGATTGAACACATGCTAGGACATAAAGCAAGTCTCAGCAAGTTAGAAAAAAATGGAAATCATACCATGCATCTTCTCTGACCACAGTGGAATGAAACTGGAACAACTTCAATAACTCAAGAATCTCTAGAACATGTGCAAGTACATGGAAACTGAACAACATGCTCCTGAATGAACAGTGGGTCTCTGAAGAAATCAAAAGAGAAATAGAAAAATTTCTGGAAATGAATGACGATGACAACACAACGTATCCAAACTTAAGAGATACAGCAAAAGCAGTGGTAACAGGAAAGTTTATACCAGTTGGTTCCTACATCAAGACATTGGAAAGGCACCAAATAAATGAACTACCAGTGCATCGCAAGGACCTAGAAAAATAACAGCGAACTAAACCCAAAATTAATAGGAGAAAAGAAATAACTAAAATTAGAGAATAAATCAATGAAATTGAAATAAAAAATATAAAAGATCAATGAAACAGCTGATTTTTTGAAACAATAAACAAAATTGATACACCATTGCCCCAACTAACCAAAAAAGAAGAAGAAGAAGAAAAAAGAGGGTGAAGACCCAAATCAATAAAATTAGAAATGAAAAAGGGAATGTAACAACAAACACCACAGAAAGAAAAAGAATCATCAGATTTTACTATAAAGAGCTGAATGGCAACAAACTTGGAGACCTAGAATAAATGGAGGTTCCTGGACACATACAACCTACTTAATTAGAGCCATGAAGCATAGAAAACCTAAACAGATCAATAACCAAGATAGATATTGAATCAGTAAGAAAGACTCTCCCAACAAAATGCCCAGGACATGATGGCTTCACTGCTGAATTATACTAGACACTAAAAGAAGAACTAACTCCAATTCTTCTCAAGCTATTCAAAACAATCAAAAGGGAGGGAATACTCCCAAATTTTTTCTATGAAGCCAGCATCACTTTAATTCCTAAACCTGAAAAAGATTTAACAGAGAAGGAGAACTACAGATGGAACATAATGCAAAAATCAACAAAATTCTGGCCAATCAAATCCAACAACACATCAGAAAGATCATTCACTCAGATGAAGTGGGATTTATCCCTGGTATGCAGAGATGGTTTGACATTTGCAAATCAAACATTGTGATACATCACATTAACAAAATGAAGAACAAAAACCATATGATTATCTCAACAGATGCAGAATAAGTATTTGATAAAATACAACATGCTTTCATGATGAAAACTTTAAGCAAATTGTGTCTAGAAGGAACATTCCTGAACACAATCATGACAAACACACAGCCGGCACCCTATTGAATAGGGAAAAGTTGGAAGCATTCCCACTGAGATCTGGAACCAGACGAAGATGCCCACTCTCATCACTGTTATTCACTATATAGAAGTTTTAGCCAGAACCATTAGGCGAGAAAAAGAAATCAAAAGGATATAAATTGGGAAGGAGGAAGTCAAACTATCCTTAATTGCAGATGACATGATTCTACATATAGCAGATCCAAAAAACTCCACCTAAAGACTATTGGAACTCAGAAGAATTTGGTAAAGTGGCAGGATATAAAATCACACAAAAATCAATAGCCTTTGTATACACAGACAATGCCACAGCTGAGAAAGAATTTCTTTTTTTTTTTTTTTTTGAGAAAGAATTTCTAAGATCAATGCCATCCACCGGCGCTGCGGCTCACTAGGCTAATCCTCTGCCTTGCGGCACCAGCATGCCAGGTTCTAGTCCCGGTCGGGGCGCCGGATTCTGTCCCGGTTGCCCTTCTTCCAGGCCAGCTCTCTGCTGTGGCTCGGGAGTGCAGTGGAGGATGGCCCAAGTGCTTGGGCCCTGCACCCCATGGGAGACCAGGAGAAGTACCTGGCTCCTGCCATGGGATCAGCGCGGTGTGCCGGCCGCAGCGCGCCAGCCGCGGCGGCCATTGGAGGGTGAACTAACGGCAAAGGAAGACCTTTCTCTCTGTTTCTCTCTCTCTCTCACTGTCCACTCTGCCTGTCCAAAAAAAAAAAAAAAAAATCAATGCCATTCACAATAGCTACAAAAAATTAAATAACTTGGAATAAATTTAACCAAGGATGATTTTTACTATGAGAATTTCAAAACATTGAAGAAGGAAATAAAAAATGGAAAAATCTTCCATGTTCATGGATTGGAAGAATCAATATCATCAAAATGCCCATACTACTGAAAGCAATTTTCAGATTCAATGTGATACCAATCAAAAAATTAAGGACATTCTTCTCAGATATAGAAAAAAGGATGTTGAAATTTTCATGGAAGCACAGGAGACCATGAATAGCTAAAGCAATCTTATACAACAAAAATAAAGCTGGAGGCATCACAATATCAGGTTTTAAGACATATTACAGGGCAGTAATAATCAAAACAGCCTGGTACTGCCACAAAAACAGATGTATAGACTAATGGAACAGAATAGAAACTCAGGAAATCAATACACACATGTACAACCAATTTATTTTGACAAAGGAGCTAAAATCAATCCTTGGAGCAAGGAGAGTCTCTTCAACAAATGGTGCTGTAAAAACTGGATGTCCACATGCTTATGTATGAAGCAAGACCCCTACTTTACACTTTATACCAAAATATATTAAAAATGGATTAAAGACCTAAGTCTACAACCCAATACCATCAAATTATTAGAGAACATTGGGGAAACTATGTAAGACAATGACATAAGCCAAGACTTCTTGGAAAAGAGCTCAGAGGCACAGGCAATCAAAACCAAAATTGCCAAATGGGATTACTTCAAGCTGAGAAGCTTTTGCAATGCAAAAGAAATACTTAGAAAAATGAATAAACAACTGACAGAATAGGAGAAAATACTTGTAAATTATGTAACTGATAAAGGATTAATAACCAGAATATATAAAGACATTGAGAAACTCAACAATAAAAAACAAACAACCCAGTTAAGAAATGGGCAAAGGACTTAAACAGGCATTTTTCAAAAGAGGAAATCCAAATAGCCAACAGACACATGAAAAAATGCTCAGGATCACTAGCTGTCAGGGAAATGCAAATCAAAACCACAATGGGGTTTCACTTCAGACCTGTTAGAATGGATTTCATACAGAAGTTAACAAACAACTAATGCTGGCAAGGATGTCAGAAATAGGTACCTAATCCTCTGTTGGTGGGAATGTAAACTTGTGCAGCTACTGTGGAAGACAATAAGGAGGTACCTCGGAAATCTGAATATAGACCTATTGTATGACCCAGCCATCCCACTCCTGGGTATTTACCTAAGGGAAATGAAACCAGCACATCAAAGAGTAATCTGTTATTGTAGCTCAATTCACAATAGCTAAGATTTGAAATCAACTTAATGTCCATCAACTGAAGATTGAATAAAGAAATTGTGGGATATGTATACCATGGAATATTACACAGAGGTAAAAAAAATGAATTCCTACTGTTTGCAACAAAATGCATGAAACTGGAAAATACCATACTTAGTTAAATAAGCAAGTGCCAAAGGACAAATATCGTATGTGTTCTCTTTGATCTGTGATCACTAATAGGGCACCTAAAATGTAACCTATAGAAGTTAAATTGATAGTTTGAGATGCAATGACTTTGAATAGCCCTTTTCTCAACTATTGAGACATAGTACGGTACAGTTTTTTTTTTGGATACTATTTGTTGAACTCTTTACTTAGTATAGACTTAATCTTATGTGTATAAAGTTAATTGAAAATAGATCTTAGTAAAAAATAAGGCTGGGAATAGGAGAGTGAGGAGGAAGAGGGGTAGAAATGTGTTTTGGAGGGTGGGTATGGTGGGGAGAATCATGATATTCCTAAAGTTGTACTTATGAAATGCATGCAGTTTGTATTCTTTAAATAAAATGTTTATGGGAGGAAACGTCCAATATAGTCCAATTTAAAAATTAAAAAAAATTTCTCTATGATTTTTGTATTTCCTTTTTTAAGAAGTCTTCCCGTCCTTATGATAATAAAGATATGTAGGGTATTAAAAAATTCATGGGACATGCATAGTCTGAAAAAAAACCTGCATTGATTTAAAAGTTTTTGTACCAAAATAAACTTATTTTTAACTAAATATTTTATATGAACTTTATTTTCTTTAAAGATTTATTTATTTGAAAAGTAGACTGAGAGAGAGAGAGAGAGAGGAGACAACAGAGATCTTCCATCTACAGGTTCCCTTCTGAAATGGCTGCAACAGTTAGGGCTGGGCCAGGCTGAAGCCAAGAACCAGGAGCTTCTTCTGGATATCCCTCATGTGTAAAGGGGTTCAAGGACTTGGGCCATTTTCTGCTACTTCCCAGGTGCATTAGCAGGGAGCTAGATCAGAAGTGGAGCACCCATATGGAACCTCAAACCAGCACCCATATGGAATGCCAGCACTGCAGGCAGTGGCTTAACCCACTGCGCCACAATGTGAGCCTCTGTATTTTTTCAATATTTTCCTCTACATGCATTGTGTACACATGCATATACATATATGATTATATAATATATACATATATTTATATATAATAAGTATGATATATATGTATACACATATATGTGTGTATATATATGATTACATCTATAATGTATTTTAATTTTACTTGAAAGGGTAAATGAGAAAGAGAGAAATAAAGACAAAGGCAGACAGACAGGGTGGGCCAGGCTGAAACCAGAAGCCTGGAACTCAATCTAAGTCTCCCATGTAGTTCAAAGGGAACCAAGAACTTGAGGCATCCTCTCCTGACTGCCAGGATGTGTATTAGCAGGAAGCTGAAATTAGAAGGAGAGCCAAAACCTAGACACTCCAACATGGAACATGGATGTCTCAACCCCTGTCTTAACCACTGTGCCAAACACCTGCCTCTCTTCTATATGTTGTATAGATTTGCCTTCCACTCTTAAGCTTTTAGTTAACCTAGAATTGATTCTAGATTATGGTGTGAAGAAACCTGCAAAGTAATGCTAATTAATTATTCAAATATTAAAATGTCCATCCTTTCTCAACTAATCTACCCATGAATATGCATGGGTCTGTTCCTGGGCTCTGAAATTTGTTCCATTGGTATACGTGTGAATTTCAACACCATTTCCACACAGTTGGATGTGGATTTAGCATGAAGCCAGAGAAGGCTGGGCATTTGGCATAGAAGATAAGATGCTGTTCGGGTCGCTTACTTCCTATATCAGCATGCCCAAGTTTGAGGGTCAGTTCTGCTTCCAACTGATTCCACTTACTGCTAGTGCACCTGGGTGGCAGCAGGTGATACCCCAAGTACTTGGGTCTCTTACAGGAAACTGGGAGACCCATATTTAAATCCTAGGCTCCTAGCTGCAACCTGATTCAGCTGGGGCTGTTGTGGGCATTTGAGAGAGAGAACTAGTGGGTAGAGCATATTCTTTGCCCATCTCTGTCTTTGCCTCTCTCTCTCTTTTTCAAATAAATAATGTAAAAAAAAAAAAAACAAGAAAGAAACCCACACTTTAGTATCTTGGCACTTCAGCATCCTTCATTAGCAGGAATCCCAAATTTAATTTTTTTTTGTAGAAATGTGCCCCAAATACATAAATGTCAGGCTCTGTATAACATGGATCCACCCTTGCACGACTTTTTTTAGTTTTAGGTTTTTTTCTTGCCTTTTTTTTTAGTTTTACAATAATTTTTCAATTGTGTTTCATCAAGTTCTCCTGCTCTCTTCTTCTGGAATATCTTTCCTATTCTTTAATCTTCTATTTTCCATATGCATTTTAGGATCTCCTTGTGAAATTCCATAAATAAGCAACATTATTTACATCTAGGGGAATTACACTGAGGTTCTAGATCTTCTTGGAAAACCTGACATCTTTGTAGAAGTACTGAGTTCTTCAGTCCATGAACATATCATATCTCCCCAATTTTTTCTTCTTTAAAGTCTTTCAGTAGAGCTTTAGAGTATTTTCATAGATATTTTGCATATCTTTTATTAGATTTATATCTAGTAATGTATCTTTGGGGATATGTTATTTAATAAATATGTTTGTTAAAATGTTATTTTCTGAGTGTCATTGATGGCATACAGAAATCCAATTGATTTTTGAATCCTGGTTTTGTCTTCAGCAGCTTTGTTTGTTATTAATTCTAGTAACTTGCATTCTTTTGGACAATCATATAATACTAGTATTCAATTTATTTCTCTTTTTTCAATCCTTACTTCTTTGTTCCTGTCACGAGCGCCTACTGTCATGCAGCTCTACGGTAGCAAGTGTGACGTACGACTTGTCAGTCACAGGGAAGAAAGGAACACCAGGACACAAGACTGTCTTTCCAATGAGAGATTTTATTGCTTATACACCAGGTTTTTTTTTTTTTTTAATCACACTACTCATCAACATGCTCATTGAGGTCAATACACTTATCAGTATCAATATACTTATCAATCTATACTATTTAATACACTTATCAATAAACTTAACACCACCACTTAACTACTTAGCTTAACTACTTAGCTTAACATAACTACTTACCTTCTACTTAACTTACTTACTACAATAACGCTAAACTATCAGAATAACACTATTTCCTTAATGACTAGAGGACTACCGGAATCACTACCATTAATATCAATATCAATAATACTACTTGAACTTATTCATTAATCCACAGATCACAGTATACAGTGTTAAAGTAATTTTGAGGACTATCCAATTATAATAGTACATGTACATCAAGGTCTCCAGCATTATTTGCAGATACCTTGCATAGGGTCAAAACATAGGGTCAAAGCATAGTTATATTACATTACACACGACTAACATTATTGTGTTTTCAAGGCTCGTATCACGGTCATAAAAAAGAGTGTCAGCCGGCGCCCTGGCTCAATAGGCTAATCCTCCACCTTGCGGCGCCGGCACACCGGGTTCTGGTCCCGGTCAGGGCGCCGGATTCTGTCCCGGTTGCCCCTCTTCCAGGCCAGCTCTCTGCTATGGCCAGGGAGTGCAGTGGAGGATGGCCCAGGTGCTTGGGCCCTGCACCCCATGGGAGACCAGGAAAAGCACCTGGCTCCTGGCTCCTGCCATCGGATCAGCGCGGTGCGCCGGCTGCAGCGGCGGCCATTGGAGGGTGAACCAACGGCAAAGGAAGACCTTTCTCTCTGTCTCTCTCTCTCACTGTCCACTCTGCCTGTCAATAAAATAAAATAAAAATAAAATAAAAAAAAATAAAAAAATTTAAAAAATTTAAAAAAGAGTGTCAGCGTTCAAGGTCCAGAGCTCCATGTCTCAGCAGAGATGGATCTCGGATCAGTCACTTATGGGCAGGAAGTCATGGGAAGGCTGTCACTCTGGGCAGTAGGCTCAAAGTTACCAGGAGGACGGTCATGCGAGAAGTTGGAGAGGTTCCCTGCTGAGAGGCCTGGTCCGGCTCTATGGTCAACTCTGGCAGCAGGCTGATAAGGACTCCAGGCAAAGCGGTGAGGTGGCATCTCAGCTGGAGTTTTGATCCCGTAGTCGCCTTGTGTCGCTTAACAAGGGGGCTAGTGAGCTGGCTCTTCAGCTCCAAGTGAGAGGAGATCCAGAGGTTCACACGCACTGAGCCCTTTGTCTATTGTCAGCTTGTGCTGCTATCTGCTCCATGCAGAGTAACAGGCTGCCTCTTCAGCTCCAGGTGTGTGGAGATCCAGAGGTTCACACACACCGGGCCATGATCCCCGAGAGGATGGAGAGTGGTGCAAGGGCTCCCCTTTTTATCCTCATTTTCTAGCAGTCCTCCAGCTTGCCATTCTCCAGCTTGTTGTCCAATCAACGCTGTTTCCTCCTTGCTTGCAGTTGAACAGTCCAGTCAGTACTGTTCCCTCCTTACTTATGTTTGAACAGTCTAGTCAGCGTGGGTAGGAGGGTATTGTCCATAGCACACAGTTATCTGACTGACCAGAGATGTCTGCTTGGCATGATTAGGAGTGTTTCCCTAACAGCCGTTAGGCATTGCCTCAGCTCCTGACTTATAACTCCACTTTACTGTTTATTTTGTGGCTAGTGGTAACTTCTTAACTCAATGTTTTACTGTGGAGTTTCCACAGTTCCTCTCCTTTTCAGGTAAGCGGTGATCCGTGACTCTTTTTGAGACTCCTGTGGGATTCCCCACAGTTCCCTCTGTCACTATATCCCTTACTCTGCCCTTTTATTCTTCTTTCTCCCTTCCTTTTTTCCCTCCCTCCCTCCCGCCTTCCTTCTTTTTTTCCTACTCTTCTCTCCCTTCCTCACTTCCTCCTATCCATTTTTCCTTTCTCTTTCCATTCCTCCCCTTCATTCTTGTCCTGGTACACTATTTAGGGTCTCCAGTACAGTGTTACATAGATAGTAGGTAATTTGCCATTTAAAAATCTTTATTGAAATATAATTCACATGCTATACCATTTACTTATTTCAATTGTATGATTCAATGGTTTTTAGTGCATTTGTAAAATGACATAAGCATCACTACAATTTAATTTTAGATCATTTTTATTATCCCATAAAGAATGCCTGTATTATGAACAAGCATCACTTCCCATACTAACACTGCCCCCTAATCCTCAGCTCTAGACAATCACTAATCCAAAATAGATTTGTCTATTCTGGACATTTCATAACAAATAAAGTATGTAACTTTTTATGACTGGCATCTTCTCCTTAGCATTATATTTTCAAGGTTCATCCATGTTGTGGCATATATCAGGACACTTTTCCTTTTTTATTGCTAATAATATTCCTTTGTAGGGATATGTCATATTGTATTTATTTATTAGTGGATTGACATTTGGGTTGTTATTACTTTTTAGCTATTACGTATACTGCTGCTATAAGCATCCATGTATATACATTTTTGTGTGAACAAATATTTTCCATTCTCTCAAGTATATGTCTAGTAGTGAAATTCTGGACCTTATGTTAACCCTGAAATTTGACCTTTTGAAGAACTGCCAGACTTTTCTAAAGTACTGCACCATTTTACATTCCCACAGGGCATGTACATAGGTTCTAGTTTCTCTACATTCTTGTCTGTTTTTTTGATCATTTTTAAAAGATTTATTTATTTATTTGAAAGTCAGAGTTATACAGAGAGAGGAAAGGCAGAGAGAGAGAGAGAGAGAGAGAGAGAGAGAGAGAGATCTTCCATCCGATGGCTCACTCCCCAATTTGCCGCATTGGCCATAGCTGCACTGATCCGAGGCCAGGAGCCATTCTTCCCAGTCTCCCACATGTGTGCAGGGGCCCAAGGACTTGGGACATCTACTGCTATCACAGGCTATAGCAGAGAGCTGGATTGGAAGAGGAGCAGGTGAGACTAGAACTGGTACCCATATGGGATGCTTGTGCTTTAAGCCAGGGAGTTAACCTGCTGCATCACAGTGCCAGCCCCTGATCATTGTTATTCTGTATAGTGTGACAAGTTATTCATTGGTATTTTGCATTTTTCTAATGGCTAGCAATATTGAGGATATTTACATGTAGTTATTGGCTATTTATATATTCTAACTGGAGAAGAGTTTTTCTGCTCCTTTGTCTATTTTTAAGTTGGGTTACTTGTCTCATTGATTTTAGTAATTCTTTATATAGTCTAGATAGAAGTCGCTTATCAGATATGTGATTTGCAAACATTTTTCTCCCTCATAGTTTGTCTTTTCACTTTCTTGAAAGCACAAAAGTTTAAAATTTTGATGATGTCTGTTTATCTACATTTATTTTGTCATGTGAGCTTTTGGTATATAAAAGAGCTTTTCCTAAACTAATATGATGAAGATTTATAGATTTTCATCAAACACCATTTATCAGGCTAAGGAACTTTTCTTCCATTCTGAAAACATTTGAAATTCTATCAAAAACATTTTCTGCTTTAATTAAAAGAACCAAAACTTTTCTTATTTTATCATATTTAATATGATAAAGCACATTAAAATGATTCTCTAATGTTAAACCAAATTTTCAATACTGGTTTAAGTCCAACTTGTTTGTGACATATTATCTTTTTTCATAGACTGTTGAATTTGACTTGATCACATTTTATTTGGAATTTTTGCCTCTATGTTCATGAGTGAGATGAGAATGTCATTTTGTTTTCTCCAGTTATCCTTGCCAGGCTTTGGAATTGAGGCTATGCTGCCAATTTCACAAATTAAGTTAGAGAGTATTCTCTCTTTTGCTCTTCTTTGGGGTAGATTTTTATAAGACTGAAATTATTTATTCCTTGAATGTTTGATAGAGTTTGCTGGCGAAAACCATCTGTGTTATCTGTTGATTCAAGTTTTTAAAGAGTTTTAAGATTGTTTAAATCTTCAACTTCTAGGAATTTCTCTTGGAATTTGTCCATCATGTCTCAGTTTTCAAATTTATTTGGCTTAGAGTTGTTTGTAATGTTCTCAGTCTTTTAAAACATTTACTATATGTAGTTATATCTTTTTTACTATTCCTAAGATTATACATGATTTGTGCCTTGCTTTTTACTTGATCTGTATTGCTTGTTTGTCTATGTTATTGCTCTTAAAAACAAAGTCAGCTTTTGGCTTGCTAATAACTATTAATTATTAGTAGTAGCAGTGTGAACTCTGGGTTGCCCCCAATTCCTGTTTTCCTGCTACAATGTACATAACAGAAAGTGTGTCCTCATGCACCTGTGTGGGCATATATACTCAGCAGCAGAATTTCTGTGCAGTAGGGATACGTGCAAATAGCTTGAATAAAGCTGGGTTGATTTCTCTCTCTGTTTATCAATTCGCCAAGAGAAAATGGGCTCTCCCATGTCCCCATGATTCCATCCAACAATTGGATTCATCTATCTTTCCTATTTTAGCAGTTTGCTAGGTATAAGGTAATAAGTATTTTTGTCGCTCCCCATCTTCGTGGAGGAATGACACAGGACCCTGCGCTGTTCTTTCTTCTGCTCGGCCCTTCCCGGGTTTGCTGCTGGTTCTTCCCGGGTTGGCTACTGTCCCTTCCACCTCCGTGGAAGGGCGGTTCCCCCTGGCCACTTTCCCCACTTCCGCGGGGGAGCGGCACACCACCGGCCGGCTCTCTCGGGGGCTGCACAGGTGTTCCTTCAGATAGATGTTCCCCTTAGATGTTCCTCGTGCATGTTGTCTCTCTTCTCCTTTATAGTCCTTCCACCAATCCCAACTCTGCTACCCACACGCCGAGTACGCTGCTCTCCTCCAATCAGGAGCAGGTCCTACAGTTTATTGGTTGAACTGGAGGCAGCTGTGTAGAAGCTGTTTCTCCCTTCTCAGCGCCATATTGTGGGAGAGCAGATGCATAGAATAAGTCTTAATTCCAGTAACTCAGTCTAGTCCGAGTTGCTCCCCACAATTTTTGTTTTAATTTATGTTTTCTGATTATCAATGTTTTGCTATATTTCTCATATGCTAGTTGGCTTTTTAGGGTGTTCTTTTGTGTATTCCCTGTTCATATACTTTGTATTTATTTCTATTGTAGTTTCTTTTGCACCTTGAGTTGCAGGCATTTCTTGGAAATCCTACATATTAGGCTTTTCTTCCTTTATGAATCAAAGATATTTTTCTACTCATATAGCCTAAATCACCTGTTTTCCCCAACTGAGCTTTGAGCTACAATTATTATGTAATAGATTGCTTACATGTGTGTATGAAGAGGTCTCTGTATTTTTTTTTTTTTTAAAGAACAGCCCTGGCCAGCGCCGCAGCTCACTAGGCTAATCCTCTGCCTTGCGGCGCAGGCACACCCGGTTCTAGTCCCGGTTGGGGCTCTGGATTCTGTCGCGGTTAACACTCTTCCAGGCCAGCTCTCTGCTGTGGCCCGGGAGTGCAGTGGAGGATGGCCCAAGTCCTTGGGCCCTGCACCCCATGGGAGACCAGGAGAAGTACCTGGCTCCTGCCATCGGATCAGCGCGGTGTGCCGGCTGCAGCATGCTGGCCGCGGCAGCCATTGGAGGGTGAACCAATGGCAAAGGAAGACCTTTCTCTCTGTCTCTCTCTCTCACTGTCCACTCTGCCTGTCAAAAAATTAAAAAAAAAAAAAAAAAGAACAGCCCTTATCTCTTCCACTCAGGAACAGTGTTTTTTTTTTTTTTTCCATATTATTTGTTGAAATATTTTACTTAGTTTAAGGTTAACTTTAAGATAATTAAGTAAACTGAAAGTAGATCTTTGTAAAAGTTAAGAGTGGGAATGGGAGCGGGAAGAGGAAGAAGGGTTACAGCATGGGCAGGAAGGAGGGTAGAGTGGGAAGTGTCCCTTTGTTCCTAAATCTGTATACATGAAATACATGAAGCTTGTGTAACTTAAATAAAATTGAATAAGGAAGAGTTACAGAGAAATGGCGGGGGGTGGATATCTTCTGTCTATTGCTTCACATCTCAAATGGCCACAACAGCCAGGGCTGGACCATACCAAAGCCAGGAGCCAGGAGCCAGGAGCCAGGAGCTTCATCCTGGTCATCCAAATGAGTGGCAGGGGTCCAAACACTTGGGTCATCTGCTGCTGCTTTTCTAAGACAAGGAGCTAAATTGGATGTGGAGCAGTTAAGACATGAACCAGTGCCCACATGGGATGTTGGCATTACAGGCAGTAGCTTTACCCACTATGCTGGACCCCATCTCTTGAGTTTCTCTACCAAAACCTTATTACTGTTATTATTATTTAAAGAGTATCCTGGGGCCAGCGCTGTGGCGTAGTAGGTAAAGCCACTGCCTGCAGTGTTGGCATCCCATATGGGCGCTGGTTCAAGTCCTGGCTGCTCTACTGCCGATCCAGCTCTCTGCTATGGCCTGGGAAAGCAGTAGAAGACGGCCCAAGTCCTTGGACCTCTGCACCTGTATGGGAGACCCAGAAGAAGTTCCTGGCTCCTGGTTTCGGATTGGCATAGCTCCGGCCATTGCTGCCAGTTAGGGAGTGAACCAGTGGACAGAAGACCTCTCTTTTTCTGCCTTTCCTTCTCTCTCTGTGTGACTCTTTCAAATAAACAAATAATTTTTTTTTAAAAAAGCTGTGCTAATGTTCTCATATGATCAGTATAAAGAAATATGTGAAAAAAAAAAAAAAAGAGTATCCTGAGCCTGGTAGGTCAAACACCCCACCCCTTCTTTAAGGTCAACTGAACTGTGCATAAACACTTGTCTCTTCACACAGTTTTAAAAACTAATTTGACATTTTTTCAAAGACATTTTTAATCTTTTTTGTCTTCATTTTATTTGAAAGGCAGAGAGACAGAGAAGTCTTCTACCCACTGGTTTACTAACCAAATGGCCACAATAGCCAGGGCTGGGCCAGGCTGAACTCAGGAGCCAGGAGCTCCATCCCCTTTTCCCATATGGAAGGCAGATTCTCAAGTACTTGAGCCATCATCTGCCACCTCTTAAGGTATGTATTAGCAGGAAGCTGAACTGGAAGCAGAGGAGTCAGGAATCAAATCAGGCACTCTGACATGAGATATGGGCATCCCAAGCAGTGTCTTAACTATTGCATCAAATGCAGCCTTCACATAAAATTTAGTTTGTTTATTGAACATCTCAGCAAATACAGGTGGAATTTCGATTGGGATTGCTTTGAATTTGTAGAATAATTCTGGGGAAATTTGACTTCACCAAAATAAAAACTTTCTTTTTATCAGATTGCCTATGTATGATAAAATACTAATATTGGAATATACAAAACACTCTTAACCAATCAATAATAAAACAGCTCAATAAAAATGGACAAAATATTTGAACAGACATTTCACAATGTCTGAAGGACATAGATATGTAGATATATGAGTACGAGTAGGAGATATAGAAGTAAAATAAGATGTATGAATACCAAAAATCAAGTGAAAATACTTTCAGGGCCAGTGCTGTGGCATAGCGGGTAAAGCCGCCACTTGCAGTGCCGGCATCCCATATGCGTGCCGGTTCGAGTCCCAGCTGCTCCACTTCCAATCCAGCTCTCTGCTGTGGCCTGGAAAAGCAGTAGAAGATGGCCCAAGTCCTTGGGCCCCTGCACCCACGTGGGAGACCCAGAAGAAGCTCTTGGCTCCTGGCTTCAGATTAGCGCAGCTCCAGCCATTTCGACCAATTAGGGAGTGAACCAGCGGATAGAAGACCTTGCCCTCTCTCTGCCTCTCCTTCTCTCTGTGTGTGACTCTGACTTTCAAATAAATAAATCTTTTTAAAAAATACTTTCCAGGTATTAGTCATTAATGACATGCAAATTAAAATCACCCACTAAAATGGCTAACATAAAAAAAGCAATATTCAGTGTGGAATCATCTGGAACTCACATGCTGCTGGTAGGATTGTAATGATGTAGCCATTTTTGGAAAACTGTTTTGCAGTTATATATTTGTATTCATAAACTTACAATTACCCTGTGGCCCAAGGAATTCTATTCATGTATATTTACTAGAGAAATAAAAATATGTCACTCCAAAGAGATTGACACATAAGCTTACCAAGGACCCAGGTGACTCTATCTTGCTTTGTGATTCAGCAAGGTGATTTGTAGATTTAATGTATTTTTTGCAGTCAACATGTGTTTAATGCTAACCATTTTTTTACCATTTTGTTTTTTCATCATTTCGTTTCTTCTACATAAGATACTTTATTTGAGATGCTTTTCCTTGATTGAATTATATTCTTTAGGATTTATTTTAGTGAGAGTCAATTGTGGCATATTCTTTTTGTGTATGTGGTCTGAAAATTTCACCAGTGTCCTGAAAGATTTTCTTGCTGGATATAAAATTCTAGGTTGCTTGTTATTTATTTTTAGTGCATTTTGATATTAACCTGTTGTTTTCTGGCTTGCTGTCTAGTAGCTCTTCCTTTACAAGTGACGTATCGTTCTCTTAACTCTTTTCTGGTGTTCTGTAGTTTCATTATGATATGTCTAAGTATGGATTTTTTTATTCATCTTGTTGCTTACAGTTCCTCACAAGTCCTGAATCTGAGGCTAGTATCTTTCATCAGTTTTGAAAAATTATTTTTTTATAGTTTGTTTTTAAACTTTTTATAGTTTAAGTTTTCTTTTTAATTGAGACATAATGATTACATATTTTTATAGGGTGTACAGTGAGAACTTAATATGTGTAACAGTATATAATGATCAGGATAATTAGAATTTCCATCACTAGTTTATTTTTGTTGGGAGCCTCTGAACTCCTTCCTCTCTTCCAGTTCTTCATAAAATACCAGGGTACTTCAAAAAGTTCTTAGGAATGAATTTCTTTAAAGATTTAT
The DNA here is from genome assembly GCF_964237555.1 of Oryctolagus cuniculus. Lineage (NCBI taxonomy): Eukaryota > Metazoa > Chordata > Mammalia > Lagomorpha > Leporidae > Oryctolagus > Oryctolagus cuniculus. Next base: position 59,789,023 of record NC_091440.1, on the reverse strand, counting down.
TTATTTGAAAGTGTTAGAGAGACAGAGGGAGAGACAGAGGGAGAGAGAGAATCTTCCATCTGCTGGTTCACCTCCCAGATGGCCACAGTGGCCATAATAGCCAGGAGCCAGGAGCTTCATATGGGTCTCCCATATGGGTGGCAAGGTCCCAAATACTTGGGCCATCTTTTGCTGCTTTTCCCAGGCAATTAACAGGGTGTTGGATCATAGTGGAACAGATGGGACACAGACCTACATCCATATGGGATGCTGATGTTGCAGGTAGAAGCTTTACCTGCTATGCCACAACGCAGGCCCTGAAAATGAAATTTAAGCATGTTTATTTTGGTGCAAAAATTTTTGAAATCTGCACATAATATTTTCTTTAAAAGATTTTATTTATTTATTTGAAAGTCAGAGAGTTACATAGAGAGGAGAGGGGCAGAGAGAGAGAGAGATCTTCCATCCAATGGTTTACTCCCCAATTGGCTTCAACAGCCGGAGCGGCGCTGATCCAAAGCCAGGAGCCAGGAGCTTCTTCCAGGTCTCCCACGTGGGTGCAGGAGCCCAAGGACTTGGGCCATCCTCTCCTGCTTCCCAGGCCACAGCAGTTTGGAAGTGGAGCAGCTGGGACTAGAACCGGTGCTCATATGGGATGCCAGTGGTTCAGGCCAGGGTGTTAACCTGCTGCGCTACAGTGCTGGCCCCATGCACATAGTATTTTCATAATATGAATCTTCCATGAACTTTCTGACGACTCCTTATATGTAATAGGTTTTTAAAATTTATTTATGTTTTTATTTATTTTCCCCTCAAATAAATCTTTTATTTAAGGAATACAGACTTCATGTATTTTGTAAGTACAACTTTTAGGAATATAGTGATTCTTCCCACCATACACACCCTCTCACCAACTCTCCTACCCCTTCTCCTCCTCCCTCTCATTCTCAGTCCCATTCTCCACTAAGATCCATTTTCGATTAACTTTATACACAAAAGACCAACCCTATAGTAGTAAAGAGTTTAACAATTTGCACGGAAAAAAAAACTAAGAAGGCAAAAAACAAAACAGAACAAAAAACTGTTCCTCAGCAGTCAAGACAAGGGCTGTTCAAAGTCATTGCATCTTGAAGTTACATGACTTTTTTTTTTTTTTAAGAAACTTAATTAACTTTAAAGCATCACCCAAGAATGATACATCTTTTGTGAGCACTTAGACATAATTATAATACAACTCTTTGAGGACAGAGGTCCTGCATGGAAAATTAGAGCACAGGGACTCTCGTTGTTAATTTCACAATTAACACTCTTATGTATGACATCAGCGATCACCTGAGGCTCTTGACATGAGCTGCCTAGGCTATGGAAGCCTTTTGAATTCACAACTCTGTCAGTATTTGGACAGGGCCATAAGCAAAATGGGGTCTCATACACCGAGGTCTTTCATGTAGGACAATTTGCCATGGTGTCTTGGCTTTTTATGCCTGAAATGCTCTCATGGACTTTTCAGCCAGACTGGAATGCCTTAAGAGCTGATTCTGAGGTCAGAGGGCTACTTAAAGTTATTGTCATTCTATGAATCTGCTGTGTGGACTGCTTTCCATGTTTTGGAGCATTTACTCCTTTTTAATTCTATTATTACCAGACACTTAATCCTATTTATATGATCACTTTAATACTTAATTTTATCCATATGATCACTTTAACACTTAAGATGGCATTTTTACCACCCAGTTTAGGGGGATTTGGGGTCACATGGCAAGTTTTTAAATTGTACCCTTAGAAGTAAATCCATAGGAATGTATGCACAACTATACAGCTTTACAGTTACAAACTTCATAGACTTCATAATTACAACTTTAGGAACATGGTGCTTCTTCCTACCATGCCCACCCTCCCATCCATACTCCCAGCACTCTTCCTTCTCCCTCTCTTAATCCCACTCTTATTTTTTTTTTGCTGTGATATATTTTCAATTAACTTTATATACATATGTTTAACTCTATGCTAAGTAAAGAGTTCCACAAATAGTATATAAAACTAGCTGTTCCTCAACACTCAAGACAAGGGCTATACAAGTCATTGCTTCTCAAAGTGTCAATTTCACTTCTACAGATTGCCTTTTAGGTGCTCTGTTAGTTCTTACAGGTCAAGGAGAACATGTGGGACTTGTCCCTTTGGGACTGTCTTATTTCACTAAGTATGACGTTTTCCAGATTCATCCATTTTGTTGAAAATGACCAGATTTCTTTCTTTTTTTACCGCTGTATAGTATTCCATAGTGTACACATCCCATAATTTCTTTATCCAGCCTTCAGTTGATGGGCATTTGGGGTTGATTCCATGTCTTAGCTATTGTGAATTGAACTAAAATAAACATGGGGGTGCAGATAACTTTTTCATATGCTGATTTCATTTCCCTTGGGTAAATTCTCAGGAGTGGGGTGCTAGGTCATATAGTAGGTCTATATTCAGATTTTTGAGGTATCTTAATACTGTCTTCCATATGGGCTTTACCAGTTTATATTCTAACAAACTGGATTGGGGCACCCTTTTCCCCACATCCTTACCAGAATTTATTGTTTGTTGATTTCCATATGAAAGCCATTCTAACTGGGGTGAGGTGAAACGTCATTGTGGTTTTGATTCATGTTTCTCTGACAGCCAGTGATCCTGAGCATTTTTTCTTGTGTCTGTTGGCCATTTGGATTTCTTCTTTTGAAGAAGGCCTGTTTAAGTCCATTGTCCATTTCTTCATTGGGTTTATGTTTCATTTCTCAATGTCTTTATATATTCTGGTTATTAATCCTTTATCAGTTGCATAGTTTGCAATTAATTTGCCCCATTCTTTTGGTAGCCTCTTCACTTCGCTGAGTGTTTCTTTTGCAGTACAGAAGCTTCTCAATTTGATGTAATCCCATTTGTGAATTTTGGCTTTGATTGCTTGTGTCTCTGGAGGCATTTCTAAGCAGTCTTTGCTATGCCAATTTCTTTCAGGGTTTCCCCAGTGTTCTCTAATAATTTGATGGCGTCAGGTTGTAGATTTAGGTCTTTAACCCATTTTAAGTGGGTTTTTGTGTAAGGTGTAAGGTAGGGGTCTTGCTTCATATTGTCTGCATGTAGAAATCCAGTTTTCCCAGTGCTATTTGTTGAAAAGATTGTTCTTGATCCATGGATTGACTTTAGCTCCATGGTGAAATGCAAGATGGCTGTTTAGATCTATTTCTATATTTCTATTCTGTTATATTGGTCTAGCCATCTATTTTTGTACCAGTACCAGGCTATTTTGATTATAACTGCCCTGTAGTATGTCTTAAAATCTGATATTGTGATGCTTCTGGCTTTGTTTTTGTTGTATAAGATTGCTTTAGCTATTCAGGATCTCCTGTATTTCCATATGAATTTCAACATCATTTTTTCTATATCTGGGAAGAATGAGCTCGGTATTTTGAATGGTATCACATTGAATCTGTAAATTATTTTTGGAAGTAGGGACATTTTAATGATATTGATTCTTCCAACCCATGACCAGGGAAGATTTTTCCATTTTTTATATCTTTTTCTATTTCTTTCTTTAATGTTTTGTAATTCTCATGGTAGATATCTTTGACATCCTTGGTTAAATTTATTCCAAGGTATTTAATTTTTTGTAGCTATTATGAATGGCATTGATCTTAGAAGTTCTTTCTCAGCTGTGGCATTGTCTGTGTATACAAAGGCTATTGATTTTTGTGTGTTGACTTTATAGCCTTTGACTTTACTAAATTCTTCTATGAGTTCTAATAGTCTCTTAGTGGAGTCTTTTGGATTCTGTTTATATAGAATAATGTCATCTGCAAATAGGGATAATCTGACTTATTCCTTCTCAATTTGTATCCCTTTGATTCCTTTTTCTTGCCTAATGGCTCTGGCTAAAACTTCCATGAATATATTGAATAGCAATGGTGACAGTAGGAATCCTTGTCTGATTCTAGATCTCAGTGGGAATGCTTCCATCTTTTTCCCATTCAATAGGATGCTGGTTGTGGGTTTGTCATAAATTGCCTTAATTATGCTGAGTAATGTTCCTTCTATACACAATTTTCTTAAAGTTTTCATCATGAAAGCATGTTGTATTTTATCAAATGCTTAATCTGAAAATCCTATTGTTTTTATTCTTTTTTTTTTTTTTTTTTTTTTTTTTTTTTTGACAGGCAGAGTGGACAGTGAGAGAGAGAGACAGAGAGAAAGGTCTTCCTTTTGCCGTTGGTTCACCCTCCAATGGCCGCCGCTGCAGCCGGCGCACCGCGCTGATCCTGGCAGGAGCCAGGAGCCAGGTGCTTTTTCCTGGTCTCCCATGGGGTGCAGGGCCCAAGCACCTGGGCCATCCTCCACTGCACTCCCTGGCCATAGCAGAGAGCTGGCCTGGAAGAGGGGCGACCGGGACAGAATCCGGCGCCCCAACCGGGACTAGAACCCGGTGTGCCGGCGCCGCAAGGTGGAGGATTAGCCTATTGAGCCACGGCGCCGGCCCTCTTTATTTTGTTAATGTGATGTATCACATTGAATTATTTGCAAGTATTAAACCATCCCTGCATACCAGGGATAAATCCCACCTCATCCAAGTGAATGATCTTTCTAATGTGTTGTTGGATTTGATTGGCCAGAATTTTGTTGAGGATTTTTGCACCTATGTGCATCAAGGAAATTGGTCTGTGGTTCTCTTTGTTATATCTTTTTTAGGTTTAGGGATTAAGGTGATGCTGGTTTCATAGAAAGAGTTTGGGAAGATTCCCTCCTTTTGATTGTTTTGAATAGCTTGAGAAGAATGGAGTTAGTTCTTTTAGTGTCTAGTATAATTCAGCAGTGAAGCCATCAAGTCCTGGGCTTTTTGTTGTTGTGTTGAGAAGGTCTTTATTACTGATTCAATTTCTATCTTGCTTATGGGTATGTTAAGGTTTTCTTTGTCTTCGAGGCTCAGTTAAGGTAGGAAGTATATATCCAGGAATCTATCCATTTCTTTTAGGTCTCCAAGTTTGTTGCCATATTTGCTTTTTGCAGTAAAATCTGATAATTCTTTTTATTTCTGTGGTGTTTGTTGTTACATTTTCTTTTCTATCACTGATTTTAATTTGGGTGTTTCTCTCTGTCTCTCTCTCTCTTTTTTTTTTTTTTTTTGGTTAATTGGGCCAATGGTGTGCCAGTTTTGTTTATTTTTTCAAAAAAAATTCTTCATTTTGCTGATGTTTTTCATTTTTTGTTATCAATATTGTTGATTTCTTCTCTAATTTTAATTATTTCTTTTCTCCTACTAGTTTTTGCTTGGTTTGCTGTTGTTTCTCTAGATCCTTGAGATGCATTGATAGCTCATTTATTTGGTATCTTCCCAATTTCTTGATGTAGGCACCAATTGCTATAAACTTTCCTTTTAACACTGCTTTTGCTGTATCTCATATGTTTTGCTATGTTTTATTGTCATCTTCATTTGTTTCCAGAAATTTTTTGATTTCTCTCTTAATTTCTTCAATGACGTATTGTTCATTCAGGAGCATGTTGTTCAGTATCCATGTGTTTGCATGTATTCTAGGGATTTCTGAGTTGGTGATTTCTAGCTTCATTCCACTGTAGTATGAGAAGATGCATGGTATGATTTCAATTTTTTTGAACTTGCTGATATTTGCTTTATGGCCTAGTATGTGTTCATTCCTAGAGAAAGTTCCATGTACTGATGAGAATAATGTGCATTCTGCAGATGTAGGGTGGAACTTCTATAAATATTTGTTTGGTCTATTTGGTCATAGTGTTTATTAACTCTGTTGTTTGCTTGCTGATTTTCTGTCTGGTTGTTCTGTCCACGCTAAAAGTGGGATATTGAAGTCCCCCACTACTATTGTATTTGAGTCCATGTCTCCCTTTAGATCTATTAATATTTCTTTTAAATATTCACATGCCCTGTAATTAGGTACATATACATTTATAATGGTTATATTTTCTTGTTAAACTGATCCCTTAATCATTACATAATGCCCTTCTTTGTCTCTTTTAATAGTTTTTGTGTTAAAGTCTATTTTGTCTGATATTAGCATGGCTACATCAGCTCTTTTTTCCTTTTCGTTAGTATGGAATATCTTTTCCATCCTTTCACTTTCAGTCTGTGTGCATCTTTGTTGGTAAGATGTGTTTATTGTAGGCAGCAAATAGATTTTTTTTTTGACAGGCAGAGTGGACAGTGAGAGAGAGAGACAGAGAGAAAGGTCTTCCTTTGCCGTTGGTTCACCCTCCAATGGCCGCCGTGGCCGGCGCGCTGCGGCCGGCGCACCGCGCTGATCCAATGGCAGGAGCCAGGAGCCAGGAGCCAGGTGCTTTTCCTGGTCTCCCATGGGGTGCAGGGCCCAAGCACCTGGGCCATCCTCCACTGCACTCCCTGGCCACAGCAGAGAGCTGGCTTGGAAGAGGGGCAACCGGGACAGAATCCGGCGCCCCGACCGGGACTAGAACCCGGTGTGCCGGCGCCGCTAGGCGGAGGGTTAGCCTAGTGAGCCGCGGCGCTGGCCGCAAATAGATTTTTTTTATTTGACAGGTCGAATTATAGACAGAGAGAGAGAGAGAGAGAGAGAGAAAGGTCTTCCTTCCATTGGTTCACTCCCCAAGTGGCCACTACTGCCAGAGCTTTGCCGATCCAAAGCCAGGAGCCAGGTACTTCCTCCTGGTCTGCCATGCGGGTACAGGGGCCCAAACAGTTGGGCCATCCTTCACTGCCCCCTGGGCCACAGCAGAGAACTGGACTGGAAGAGGAGCAACCGGGACTAGAACCCGGCACCCATATAGGATTCTGGCGCCACAGGCAGAGGATTAACTAAGTGAGCCATGGTGCTGGCCACAGTAGATGGGTTTTGTTTTTTAATCCATTCAGCCAGTCTGTGCCTTTTAACTAGAGAGTTGAGGCCATTTACATTCAAAGTGACTATTGATAAGTAATGACTTTGCCTGCCATTTTTCCAAAAAATATTCCTGTATTTTACTATATTTTCTTTGTACTTGTACTGGGAGATTTTCTGCCTTCACCTTCTTTTGTAGTGATGACCATATTTATGTGTTTCTATGTGCATCACATCCTTAAGCATCTTTTCCAGGGCTGGATGGGTGGTGACAAGTTCTTTTAATTTATGTTTGTTATGGAAGGTCTTTATTTCACCTTCATTCATAAATGAGAGTTTTGTTATAGTATTCTGGGTTGACTTTTTTTTCTCTTAAGACTTGGAATATATCTCACCATTCTCTCTTAGCCTGTAGCAACTCTAATGAGAAGTTCATTGTAAGTGGAACTGGAGATCCTTTGAAAGTAATCTGGTATTTCTCTCATGTACATTTTAGAATCTTTTCTTTATGTTTTACTGTGGAGAGTTTGATTACAATGTGTCGTGGTGAAGATCTTTTCTGGTCATGTCTATTAGAAGTTCTATGTGTTTCTTGTACTTGGGTGTCCCTTTCTTTCTCCAAATTAGGGAAGTTTTCTGCTATTATTTCACTAAAAAGGCATTTTAATCCTGTCTCTCTTTCCTTGCCTTCAGGAGCTCCTAGGACTCGTATGTTATGTTTGATAATATGCTGTAGATTCCCAACAATGTTTTTCAGTTTTCTAATTTCCTCTTCTTATTTTTGTCTGAGTGTATAATTTCTTGTGATTTGTCTTCTAAGTCTGATATTCTTTCTTCTGCTTCACTGATTCTTTTGTTAAGGCTTTCCACCATATTTTTTATTTGTTCTATTGAATTCTTCAATAGAAGACTTCATTTTGCTTTCTCTTTAAGATCTCAATTTCACGGGAGAACTTTTCTTTCATGTCATGTATGGATTTCATTAGTTCATACAATTGCTTCGGAGTACTTCTGAGTAATCCTATGATCAATGTTTTGAATTCCATTTCTGCAATCTCATCATCTTCACAGTCTAGTATTGAAGTGTTGCATTCTTTTGGGGGCATCACGTTGTGTTTTTTATTCTTGTTTCTCAAATTGGTGTGTTTATTTTTCAGCATTTGTGGAGATACTCTTTGGTATCTCTTTTTTTTTTTGCTGTGGTGGCTTTTATCTTTGGACTATGTCTGTGTGGATTAGTGGAGTGACTGCTTTCAGGGAATACCTAGAAGCATGTGGTGGGTGTGGCCAGGAAACTATTCAGTGCTCCAGGGTGAAGGGAGTAGTAAGGTCACACCCAGGTTGGGTGTGATAAATCTCTTTCTTTCTTTTTTTTTTTTTTCAGTCAGAGGGGAGGTTTTTCTGTTCTATTGGTATAGACTCAGCTCATTTCCTCTCCTTACAGGAGACCAGTGCCTGGGCGCTAGCCCCAGTGGGTATATTATTCATCTGCACGTCAACAAGGACCACACAAAGGATCTTTGCATTCCTCGGTGTAAGCAGATTCCCCAGCAGTGTCTCTCACCAGGGAACCAGAGAGCCCTGATTATGTGGAGCCTCACACAGTGACTGTCCAAAGTCCCAGCCACAACCTGAGCCTTCCAACGCAGCCTCAGTGTTTTCAAAGCCCTGCAGTCTAAGTGTTTTCCGTCCGGGCACACAAGCCTCCCATAATCACGAGCACCTAGCACCCCATCAGTTCTCCTCCCCAGACTCAGGAGCTGTCACTTGGCTAGTTACTGGGCATGGACATGAGATAGGGCATCTGTTACATATGTCTAAAATGGCACTGCTCTCTATCAGCTTGTTACAGGACGCCATTGTAGGGTGATTGAGGGGAGAGAAACGTGCCTCCCCATGTTGTTTTCTCCTCTAGTTTGTCAGGTACACTATCCCCCACAGGGCTCCAAGCCAGATTCCCTCCAGGCTTTTCCTGCAGCTTTATCCCCAGTGGCTTGGGCTGCTGCAGTCTGGTCTTACCTCTCTGAAAAGCTGGTGTGGAAGCTCTTGGCTGATGGTGTCCTGATTTGTGCATGTCCACACCCTCCACATAGGTCCGCTGTGTCCCTCTAATTTGTGTGGAGTTTCCTCTGCTGTTTTCTCCCTAACTCTTCCCTAAGACTGCACTCTCTCCACTTTTTTAAAACTATCTTCTAGATGAGCTGTAAGCTCCCTCCCTACTCTGCCATCTTAATCCAACACCAGAACTTACTCTTCCATCTACCTGTACTTTGATACCTGTTATCCAACTCTGTCTACTCCCCACTCCCCTTTCTAGTAATCATTATCCTATCCTCTTCTTTGAGATTAATTCTCATATATGAATGAGAACATGCAGTATTTGTCTTTTGTGTCTGGCTTATTTTCCTTAATATACTTAATATAGTGTCCTCCAGTTCCAGCCATTTTTCTGCTAAAGATAGAATTTCATTTTTTATGACTGAATAATATTCCACTGTGTATCTATACCATGTTTTCTTTATTTATCTTCCCAAGGAAACTTCAGTTGATTCAATATATTATCAATTTTGAACAGTGCTGCAGTAAACATCTCTTTGATCTCTTGATTTCATTGCTTTTGGGTATGCCACCAGAAGTGGGTTTGCTAGATCATGTTAGTTTGATTTTTGGGGAACCTCCATCCTGTTCTTTATAGTGGCTATATTAATTTACATTTCCATCAACATTGTGTAAGGGTTAGTTCCCTTTACTCCACATCTTTGCCAGCATTTCTTACTTTGTTTTGTTTGATAACAGCCATTCTGATGCGGTGAGATGTATCTCACTGTGGTTTGTTTTGCCTTTCTCTGATGACTGGTGATAGTGAATGTTCATATAGTTGTTGGCTATTTTTATATCTTCTTTTGAGAAATGTCTGTTCAGAACCTTTGCTTATTTTTTTTAAAGATTATTAGTTTGAAAAGTAGAGTTACAGAGAGAGGCAGAGACAGAGAGAGAGGTCCTCCATCTGCTGGTTCATTTGCCAAATGACCACAACTACCAAGGCTGGGCCAGGCCAAAGCCAGGAGCTAGGAGCTTCTTCCAGGTTTCCTATGTGGGTGCAGGGGCTCAAGAACCTGGGCCATCTTCTACTACCTTCTGAGGCCATGGCAGAGAGCTGGATTGAACCAGCAGCCATATAGGATGCCAGCACTACAGACAGCGGCTTTACCTACTATATACCACAGTGCCAGCCACTATGCTGATATCTTGAAGTATTTCCATTATATTTTCTTCTAGTAATTTCCTGGCTCCATTTCTCATATTTAGTTCTTTGATGATTCATTTTGAATTGATTTTTATATACAGTGAGAGATAGATGTCATTTCATTCTTCTCCATGTAAATACCCAGTTTTCCTATGTTCACTTACTGAAAGACTATTCTTTTTCTAATGTATGTTTTTGGCACCTTTGTTTAAGATCATTTGGCTGTAGCTATGTAGATTTATTTCTGGGTTCTGTGTTCTGTTCTATTGCCCATGTGTCTACTTTAAGCCAGTACCATTCTCGTCTTGGTTACTATAGCCTTGTGGTATGTGTTGACATCTATTGTGAAGCCCCCAGCTTCGTTCTTTTTGCTCCAGATGACTTTACCTATTCAGCAGTCTTCTGTGATTTCATATGAATTTTGATATTATTTCTTCTATTTCTGCACAGAATGTTATGGATATTTTGATAAGGTTTGCATTGAATCCATTAAACAGTTTGGGAAACTCAACATCTTAACAATACTAATATTTTTTAATTCATGAACACAGAAGGTTTTTCTGTTTCTTAGTGTCTTCAATTTCTTTCACCAGTGTTTTATAATTTTCATTTAGGGGTCATTCACCTTCTTGGTTAAATTTATTCCCAGGTATTTTATTATTATTGGGTTTTAAAGCTGTTGTGAATGAGATTGCATTCTTGATTTCATCCTTAACAAGTTTGTTATTGGTATATAAAAATGCTACTGATTTTTGTATGTAGATTTTATATCCTCCAACTTGATGAATTCATTCATTGGTACTAAGAGTCCTTTGGTGGTATCTTTAGTTTTTTTCTGTATATAGAATTATGTTATCTGCAAACAGATAGTTATTACCTCCTCTGCATCCACTCTGTCTTGTGGAATCCTAACAGCATAAAACAGGCCACTTTACACTACCTTCTCTGTCCCTCTAAAGTCTCTCATGTTTCCAACATTCTTTTTCCCTAATCTGAAATTCAAATAATTTCTAAAGAATTTTTCTTTATTGGTTATGTTATTAGCTATATCTTTATGTGGTTAAAACTATCTATGACATGGACCATCCCTTCCTTTCTAAGACCCTTGGATATGGCCATGGTAGAAGTGCAGCTTGCAAAGGCTCCAATGTCCTGGAATCTCCAGGCATCTTTTCTGATTTCCTATCTTGGGTGGGATCTAGGAATATTATGCAAAGGTGACTGGTTATTTTTACTTTCCTGGAGAAATAGTTGCTTTTGTTTGACTTATAGAACATTGACCAGGAGAGTCCATTCTACCAATTATTGGCTAATATCCAGGCTAGGGAGAGAATAATCTCATTAATGAATTTTCTCTTATAAAACAAACTTGACTCATTTATTTCCTTAAAAAGATGATATAATTGATTAAAAGTAGCAATCAGTGAGTGTGAATAAATGTATCTGTTCACTCTTTGAAGATGTTTGATCTTAGAATTTCATTCTAGAAAACAAAATAGTTCTTTGGATAACTCATGTCACAAAAATAATAATAATCAAAAAGATATTTTTCAAATAAACACACTTGCTTTTCTTTGGATGTGGTTTGTACCTCCTAAGTTCATGTGCAACAAGCTTGGTCCCCAGTGTGATGGTGTTGAGAGGTGGTGGAACTTATAAGAGATGGGGCCTACTGGGAAGCAATCAGTCACAGGAGCCCTGCGTTGGAAGGGAATTTTGCAGTTCTCCACTATGGTTCACCCAAGGGGCCCTTAACAGAATACTGGTGCCATGCTGTGTGGATCCTCCTGCCACCAGAACTCTAACCTAGATAATCCTCTTTTCTTTATAAAGTACTAAGTTTCATGTATTTTGTTGTAGCAGCCCCAAGATGGACTAAGATAACATCTGAATTTCATAAATATATTTAGAGATATCCACTTACAGCCCTTTAAATTAGGAAGCAATGCTGACTGTTGGCTAATCTCCTGGAGGTAATCATGTTATTGAGGATATAATTCGCAAATGTAGTGATATCCAAGATAATGAATCTCATTGTAACAGGGCACTTAACTAAAGCTCCAAAGCCAAAATGGAATCTATCATACCAATTTAGGAATCTAAAACTAAAGTCAGATTCTAATTTTTTACAAAAAAGGCATCAAAGTTTCATTTTTAGAATGTTGACTGAACTAGGTTGGATTGAAACCTAAGCCTATGCATTATTAAAATAATTGAATTGGGCTATCAAAATATCAGACTGAAGTTGAATCAGAGTTCCATATGTTCTTTATTATAGATAACAGGTTCTTTCTTTATAAGCTAAATTGAGCTTTTTGAGATGAAGTGGCAGTTACACTATCAGACAATGAGTTGGTAGGACTCACATGATTAGCCTTCAGAGCGAAGGTACAGGTGCACCGAGAATGACAGCAAGTCCCCTGACCCTCCCGTGGTGGCTGTGAGCTGTCGGTTCTTCTTTAGCATGCCATATGTGTGTGCATCCAATCATTCTACAAGACACCTTTGGCTGAATTTAGGGTTGGTCCTTGTCAGCTGACTGAGATATTGACTACACAAGGGACCAAGTCAGCTGGATTGGCTGTGTCACAGGCCACTTATCTGGGGGCACAGAGCCACATCCTGCTAGTTGTGCTTTTCATGAATGGCTGAGGAAACATTTGCAAATGACATGGTTCCAGAACCCCCACCAGCTGTGCTGTCTTTTCTGGGAGAGCCTGATTGCTTTTGGCTCTACCTAGTGCAGTGTTTTCCATCAAATCAGTCTTTCCTCCACGGGGGTATTTATTATGTGCCATTTTGAAAATAAAAGGGATGCGGAGCAATCATCCAGCAAAACCATAAAACATTTTATTATCCGAGACGGTGAGGGGACAGGTTTGACATACAACACTGGGAGCGGCAATGGCCGAACAATGTGGTACTAAAGCGTGATTTAATGAGGCTTGGAGGATTTAGTTCAATCAGAAAAGTTCCACTCTGTCTTGGGCATAGATGAAGCTGAGCTGGCGTGGGCACCTGACTGAGCAGCATCTCAGCAGGTAGGCCATGGCCAGCAGCTGCTATTTGTTCTGCAGTCCCAGACAACCATTGTCAGGGAGACTTTAGAACTGGAAACTTCTGACTGATTTAGTGGACCCCAAACTTGGCACAGCTTCCCGGTGGCTTCCGTTTTACAAGGCCAGCAGTTAATCCAACAAAAGCCTGAATTCATTTCCCTCTATACCCATTGATTGCCAGCTGAGTGCTGGATGCTGTCAACTTGCTTTTTTTTTTTTTTAAATCCATTTCACTGGAATTGAGGTCCTTTGCCCTCTGATAAATGGCAGTGTGCCATCTTGGGAAATGTTTTTTTGCTTTCTACTTTTTTCAGAGGAAAAACTCATTAGCAGATGGTAGCTGGTCATCAAGTCAATCATTGTCTTTGGATTTAATCATACACATATTTCTGATCCAGCTGAACCAAACCTACCTGTAATACTTCATTATTGTGCTGGCACAACCTCAGCCTTAGAGTTATGAACAGAAGGCATGCATGGACAAATTCAGCCATCATTTTGTTATCTTCTTCATGAAGTAGATGTGTTCTTTAAATGTTTATCCCATGATTATGTTATGCTTAGCCCCATGGGGATTGGATTAGCTATGGAAGAGTTGAAAGTCCTGGTTCTGTCCTGAAGAGGTTGATGAGATATAAGGGTAGATGGGGCACACATATAAGGTGATAAAGTTTGAATTAGCACATAAGCTAAGAGCTTCAGTGGTGATGGGCCTTGGCTTATGATAATACAGTGGTTTTCAACTGATACTGCTTCACTGGATTACCCAATAGTTTTATCTGTGGTGTTTTTTTTTTTTTTTTAATGCAGAGTGATAGAGAGATGAGAGGCAAAGGGGAAGGGAGAGAGGTATGTGTAGGGGGAGATATTGTCTATGTGCTGGTTCCCTCTTCAAATGCCTACAATAGCCACAGCTGACCCAGGCCAAAACCAGGAGTTCAGAACTCCATGCTGGTCTCCCACATGGGTGGCAGGAGCCCAGGTACTTGGACCATCTTCATTTGTCTTTCCAGGAGCATTTGCAGGAAGCTGGATCAGAAGAGGAGTAATTGGGACTTGAACAAGCATTCCTATTTGGGATACAGGTGTCCCAAGCAGGAGCTTAATCCACTGTACCACAATGCCTGCCATGAAACACTTTTTTTTTTTTGACAGGCAGAGTGGACAGTGAGAAAGAGAGACAGAGAGAAAGGTCTTCCTTTTTCCGTTGGTTCACCCCACAATGGCCGCTGCGGCCAGTGCACCGCGCTGATCTGAAGCCAGGAGCCAGGTGCTTCTCCTGGTCTCCCATGCAGGTGCAGGGCCCAAGGACTTGCGCCATCCTCCACTGCACTCCCGGGCCACAGCAGAAAGCTGGACTGGAAGAGGAGCAACTGAGACTAGAACCCAGCATCCATATGGGATGCCAGCACTACAGGTGGAGGATTAACCTAGTGTGCCACGGCACCGTCCTCCCTCCAACAATCTTTTTCAAATCTGTTCATCTTGATGGCCTTTCATACCTCTGTGAGATCAGGGACAGATTTTTTTTTTTTTAAGTCTCTTTTTAGTCTGGAAACTTGGCAAAGATAAGATGTTCAGAATGTTTGTTGAGTGAATAAGTGAAAGAATAATCTTAGAAACCTTGAGCAAAACACATGGAGTCTCTGCTTAGGAACCTTTGTCTCCAGGTTCATAGGGATGAGGGGAAGGATAATGCTCTCTCCGCCTACACTATAAGCATTCTGCATGGTTATAGTCAATGTAGGTGCTTTCACCCTTTGACTCTGAAGCCCTTTAGAATAAAAGTATGATGTAAGTTCTAAGCCTTCTTATGGACAGTTGACCATAGGATAGTACCTTTTCTCTCACATTTTGTATCAAGACACAGGGAAAATTTAAGGAGATCAAACAGAGCCCCTGTTGGTGTGAGTCTACTAATCTCACCTAAATGAGATGGCTGATTTTTAAAGTATTTGGATTGCAACTAAGGTCCAGAGGCAGACCAGGAAACAGTCTAAGATGGTGGCCCCCAGCCCCAGGGCAGGGCTGTGAGGGGCAGAGTCTCCCCACAGCCCTTTCTGTCTCACTGGTATCATAGACCTCTAAGTTACTCCTTTTTCCAATT
This sequence comes from Oryctolagus cuniculus, assembly GCF_964237555.1. Taxonomy (NCBI): domain Eukaryota; kingdom Metazoa; phylum Chordata; class Mammalia; order Lagomorpha; family Leporidae; genus Oryctolagus; species Oryctolagus cuniculus. The sequence continues at coordinate 59,773,774 of NC_091440.1, read as the reverse complement.
GTGCTTGCAAATGCTTTTATTTATTTGGAGTAGGGGCTCAGGAGTGAGAAATTCCAAGAGCACCTTCAAGATGCTAGAACTTCCAAGGGACCTGTGGTTAGGACCCAACTACAGTGACAAATTTACTATGATGTTGTTTTCTTTTCCATGTATTAGTTGAACTACATTGACAAGTGTCTTCTTCACTTGCACCTTACTGCAGAATTCAGCATAATTATTAGTACTCAAAGCTTAGAGGCACCTGTGCTAGAAGGCTATTCTATTCTAGGAAGGTTTCTACTTTCCAGAAAACATGTTGGCCCTTTAAGTGCTATATATTTTGTTCTATGCACTTCTCTTCCCCACCCCCCAGAAACCTTTCATTTAAGGAATACTAAGGAATACTTCATCCTTTTCATAAATACAACTTTAGGAACATAATGGTTCTCCCCACTGTACCCACACTCCCACCCACATTCCCACCCTTCTTCGGGCTCAGCCCGTGGCTAAGCCTAGTGCAATGTTTTCTTCTCACCTCTGCTCTCCAAAGGCTGAGCTGTGAGGGCTGACCTCTCTCCACTGTTGCTGAGCAGAGCTGGCCTTCTGCTTCATATTTATTATTTTAGCAGATTATCCCCTTTGAGATAAAAATGCCTTTTATAAAATTTTCAGGTAGGAGATCCAAGGCCCAAAGACATTAGAGGTCACCCTTTGAGTTGTTTTTGTCTCCCTTACCCTGGTTCTTTCCCATGGTGCCACTTGCCTATTTATTCAGTCTGTCATTAGGGAAATTGTTTTCATTTAAAGGTGAATTAAACAGTCCCTTCTTCAACACTGCTCTGGGAGAGAACAAAGGAAGTGTCACACTAGGGTGGTTAACACAAAGGTGTGTTTTCCCTTTCTCTGGTGTAAATGGTAACTGTGTCATGATGGAGGCCAAACCAGCCGCAGCAAAGTCAAGGACTGTGGAGTGAGTTGTATGCTTAAGCACAGGTCAGGTCCTCACATTGCTGTAATGCTCTACCTTCATTTTTTTATCTTTACTTTTATTTTGGAGAGCAGAGGTGTGAAGGAAGCATGGCTCTAGGCTTAGCCTTGGGCTCTGAGCCTGAAAAAGGGTGGGAGTGTGGGTAGGAGGGTGGGTATAGTGGGAAGTATTTATTCAGGTTGAAAACCTCCTGCAACAGTGGCAAAGAGAGGGGTTCCAAGAAAGGAAGACCTGAAGGGCTGGAGGTAATGAGGTTTTTAAGTACAATCTTGGGGACCAAACTGTCAATCAATAAGGTGGGGACAAATCCAACAAAAGACCTGATTTACAATTCTCTATCCTGTCTGGCCTTGGGGTAGGTAAGTTGTTTTCACAATAAACTATGAGCTCAGGAGGAATCACCACTTCCTTGCTATTCTCATGGTAAATTTGTAAATTTGGAGATTCCTAAGGAAGGAGGACACTTTGATCTTGGATCTAGATAACATAAAGTGTGCAAGACAATTTAATATACATGGTACTAGCAAGAGTGTGAGAAAGATGATACATATTGATCCTAGGAAGGGCAATAACCAAGATAGCCACTTTGAGTTTCTAAAGATGACCTTTTGTGATAGGGAGCAGATACCTCACAATTCCAGTTTTCTACCAGGGGACCACTCTGACTGCCTATTACCCATTTGACTTCTTACATTCCCCCCTCCAGAAGAATGGAACCCTAACTTCTGTTAGGGGGGGACTGGACAATGACCTCTCTGGCTGCCTCCTACTGAAAAAGGTGTCTTTGGGGAAACAGAAGCAGGGTGTTCTTCTGAAAGTTAGTCTAACATAGAATGTGGGCTTCTTTAGAGGCATCGTCTGCAGTACCACTTGGAGTCTGATGGCCTCTGGTTGTTTAAACCTGGATAACATAAAGTGTGCAAGACAGTTTAATATACATGGTCCTAGCAAGAGTGTGAGAAAGATGATACATATTGATCCTAGGAAGGGCAATAACCAAGATAGCCACTTTGAGTTTTCAAAGAAATTTCCCCAATTTCCAAGGAGACTTTCTGTCAACATATGTATTTTATTTACTTCCTCAATGTTCTACCTTTAGTGTAGGGCAGATTCTGCATGTCAAATGCTGAATTTAAATGAATGTGAAACTCTGGTGGAGAAACTTCAGTCCTCTGCAGCCACAGCTGGGCAGCCACCAGAGAGTTTTCAGGCTAGACATGTTTTTCCCCAACATCTGTCAGCTTAGCTAAATCAGAGCTCCAAATGAACAGTGTAATACCCAAGATCATTATCTGGATTTGTGACACTCCCTCCCACTTCTCCCCTGAGGATTTGGGATTGGAAATGAAAAACAACATTTGTAAGGGATCAGGAGAGGGAGGATTTTCATCTTTATTATTACTACTACTAATAATACATTTTCATTAACATGGTTTTAATAGTATGAAACAAGAGAAATGAAACATGCCTCCTCCACATCATGATCCCCAGTGCCTTTTGCATGAAGTACTGTATCTGTGACTCACTCAATCCAAGATAAGCCTATTAATTAAGCTTGACTTTACAGGTGCAGTCTACACAGCTGTAATTTTCCACTCTAAGCTAACTGGAAGCCTGCAGATGGTCTCTGGGTTTAGGACACTTTCACAACATTGGAAAGATACGGTCTTTGTTCCAGGTAGAAGGAGAGTTAAGCCACTAATCAAGTCAACAAATATTTATTGAGTGCCTACTGGATGCTCAGCTGGGTGCTAGTGCTGTAGAGGGTGCATGATGAGGAGAGCTTTCACCTTTAATGAGGAAGCATGAGTCACTCACAAGCTGCATGGCATGGAGAAGAGAGCACAGCCTCTGAAATCAGACCAGCCTGCTTTAGAAATGCAGTTCCACAGCTTGTACATTTTATTCACATTGTAGATACCCAGTTTCTTTGTATTTAATAGGGTAGGAATACCTTTGGGGTTGTTGCAAGCGTTAGCAATAACATTTGTATAGCACCTGCCACATTGGAGACACTCCAAAAATATTATTCTAAGATGGTATATTATGTAATACATCATAATCTAGCCCTTAATAATAGGTATACAAATGTGCAGAGGCTAGAGAGAATAGTACCGGCTGGAGTGGATGTGTAAATGCTGAGCATAACTTAGGCAGCACTTAAAGATGACAGAATCAAATGCCTAGAAGGGGTCTTAGAGGTTAACTGGGCCAGACAGGTCACTCTACCAATTCAGAAGTGGAGGCTCAGTTAAGTCACCTTGTCCGAATGACTCAAGAAATTGGGAGCAGGTTCCAGACTGGATTGTATACATGATATTGCTCTGCAAGATGGCACTGTATAGTGTGGTGGTTCCCAAACCTGGAGGATATCTTCTGAGCCTTCTCAAAAATATAGCTTTCAAGGGAGTCTGATTCAGGGGCCTTGGAGTAAGGCCCTGGAATACAGTTTGTTTGTTTCCTCCCTCCCTCCCTTCCTTCCTTCCTTCCTTTTTTTTTTTTTTTTTACAATGAGTTTCTGATTTGCAGATTAACCAGTTGGTATGGCATAAAGGATGCAATAATTTCCTTGCCTGGCTGTGACTTGAGCATCCAACCTTTCTATTCTTAGTTGTCTCATCTGTCTCTGGAAGGGGCTTGCATGGTTACCTCCATCTCTCCATTACACCATTTCAGCTGAAGCTGGAGTTGCAGTTTGAAGATTTGGGAAGGAGATGAGGGGAGGATTAACATGAGTAGTGGAGGGAGGGTGAGACTGTGAGCGTGGCTTGCCGGGGGAGGTTTCCTGCAGGGAAGGGGAGGGAAGCTTGGTCTCATGGATGGAGGAGGGTTTCAGTATGGAGAGCTCTGTGGGGTTGGCATGGATTTTAGCCATCGTTTCATAGAAGAGCACTTTCCAAATGTAGATCTGTAGAACATTCGGCCTTTGAGAGGCTCTGAAAGAGTGTTAATAAGTTTGGGAGATCATATTAGTCAGTTTTATATTCCAATAATGAAATAACTGAGGCAGACTACTTTGTAAAAAAAAAAAAAAGGAGGCTCACACTTCTGGAGGTACAAGTTTGGGGACCTTACCTGGTGATGGTCTTCTTGCAGAGTGCCAGGGCAGCACAGAGTATCACATGACAAGAGACATCATAGGACAAGAGCACTTGTCTGTCTGTGCATCTGATCTCTGTCCTTCTTCCTCTGAATCCACCAGGATTCAACCATGAGGCTTCTACCCTAATGGCCTTATTTATACCTAATCACTTTCCAAAGACTCCAGCTGTGCACCTCATGGTTGGATTAATATACTCCCTCTTAATACCATTAAGATACAACTTTCGGGATTAAGCTCCTACATGAATTTGGGAGGAGAAACCATATTCAAACCATAGCAGAAATACTAATACTGTATTATGGTCTAGATTCCTAATGCATATTGAGAGCTCTGAGGAGTCTGATTAAATTTACTTAGTCTGGAAGGTTTTAATTATTTAAAAATGACTTATTCACTTATTTGAGAGAGAGAGAGAGAGAGAGAGAGAGAGAGAAGGAGAGATATTGATCTTCCCTTTGCTGGTTCAGTTACCAAATGGCTGTAATGGCCAAGGCTGGGACAGGCTGATAGTAGGAGCCTGGAACTCCATTCTGGTCTCCCACATGGGTTACAGGGAAAAAAGTAATTGGGCCATCATCTGCTGCCTTATCAGGTGCATTAGCAAGGAGCTGGATCAGAAATACAGCAGCCAGAACTCAAACTGGCACCCTGATATGGGACGCTAGTGTCACAAACATTGTCTTAAACCATCATGCCACAATGTTTATCCCAGAAATATTTTAAATTTATTTGGGCAGAGAGTACTATAAAAAATATCCCAGCAAATATTAACTAATGTTCCACAGAATGCCTTTTGAAAACCCTGTTTTAGAAAACAGGGAGTCATTATAAGTTCTGTGCTCAGCTTTAGAGAACTTTTAGTGGAACTTGGAGAAGTGTTCATTAGAAGGGACATTGAAGAACAAGAAATGAGCAGGAATTTCTCAGCTTGGAGAAGAGAAGCCTTACACAATCTATTTCTAGTTGTATGAATTGGTGTAATGAAGTATATGATTGATTGTTCTTCACATTCACTGAGCATAAAGCCAGAAGGAATGGGCTTAAGAGTTAGGCCTAGAGATTTAGGAGGAAGAAAACGGAAATCTTTCTGATAAGAGATACAAACTAGAAGAGTTTATCTAGGGAAATAATGTGATTTCCAGAGTCTCATCCATTTTGTGTAATAAAATCAGGAGGATAGACCGATAACAAGTCAGGCTCCCTGTATTTTCTTGCCTGTCTTTAGATACTCAGGGACCCATGCACTTAACATGGGAGCTACAGAGCACCCCAGGCATCTACACAAAGACCCAGCAGCTTACACAGCCTCTGGTTTGGAAAGAATCCAACATATGGTCCAACTTTCCACCAAAGCTCACGTATTTTCTGCAGTACTCCTGGCCTGTGGCCTTTAGGAATATGCTGGGAACTACTCCAGTGCTCGGGAAATCATTGCTTTTCCAGGCAGCTCATTTCATTTATGGATGGCTTCAATTGTTAGGAAGCGCTGCCTTACCATGAACCAAAATATGCTTCATTGCATCTTACACATTTTAAACCTAGTTATTTGTGTTGGAGCTCCACAAAATATGCTCCCCCCAACCTCGATGGGATAACCATTTAGATGTTTAGAGGTAAATATTATATCTGCATGAAACTTTCTCCAAGACAAATAGAAGAGTTCTTCAGCCATTGCTCTTCACACATAGCTCTAGAACTTTTATCTTTCCCTATAAATATTCAGGTTTGAGAATGTGCTTACAATACTGTATCCAGAGGATATGGGTCGATCGTCATGAACTGTAGCTGGGTTATAACCTCTTTTGATCTGGGCAGAATCTTAATGCAGACAGGTCATGTATGCAGGGCAAGTCCTGAAGAGTTCAAACTCTGAGACTCAGACAAGTCCAGTAGGTCTGGGAGAGCTGGGATGGCAGATTCATTTGGTTTGTTTACATAGACAATCAAGAGGTCATGGGAAGAAACCAACCTAATCAAAAAAATGTCAATGAGCACAAGTTTGGTAGGATAAGTGACTCTCAGAGAGGGCGTTGTGGGAGGATGTTAAGCAGTAGAGAGTGCTGGACCTGTGGTTTCTCTGTCACAGAGTGCTATGGCCAGCCACCATGTGGATATTCAGGAGATGTCACAGCAGCCCTTGGGACACATCTCCCCAGAAGTCACACAGCCAATACGAGCAGGGAGGGGGAGGCCATTTCAAGAAGCCCTGTATTTGCAGGTGTATGTGAGGCATCCCAGTGGGGTTGCTCAGGCAGGAGAAACTCAGGACTCTGAAGAAGTGCTGCTTCATGACTCTGACTGGGACCTGCCCTGGTCTCCCCTTCCCCCAGACCTCACTATCCTAGGAATATGAGCCAGATTTTATTCATTTCCCTCATTCTTCCCTATTTCCAATAAAGACTTAGTCAATTTTTATTTAGCAATCATGTCACATAGTTAATGAAAATATTTTAACATCTAAATCACTGTCAATTAAGTTCATCCACATACTGCAGTCAATTTTTTGGGCCTAAATGCAAGATTTTACAGTTGTCCTTAATACCTTTACTTTTACTTATATTACCTTGTTGATACTTAAAAAAACTACTATTCCTGAAGTGCTAGGCATTCTTCCACCCTGGAGTCATCTTGACTTTTGATGAACAAGCCTTCCATGTCTTCTGCAAAGTCTTTGAACACACCCAGCAGAAAGGGACCCAGGAGAGAGAATTGTGTGGCATTGTGTTAGAGACTTCACTTGAGAAAGACATCAGCCCTTTAATCAACTCCAAATGAAAATGTCCAGCCAACTACTCCTTCACAGAGTTGGACTATTTTCTAGCCTGTGTTTCTCCATCATGTTTGTAATCAAGAAAGATATTGAAGTGGTTTACTAAAATCAAGATTCATTATGCAATGGTTTGATTAGTTCTTTCTATTTGATATTAGTGGGAATTTGGGCCTGATGGGAAACTGGAAGTACACTCTGTCAGACAGACATAGGTCTCACCCCTCCAGTCATGGTCAAGGCCAAATTCACCAGGTAACAAGCAAGAGCTGCCTTTGACAGCATGGAGTGCAAAGTTTGCATGCAGCTTACAAGGACTTAGTTTTGTTTTCCTTTGTGTTGCCCTTATGTCTCAGTTTTTAAAATAGGCTACACTCTTTAAACCTCTGACTCTTGACACCCCCACCCTGTTTCCACTTCCTGAACATTCTCCTCCCTTCAGTTTTATTTATTTATTATTTTAGTAGCTTCCTATTTATCTTGTAGCTTAGATCTAACTTCCTTGAGTAAGTCAATCGGGACCCTTCAACACTGGACTAGTCCTTCTCATGTGCTCCTCCCATCCTGAGTTTACCCTTGTAGTAGCAAATGCCACAGAGATGTCCTTGCTTATGGAGATTTTTCCCCTACATGGTCCTAATCTCGTTGAGAGCAGGGACTGTGTCTGGAACATACAGCAGGTTCTCAATGAATCAGTTCAGTAGATATAGGCTGTGAGCTCATAGGACACCAGGATACAGTAGAGGACTTTGAAAGATCTCTAGGTCCTTTGCCAATCCATGGAGTGTGGTTTTTGAGCAAGTCATTGCCTCTTTTGGGCTTCAGTTTCCTTGTCTGTGAAATGAAGATGACCTCTAAGGCTGGAGGATAGTGTAAGAAGTATCAAACTGGAAGCAAATAGCCCTGACTTGCATCTGCTTGGGAAAGACTTATAACTCATTCATGTCTCTGAGTCTGTTTCTTCATTAAAGAGTGAGCATGAAGTCAGCAGACAGGAGGCTGTCGAACAAGTCACTTCATACCTGAGTTTTCTTACTGGCAAATTCCTCATGAGTTGGCAGCACAAAAGTGGGGACTACATGAGTTAACTCCAGTAACTAGGGATGAAGCACCAACCATGCATTAAGTGCATTCATAATGTCTTAGCGCATTATCCTCCCAACAACCTGTATGGTAGGATTTAAAAATCTCCAATTATCAAAGGAGGAAACAATTCAAGGTCATGCTCTAAGTGTTGGAATCAGCTTTCCAATGGGACTCACTCCAAACCCATGCCAACCCCATTTCACTCTGCAGGCCCCCTCATTGTTTCAGCTCCTGCTTGGGGCCTGGCACCAAGGCTCGCTGCACCTCTCCAGATCTAAGTCTGTTCTTGGACTTCCTCAGCTCCAGTACAGGAGCTGCTGCTAAGATGAGGCTCTCTGGCCTGCAGCTGGAGCAAGGGCTGGCACTGTGGCGTGCCTGGCTTGAAGCCCTGCTCACGCATTCGCTCTGAAGGAACAGGCACAGAGGCGTCCAGGCAGCGTGCATGGTTTATAAAAAGCCAACAGGAGCACTGTCCTGGGACTGCAGTCATTTATCTGCACTTTTTCCTTGTAAAATGTTACTGACTGTTTTATACCAAGGACAGTTTATCCTGAATGGGATGTAGAGGCATTCAGTTCACCTCTACTTTTTGCCAACTCTGCTTTTTCTCCACACTTGCTCTGAAGTTATATATGGTTCTGAGAGAGGAAGCCATTTTCTATCTGAGGGGCAAAAAAAGCTGATGGCTTTAAAGAGAAACCCTTCCATCACAGAAAAGAACATTTTGTTGAAGAGATAATGCCTTTGTTTTTAAAAATGGAATTCTGCTTCCCATGGTATTGCATTCTTCTAAAATTGACCCCATTTCCGGTCAGATGCTAAGAACTGTACAGAGAGAATCCGTATCACTGCACCTGGTGAGGGTAAAATGGAAGGCAGATAGGATCAGCCCCACTTTTCAAATGGGAAAATTGAAGCTCAAAGAGGTGACTTACTTGTTTAAGACCACAATGGAAAGGTGCTGGGGCAAGCAATTGGCTCCAGCAGCCAAGGTCTCTCTTTGTGTGTGCTCATATGTGTGTGTTTGGATAGAGAGAAAGAGAGAGAGGGAGAGGGAGATAGAGGGAGAGAGAGACAGGTGGGCAAGCTCCTCTGGTCCAGGTAGCCCCCTTCACCCCAATCCCAACCCTCTCATGTACTTGTCCCCCAGCTTGCGAAGCTGGTGTTGTGGTACTTGTTTTGCAGGTGAGACTGAGTTTCTGTGACATTAAGCAATTGGCTGAAAGTCACAGTTATTGCAGAGCAGGTCTCTAACCCAGGCCTTCTGAGTCTGAGCTTAGTCACCTCTCCAGACCCTCCAGCTGCCTTCATTAGTACCCGCCACTCGCCTGCCTCGGCTTTTGCAGAGGATCTAAATATAATGGATTGCTGCTGCAGAATGCCAGGATATTTTAATTTATAGAAAAGAATAATGGGGTTCAGGTGAATGCCCTCTTCTGTATATTCTCTTTGGAATGAGGCTTAGCTTTATTGTCCTTTCACTTCCCGTTAGTTTGAGCTAAAGTGATTCCATAATGACATATAAACCCAAACATGAGTAATTGATGGCAGCCTCAGGAGCTTGAGCAGGATAAAACCAGACCGACTAGAATCTCCAGGGTGAAGAATTAACATTTATTGGTTTAGTGAAATGAATTTATGTTCCAATAAAGCCAGTTACGGACTAGACAGTGATTTAATGAGGTGCCTTTCGTAAAAAGAACAAATATGAACTTCTGGGTCTGGGTTAGATTGAAACTAATATGTCACCTATTAAACCATTTTACAGATATGTTCAGAAAAATCCATGACATTTCTTTAATCCATGAAATTTGTGTTTAACCCATTGGTGGTCATGGAGTTGAACATTGAAGGGGAATGGAACCAGCATCTCTGAAATCATGAATGGCACATTTGTTCATCATTCTTGCATGATCAGGACTCCGGGCAATCCTGAAAACTTCAAGAATAAAGATTAGGACAGGTGTTACCATCAAAGAAAATAAAAGAAGTACAGAATTGATATATGCATGGGGTGCCTTGGATGTGTAGAAAGAAGGGGAAAAGGAATGGCATAGGGAATAAGGACCCCTTGTGCCTTCTCTGGGGTGTGGCTGTGGGCAGATAAGGGTACCCATGACTTGGCAGCCCACCTCTGCCTCTGTAAGCCAGGCTGAACCCGTTTCCTGCTGCTTTCTTTGATTTTACATTGAGAGAACCAAGGAATTGGGGCTGATGTGGTAGTACAGTTGGTTAAGCTGCTGGTTGGAATGATGACATCCCATATTGGAGTGTGGATTGGAATCCCGGCTGCTCTGCCGCTCATGCAGCTCCTTTTTAATGCACCTAGGAAGGCAGCAGGACCATGCAACCCACAGGGGAAACCTGGATGGAGTTCCAGGGCCCCTAGCTTAGTTACCGCCATCTAGGGGAGTGAACCAGTGGATGAAAGATCACTCTCCCTCTGTGACTTTCAAATGAATAGTTTTTTTTTTTTTTTTTTTTTAAAGAGAGAACCAGGAACCAGTGCTGTGGTGTAGCAAGTAAAGCTGCCACTTGCAGTGCTAGCATCATATATGGGCACCGGTTTCAGTCCTGGCTGCTCCACTTCCAATCCAGCTTCCTGCTAATGTGACTGGGAAAGCAGCAGAAGATGAGCCAAGTCCTTGGACCCCTGCACCCACATGGCAGATCCAGAAGAAACTCCTGGCTCCTGGCTTCGGATATGCTCAGCTCTGGCTTTTGTGGCCATTTGGGGAATGAACCAGCAGACAGGAGACTTTGTGCTCTCTCTCTCTCTCTTGCTCTCTCTCTCTCTCTCTCTCTCCCTCTCCCCCTTTCTCTCTCCCTCTACCACTCAGACTTTCAAACAAATAAGTAAATCTTTTAAAAATTAAATAAATAGAGAACCAAGGAAGTGGTTATTTTTGGTAATAAAATGCTCAGGCCAGATTCATCTTGGACCCTCTTCTTTTGTATCCCATGTCCAATACATCAGCCAAGAAGGCTCTGCTTTCAAAATATCTCCAGAATCTGACCATTTCTCATCATCTCCACTCGACCTCCTTCTTTCAGCCGCCTCCCTCTCTTTGCCTGGGTAACTTTAATACCATCCTAATTGTCCTTTCTTGATTCCTCAATAGAACCTCTCCCCCAGATCCCTCACGCCCGCCCCCTACAGTTTGGTCTTAGCATAGCAGCCAGAGGCCAGCCCCTTAAGATAACAGATCCAACCCTCTCCACTCTGACCTCAGCCCCTGTGGTCATACACCCGGACCCTTCTGCCTTGCTCTCTGCTATCTTAGCATCTCTGTCGGTGTTTTTCTATCTCAGATATCCACGTGACTCCCTCCCTTACCAACATGACATTTTTGCTCAGTGTCTGCTTACCGTATGTAAAACTGTAACCCCCAACTTCGAGTTATATTCACCCACGTATCCTGCTCTGCTTTTCCCAGGAATCTTGTTAGTTTTGAATCTGCTACCTAATTCATCCACTTATTACGTTTTTACTTATTTTCTGACACCTTCATTGGTATATCAGCTCTGCAAGGGGAAAATCTGTTTTATTTACAGATGCAGCCCAAGATTCTAAGGTGGTCCAGGCACATAGGAAGTACTCAGTGTTCATTGAATGAATGTTTGTTGTTTGAACACTTGAATGAGAAGTCTGCTGCCATCCTAAGTAGACTTAATACTGAGGTGACAAGAGGGGCTAATCCAATTTCATTTTCATAGTTAATCTTCTTGTAGCCCAATTTTTGTTATATGTTTTGTTTTTCCTTCTGGAAAATAATGTGTATTGAGCTGGACTGAAGGTGTATTTTATGTGTTTGTGAAGATTGAGATCTCTATGCAAAACAATTTCAATCAAGTGAAGTATATTTTTATTTGAATAACTACTGTTGAATCTATCTTATTGAATCATATGAGACACTTTAAAATGTGAGTCTAAGGGAAACAGCGTTAGGGAAAATGCAATCTCTTATAAGGTCACCATTGACACTAACAAAATATTTGAGCACCCATTGGGTGCAGAGTGCTGAAAGTACCCAAAAACCCATTAAATGTGTGGCATGCACATCTGTGCTGCTGTGAGGCCAGATGTTCTAGTTGTGGGAATTTTATGTTTCCAGTACTTTTAACCAAGGATGTCAGATTTCATGTATTTAGATTCATTTGTGAGGAGTAGCTAGTGAGTATAAAATGTGGCCAAGAGTGAGTACAGCAGAAAGCATTTTGGTTCAAATGGAAAAATTTTGTAGCTCTTAGGATGATTTTTAAAAATTATACTTTATCAGGCAAAGCATAGACCATAGTTGTCATCCTAATTCACGTTTATATAGCACTGCACAGCCTACAAAGCACTTGGTTATAATAGATCATCTCAAGTGTGTAGTTTCTGGGAAGAGATCTGCCAAAGCCATTGTCTTTTCTGGCGCAGGGAGTGTATAGAGTTCGGTTTTGCAGCTGGAGCCTGAGGGTGAAGAGACACCAGTGGCGCAGGCAGCTTGATAGCCCCTGCATGGTATTGGGATTCACTGCATAGATCTCCCCTGCCTCCAGCCAGGCTGCCTGGTTTCCAATCCAGAGTTACATCTTGTGTGCTATGACTGTTGGTATCTCAGTTTCACGATCTGTAACATGGGCTCAGCACAAGTACTCTTTATAGGGCTATGATCAGGCTTAACTAAGTTTATGAGTCCAGAGTACTTAGGACAGTTCCTGGCACTTGGGAAGCCTCCAGTGCATGTCACTGATTATTATTATTATTTTTTTTTTGACAGTCAGAGTGGACAGTGAGAGAGAGACAGAGAGAAAGGTCTTCCTTTTGCCGTTGGTTCACCCTCCAATGGTCGCTGCAGCCGGCGCGCTGCAGCCGGCGCACCATGCTGATCCGATGGCAGGAGCCAGGTACTTATCCTGGTCTCCTATGGAATGCAGGGCCCAAGTACTTGTCTCCCATGGGGTGCAGGGCCCAAGTAATTGGGCCATCCTCCACTGCACTCCCTGGCCACAGCAGAGAGCTGGCCTGGAAGAGGGGCAACCGGGACAGAATCCGGCGCCCCGACCGGGACTAGAACCCAGTGTGCCGGCACCGCAAGGAGGAGGATTAGCCTATTGAGCTGTGGCGCGGCTACTGATTATTATTAAGGAATAATACCTGTCCCTCAATTTTTTGGTTAGTTTATTGGAAAGTTTTTTCTTGGTTTTCTAATTCTTAACATTTTCCAGGGATGGAGCCTTATAGGAATCAGATGAAAACTGTGACCCCTTTCTCCAAAACAACATAAATATTCATATGGACACATTGTACAGATTTGCCTATAATATAATTTCGGGAATTTGATAAATTCCTGCAGTTTAGATCAAGAATCTCTAGGTAAGATTAAAAAAAGAAGACTTATTTATTTGTTGAAAGGCAGAGCGAAAGTGAGAGAGAGAAATAGAGAGATAGCTTCCATCTACTGGTTTACTTCCCAAATGGCTGCGATGGCTATGGTTGGACCAGGCCAAAGCCAAGAGCCAGGAGCTTCATCCTGGTCTTCTACATGGGTGGCAGGGGCCCAAGTACATGGGTCACCTTCTGCTGCCTTCCCAGGTGCATTAGCAAGGATCTGGACTGGAAGTGGAGTCGCTGGGTCCCTAACCAGCACTCTGATGTGAGATACCAACATTGAACGAGGAGGCTCAACCCGCTGTACCACAATGCCAGCCCATAGATTAGGATATTGAGTTTCCGGAAGGTTCAGATCAAATGGTTCCTTGTTGGACCATCACAGCAGGCCACTGATGTCTATGGCCACACTGGGGTATGCTATCTGACCCGTCATGTCTAGAACAGGTACACTGGAGGGGCAGACCCAAGGCAATCTTGGTGATTCCCCTGAGGGATATTTGAGAAGCAAATTGACATGGAGGAGAAAAGGACCACAGAACAGGTGTCTCCCTCCAGAGAGCAGCTTGGCAGCATAATCACTCTCCTGGGGCACCTGTCGTCCCCTGTTCCAGCTGCTGGCCCTCCCTGGCAGCCAGAGTCAACCTGACACCCTCTCCTTCTGCCTCCTCCTACGCTTAGAGTAATTTCTCGCTGGGCACAGCGAGCTGCTGAGAAACCCCGAGAGGGAGAGATGCCTTCCCATGAAAATGAAGCAGGTAGGAGCAGATCACAGCCAGGCCTGGAGAGTGATCTGACAAAGGAGTGTTCTACTGGAGCAGAGCTGTGTAATTGGTTGTCAATATATGTATTTCAAAACACAGTCTCTTGGTATCCCAACTTCCCAGGGAGATGAAAAAGAATCTTTCAGTATGAAAGCTTGTTACCTCTCAGAGAAAGCATGCCGGTGCTTCCCAAGGACAGTGAGAAGGTAGCGCCACAAGAGCTGCACGACATGGGATTTCTTTGACACCTTTTCCCATCACAACTGGAGGAGTCTTTAGATTTATGTTTTCTCTCCTTTCCTCCTCTGCAGCTCCCCAGGGTGCCACAGCATGGTCCCATGGGCACTGTCTGGCTTGTACAGGTAATGGCCCCACCCCACAGTGTGCACTCAGATCCTGGCTGTGGAGGAAAATGCTGAGTCTCTATGTTTTCTCTGTTGCTAAAAAAAAGACGATAAAACCCAACCCCCTCTTAGGGACTTGGTGAAGATTAATTAGATGTTGTTTATGAAATGTTTTAAGCTCTGGCAGGGGAAAGTGTTGAGCCTTCTTTCGAAAGTTGCTTCTTTAACCCATTCTGTGAAATAGAGATCTTCACTCATTATTCGGAGTCTGGGTGAGATGCCTCCCATTGGCCAGAGTGAAATTGCTATAGGGTGGGGGTGTGCATGGGGTTTGATGATGGAAACAGCCATCAATTTCTTTTTTTTTTCCAAATAAACCTTTTATTTAATGAGTACAACTTTAGGAATATAGTGATTCTATCTACCATACCCACCCTCCCATCCCTACCCCCAACCCACCACCTCCTCCCTCTCCCATTCCCAGTCCCATTCTCCAATAAGATTCATTTTCAGTTAACTTTATACCCAGAAGACCAACTCTATACTAAGTAAAGATTTCAACAATTTGCATACACACACACATACACACACACAAACTGTTTGAGAACAAGTTTTACAGTTAACTCTCATGATACAACTCATTGAGAATAGAAGTCCTTCATGGGAACTAAGTGCATAGTGACTCCTGTTGTTAATTTAACAATTAACACTCTTATGGATAAGGTCAGTGATCACCCAAGGCTCTTGACATGAACTGCCAAGGCTATAGAAGCCTTTTGAATCCACAAACTCCATCAGTATTTAGACAAGGCAATAAGCAAAGTGGAAGTTCTCTCCTCCCTTCAGAAAAAAGTACATCCTTCTTTGATGGCCACTTCATTCCACTGGGGTCTCTCTCATAGAGATCCTTAATGTAGGACATTTTTTTTTTCACAGTGCCTTGGCTTTCTGTGCCTGAAATGCTCTCATGGTTTTTTCAGCCAGACTAGAATGCCTTAACAGCTGATTCTGAGGTCAGAGTGCTACTTAAAGTGATTGTCATTCTATGAGTCTGCTGTGTGGGCTGCTTCCCATGTTGTAACATGTCTATTATTATTACTCGACATTTGATCTTATTTATATGATCCCTTTAACACTTAATCCTATCTATATGATCACTTTAACACTTAAAAATGGCATTTTTACCACCCAGCTTAATGGGATTTGGGGGTCCCATGGCAAGTTTTTAAATTATACCCTTAGAAGTAAGTCCATAGGATTACATATGTAATGTAATTGTATACAGAACTATACAGCTTTACAAACTTCCTCCTCCTTCTCTTATTCCCACTTTTTTTTTTTTTACTGAGATCTCTCTTCAATTTTATACATATGTGATTAATTCTATATTAAGTAAAGAGTTCAACAAATAGTATAAAGAAGAGAAAAAGAAAACTGTTCCTCGACAGTCAAGACAAGCAGCCATCAGTTTCACTAGTTCACTTCTAAATGGGCGGCCTTGTTGTGGACCGTGAGTGCTGGCTGAATACACTCGAAGTGGAGAGCAGATCCTAGTCAGGGAACAGTGGGCAGGGACCCCTCTGAGGCTCCTGGCCTTAGGAGTTGGTGAGGATGCAGGGGAGGATGTCACATCTGAGCGTGAGGCAACCCCAGACTCTGGCATGGGTGTTTCCGGCTGGCTTCTTGGAAGGCAGAGGAGCAGACTGGGACACTTGATTCAGAAGTCAGTATTCCTCCTTGACCAGGCGACTATCCAAGCTTGGAAGTGGAGTCACAAGTGGAGCCACTGTGCTCTTGTTATCCCGTTGTGCTGGAAGGGCTGGTGTGAGGTCTTCTCCTGAGTTCCTTCTTGGATGATTCTCCACACTTCCAAACTGCTATGAGATGTCTCTTCTGAATGGAGGACTAAACTGGTCTTTGATCAAGAAACTTTCCCTTACTCCATAAATATTTGCTGGGCATCAACAATTAGTTGTAGTTCCAAATACAGGGGATAAGCTGTGATCCAGATAGTTAAGGTCCCTGTTTACATTTTAGCAGGAAAGACAGTCAACAAACAAATAAATAAATTCCCCAGTTTGTCTACATAGGAACATAAGCTCTCCAACGGCAAGTTTTGTTTGTTTTTCGTTCATTGCTGTGTTCCTAGTGCCTAGCATAGGCCCTGGCTGCTTGAAATTAGGTGTTTAATAAGTATTTGCTGAATGAGAGCATGAAAAAGATCATTTAAGATAGTATAATTCTGAAGGAAGTGAATCAGAATGGCTGGGGGCGATGAAAAGGTAGAGACAGAAAGAGGCAGAAATGTAAGGCCTTTTAGGCTTTGGGTAAGAGCTAGGGGTTTTATACACAGTATAAAGTATGTGATACGTGTGTGTTTTGGAAGGAACATTGTGTGGGGAAGAACATAGGAAAGGGGAGATGGTGGAAGCTGAGAAATCAGAGAAGCTGTGTCCGTATCCAAGCCAGAGGTAGTGATGGCTTGCCTGAGGCAGGGAGCCAAAGAGTTGGTGGAAAGTACTCAGCTTGCCGGTGTGTTTTGGACACAGAACCAGTGGGATGTGTTAATAGGCTCAATGTAGGGGTCAAGGAAAGAGAACAGTCAAAGATGACTCTAGGGCCAGGCATTTAGTCTGCTGCTTAAAACACCTGTGTCCCACATTCAACTACCTGGCTTCCATACCTGGCTCCAGCTTCCTGCCAGTGTAGACCTGCTGCCCACGTGGGAGACTTGGATGGAGATTGTGACTCCTGGCTTTGGCCTTGGCCTGGCCCCACCTATTGTGCATCTGGAGAGTGAACCAGCAAATAGGGGAACATGCTATCTCTCTCTCTTTCTCTCCTGGCCTCTCCCTCTGCCTAGAAAGCTAGTCCCAAAGGTGGGTGGGGTGTGATGCTGTTAAAATTAGCTCTTCTGGGATGTGTCTAGAATACCTTGACATTCTCGACAGACTTGTGGCTTTGC
This sequence comes from Oryctolagus cuniculus, assembly GCF_964237555.1. NCBI lineage: Eukaryota > Metazoa > Chordata > Mammalia > Lagomorpha > Leporidae > Oryctolagus > Oryctolagus cuniculus. The sequence goes on along the minus strand of NC_091440.1, from coordinate 59,756,401 downwards.
ATGTGTCAGGGGCAGTGAGATCCAAGTTTCAGAATTACAGATTTTTTTTTTGTCTTTAAATCCTAAAGGATCTGATCTTAGTAATAACTAAACTGATGGCTTTAATTGTCCTTCCCTGCTTTTAAAAAGGAAACTCTTCTTTAAATGAAAACTTAAAAGAAGCCCAATATATAAGATAATTGCTCTCCTGGCTGCAAGTCTTCAGCTTCTATATTTGGCTGCCCTTCTTTATGTCTGTTCAGGTTTTCTCTCAAAAGCCACAAAAATGTCTTGCTTCCATCCACTGCTGGATTGTTGTTAGAAACTTTGCAGGTGGAGAGTCATTCCTTTGACTTAATAGTTCATTCCTATAAAACAAAAACCCACAGGGAAAAGCACTATAGGACATTATTAAGCCCTACTAGTCCTTTAAGATGTCAGTAGAACCAGGTTTCCATTCTTTCTTTGGAGTCGATTTTGATGGATCCCAGGAAGATGACTTAGGATCATGAATAGCCTGGGGTTGACCCTGTAGCATAGTAGGTTAAACTGCTGCCTATAGTGCTGGCATGCCATATGGGCTCTGGTTTGAGTCCTGGGTGCTCCAATTCTTTTTTTTTTCTCATTTTTTAAATTTATTTTTTATTTAGTAAATATAAATTTTCAAAGTACAGTTAATGGATTACAATGGCTTCCCCCCCATAATTTCCCTCCCACTCACACCCCTCCCATCTCCCGCTCCCTCTCCCATTCCATTCACATCAAGATTCATTTTCAATTATCTTTATATACAGAAGGTCAATTCAGTATATATTAAGTAAAGATTTCATCAGTTTGCTCCCACACAGAAACACAAAGTGTGAAATACTGTTTCAGTACTAGTTATAGCATTACTTCACATTGGACAACACACTAAGGACAGATCCCACATGAGAAGTAGGTACACAGTGACTCCTGTTGTTGACTTAACAATTTGACACTCTTATTTATGGCATCAGTAATCTCCCTAGGCTCTAGTCATGAGTTGCCAATGCTATGGAAGCCTTTTGAGTTCGCCGACTTTGATCTTATTCCAACAGGGTCATAGTCAAAGTGGAAGTTCTCTCCTCCCTTCAGAGAAAGGTACCTCCTTCTTTGATGTGGGTGCTCCAATTCTGAACCATCTAACCGGCTGATGCACCTACGATAGCAGCGGAGGGTGGCCCAGGTCTTTGGGCCCCTGCACCCATGTGGGAGACCCGGTTGAAGCCCCTGGCTCCTGATTTGAGATCTGCTCCTGGCCATTGTAGCCATTTGGGGAGTGAACCAGCAGATGGAAGACCTCTCTCTCTCTGTCTCTCCAACCTCTCTCTGTAACTCTGCCTTTCAGGTAAATAAATAAATCTTTAGAAAAGAAAAACAATGAAGAGTCTGGGTGTGGGTGAAGTTCCTATGAGGATGAGGGGGCTCCTATAGTGACCTTGCTGAGGGCTGTAAATTTGTGCTGTGTTTACTATTGCCTTCTAGATTCTCCCCTCTCACCTCATTGTCAGGAAACTTTCAGTACTTTGACTTCCTGCTGCTTTTACATCCCCCCTCCTCGGAGCGGGGGGGGGGGGTTCCCAGGCATTATTTTATGTTGCTGTAAGTAGCCAGCAATTAAAAAAAGGGCCTGGGCCCCTTTCCAGGTGAGTCACTTCAAAGGGCCGGTTAGAGCCCTCCACTCCCCCAGATGCAGAGACAATCCAGGGATTGCTGGCAAGTGTAGATAATGATTATATTACTTGGTTGCTTATAAACCCACAGGTAGAGCTCAGGTACTGCCTGCTGCCTTTGCCATTGCGAGCAGGAGAGAACTGCCAACCAAGTGGCAACCTCATGCTGCTGTTCTGTGTTCTGTGAGAGTCTGTTGAGAGCTCTGGGCCTCTGCTCCTGCAAACACACATCCTCACAGAATTGTGTGCCGTGTCAAGAGGTCATGGGACCCTTGAAGCCCCAGCTCTAGAACCTTGAGAGATGCACGGATCCAGACTGATAACCTCCTACACACCATCACTGCATTGGAGGCAGTCACTGGTGGTTGCCAGTGGCCTAGACTGTTAAACCCCCCACATCAGGCTGACACAGACTAGAAAGAGCAGTGGAAATCGGGGAAATCATTCACCTCTCCCATGAGCTTCAGACTCTTCAGCCACCCGACGGGGATATAACATTCCCCTACCTAGCTCACACAGTATTGTGGGCATCAGATTACTTTAAATCGCCTACGCATTATTCGGACCCAAAAATCTAAATGCTTCTGGGGTAGGGGTAGGCAAGTAACATGTATCTGTTGTTGAGGGCCAGATGTAAAGTAATAGAGATTGGTGAGGCCTGTGGCAAACTGAAGCATTCATTTTGTATAATTCAAAGTTGATGAATTACTGCAGGGCCTTAAAGAAACATCTGTAGATTGGATTTGGCTTTGGCCTAGAAGATTAAGACTCTTGAAAAGTGTCAAGTAGGATACTCTATTAGTTATTTTTTTAAGGTTTATTTTTATTTATTTGAAGGGAAGGATTACAGAGAAGGGTAGAGAGAGAGAGAAGGAATGAGAGGGAGAGAGAGATCTTCCATCAGCTGGTTCACTCCTCAAATGGCTGCAACAGCCAGGGCTGGGCCAGGCTGAAGCCAGGAGCCTGGAACTCCATCCCCATCTCCCATGTGGGTGCAGAGGTCCAAGCACTTGGACCATCCTCTGCTGCTTTCCCAGGCACATTAGCAGGGAGCTGGATCGGAAATGGAGTAACCAGGACTCAAACAGGCACTCATATAGGACCTGTACAGACTCATATGGGTGGTGGTATAGGTGGTGACTTAACCTGCTGTTTCACAACACTGGCCCCTCTGTTAGCTTTCACACGGGGAGTCTAGACAGATCCACAAGGCCAATTTTTCACATGGCTAGAGTAAAAGGCTATTAAAGTAGTGTAGTTTGGAAGGGCTTCTTCTTCAAATATCATCCTCTTAGGACTTCTGGGACCCCTATCCTAACCATTAGGGCTTGGAGGAGAGAAGGGTTGGAGAGTGAGTTTTAAGGGATTAATAGTTTTCATTAAAATGCAAATAGAATATCCATGATGGAAAACCTATTGATTGTCTTTTGGCCATTAATACCCAAGCACTTTAAGACAGCAATCAGAAACCTCTGTAAACTGTAATTATATCCCTTAGCTTTCATATTGCTATTTGGCTGCACTCTGTATAAGGCACTGTATTAGGGGCTGGGATTTCACAGATGAATGCAGTTTGGGTCCTGCTTCAAAGGTGTATTTGATCTAGAGGAGACTGGAGGGCCAAGGCAGTGCTTTTCTCTCCACCCCACCCCCACCCCCGTATACCTGGCACCCACAGTACTAAGAATACGGTGGAAACATAATAAATGGATGGGGAAAGGCACTGTGATAACCACCTGCAACACAAGACAAGAGCTGACAATGAGGTATAGCCGGGACCAGGGTGAGTTTATCAGATTAACTCTAGAAGGAGGAAGAGATTGGGGAGAGGAACACACTGGGGGTTGTTGAAGACAGGGATGTCTCTATCCCCAGCAGATATGGGAATCTTGGAGGATGGAGTCTCCAGGTTGTCAAAGAAACAGGGGGATTTTGGAAAGAGCTAGACCTGGAAGAATCTTCTGGAGAAACGCAGGCAGCGGGATGACTCCGAGGGCCCTGGGGTAGCCAGCTGAGAAGGCTTGGCCAGGCTGCTAGCAAGGGAGCTTGCCAACAAGGTAGGAGAAAGCTGCGTGTCTCAGGCAGCACTGGGTTCTGTGATGCCTGCAGTTGGCCACATGAGAAACTTCCTTGGCTGCTGGTCCCAGGTGCTTTCCCAAGTCCAGTGTTTTCCATTTTCCCCTGACACCTGGTGAAGGAGATTATCTCACAATTCTCTCCCAGTCTTAAGTGATAATCTTAATAACTGCAGGTTTCGGTGTTGGTAATTTGCCTCTGATACCAGAGCTGTTAATTGCGGCTCTTATCAGTGGCCCTTAGAGCAAGCTGGTTTTAAGTGAAAACAGTGCTTTGAGCTGTAGCTGGGGCTCTCACAGGTTTGGCAATTTGACATAGTTACAAGGTCAGAGCAACCTGGGAGTGTGGGGTGAGTGAGTGAGCTTGATCCTTATGTTTTTCCTGGGTCCCAAATCTCAGCTTTCAGCCTCATTTCCTGCTATGCCAATACTTGTACAGGGGTCAAGACTATTTGTAATGTCTGCACATGCCTGGAACTGCTGAGTGATTCTGCCTCTTCTTTAGTCTCTGAAAGCCTTGATTTGCTCATCTTAGAAATGGGGGCAATCATCTCTAACTCATAAGGTTACTGTGAGGAAGTGTGGTGTGGTTGAAAGGGCATGGAGGGGCCGTCACTGTGGCATAGCAGGTAAAGCTGCCAGCATGTAGTGCCGGATGTAGTGCCGGCATCCCATATGGATGCTGGTTCAAGTCCCAGCTGCTCCACTTCTGATCCAGCTCTCTGCTATGGCCTGGGAAAGCAGTAGAAGACGGCCCAAGTCCTTGGACCCCTGAACCTGCATGTGAGAAGTGAAAGAAGCTCCAGGCTCCTGGCTTAGGATCAGCCTAGCTCTGGCATTGCGGCCATTTGGAAAGTGAACCAGAGGATGGATGGATGATCTCTCTCTCTCTCTCTCTCTCTGTATAACTCTGCCTTTCAAATAAATAAATCTTAGAAAAGAAAGGGCATGGATTTTGGGGTCAGATGGACAAAGGGTTTGATTTCTCTTCTCCCATTTGCCACAGTACTGTGTGGTCTTGGGTTATTAGTAATTCCTTAAGAGTGTGGTTTTCCTCAGCTGGTAGCATGCATCTGATGACAGTGACTTTCTTTTATTTAAATATTGATTTTATTTATTTGAGAGGCAGAGTGTCAGAGAGAGGGAGAGAGAGCACACGCTATCTTCCATCTGCTGGTTCACTCCCCATATGGCTGCAATGGCCAGGAATGAGCCAGGAGCCAGGAACACCATCTGCTCTCCCAGGTGAGTAGCAGAGGCCCAAGCACTTGAGCCATCATCTTCTGCTTTCCCAGGTGCATTAGCAGGGAGTTGAATTGGAAGCAGAACAGCTGGAACTGGAACCATCACCCAGATATGGGATGCCAGCATTGCAAGTGGCTACTTAACCTGCTATACCACAATGCCAGGCCTGATAGTGACTTTCACTGGGGATGCAGAAAGCTTTTCAGAGGAGAGTTCCCTCCCTTTCTTCCTCATGCTTGTGGCTTATCCTTGACGTGTTGGTTGTGTTTTGGATACGGAACGGAGTCTCATTATGGAGCCCTAAGCTCTCCTGTTGCTAGGCTCTCAGAGAGCTCCTGCCCTGGGCCACACCTAGTCAGTGCTGCCCTCCTGGGGCTATCATCTCGTGCTGCAGAATGACTCCTGCTCTCTCCTGCATCCCACAGTGCATCCCACGGGCTTCAGTGAGGTGTGGGGAGGAAAGCAATTGGATAATAAAAATTTATATGAACATGGTAGGCTAGTAAATGATCATCCTTTAACCTTTACATGAACAGCTCCTTTTCTGGAATGTTTGTATTTTCTAATGGATTTCCCAGTGGATCACCCTGGTAAAATTTCTGGCTGCAGAACAAAAGAAAGAATAAAATTTGGGGCATAATGGAAGAGGCAGTGGGGTTAAAACTGCAGTTGTAAAGCAGCGTTCAGGCTGGCCAGCTACTTCTGGCTCCATGGCAGCCCGATTGCCTGCAGTGTCTACACCTAGAGCTGTCCCTGGGCAGTGCAGGGACAAAGAACACAACCATTCCTGACTCCAGTCTAGTGGGAAATGCTATCTGTCTCCACCCAAATGCTCTCCTTCCAAGATAGGAAGGATTAAGATCTGGCCCGATGTTACAGTCATTATTCAGAATTTGCAAAGCCCATTTTATTTTCAGAGTTCTTTTCATTCATTAATTAGTTATTCATTTATTTAATGCAGTTTTTAATTGTGTGCTTATTCCATCTTGCAAAGGTGGAATTATTCAGACGAACATTTAAAAGAAATTAACAGTATGACAGAGCTTATAATTGTGCTTTAATCTTAAATTAATATCCCTCCTGTTTTCACGTTACCAGGACAATTATCCCGAACGGTACCAGAAGCAGGAAATTATGTATTGCCCTATATATGGCATTCCCTCCTGGAGAGCACACCATTTATCACGGCTTTTTAATCTCCTCTATGCGCAATGGAAGATAAAACATCTCAACAATATTTCAGTGTTTGGAGAAGATTAAAGCACCCACAAATGTTCCTGTTTGTTTTGTCCACTCCCTCTGCTACATTGCGCTGGGTCAGAGTTTAGGGGGAGTTAGGCGCACCTGCAGGAAGGTGACTATTGACTCTGAAAAAAGTCGTGTTAAGTCCCTAGCAGGAATAACTGGAAATGTGCAGATTTATATTAACATTTCCTTCTTTCGGTACTTCCAGTTTCTCAGACCAGTGCAAGCTAGAATGTGTCTGGTGGCATGAGCCAAGCTGAGAGAAATGAGGACAAAGCCAGCACTGAGTTTCCTAAACTGACTGTGGAATTCTTTTCTGGAGATGAGTCCTGGACTTTAGGCTGCTGCCCCCTGCCCACTTGTATACTTTTAGGAGAGTCCTGAGAAATTAGGGCTCTCCAGAGAAATAGAACCGACATATATATATATATATATATATATATATATATATATATGGTGTGTGTGTATATATATGTGTGTATATATATATTCTCATATATAAGAGAATATTTCTACCCAGTTGCATGGATTCTTTCACATGTTTGAGGGATTGTCTCTTATGGTTGTGGAAGCTGATAAATTCAACATCTGTAGGGCAGGCTGGAGATTCTTGTAAAGGTTAATGTTTCAGTTTTTAGTCTGATGGTTGGAAATTCAGTCAAAATTCCTATGTTGCTTTCTGGAGGCAGAATTCCTTCCTTTATGAGAAACCTCCGTCTCTGCTCACAAGACCTTCATGTGATTGGATGAGGCCTACTCACCTGATGGCGAGTAATCTGCTTTACTTCGAGATGTCTGGTTGATCACATCTAAAAAACTTCATAACAACACTGGGCGAGATTCGTGTTTGGCCAAATCAGTGGGCACCACAGTCTAGCCAAGTGTCCTGCTGACTGTGGAGTCCATTGGACATTCTTCCCATGATAAGCAGTAAGCTCTGAGGTGTGGCTATGACCCTGACCCTGACCCTGCTGTGAGCCAGATACCTGCCTTTGGGGGCAAGCCAATTGTGGTCCAAGCAGAATGGCCAAAGCCCTTCTGTTCTCTTTTTGGTATCATTTTCTGTCTTCCTATCCCAGCAACCCTTACCCCACAGATACACAAGGGCCCACTCCTACAACAATAGATTTTTTTTGAAATTTATTGAGAGGCAGAGTTACAGACAGAGGGACAAAGAGATAGGTCTTCCATCCACTGGTTCACTCACCAATGGCTGGAGCTGGGCAGATCCGAAGGCAGGAGCCAGGAGCTTCTACCAGGTCTCCCATGTGAGTGCAGGGGTCCAAGCACTTGGGCCATCTTCCACTGCTTTCCCAGGCCATCAGCAGAGGGCTGGAACAGAAGTAGAGCATCTGGGACTCAAACTGGCACCTGTGTGGGATGCTGATGTTGCAGGTGGAGGCTTAACCTATGCCACAGTGAAGACCCCCTACAACAGTGTTTTTTGTTGTTGTTAAGATTTATTTTATTTATTTGAAAGAGTTACAGAGAGAGAGACATCTTCTGTCTGCTAGTTCACTCCCCAAATAGCTGCAATGGCAGGAGCTGAGCTGATCTGAAGCCAGGAGTGAGGAGCTTCTTCTAGGGCTCTCTGATGGATGCAGGAGCCCAAGGATTTGGGCCATCCTCTGCTGCTTTCCCAGGCACATTAGCAGGCAGCTGAATCAGAAGTGGAGCTGCCTGGACTTGAACCCATGTCCATATGGGATGCCAGCATGGTAGGCTGGGGCTTTAACCCATTGCACCACAGCAATGGCTCACAATGCTGTTTATAAAAGCAAACTTTTTGATGGATATGTAATATATATGTACAAAAAATGCATAAGCCTTAGTGGTGCAGCTTGATGAGTTTTTACCAAATTCTTTCCAAATCTCCTCACACAATCAGCCCCAGAGTAAGGAACAGAGCATTGCCCAGTGCTCAAAAGCCTTCCTTATATTGCCACCTTGTCTCCTCCCCAGCCCCAGGGGCCACCTCTATGCTGACTTCTAGCCCCAGATACTTTGTCCCTTCTTGGGAATTTTATGTAATGGCACAACACATTATGCTCTGTTTCACCATAGCATAGTTTCCAATAGAGAAAAATTTTTCTGGGAAGTACTCTGAGGGGTTCTGTCCCTTCTGTCTTTGCAAGCATTAAACATGGTTGGTCTGTTACACACGGGACATTGTGCCAAAGGCTGTGAACATACCCAGTTGCCCAAGAGATATTATGAACAGCATCTGGGGCTCTGTGGGGTAACTAGGAAGGGGCCCTGTCTCAGCCCAGCAGGCTTAGGAGCTGCAGAGGACCCATGGCAGGTCTCAAAACCAGCTGGCTTTGGTGCCCTCACCTGCCCTCTCAGGAGGCTCCTGTAAGTGGCATCAACACTCCTGCTTGTCCTGTGGCGGCATGGCTTGAATTCTACCTGTTGGTAGAGTCCCACCCTTTGCTGTTCTGCCGCTCCTGCCCCACCTGTTACAGTCACTCAGGGCCTGCCTTTTCCTCTGTGAGTTACTGGGTTGGGTAGACCAGTAAGTGATAAGTTTTGTGGCAGATAACAGTTCACGGCTTCACACCCTCCTGATAAGGACTTGAATCTTGATAATGCTATAAACCTGAGCAGCTGTGCTCATGTGGGGCTGTGGGGGTGGGGGTGGGGTGGGGTAGGGTGGGGGAGTGGGGGGTGGAGGGTGTTATTTGCCTCCATCTCTGACTATGCCTTCTTTCCTCCCCTAGACATTAATAGGGCATCCTCAATAGGTTGTGTCCTCAATGCCCCTTTCCTTTACTACATTACCCTTTTAAAATTTATTTGAAGGCAGTGGGAGAGAGAGAGAGAGAGCGAGCTAGAGATAGATATTGAGATTCTATCCACTGGTTCATTCTCCAAATGCCCACAACAGATGAGTTTGGGCCAAGAGCTAGACCTCAATCCAGGCATCCCATCTGGGTAGCAGGGACCCAACTACTTGAGCCATCACCTCTTGCCTCTCCAGGTGTGTATCCCAGGGGGCTGGGATTAGAAGTGGAGCAGGATTCCAACCCAGGTACTCTTCTTGGAATGCAGGTGTCCTAAGCAGCAGCTAACTGCTGTGCCAAATGCCTAGCCCTTTCACATTATTTGTTTTTTAAGATTTTATTTATTTATTTGAGAGGTAGAGTTACAGACAGTGAGAGGGAGAGACAGAGAGAGAGGTCTTTCATCCACTGGTTTACTCCCCAAATGGCTGTAATGCCCAGAGCTGTGCTGATCCAAAGCCAGGAGCCAGGAGCTTCTTCTGGGTCTCCCACGTGGGTGCAGGGGCCCAAGCACTTGGGCCATCTTCAGCTCTCCTAGGCCACAGCAGAGAGCTGGATGGGAAGAGAAGCATCCGGGACTAGAACTGGCGCCCATATGGGATGCCAGCGCTGCAGGCAGAGGATTAACCTACAGTGCTACAGCGTCGGCCCCAACGTTATTTTTTTTTAAAGATTTATTTATTTATTTGAAAGGCAGAGTTACAGAGAGGCAGAGGCGGGATGGGGAGTGGGGGAGAGGGAGAAAGGGAGGGAGGGAGGGAGAGGGAGAATGAATCGGTCTTCCAGCTGCTAGTTCACTCCCCAAATGGCCACTATGGCCAGAGCTGAGCTGATCCAAAGCCAGGAGTCAAGAGCTTCTTCCAGATCTCCCACGCGGGTGCAGGGACCCAAGGACTTGGGCCATCTTCTAGTGCTTTCCCAGGCCATAGCAGAGAGCTGGATTGGAAGTGGAGCAGCTGCAACTCGAACTGACACCCATATGGGCTGCCGGTACTGCAGGTGGTGGCTTTATGTGCTACCCCATAGTGCCAGCCCCTGTGGTTACTTTTGATTAGACACTTGTTCCTCCCAATTCCTGACACTGTTGCAGGCCTACTCCGCTTTCCCACTGACCCATTCCCCATGCTGAACCATTCCCCATGGGGACCTCACGGATGCCTCAGACTCCTGCTCCTAAAATATCCTTCTTTCCCTACTCAGCACAGTAACTCCCCATCACCCACCTCTGCCAGACCTCTCAGTTCTCCTTGCAAGAGGCCTGTGGGCCTGCCCTCTTCTCTAGTCCTCCGGCCCCCATCCAACATCCCGTCTCTTTCCCTCCATCTGTATTGCTGGAAACATGGTTACTCTTCCTGCCTTATTACTCCCCACCCTCATATTCCCTGCATCATCATCTGATGCATTTTTTGGGTCACTTGCTGCTCATGCGTAAGGGATAGAGCCCCACCCCTGGGCCTGACACCCCAAGCCCTCCGTGACCCCACGCCCAGCCATCTCCTCTCCACAGAGAATCTGTGATTTCCCCAGGCACTGTCAGTCACAGCTCAGCCTTTTCTATTCCTGCCATCTTGCTGCTGCTGTTTATGTGGGATACAAGTTTTCAGAACTGGACAGAAGATCATGGGCACAGAGCCAAGCCCTCCTTGCCTGGGGTATCCTGGTATCTCCTCTACTTTGCACAGCCCATGGCAATGTCTTTCTCCATGGCCCCAGCTGGAGGGGAGCTTGCTCTCCTGCATATCACCACACTTGTGATTTGTGTGGCTTTTGCCTTAACTTGCAGCGAGTTTTGTATCTTGCCTTGCTTCGTTCCTTTTCTGTAGCTTTAATAGAAGGCATGAGATTGGGTAATTCATAAAGGAAAGGAGTTGGTTTAGTTTATGGCCCTGGAGACTGGAAATTCAAGATCAAGTGGGTGCATCTGGCGAGGGCCTCATGCTGTGTCCTAACAGTGGCCTTGCTTTACAATAATTCAGACTTGTGGTAACTAAACCAATCTCTGGAGAATTAACTCCATCCCATGAGAAAGGCATTCATCCTTCTTAGTGACGAAGGCCTCACCTCCCAACACGGCCACAATGGTAATCAGATTCCACCATGAGTTTCAGGTGTGGGACAAACCAAAACCATAGCACATGTGAATGTTTAAGTCTCCTGTAGTGGGCAGAAGAATGACATCCCTAAAGAGAAACACTGTCCACTTCTGAGCCCTGTGAGCTGGGACGTGTTAAAGCCCAGATTGCGGATGGGATTACCACTGCTAATCAGCTGCCTTTGAGATGAGCACATGGTCCTGAATGAGCATTATCAGGGACCCAGTGTCATCATTAGGGTCCTTGAAAGTGGAAGTCAGTGTCAGAGTGAGCTGAAGTGATTAAGGCCCCACTGTTCAGGCTGCCATGGAAGATGGAGGAAGGGTCACAAGCCAAGGAATGCAGGTGGCTTCTACAAGTGGGAAGAGGCAAGGGAACACATTCTCCCCTAGGGACCCCAGATTAGAACACAGCCCTGATGACACCTTGATTTTAGCCTCCGACACCTGCATCAGACTTCCAGCCTCCAGAACTGTCTGATCACATATGTGTGTTGCTTTAAATGTGTGTGGTGCTAATTTGTAATTGTAGCCCTGGAATGTGAATATGCTGTCAGCTGGATTTTAAGCACAGAGTCCAGAAACATTTATTATACTTCTTTGTGTATCCCCTAAGGTGTGGCACAGTGCCTCATACCCATTAGATGCCCAGGCAATGCTCTGTAGCCTCAGAACTAGTTCCAGGAAATTCTGTAAAGATGGTGAAACTGACTTTTGTGCCTCCTGCCCTGCTCAGAGTCCCTGTATGCCAACCCACGCTCTCCTTCTGACACCTAGGCATCCAGCTTTTCTGTGTCCCATTCCTGATCTTATTTAATCTCTGTTCATGGATAATATTTCAAAGTTGGCCTAGTCCTGCGGCTAATTATGTGTAAAAAGGCAGCCATGGGGTTATAAAGGTATCCACACCCCAAATCATTAAGTCATAATGGTAGAACCACTAAGTGATGGTTAGTGACAAAAACCAGAGATTTCTGGTTCCCTATCAGCTCACTAGGGCCATTACCTCTCCTAATGGGTTGTGAGCTCTTGTTGCCATTTTCTACTCGATGGACAAGGAGCCAGAGGACCCAGGCCCTAAATTTGGCTTCTCCAACAACTTCTAGGTACAGAGAAATTATATAACCCTCCTCTTAGAATATAATGCATTAAATTAAAAATAATATTAAGTTCATCTGCTTCTTTTTTTTAACTCCTCTTAATGTGGCTTCTAGAAAACTCAAAATCATATCTGAAGCTTGTATTTGTGGCTCTTGGATTGCACTGACCTGAAGTGTACTACCTAGCATAAGTGTTGAATGAGTGAGTTGGTAAATGGATCTGTAGGAAGGGTTAAGCCACTGTCTTCCCATCTCAGCCCCAGCTCGTGTTCGTTGCTCTTCCTCCTTCTCATGCTCCGTACTCTGAGCTGGGCCTCCTGGCTGTCTGGGGTCTGTGGGCCTGAGCCTTCAAGGGCAGAGCCACTTGGAGACTACTTAAAGCTTATGGACTCTGTCTCGCAGCCATGTTATGCACCTGTGTCCATTTTTTTTTCAGGGAATAAAACATTTTCATGACATTATGAACTGAGCAGATGTTAATTTTGAACAATTGCAACATCCCACGGTACCACCAAATTGTTCATTGGTAGCAGCTGCGGGTGAGGACACTTTCTTACTGGACATCCCTCATTTTTGTGATTTTTTTTTATAAAAAAGGAATTATTTTATTTATTTGAAAGAATTACAGAGAGAGGTAGAGCCAGAGAGAGAGAGAGGTCTTCCATTCTGATGGTTCACTCCCCAAATGACTGCAATGGCCAGAGCTGAGCTGATCTGAAGCCAGGAACTTCTTCTGGGTCTCCCATGCAGGTGCAGGAACCTAAGGACTTAGGCCATCCTCCACTGCTTTCCCAGGCCATAGCAGAGAGCGGGATCGGAAGAGGAGCAGCTGGGATTCAAACTGGCACCGTTATGGGATGCTGGTGCTGCAGGCTTGGGCTTTAACCCACTGCACCACAGCGCCAGCCCCATGTGATATATTAATACTATAATCAAATATGATGTCTGATTAGCTTGGGTATTTACCAAAGCAGGCTCTGCAAGCTTGAAGAATAATGGCCCCCTTTCTCTCAAGAGTAACAGAATACTTTCCTTTGTGTATAATACTTGGTGGGCTGATTGTATAACCAGGTTGGGAGAAGGAGCTTAGTAGGTCCTACTTCTTACAGTCGAAGGCATTGGACCCTGATTGCTTGAGGGTTTGGTGGTTCCTTAGGGCAGCCATGGGTGTAGTGAGAAAACAGTCTTCTAGGGATGCTGATGCTCTAACTAGGCATAAACATCCTTGAGTCTGGCTGACGTTTTGAAAGCCATATTTTTAGTACACAGCAAGTCTCAGTTCTTACAATCACACCCCAGCATTTACATAGTGCTTTTATAATTTCCAAAGTGCTCTCTCACACAATATCTCATTTGGTTTTTATATTTGGTGGCTTTTCAAACAAAACTCCGCTCAGTGTTGCTTATGCTTGCTGTCTACAGTTTTGTGCTCACTCATTTTATTAACTCCTCTCAGTCATGCTCGCAGGCCCACCACCCTGTTGACACTACTTTTATAAAAGGTCACCATGACTGCTAGATACAGTTGCCAGTTCTCAGTCTTCTCATCTTCCTTGACCCATTGGAGTGATTCGATATGGTTGATTGCTCTCTCTCTGAAATTCTTTCTTCATTTGCCTTCAAGGTTGTCACACTTGCCTGGCTTTCCTCTGACCTCAGACACCTCTTCTTCATCTCCTTGTCTATTAGCTCCACATAGCCCTGAATTTTAATCTTGGGAACTCCTCCGTCTCAGATCTCAGATGTACTTTCTTGTCTATGTATACTCAGGACATTGGTGATATCATTGAGTTTCATTGTTTTAAATATCATTGATATGCCAACAGTTCCCAAAAATCATGAGTCAAGAGTTCTCGCCTTCTCTCCAGACGCATATATCCAACTACCTACATAGCATCTCCTTTTGGATATCTAAATCCATCTCCAACCTTGAATTCCTCCACTCAGCCTCTGGTCTTCCCTCTCAACATGCTCCTCTTAAGATCTTCTCTGTTTCAGTTTGTGCTGACATCACCCTTCCATTGGCTAAGAGCAAAGACCTTGAGTGAGCCTGCAGTCCTCGCTTTCATAGCCCACAGTCGACATGCTCATCTCTAACACCAAGGCTCATCCAGAACGTGGCCACTTCTCCCCGGATCCGACCCCCTGCTGTCATCCTGCTCTGAATCCCTCTCATCTCTGCCGAGATGACCTCGGAAGTCTTCACACCAGCGTCATATTTCTGTGCTTGCTCAGCACTGTCCAGTCTCAACAGAGCAGTCAGAGGGATCCTGTTAAAGTAAACCAGATCATGTCAGTCTTCTAAGCAAATGACTTTCACCTATCTAGGATAAAAAAAAAAAAAAATCCCTGGAATGATGCAAAGGCCCTGTTCAGTGTGCACTTCCTTTTCTCTTCCATCTGTTTCATGCCAGCTGTGAGGGCCTCCTTACGATGTCATTCAGTTCCAGGTGACATGCATGCCAGGGGCAAGGTTTCCATCAGCCTTCTTCTGAAATGCTTCCCTGCAGCTAGAATCAGTCTTTCTCTCTTCTCTTCTTCTCATCATTACTCCAGCTTCTCACTGAGGCCTCCCCCTACTACTTTCTTTACTCAACATGCAACTCCTGACCACACCGTTCCCTTTATCCCTTTCCTGCTTTATTTCTTCTCCATGGCACTTAGCACCATCTAGCATATTGTATACTTTACTTATTCATATAGTCTGTTGTTTGTCTCAGTTCAGCTGTTAGATCCATGAGGACAGATTGTTACATCCCCTGTGCTTGGAACAATACCTAACACATGGAACATACTCCTGAAATATTTATAAATAAATGAATGAACAGTACTATCAAATAAGCATTAATGTTTTTTCTTTTCCAATCAATGGATGAAGAAATTAGGAAGTTAAGATAAAGACACACACACACACACAGACAACTTAGTCAAGCACAGGCATAGCAAAACTCAAGTGTTCTTGGGAAGGGGAAGGATCCTGTATAAGGACACCTGCTTTGGCAATCGTTGGTCTGGTCACCAGAGGGTTGTAACTAAGCCATACTAATCCTGGTTAATGTTTTATGAATGTGCTTATTTTTTAAAAAAATCTTTTAAACGTTTCATTGAATATTAACTTTCATGATGATATCAAAGCAATAGTCATTCCATGTATAGTAGCAAGATTTACACGCATTAAGGAAATAGCATCATTACATAACCATCCAAGTGCAAAATCCTTAAAAGCGAGCTTAAATTAGGGAAGTCTTCAGCCGTCTCGTCACACTATCCATGGTGCTTGAGGTTTCAGAAACAGGATGTCAATCACTGCTCAGTAGGTACAGGGGAGACCCCAAAGAGCAGCTCTTCCACCCCAATGCTGCCAAGTCCAGTATTGGATGATACAGATGAGAAAACAATGTTTCAAGTCTTGTGTTGGAATTTTCCCTCCTGTACAAAGATTTTCTTAACATCCCTGGATTGATGAGATGCCTCTGTTGCTCTAGTTAGGGTGGGTTTCATGTGCATTTACCTGTGATTCATGTGGGGTCCCACATTTAGAAGGGTCTTGCACTTGGATTAATGCTTTGCTATCAATGTCTAAAAATTTTTAATCATTTTCTAACAAGGGCTCCACATTTTCCTTTTGTTACATGCCTCAAAGGAACCAGTTCATTGCAGTAAGTAACAGCTGGATGAGGTTAAGTGAGGACTAGGATAGAGAAGTCAATAGCTAACTTCAATTCTGTTTATAGGATCAGAGATGAGGTTGAGTTATTTGGTAGTTTCATGAAATTTATTTGCATAAATTTCCTGCACATGTTTGGCCATTGCTTCATTTAATGATTCATTAAATTTTGCTCCATTTTAAATAGCAGTTTCACAATTTGTTTCATTATGTCTGTTTTCCAGAACCCATAAATCTAAGTTTAGTGATATTATGTTATCCTTCATAATACATTATAACATTGTGCTATTCTTCAGATGAAAGAGGGAGAAATGCAATGTCCAAATTGCTACATTCTTTTTTTTTTTTTTTTGCTTTAAAATTTTTTTTTGCCTCTATAAAGTGTACACTTTCCAAATTGGAATCTTCAAACAGCAATAATATACCCAAAGGCCCTGAAAGGCTGAACAGGTCACTACACACGGGAAGAGAAATGGGGGAGCGATGATGGGGATGTGGCAATGTGGAGTGTATCTGCCATTAAAGGGATGATGTCGCCCAGCCTCATGGATCATGGCGTGTAGTCCTAATTTGGGCTACAATAAAACACCATTGACTGCGTGGGAAGAGGTAATTCTTGACAGGATGCCTTCACTTTGTCTCCAGGAGCACCCAGGTGCTGTTCACTTGTCTCATGTGAAAAAGCTTTTTAAGATAATGAAACACTTTCCAATTTCACCCTGAGATTCTTTAGGGGATTTTTAACATTTAACACTTGTGAAGAAACACTAAATTTGAAATCTAGTGACAGCAACCCACCTGGTTAGCTCACTTCTTGTGTGTGGGAAGAGATATTTGGTGCAACTTCTGGTGTTCTGGTAATCTCTGAAACCTCTTTGTCATAGCTAATCATGCTGTGTTGTGTCAGAGAAATATAATGGAAGCCATAAGTGCCATCAAATTATGCTACAAGACACATTAAAAACAGAAAAATAGGTGAACATGATTTTCATAAAATGTTTTATTTAACTCAACATACATAAAACAGCATTTCAACATGTGATTAATATAGAAATTATTGAAATATTCTTGCATTCTTTTTCATACTAAATATTTGAAATTCAATGTATATTTTTAACTTACAATATATCTCAGTTCAGACCATGTTTCAAGTGTTCAG